>NC_080038.1:115306080-115919770 GCF_030020395.1 Manis pentadactyla | reverse complement strand
TTGGTTATACTCTACATGTCAATCCCATTAAGAAAATACACAACTTCCATCTTTTATATCTTTTCTCACATTTAACGGGATACAATTGATGTATAGCATTGAATAATTTTAGGTGTACAATATGATTATTTGAAACTATATATTGTATATGATTACAATAAGTTTAGTTAGAGCACCCACCACTTCACATAGTTACTATCTTTTGTGTGTGTGGCAGGAACATTTAAGATATAATCTCTCAGCAATTTTCAAGTGTGCAATACAGTATTGTTAAGTATAGTTACCATGCTGTACATTAGATCCCCAAAACTTACTCATCTTCTAACTGGAAGTTGTACCTTTTGACTATTTAGGCAAATATGGTAACTGTTGAATTTACAATAAGGGAAGCTGTTTATATGTCCTTTCAACATCACACAACAGCAGAATTTAAATACTAACACAAGTACATAGAGGCTTACAATCAGTAGAAACTTAAAAATTTGACGGTTGGATGAACACACTTAGATACTTTGATTGTTACCTTTCTTGCTTCCAGGCATCATTTTCCAACCACCCAGTTAAGATTAATTTTAAGTTCCCCCACCCCCAATTCAGTCTGTGCTTTTTTAAATACAATTGGTCCAGGGCAACATTACTCTTTGTTTAGTTCAAATAAATGATTCACCTCTGAATCTTCTTTGGGACTTTAAGTTACTCTACCATATAGATCAGCAGGATAGCATGATATGAATATCTTTAAAATTGCCTGCTACAAAATGAGCCTGTTTTCGTCTGTTTGGGAAAGGAACAATCCCTTGTCACCACAGACTGGAAAGCATTTCGGTTTCAGTCAACTCACTTATCTTAATCTTTACTCTGCTCAGGTAATGGTTTGATTGACACTGAATCAATCAAACATCAAATGTCTAATTATCTTAGATATCCTCACATATACTCCACCATGTATTAGAATGGGCATATTGTAAAGGAGGAATATGTTTGGGAAGTTCTGGCCAGGAAATAATTTTATTCTGTGAATGTTCTTCAGCCTAATTTGGTTAAGGATACAAAAGTATCTTTAATTTAATCTTGTTACATAAGGAATGAAGTTAGATTTTTATTTGACATCCTTTTACTTTTTTAATGTAAGCATTTATAACTACAAATTATCTTCTTAGCACTGCTTTTGCTGTATCCTGTATGTTTTGGTATGCTGAGGCTTCATTTCCATTGACTCAAGATATTTTCTAATTACACCTGTGATTTCATCTTTGCCCTATTGATGGTTTAAGCGTGTCTTGAAATGTCCACATATTGGGGGATTTTCTAATTTTCCTTCTATTAATTTTTGTTTTCATGCCATTGTTATCAGAAAAGGTACTTTGCATCATCTACATTTTTAATGTATTAAATTTTGCAGTCAAAGTACAATCTAATTTTGAGAACGTCCCACATGCACTTGAGAAAAAAATCTGTATTTTTCTATTATTTGATGGACTGTTCTCTGTAGGTCTGTTAGGTCAATTAATCTATAGTACTGCTGAAGTCCTCCATTTCCTTATTGAAGTCATGTCTGATTGTTCTTTGGATTTTTTATACTGGGGTATCGATATTACTATAGTTCCATCCAATATCATTGTAGCTCCATCTAATTCTCCCTTCAATTCTGTCAGTGTTTGTTTCATATATTTAGGAGATCTGGTGTTTGTTGCTTCTATCTTTATAATTATTATATCTTATTAATAAATAACCCTTTTATCAGTATCATCTCGTTTGTTTTTTGTAATAGCTTTTGACTTATCCTATTTTGTTTGATATAATATAGCTACTCCTGCTTTTTTGGTTGCTATTTACATGAAATATATATTGCATCCTTGACTGTTCTTAATCTGAAGTGAATTTCTTCCAGATAGCATAAAAGAATCTATTGAAAAGTCTTTAAAAAATATCTGTTCTGCCAATCCATGTCCTTTGATAGGGAAGCTTAATCCATTGATATTTAAAGTAATTACAGATAGAGGAGGTCTTAAAATTGCCATTACGTTCTTTGTTTTCTATATGTGTTATAATAACTTTTTGTTCCTCATGTACTCCATCACTGCCTTTCTTTCTTGTTTATTTGATTTTTTTGTAGTAAAATGTTTTGATTCTTTCTCCATTTCCATTTGTGGTGTTTTATAGCTGTTTTCTTTGCGGTTACCATGGAGATTACATATGACATTGTAAAGTCATAACAATCTTGTAATCTGATACCAACTTAACTTTAGTAACATAGAGAAACTGTTATGCTTCTCCCTTTCTGTTACAGACACCACAAATTACATTTTAATGTACTGCATAGCCATAGATTTATAATTGTGTTTATTTGACTTTCAAATTCTGTAGAAGAATAAATGGTAGAGTTATGAACCAATATTACAATAATACTGGTTTTTATATTTGTCATGCATCTTCCTTTATCTGAGGACATTGTATTTTTGTTTGGCTTCGAGCTACTGTGCAGCATCCTTTCATTTCAACTTGACGGACTCCCCTTAACATTTCTCATTGGACAAATCTAGTGGTAATAAAGTGTCTCAGTATTTGTTTATCTGGAAGTATCTTAATTTATCACCCACTTTTGAGGGACAGTTTTGCCAGATACACAATTTTTAGCTGATATATTTAAACTGCTGAAAGGAAAAAATGTTATCATCCCAGTGCTTTCTACCCTGCAAAGTTTCTGCTGAGGGAACCACTGATTGATGATTCCTTGTATTGATGAGTTACTTCTTTTTTGCTGCTTTCAAGATGCTCTGTCTTTTACTTTTGATGGTTTGACTACAGTGTGTCTTATCTGAGTCTCTGGGTTTATCTTACTTGGAGTCATTTAGCTACTTGTACTTTAAATCTATATCTTTCCTCAACTTTGGGTAATTCTCTGCCATTATTTCTTCAAAGAAGCTCTCTGGTCCTTGTTCTCTCTCTTCTCCGTCTGAGATTTCAGTTATGCATATATTGTTCTGTTTGATGATGCCACACAAGTCTCTAAGGATATATTCATTGTTTTTCATTATTTTTCCTTGGCATGTCTCAGATTTGTTAATTTCATATACTCTGTTCAGAGATTCTTTCTTTTGCTGGTTCAAGTCTCTTGTTGAAGCCTTCTAGTGAACTTTTCAATTCAGAATTATATTTTTCAGCTCCGATTTTTCTTTGCCCTTTTTTATAATTTCTATCTCTTTGTTGATATTCTTATTTTGTTTATATACTGTTTCCATGATTTCCTTTAGTTCTTCTGCTATGTTTTTTCCTTTAGCTCTTGGAGGATATTTAAGATAGTTGTTTAAATTCTTCGTCTAAAAAGTCTGAAATCTGTGGTTCTTTAGAGTCAGTTTTTGGATGTTTATTTTGCTCCTTCTTAATGAGCCCTGTTTCCACGTTTCTTTATCTGCCTGGTGATCTCTTGTTAAAATTGGGTTTTGGGAAAACAGGCACCTTTCCTAATCTTTGCATAATGGCTTTGTGTGGGAGATATCTTTCACTAATCAGCCCAACATGAAGGTTTAAGGATTTCTCAGGCCTTTTCTGGGTATGCAATTTTTGTGGGCTTGCATGTGTGTTTTTTACCCCCATCTCTCATGAACATGGCTGCTTACACATGTCTTAATTTATCTAAGTCTCACTCCTGCTTCTTGAGGCCTTAGATATTCTATTTATTCCTTTCTTCATAATCTGTTACCCCCAGTTGTCTGTAGGTCTCCAGGCCCTCTGCAGTTCTCATGTGCTATGGTGTCTGCCACTCTCTCCTGTGTTTTCCAACCTCAGATCCAAACTATGCTGCCATTCTCATCTGAGTTATGATTTAGGCAACACTGAAATCAGTTCTTAGGTAGCCTAGAGACAGGACAGAATATTTCAAACAAGTTCAACTCTTGTCCTTGTATCCTGAAGGGGAAATAAAAAAAATAAATTGCATTCTTCCAACTATGCCATGCCACCCTGGGAAGGGGGTGGTACAAGAGCAACCATCAAGGCCATGAAACTTCCTACTGACTTGAAAGTGACTTTTCCTTCATTGGGCATTTGTTTGGTTGCTGCATATCTTTGCCTTGTTTCCAGAGCTCCCATAAAGCTATTTTAATCAGTCTGTAATTATTTACTTCATGTTTCCAGTGGGGAACAAGAGTCTGGACCTCCTTATTCAACCATTGTGCTGTCATAACAGAAGCTTAGATTGTCTGATTTTATTTAATTGCAAAATATTTGAGGCTCCTGTGTTTTCCTGAGTAGCAGTTTTTAAAACAGACATCAGAAAAATTAATCTTTGAGATTCCATTTGCTGTAAGACTATTTTCTAACTATTTTATTTTGAGAAAGAATGGAAGGCTTTATCTTCAAGAAATCAGTGTGAGTGTTAATTTTGGCAGCCTATTTAGAAGGCTACTTGGCAATATAAATTAAAAAAATTAAAACATATGTATTCTGTAAAGAATTCTTGGGGAGCCTCAGAGAAGCCTCCTAGTTCACAGCTTGAAATCTTAATGCAATTACATTAGAGAGTGTGCCTTTTACCACAGTTCAAATGTTGTAAAAGTGCAGAGTGACGAAGTGCTAACAGAGAGTGTATAACTTAATATTTATGCATTTCTGTTCTCTAAGAGCTTCGTAACCCTTTTGGATTTTTTTTTTGTCAAAAGTTCATTCTATTTTTCAAGTGAGCCATGGAGGTTAAATGGAAACTCAGCCTTCTAATGGTGATCCATTAGAAGGATATAATATGTTTTCATATAATAAGTTTCAAAACTCATTATAGAAAGGATGATGTTCTTACTGAAGGAATACAAAGCTGCACCCAAAAAATTAATTTCTGTTTTCTTTTTGATACTCAGTGATACTTGACCATCAGAGAAACATTGCTTTCTGAAATCCAGAGGACAACCTTCTTGCTTAAATGAAATGTTTGTACTGACTCTTTCTTGGAGAGCTATTAAAGCTTTATCTATGTGCTTTACCTGGAAAATAGAAGGCACCCAGTAAATGACTGATGAATGCATTAATTTATGTACATTTTAATGCTACTGCAGCTTGAACTTTACTACATGTGGAGTCATGGAAATGGACAAAATGAACCTCAGAAACAAATCACAAACTTAAAGTTTTCTCTTGCTAACATAACTGCGGTACATAATGAGAGGTTTGGCATCATGCAGATTTTTTGATTCTGGGTGGCATAGATTAAGCCAACATTCTAAGCCTAGAGTAGATAGAGAATTTTCTCTTAAGAAATGAGGTATCTATCATTTTGTGTAAAATAAACAGTTTAATAAATCACAGGTTAACATATTTTAAGATACACTGTTTTAAATGAGTGAAATTATTATTTGAAAAGAAATATTATATATGGATAATATAAAGCAAGAGTCTACAAGGATTCCACTAAACCCAAAGCTTATGGCCATCTATGAAGGTGAGATAGGGACCATGGGTTTAGGCAGAGTAGGGTGGCGGCCTCCAGAGAAAAAGCAGAGCAAGACAGTTACAGTCAGAACAATGTAACAATATGCCAAGAAGTCCCTATAGAAACTGTGTTAAGCACTACGCAAAGTCAGAGTCACACTCATTCTCTAGGGTAAAGATACCAGACCAGGAATATAGACATCTTCAGTGAGATCAGTTAAAGCTCAAAAGGCCAGGAGCAACTTGGCCTGGAATGTTTGAGTGTTCTGCAGATAAAGAGAAATGTCTCAGCATAACCCGTGACTTCACTGTATCAATTTAGATCATGACACTGTAAAATTTACCTTAGCCTGCTAAAAGGCCTAGCTTATTTTAACTGTACATATGTGCTGTATTTCCTTCTCTAATGCTAATCAAGTAATCTGCAACCTAGTAAAAAGATGAATTTAGTAAGCAAGCCCAACTATAAAGAGCCCAAGGCGTTAAGAAGTAAGATTCTTAACACACTTTAGCAAACAGGCAAAAACCCAGCCCATCTTCGGCGCAGGACAGGCAGTCTTAATTGACATGCTCCCAGAGGAAAACTGCTATCCTGAGAAAGAATCAGAGCAGCAAATTTCTTCTGTTGCTCATCCAAAATGATGAGCATTCTGGGACCAGTCTGCACCCCTAGCCCTTTACCCCTATTCCTGAAAATCCTCCTTCCCGCATAAAACCCTTAGACAACGAGCCAACCACGGACTCTCTTGCCCCTCCTGATGTGACCCAGGAGTTAGGTCCTCTCACTTTATCTCTAAATAAAAGCCTCTACCCCTGCTCTCCTACCTTGGGTGTTTGCTAAGTTCATTCTTCGACTCTGCAAACAAGAACCCCAGCATCAAAAGCATATTTATTATTGATGTTTAGGATAATATACTTTTAGGACTCTGTACATTATACATTTATATACTATACATTATATATTAAGGACTCTAACATGTATTTGATCTTGGATTTATAGTTTCCAGAATTATTAGAAAATAAATTTGTGTTTTTTAAGTCACAAGGTCTGTGGTATTTTACTGTGGCAGTCCTAACAAACTAATGCAAGCCATATATAAAATCATATATGTTAAATAAGGTCAGATAATTTTTTGCATGATGATGTGAAAATTTGCTGAAAGAAACTGTATGTATTGAATAATAAAATCAAAATAGTTATAGCAGATGTTAAAAATGTATCATTGCATGTTACATTAATTGTATTGAAAAAATAAAATTTGAGAGGAGTCAGCATGGTGTAGTCATTAAGAACTTAGGCTTTTTGCTCAGATCAATGGTCAATTTCATTCACAACACTTAAATTTCTTAACAGTCACTTAATAAACTTCCCTACTGCTTAACTCTTTCCATCTGTGAAATAGTACCAAATCCAAATAGGTATTTTAAAATGCAATAGGAAATACTCATTAAAGATTAGATGTCATAATCACCACCAGCAGAAGCAGCCCCACGACCACTGTCAACATCACTGTCATAGTCACAGTGAAAGCAACAGGAGCAAAAAACAAAAACCAAGGTAGCCTTAGAAGGATACAGAACGAATATAGGCGAGCTTATTAACCATGAAGTATAGACATGAGCTGGATGAGTAGAAAAGAGTGAGAAAGGCATTTAAGAAATGGAGAACAAGGTGAACAAAAGCTTATAAATGTTTTAGCTGCTGTTACTTGCCCCAGCTAGATTTCCCTAGGATGTTAGAAGGAACACAGGAAGAGCCAAATCAAAAGTAGACTATGAACAGGGGTTAAACACAAGGAAAAGCAAAGGCCATTTACCAAATCTGATATGTGCAATGAAAACTCAGAAAAAGGATATCTGGGGTCAGGAACTGAGTCAATAATTAGAAGCTGCTCGTAATGTGTTAGTTTCAAGGTTCGGTTCTAGATTACAGCTCACAGTGACTTGACAAAGAAACGGGGAGAGTGAAAGTAGTTAGCATCTGGCTGCAGAGAGGCCCCTTATGAAGGTCTTGCCTGAGTAAAAGAATGGCAATTCTGAGCCAGAGGCCTGGCAGCAGAAAAGTGCACAGCATATTCAGCGCCAGTATTTGACTAACTTGACTGGCATATAGAGATTACACAGGAAACAAAAGTGAGAGCAACAAGTAGCAACCGCATGTGAGATTTAGTGAGATACAGTAAAGACTAGAAAGAGAAATACAGAATTGTGTTTTGAACACAAGCAGGATCAGAATAATTTGGTGATCTTTTTTGTTTGTTGTGTTTATTTGGGGGAAGTTATTTAACTAAAGGGAACCTCATGCTTTGTTGTTTTTGTTACATCATGCTAGGCAAAAAGTATCTGAAAAGATGTTAATAAATCCTTAGTAATGAGACAGGGAGATGTGAAGACTGGTTATGCAAAGTTGGTTTGAAGCTGGTGAAAGCGTTATTAGGTAGTGATCGCTAAGGCTTTGCGGTTTTCAGTGAGTAAAGTAAGGGAGGTATGACCCTATTCTAAAAAATATCTTTTCGATTTTTCTGATAGGAATTACATTTTTGATTCTACCCAAAATTTTCCCATTACATACAAATCTATTTCTATTCAAATAATAAATTTACACTACCAATAACAAATGAACAATTATGGAGTTCTGACTAATAAGTTATGAGATCTGGTGTAATCATTTCCAAGTAATGGAGCCAGATCACTCCTTGAGTATTGGGTACATGCCGGTACGAGATTCCTTCAGGAGAGATTGTGATGATTAAGGTACACTTTCCACGTTTCCCATAATATACTGAATCCGCGATGTCAAGTGTTTCATTTAACATAAGTAGAAAAGTTGTTAAGGCTTAAAATAAAACACATTGAAGTATTTCAAATGTGAAGATCTATACTTGTTTCCAATATGTTTGTAAATCACCCAGGAATGCATGCATTTTTTCCCCCTTTTTGGTATCACAGAAGTCTATTTGTTATGTGTAAAAAGACTCATTAGCATCCTCCTTTCTCAAGCTTCCTTGGTATATCCTTAATGTTGTATTAAAAAAAACTGAAGTTAAGGTTGATGTGTATGCAAATATGCATGACACAGTTCTGCTCATCTTAGTGTAAGCATGCTACCAAGTATTTTAAGTCAATATCAGGATCAAGTCCTAGACCTAGATGTATATCTAAAGATGAGAAAGAAAAACATACATTCTCATTTATGCCTCAAAAGACACTGTAAAAGTGATATATATATTGTGAAATACAAAATTAAACTTTACGTATCATCAAATAAAGACAAAAGAATATATTTTTAAAATTCTTCTCAGGAGAGATCTGGAAACTGAAGTGTGGCTACCTAGAGTACCCTGAATTCTAAATAGTTTTTGGTTTTGCTGCCCCTTTTTAGTTTTGAAATAAAATACAATGAAGAGACTAAGCCACAGTACAAAGCAAGCACAACTATGGATAGTGAATTTTACTGACAATTGTTACACAAAAATGTTAGTTCTTAAATAATTGCTTTTGAAGTAGTACTTGTGCCTGCTCTCTCTTCATTGTAAAATACAGTTAAAGATTTTCTACCCATTTTATACATCTAAAGGAACTATGATCAATTAGGTAATAGGAACAGGTTGTGTGTCATGCTAACAAATTTTAATGTGGGTAATGTGCAAATGTCTTCAAAATAGGCATTCTTTAAGCAAAAATAAATATCTGCAAGCTAAGTGAAGAAATTTCTTGATAAAAATAGATTATGCTTTTGTGGGTAAAATTGTAACATTTCCAGAATATCTCGCCTGGCTTTAGAACATTTGCATTTTAATACGCGTTCAGTGGTGGAAAGAAGTATGGCTTTAGTGCATTTTCATCATTCCTCAGGTATGGACAGAAGTTCATCTCCATATCAATGGGTAACTAACTACCTGGCAAGGAGGACTTATCTGTACCTGAGAGGTGAGGCAGAGGGCCAGTTTTGCTTCTGCTAGAGCAGGAAAGAGAGAATGGCCTGGACTGCAGTTTGTGAGCAATAAACGGATTTTAAACTTTATTTCTACCTTTGACTGATTTCGGTTTTTACAGGTATTTTACCCCAGGATTTCCTCTCCCCAGACTTAGACCTGGTGTAGTCGGCAGGATTTCTCTGAACCCGAAATCTGTTATAATGGGCTCGACCTTTGGGTGGGTCGCCCCAAGAAATAATGGGGAGAAGTGGCGCTCGCTTTGAGGGACATGTGTCTACCCTCGTGTGGTCGTGAAGGCACCACCACCGCTGCTGGCCGCGCCAACCCCGGCCTGTTGCCCGAGCCTAAGGCTACTGCTTCTGCCACCGCTGCTGCTTCTGCTGCTGGCTGGAGCCTGGTCACAACTATGGGAAGGAGCAGAGGTCCGGGTCACCTTGATAGAAGAGCAACTGGCTGCTGTGTACCACACCTTGCTAGCTACAGAGCCCACTGCTGGAGAAGCTCCAACTAAGGTAATAACCTATCCCATCGCGGGGTGGGTGAGCGACTGGACCCAAAGGCCATGGAGTGGCATGGCACAGACACCTATAGTATATCATGTGACTGGCCATTTGCCTTTGGCATCCCCGGGGAATAATGAAGCGGACACACTGGCCCAGGTGCGCTGGCTAGAAGGAAAGCCTGCCTCTGATGTGGCCCAATGGCTACATCAGCGTTTGTTGCACGTGGGGCAAAAGACAATGTGGGCTGTAGCCTGTCGGTGGGGCTTGCCACTGACCTTTGAAGAAGTCAGCCAAGCCTGGAAGGAGTGCCCTGCACATTGTGCAGATGAGCAAACCACCAAGAGGATCCTAGAACGTCTCTTTATAGCCTATGGCTGGTCGCTGCTGATTGAGATCAATCAAGGCACCCACTCTATTGCACATGCGTTGCAAGGATGAGTGCAGCAATTAGGAATAAAATGGACGTGGCCTTGGACATTTCAACACATGGACCAGCGATGGCAAGCTCTTCTGGCACCTTGGAGAAAAGGTCTGGAAGGAGGAATATTCCTCCTGCATATTCCTGGAATAACAGCAAATTGGCCCCCCACAATCATGGTTATTTGCTTCTACAGTCCTTGTGTCCTGGATGCGCTCCTTGGCTGCAGATGCTGCGTGATAGCGGGAATGGATGAGCTTTGACTTAATCTGCATGGGACTTTGAACCTAGCTGAATCCTCTGGCTTGAGAATTATCATGATTGTGTTGCTGTTGTCAAGAAAAAAATGCTTAAAGAGAGGCCTGACTTTGTCTACCGTTTGGTAAAAGTTTTGTGAGCAATCTAGCATGGTTGTTAGGAATGAATAAACAAGTGTAGAAACATATTTTGTGCTTAGTGAGAGATTGTACTATAAAGTACATTTACTCAATTTGCATAGAATGAATCCTCTGGCTTGAGGATTATCAAGATTTTATTGCTGTTGTTATTGTACATTATTAGATAGGTTGGAAGAGGGGGAATGAGTAAACTATAAGGTGAGATATCTGGAGGGGTGGCCTGTGGGTAAAATTGTAACATTTCCAGAATATCTCACCTGCATATCAACAGGTGTTCAGTGGTGGAAAGAAGTATGGCTTTACTGCATCTGCATCATTCCTCAGGGGTAGAGAGAAGTACATCTCCATATCAATGGGTAATTACCTGGACAAGGAGGGCTTATCTGTACCTGAGAGGTGAGGGGGAGGGCTGATTTTGCTTCCGGTAGAGCAGGAAAGAGAGAGGGGACCGGACTGCAGTTTGTGAGCAATAAACGGATTTTAAACTTTATTTCTTCCTTTGACTGGTTTCAGTTTTTAGAGGTATTTTGCCCCAGGATTTCCTTTCCCTGGACTTACAGCTTTTTTACATCCAAAAGAGCTTTTGTCAAAATAACGAAATGAAAATTCCTTCCTGAGGGTGGAGTTGGGGCTGACAGAACTGACACTTGTTTCATTGGGTACCTGTTATGAGTCTATTTCTCTTCAGGGTTGCTATGTATTAGAAGACACTATTTGAACAACATCAGTTGTTCAATCTAAATTCAGTTTATAATGAACTATATACTTCATAATTTCAACTATGGTGAAAGCTCCCATGCAAATAAAAGTGTTTCCTTTCATCTACACTTATTGGAAAAGAAAGACTTATCCTCATACATTACTAATATAGTAATGTGAGGAATAACAATAAACTATTTATTATGTGTCAGTTATGAGCCAGGAAATACACTTGATATTTTCAAATGTATTGACCAATTTAATATGCATAGTCTGTGAGTTTTTATATTCCCATTTTTCACATATGCAAACAGGCCCAGAAAGAGTTAAAAATTGCCCAAAATTACATGGCTAGTAAATGAAGAGTTGGGTTTCAAACCAAGATCTGTCTTATGCTAAGGCTGATTTATTTCTAGTATTCCACAGTACCACTTAAGAACTTATACTGCATTTGACATTTAACTTGTAGGATATTTAGAATGTTTGTATTGTCTTCTAAACAGATGTAATCTAGGCTGGTACAGATAAGGTATATATTTATTCTAAATAAATTCTTAGAAAAGATACATTTGAGAAAGCAGTTAGTTCTATAATTTATGAAGCATAATATCAGAAGTTAACTTCTGAAAGCTTCATAGATCATGTATAATGGTGGTAAAATGTAATGACTACAAATTATTGACCTGGAAATCATGTTTTTAGCTCAAGATATTTTAAGGAAAGGAAGACAGGGTATTTAGGGATTGCTTGGCTTAGAAGTCATTTGAGAAGTGCCTTACTTTCCCGGGTTGACCTACTAATTTTAGCATTTTAGATCCTCTACTTAAAGAACTTGTTTCAGGAAGAGAGGACTCTTGAGGCAATGCCATTTACTGTTGTCTAAAAATGATCTCATCTGTGGATATTTTTAAAGAAAACCAATGCTCTTCACTACCAGATCTCAGAGGAGATGCATGTGAGGAGGGAATGACATTTTTCTTTGAAGCACTACTTTCAGCTTTATGATGAAGTGTTTTGATTTTGATTTCTATCTTTTGGACTCCTGTGCCAAATCATTGATTTGCGGTGAAACAGGAAATACAAGAAGAAACAAAAGCTGAATAATGGGTTTCCTCTTAATCTAATTAAGTTGGATGGCTTTATTGCTATTTGTATATACGCTTTATTCGAATACTGAAGCCATGTGCAGTGTTCTTGGTCCTTGGTCCTTTTCTCAGAAAGTGATGCTATCACCAAACCCAAAGAAGAGCTACTGATGATGTAACGGCAGAAGTAGAAACACTGAAGTGACTGCATCCACTCAGTGACCTGAGAATGCTCTGTTCAAAGCTGCACAGGTGATAACAATCCTCTAGGCCCATGTTTGGCACTCTCTGAACGTAACATCACTGTTTTGTTTGCTACTTACATTTTTCATATTTCTAAGTCATTTATAGAGCATCAAGTGAATCTGATCACATGTGTACTTATGACGATTAAAATATTCAGGGCCCGTGACTGTAGAATAGGATCACAAGCGGTATTTTTCAGAAGGTTATTATATGAAAGAATTGAAAGATAAGTTTCATTCATACATGGCATATAACTTTTTGAAAGAATATAACAATAGATTATTTTAGCTCTCAAAGCTGGATTAATTGGAATCTTAAAGAACAAACTATATTTTTTAGACTGAATTGAATGTTTCTGCGATTTTTTCCCTTTCATAGTCCTTATCAATTTGACACCTAGATATCTAGGTAAGGCAAAGTGTCAGGATCCAGTCAGTTAATAGGAACTACAGAAGAGCAAATGAAATGAGTCTCAGAAAGCAAAGAGCCAGCCAACACAGGCAGATGGATGAGGAGGAAGTGGGAAGAGCTTTATGAAACAACAAGGCAGGGAGTCAAAAGTCTGAAGATGTACTGAGGAGGAACTAATGGAAAAGAAGAATGTCACAATGAAACCATTATATATTATTTCATATCATATTTAAAATTACATTAATTTCAAAATTCCAAAGAGCAAATGAAGCACCTAGAACAAAACAACAAAATATGTGTGTCTTACTTCCCACAGTCTAGTGAAAAGATGGTTATTATTTCCAGTTCCCAAAGAAAGTTATAAATATCTCACTGTACATGGATTTTTTGGGAATTTTACTTTTCCATTTTTACCGTGCATCAAATATTCAGGACCCACTACTGGACAAAAAGGAACTATGAAGGATCTAGCATTTTACTTGTCTTCAGATGGAAAAAGCATCAAACTTAAAGTATCAGAATCTATTATGTTAAGATCATATATTTTCTTAATATTCCCATAACAGTGGGAATTTTAATTTTGTCCTCCCTCATTTGATTGGGTTAAAAGCTAAGCTAAGAGTTTAAACAATTATCAAAATAACATGCATTTTTTTTCTAATAAGCTTAGAGATTTTATTCACTTCTATCTCTTCCCTGGATTGGTACATTATCCCCTTTCTAATTATTTTGCAAAAATCAAAGGAGCTGACATTTAAAGAAGTAGATGAGAAAACTATTATCTTCTTTCCATTAAATTATTGGCTAGCTTTTCTTACTTAACCTATTCATTGTTAATTCATGGACCGATTACTTTTTCTTTTACAAAATGGAATGCCAAAATATCAGTATATTTTAATTCACATTAACTAGTATAACTGTCCTGTCAAACTTCATTAATTTGTACTTCACTAATTTAGAATTTGTAATACTTTAAATAGAGGGTAGAATGATGCTGTTTGAAAGAATTTAGCAAGCCAAGCAAAAGCAAAGGTAAATACCAATTAAATAGAAGATACAGTTTTAAAGTATATTAGAAAAACTCATTTATAATCCAAAAATTTTACCCTAGTATGCACAGAGAAGAACAGTTCAGTTTTCATATACTCATTATAAATAATTCTTGACTAGACACTGAATTCATACTCTTACTTGGCCATATGCATTTTAATGATTTTATTTTTTTCCTAAACACTTAATGGAAGAATCCAAATCCCATTGCTACAATAACATCCTATCATCTAAGACTAGTTAGGGAAAAGAAACCAAATTTGAATGAACAGGCTTTTCCATACAGGAAAAGCATTATAAAGTTAATGTTCTAATCTATGGAATGATTCCTGTACAAGAAATACCAAATGATGCGAAGATGACACTTACTCTGTATTTGTAGAAACTGATATACTAAATGCTGACTCATTTGAACCAGCCAATATTTATTAAGAACCTGTTATATACAAGGCACTGTGCTGGTGTGTCATGTACATAATATATGAAATAAGTATCACCTTCTATAGGTCATATAGTCAGATTCTCAAGAAATGTTCACACTCTCCTCTTGTCCTTTGTTTCTACATCTATTAAAACAAACCATGAACCGAAAGAGAATACTGTTGCCCTAAGTAACCACTCCTTTACCCCCTCCAGATGTATTCTGTATGCCTCAAACTTGCCATAATTTGTTTTCTTCACTGAATTTCAGTTAAATTAACTTTTTGAATATGGAAAAGAAATTAGAGAGGAATAAAGTTATATAAAAGTTAGGCACAGAGGGAAAAAGTTGGTAGCATGAGAAGTGAGGCAAAAATCTCCACCCAAAAACACATATAATATGAAAATACAGCAAATACAACTAATGCTAAAAGAATGACCAGAAAGAAGATTGCGGCAGCCAGCCTCCATCTGGGAAAAAAGAATATCTCATGGAAAAGGGTAAGGTAACAAAGCTGCAATCCAGAAGAACCCAAGCCCTCCCCCCAGCTCACTGGTGATAAGAAGAGAAATAGAACGGGAGACAGTAGAAGCCCAGGACTGCTAAATACTCAGCCCTGGAAATCTACTCTGGGAGCACAAACCCACATTGCATGGTGCTCTGGAGATTAGAGGAGTCGGAAAACAAAGACAGAAGGAATACTCAGAGAGACCGAGATTCCAGCTGCTAGTGGAGAACAGGATCCCACAACCGGCTTCTCTGGATAAAAGAAAGACCGGCACTCTGAGAGACTTCCCAACACTGAGAGGGCTGCTAAGGGACAAGGATTACACAAGAGCTTACTGCTCAGAAGAAGGAACAGATGGACAAAACTGCCCCAGCAGGTTGGGAACTTTTAGGAGCTTCAGGCATACATCACCCTGGCTGGCAACACAGCCCTGAGCCTCCTCACCATGATAGGCAGCCTTCCACTCCTTCCTCCCAGCCTGGGACTTGTGCACAAACCTGCTGCCTGTGCCATTGCACCAGGCCAGCCAGATGGCAGCCACATCTATGGCAGTCACAGGGGTGTATCCCAGAGGCTGTTCCCTGAACTCATGGCTCACTGGCCCTGACAGTACAGACAGGCACTATGGCTTAGAAGCAGGAAAGAGCTCTGTCCTTCTCGCAGACATGGGTACTGATGCCTGTGACCACCCCCATAACACCAGGTTCTGGGAAGCTCCAAAGAGTAGAGTTTCTGGGCCCTAGAGGGTGTCATTTACACAAACCTAATATTCCACATTATCCAGCAGGGTTATGAAAAGGCAGAAGTACCTTGTTCAAACCAAAATCCCTCAAACACCAGAAAGAGGGCTCGGTGAAATTGAAATCACCAATATTCGTGACAAAGATTTCAAAATAAAAATAATCAATATGCTAATGGAGCTACAGAAAAGCATTTAATATCTCAGGGATGAATTCAAGAAAAAGATAGAAACTTTGAAAAATACAATCTGAAATGAAACACACCATGGAGGCACTTAAAAGCAGACTAGAAGAGGTAGAGGAGACAGTAAATGGAATAAAAATTAGAGAACAGGAATACAAAATAGCTGAGGCAGAGAGAGAAAAAAGGATCTGTAGGAATGAAAGAATAATAAGACAACTCTGTGACCAATCCAAATGGAACAATATTCACATTATAGGGGCACCAGAAGAAGGAGAGGAAAAAGGATAGATACTGCCTTTGAAGAAACAACTGGTGAAAACTTCCCCAATCTGCAGAAGGAAATAGTGTCTCAGGCCATCGAAGTTCAGAGACCTCCCAACAAAAGGGACTCAGGGAAGACAACAACAAACCACATAAAACTTAAAATGGAAAAGATCAAGGACAAGAACAGCGTATTAAAAGCAGCCAGAGAGAGAAAAAAGATCACCTACACCTCCCAAGAAGAAACTCAGATGGCCAACAGACACATGAAAAGATGCTCATCATCACTAGTCATCAGGGAAATGAAACTAAAACCACAATGAGATATCACCTCACACCAGTAAGGATGGCCAGCATCGAAAAGACTAAGAACAACAAATGTTGATGAGGATGAGGAGAAAGGGGAATCCCGCTACACTGCTGGTGGGAATGTAAGCTAGTTCAACCATTGTGGAAAGCAAAATGGAGTTTCCACAAAAAGCTAAAAATAAAAATACTATTTGTCTTGGGAATCCCACTCACCGAAATTTACCCAAACAATACAACTTCCAGATTCAAAAAGACATATGCACCCCTATGTTTATCGCAGCACTTTTAACAATAGCCAAGATATGGAAGCAAACTAAGTGTCCATCAGTAGAGGAATGGATGAAGAAGATGTGGTACATATACACAATGGAATACTATTCAGAGGTAAGAAAGAAACAAATTCTACCATTTGCAAAAACATGGATTGAGCTGGAGGACATTATGCTCAGTGAAATAATCCAGGCGGAGAAACACAAGTGCCAGAAGATTTCCCTCATTTGTGGAGTATAACAGCAAAGTAAAACTGAATGAACAAACAGCAGCAGACTCACAAACTACAAGAAGGGACTAGGAGATACCAAATAGGAGGTGTGTGGGAGGGTTGGTGGGGAGGGAGGGAGAAGGGGATTGAGGGGTATTATTTTTAGTACACATTGTGTGGGGGATCATAGGGAGAACAGTGTAGCAAAGGGAAGGCACATAGTGGATCTGTAGCATCTTACTACACTGATGGACAGTGACTGCATTGGGGTATGGGTGGGGACTGGATAATATGGGTAAATATAGTAAACACATTGTTTCTTCATGTGAAACCTTCATAAGAGTGTATATCAATCATACCTAAATAAAAATTTAATTAATCAATTAATTAAAAAAAAAGATCACCTACAAAAAAAACCCATCAAGCTATCATCAGACTTCTCAGAAGAAACCTTATAAGCCAGAAAGGAGTGGCCTGATATATTTAATGTGATGAAACAGAAGGGGCTTGAACCAAGAATACTCTTCAGCAACATTACTATTTAAACTTGAAGGACAGATTAAACAATTTCCAGGTAAGAGAAGTTGAGAGAATGTCCCTCCCGCAAACCATATCTACAGTGTATTTTAAAGGGACTGTGGAAGTGCTCTAGATGGAAGTGCTCCTAAGGCTAAACAGCTATCACCAGAAAAAATAAAACCACAGTAAAGGAAGCAGAACAATTAATTACTAACAAAATGCAAAATTAAATCAGCTGCACACAAAGGCAGTCAAGGGATACACAAACAGTACAGAATACAACACCTAACATATAAAGAGTGGAGGAGGAAGAAAAGGAAGGGAGAAAAAAAGAGTCTTTAGATTGTATTTGTAATAATGTAAAAAGCAAGCTAAGTCAGACTGTTAGATAGTAAAGAAGCTGCCATTCAACTTTTGGTAACCATGAATCCAAAACCTTTAATGGCAATAAGTACAGATCTATTGATAATCACCCTTAATGTAAATGGACTGACTGCATCAGTCAAAAGACAAAGAGTTACAGAAATGGATAAAAAAGAAAACCCATCTATATGCTGCCTGCAAGTGACTCACATCAAAACCAAAGACATACACTGACTAAAAGTGAAGGGGTGCAAAAAGATATTTCATGCAAACGGTATGGAGAAAAAAGCAGGACTTGCAGTACTTCTATCAGATAAAATAGACTTTGAAACAAAGAAAGTAACTCGAAAAATATGGACATTATATAATGATAAGGGGGTCAGTCTAACAAGAGGATATAAACATTATAAATATCTATGCACCCAGCATAGGAACACCCAAATATGTGAAAAAAATACTACCAGAATTAAAGGGGGAAATAGAAAGCAATAAGTTCATTTCAGGGGAATTTAACACACGACTCAAACCAAAAGGCAGATTCACTATTCAGAAAAGAAATAAGGAGACATAGGAACTGAAGAACACACTAGAAGCAATGGATCTAACAGACATCTACACAACTCTACGCCCAAAAGCAACAGGATACGCATTGTTCTCAAGTGCACCTGGAAAAATTTCCAGAACAGATCACACAGAGGGACAAAAAAGAGCCTCAGTAAATTTAAAAAATTGAATTTGTACCAAGCAACTTCTCAGACCACAAAGGTGTGAAAATTGAAACAAATTGTGCAAACAAATAAAAGGCGCAGAATCATGGAGGCATAACAACATGCTCCTAAATAATCAATGGATCAATGACCAGGTGTAAACAGAGATCAAGCAATATATGGAGACAGACGAAAACAACTCAATGCCCCAACTTCTGTGGGATGCAACAAAGGCAGTTCTAAGAGGAAAGTATACAGCAATACAGGCCTAGCTCAAGAAAGAAGAACAATCCCAAATGAACAGTCTAAACTCAGAATTAATGAAACTAGAAAAAGAAGAACAAATGAGGTCCAAGTCAATAGAAGGAGGGACATAAAGAAGATCAGAGAAGAAATAAATAAAAATGAGAAGAATAGGGGGAGGCTCAAGAGGGTGGCGTGAGTAGGCTGGTGGAATACATTTTTGAAACTACAACAAATACAACTATGCCTAAAAGAGAGATCAGAAGATAAAGTACAACAGCCAGGCAACACCTACATCTGCAAGAGCTCAGCATCTCACGAAGAGGATAAGATACAAATCCACGAACCAGTGGGACACAAGCACCACCCCCACCCCAGCTCACCAACAGGAGGAAAGGAGTCAGAGTGGGGATGGAGTAGAAGCACAGGGCTGCTAAATAACCAGCCCTAGCAATCTGCACCAGGACCACAGACACACATTGCATGGTGTACTGGATATTAGGGAAACGGAAAAGTAAAATCCGAGATGGAGAGTGTGAGCTGGTCCCCACAGCCGGCTACTCTAGGACAAAAGAAGAGTGGATGCTTTTTAAAAGTCTTAAAGTGACAAGGGATTAACAGCTGGATGGAATCATCCAGGCACTCTCAACCCAGCAGGCTGGGAATCCTAATGAACTACAGGTGCCTCAACGCCCTGGGAGGTAACCCAGCCCTGAAGCCCCTCACAGAGACAAGCAGCCTGCCATTCATTCCCCTGGCCAGCACTACAAGCAAACCGGCTGACCTGCCATAACGGCAGAGTAGCCGGAGAGCGGCCCCATCCACAGCAACCACAGAGAGTCACCTCCCAGTGCACAGCTAACCGGGACAGACCCAGAGACTGCTGCCAGTGCATAGCTGCCGGGCAGAGACAGAGGAAGCTGGAGCAATATCTGGAAGGCATGAAGGGATGCTGTTCTTGCAGGAGAACACACGCTACACGTCTGCCACTCACTGAAGGGCTCTGGGCTATCCCGAGGGCTGCTCAGCCTTTGGCAGCTGAGGAACATAACCCTGAGACTGCTCCCGGTGTGCGGGTAACTGACACACACAGCGAAGAAGGGCAAGACGACCAGCAAGCAGGAAGTGACTTTGTTCTCCCAGGTGACATATGTGCCACCTGCCTATGACTACCTCTATTGCCATGAAAAGGCAGAAGAATCTGGTCCAGTCAAGAATCACACAGACAACCCCAGAGAGAGGGCCTGGGAGAAAGATATAACAAATCTTCCTGAAAAAAGAATTCAAAATAAAGGTCATAACCATGTTGATGGACCTGCAGTCAGATATGCAAGAGCTAAGGGATGAAGTCATGAGGGACATAACAGAAATGAAACAATCTTTGGAAGGACTTAAGAGCAGAGTGGATGAGGTGCAAGAGACTGTATATGGAATAGAAATCAGAGAGCAGGAATACAGAGAAGCTGAGGCAGAGAAAAATAAAAGGATCTCCAGGAAAGAAAGAACATAAAGAGAACTGTGTGACCAATCCAAATGGAATAATACTCACATTATAGGGGTACCAGAAGAAGAAGAGAGAGAAAAGAGGATAGAAAGTGTCTTTGGAGAAATAATTGCTGAACATTTCCCCAATCTGTGGGAGGAAACAGTCTCTCAAACCATGGAAACCCACAGATCTACCAACACAAGGGACCCAAGGAGGACAAGATCAAGACATATAATAACTAAAATGGCAAAGATAAAAGACAAGGACAGAGTATTAAAGGCAGTCAGAGAGAGAAAAAAGATCACCTACAAAGGAAAAGTCATCAGGCTATCATCAGACTTCTCAACAGAAATCTTATAGGCCAGAAGAGAATGGCATGATATATTTAATGCAATGAAACAGAAGGGCCTTGAACCAAGAATACTAAATCCAGCATGATTATCATTTAAATATGAAGGAGGGATTAAACAGTTCCCAGACAAGCAAAAGTTGAGGGAATTTGCCTCCCACAAACGACCTCTATGGGATATTTTATAGGGACTGCTCTAGATGGAATCACTCCTAAGGCTAAATAGATGTCACCAGAGAAAATAAAATCCCAGCAAAGAAAGCAGACCAACCAAATACTAACTAAAGGCAAAAAATAAAATCTACTATTCACAAAATCAGTCAAAGCAAACACCAAAGAGAACAGAATAAAACACCTAACATACAAAAGAATGGAGGAGGAAGAATAAGAAGGGAGAGAAATAAAGAATCATAAGATTGTGTCGGTATAATAGCTTAATAAGAGAATTAAGTTAGATCGTAAAGAAATTACCCTTGAACCTTTGGTAACCACAAATCCAAACACTGCAATGGCAATAAGTACATACCTTTCCATAATCACACTAAATGTAAATGGAATGAATGTAGCAATCAAAAGACACAGAGTAATAGAATGGATAAAAAAGCAAGACCCATCTATATGCTGCTTACAAGAGACTCACCTCAAACACAAAGATATACACAGACTAAAAGTGAAGGGTTGGAAAAAGATATTTCATGCAACTAATAGGGAGAAAAAAGCAGGAGTTGCAGTACATGTATCCCACAAAATACACTTCAAAACAAAGAAAATAACAAGAGATAAAGACAGACATTACATAATGATAAAGGGGGCAGTCTAACAAGAGGATATAAACATCATAAATATATATGCACCCAACAGAGGAGCACTGACATATGTGAAACAAATACTAACAGAATTAAAGAAGGAAATAGAATGCAATGCATTCATTCTGGGAGACTTTAATACACCACTCACTCCAAAGGACAGATCCATCAAACAGAAAAGAAGTAAGGATACAGAAGCACTGAACAACACACTAGAACAGATGGACCTAACAGACATCTACAGAACTCTACACCCAAAAGCAGCAGAATACACATTCTTCTCAAATGCACATGGAATATTTACCAGAATAGAGCACACGCTACGCCACAAAGGGAGCTTCAGTAAATTCAAAAATATTGAAATTCTACCAACCAACTTCTCAGATCACAAAGGTATAAAACTAGAAATAAGTTGTACAAAGAAAACAAAAAGCTCACAAACACATGGAGGTGTAATAACACGCTCCTAAATAATCAAAGGTTTGATGACCAAATGTAAACAGAGGTCAGGCAATATAGAGAGACAAATCACAACAACAGCACAAAACCCCAACTTCTGGGGGATGCAGCAAAGGCAATTTTAAGAGGAAAGTATATAGCAATCCAGGCCTATTTACAGAAGGAAGAACAATTCCAAATGAACAGTCTAAAGTCACAATTATTGAAACTGGAAAAAGAAGAACAAATGAGGCCTGAAGTCAGCAGAAGGAGGGACATAATAAAGATCAGAGAAGATATAAAAAGAATTGAGAAAAACAAAACAATAGAAAAAAATCAATGAAACCAAGAGCTGGTTCTTTGAGAAAATAAACAAAATAGGTAAACCCCTGGACACACTTAACAAGAGAAAAAGAGAATCTACACACATAAACAGAATCAGAAATGAGAAAGGAAAAATCACGAGAGACCCCAGAGAATTCCAAAGAATTATTAGAAAATACTATGAAAATGTGTATGATAACAAGCTGGAAAACCTAGAAGAAATGGACAACTTCGTAGAAAAATACAATCTTCCAAGACAGACCCAGGAAGAAATAGAAAATCTAAACAGACCAATTACCAGCAATGAAATTGAATCAGTAATCAAAAAACTACCCAAGAACAAAATTACCAGACCAGATGGATTCACCGCTGAATTTTATCAGACATATAGAGAAGACATAATACCCATTCTCTTTAAAGTTTTCCAAAAAATAGAAGAGGAGGGCATACCTACAAACTGGTTCTATGCAGACAGTATCACTCTAATAGCAAAACCAGGCAAAGACCCCACCAAAAAAGAAAGTTACAGACCAATATCCCTGATAAACATAGATGCAAAAATACTCAACAAAATATTAGCAAACCGAATTCAAAAATACATCAAGTGGACCATACACAATGATCAAGTGGGATTCATCTCAGGGATGCAAGGATGGCACAACATTCGAATATCCATCAACATCATCCACCACATCAACAAAAAGGACAGAAACCACGTGATCATCTCCATAGATGCTGAAAAAGCATTTCAAAAAATTCAACATCCATTCATGTTAAAAACTCTCAACAAAATGGGTATAGAGGGCAAGTACCTCAACATAATAAAGGCCATATATGACAAACCCACAGCCAACATTATACGTAACAGTGGGAAGCTGAAAGCATTCCACCTAAGATCAGGAACAAGACAGGGATGCCCACTCTCCCCACTGCTATTCAACATAGTACTGGAGGTCCTAGCCATGGAAATCAGACAAAACAAAGAAATACAAGGCATCCAGATTGGTAAAGAAGAAGTCAAACTGTCACTATTTGCAGATGACATGATATTGTACATAAAAAACCCTAAAGACTCCTCTCCAAAATTACTAGATCTAATATCTGAATTCAGCAAAGTGGCAGGATACAAAATTAATACACAGAAATCTGTTGCTTTCCTATACACTAATGATGAACTAGCAGAAAGAGAAATCAGGAAAACAATTCCATTCACGATTGCATCAAAAGGAATAAAATACCCAGGAATAAACCCAACCAAAGAAGTGAAAGACCTATACTCTGAAAACTATAAGACACTCTTAAGAGAAGTTAAAGAGGACACTAACAAATGGAAACTCCTCCCATGCTTTTGGCTAGGAAGATTTAATATTGTCAAAATGGTCATCCTGCCTAAAGCAATCTACAGATTTAATGCAATCCCTACCAAAATACCAACAGCTCATTCTTCAGTGAACTGGAACAAATAGTTCTAAAATTCATATGGAACCACAAAAGACCCCGAATAGCCAAAGCAATCCTGAGAAGGAAGAATAAAGCAGGGGGGATCTTGCTTCCAAACTTCAAGCTCTACTACAAAGCCACAGTAATCAAGACAATTTGGTACTGGCATAAGAAAAGAGCTACAGGCCAGTGGAACAGAATAGAGAGTTCAGATATTAACCCAAACATATACTGTCAATTAATATATGATAAAGGAGCCATGGATATACAATGGGGAAATAACAGCCTCTTCAACAGCTGGTGTTGGCAAAACTGGACAGCTACATGTACGAGAATGAAACAGGAAAACTCTCTAACTGCATACACAAAGAAAACTCAAAATGGATAAAAGTCCTGAATGTGAGGCATGACACCATAAACTGTTAGAAGAAAACAGAGGCAAAAATCTCTTGAATATAATCATGAGTAACTTTTTCATGAACACACCTCCTCAAGCAAAGGAATTAAAACAAAAATGAAAAAGTGGAACTGTATCAAACTAAGAAGCTTCTTTAGAGCAAAACACATTAGCATAACAGAAAGGCATCCTATGGTATGGGAGAACATATTCATAAACAACATATCCAATAAGGGGTTAACATCCAAAATATATAAAGAGCTCACATGCCTCAACACCCAAAAACCAAATAACTGGATAAAAAATGGTCAGAGGATTTGAGCAGACAGTTCTCCAAAGAAGAAATTGAGATGACCAACAGACACATGTAAAGATGCTTAACATTGCTAATCATCAGGGAAATGAAAATGAAAACCACAATGAGATATCCCCTCACAACAGTTAGGATGGCCAACATCCAACAGACAAGTAACAACAAATGCTGGCTAGGATGTGGGGAAAAAGGAACCCTTCTGTACTGTTGGTGGGAATTTAAATTGCTTCAACCGTTGTGGAAAGCAATATGGAGGTTCCTCAAGAAACAAAAATTGAAATACCATTTGACCCGGTAAATCCACTCATAGGAATTTACCCGAAGAAAACAAGATCACAGATTCAAAAAGACATTTGCACCCCTATGTGTATCACAGCACTATTTACAATAGCCAAGACATGGAAGCAACCTAAGTGTCCACCAGTAGATGCATGGATAAAGAAGGGGTGGTACATATACACAATCGAATATTATTCAGCCGTAGGAAGAAAACCAATCCTACCATTTGTAACAACATGAATAGAGCTACGGGGTATTATGCTCGGTGAAATAAGCCAGGTGGAGAAAAACAAGTACCAAATGATTTCACTCATTTGTGGTGTATAACAACAAAGCAAAAAACTGAAGGAACAAAACAGCAGCAGACTCACAGAACCTAAGAATGGACTAGCAGTTATGAAAGGGATAGGGAGTGGGGAGGGCAGGCAGGCAGGGAGGAAGAAGAGGAGTAAGGGGTATTATGATTAGCACACATAATAATATTGGAGAGGGGTCACTGAGAAGGCAGTATAGCAGAAAGAAGACAAGTAGTGACTCTATAGTGTCTTACGCTGATGGACAGTGACTGTAATGGGGGATGTGGTGGGGACTTGATAATAGGGGTGAATGTAGTAACCACAATGTTGCTCATGTGAAACCTTCATAAGATTGTATATCAATGTTACCTTAATAAAGAAAAGATGAAAAGGACAATAAAAAAAAGTTAAGCCCAGAATTTTTATGGCAACTTTGAAGAGGTTTTATACCAAAAAGATCTGTGTTAACACCTGTGCTACTTAGAAATAAAGCACAGACTTAGAGAAATCTTGATTCTATTATTATTCCTATTCATAGGTGAAAAGAAGGTATCGAATTTCAATTCCTTATGTTAAGGCAATCTTTATGTTCTGGAATGAATTCTAGCTACAGTGTCAGTATCAATAATAATTATAGTTAACACTGAATGATCACTTATTTTGTGACAGGTACTTTTCAAAGTAGTCTAGGTAAAGTAACTCACGTAATCCTTTCAACAATTCTATTCTTATACTAATTTAATTGGTAAGGAAACAAGCTGTGCAGAGTTGTTAAGTAAACTGCTGATCATAAAAGCTGCTAAACAACACAATGAGAATTTGAATCCAGGCAGTCTTCCTCTAGGGAGCCAGAGTCTTAACCATTAAAAAAAACCACTTCTCTTTCTAGAGTATCCAGTCTCATTTGTCGCTTTCTTGATTAATTTTGGAGATTAAATGCAGACTAATAGTGACAAGACTTACATTAAATTTTCTCAGAATCTGGATAATTATAACAGCTGTCATATGTCAGATTGTTTTAGGCATCCCAGAAGTTGGAAGACTGCCCAAGAGACACTTTGTGATTTACATTTTCTTACATATAAATTGAAAGTGATAACTGCAGAAACCTAGAGGGAAGCAAATCTTTCAAAGTCCCAGTGGGCTCTGCTCTGCCTCCCCACAGCCACATTTTAACTCATACTCTGTGAAGGAACTGGTTGTATCTGTACTATATTTGGAGGTAACTACTCCCTTAACTCTTGCATAATTTAATTCTAAACAACTTTGAGACACTTAAAAAAAATTCTTTATGGAAGGCTATTTAGTTTCTTGCTAACAATTTTCTACAAAGAGTATAGGAATTCATTCATCAATTTAACAAATATTTATTGAATGCCTACTCAAAAGGGAAGGAATACACTGTGGGTGATCCCCTCCCCATCCATGCTTTCGTTCAACGAATTGTCCTGTGTAACTAAAATGAGAAAATAAAGCAAAATCCATAATTTTATTACTAACCAGCAATTTTAGTTTCACCACAATACAGTTTACATAGCAATATTTTAAAAAGAAAACACTTTATATTTAATATAATTAGTTTGCTTTGTTCTATTTTAATTAGATATTATTCCCCAGCAATCTGATTGGTTATTATTTTGCATCACTTTTTCTAATTTCCAATACAGCAAAAACAGAAGTGAGTATAAAATGACACTATATTAGCCAATGCCACTCAGTTTTCATTTGCAAGTTCTTACTCATATGCCCAAGACATGTAAGGGCTGAAGAATATGTCTGATCCACCCTCATGAAAAATGGAATATTCCTCTCCTGCAGTAAGTATCATCTACTGAGGAGCCCAAAGAGAGGAGATGAGGAAGGAAAATGAGTGATAGAATTTTACTGGCTCTCCAGAACAGAGACAGATCTAAAATGATGACAACAGGAGGTTAGTTCTCCTCTATTCCTTCTGAAGAAAACTAGTTGGGAGCCGGGAGAACCCTAAGGAATTTTTGGAAATTTTTTAGACATGAAGCCAACAACATCAGTGTTGGTGGAACAAGAGTTGGTTATGAAATCCAAAATGAAATAAAAATCAAAATAATGGAAAAGCCTATGATTTTAGCCTTGTTATTTAGTGTGGTTAGAGATTCCTGATGCAGCATTCCTTAGGAGCCATTTCTGGATGACACCAGCCCCAGTTGATTCTAGTGAGTCTAAATGCAATAGCAATATGTTGTCTCTGGGAAGAGGAAGTGGGACTGGGGATCACACAGACCTGTTTATGAGAGCCCAAGCTGACAGACACGGAAGACCTTGTTCTTTTTTTCATCTTTATTGAATATGGTTGACAAAAATTACATATTTAGGTTGTACAATTCACTTTTTTAAAGTTTAAAATGTGATGATTTAATATATATATGTATTATGAAACAATTACCACATCCATCACCTCACATAGTTTCTATGCTGTGTGTGTGTTGTGTTGTGAAAATACTTAAGATCTACTCATTTATCAAACTGCAATTATATAATACAGTATTATTAACTGTATATCATGCTATACATTAGCTTTGCATAACTTGCTCAACTTATAACTGAAGGTGTATAACCCTTGGACTAACATCTTCCCATTTACTACATCCTTCAGCCCCTCACATTCACTGTTCTGCCATTTGCTTCTATGAATTTGACATTTTTAGATTCCACATAAGTGAAGTCATGCAGCATTTGTCTTTCTAAGTCTGGCTTACTTCACTTAGCATAATGGTAACTTCCCCAGTTCCGTCTTGGTTGTAAAAATGAAAGGATTTATTTCTTCTTTATGACTGAATGACATTCCATTGTACACACACATACATATATTCCATTGTGCACAGACACAAACGTGCACACACACACACGGGAACTTTGGTTGCTTCAATGTGTTGACTATTATGAATCATGCTGCAATGAACATGGGAGCACAGACTTCCCTTTAAGGTAGAGACTTCATTTTCTGTGGGTATATATTCTAGAAGCGGATTGCTTAATCATATAGTAGTACTTTCTTTAGTATTTTGAGGAACATCTCCACTGCTTTTCACGGTGACTACCAATTTGCTTTCTCACTCACAGTACACAGGTTCCCTTTTACAAATGGCCCTTACCAACACTTGTTATCTCGCATCATTTTGGTAATAGCCAGTCCTAACAGGTGTGAGGTGATATCTCATTGTGCTTTTTCTTGAAATATAGTTGATATACAACAATGTGTAAGTTTACAGTGTGAAACATATTAATTTGGTACATTTGTATTGCAATATGACTGCTATTGTAGCATGAGATAACATCTCTATCCTGTCACATAATTGTCATTTCTTCCTGTAGTGGGAACAATTAAGATCTAGTTTCTTAGAAAGTTTAATGCTTATAATACAGTTTGGTTGCCTATAATTATTGTACTATATATTAGATCCCCAGGATTTATTTATCTTCTACTTGCAAGTATGTAGTACCCTGGAACAACATCTCTTCTGTTCCCTCACCCACTAGATCCTGGTCACCACCATTGCACTCCCTGTTTTTGTGAGTTCAGTTTTTGTAGATTCCACATCTAAGAGACATCATATAGCATTTGTCTTTCTCTGTCTAACTTATCTCACTTAGCATAATATCCTCAAGGTCCATCCATGTTATTGCAAATAGCAGGATTTCTTTTTTTCCTAATGACTGATCAGTATTTCATTGTTAAATATACTACATCTTCTTTATTCATTCATCCACGACAGACACCTGGACTGTTTCCATACCTTGGCCACTGTGAATAATGCTTTAGTGAACAGGGGCGTGCATCTATCTCCTTGATAACCTGA
Source organism: Manis pentadactyla (assembly GCF_030020395.1). Taxonomy (NCBI): domain Eukaryota; kingdom Metazoa; phylum Chordata; class Mammalia; order Pholidota; family Manidae; genus Manis; species Manis pentadactyla. Next base: position 115,890,901 of record NC_080038.1, on the reverse strand, counting down.
ATATGAATGAGAGAGCCAGACACAGATTCCCTGACCTGGGGTGCAAGAAAAAAGCCCTTCAGTTTAAAGTGCATCCAGACCATAGTGAAAGCACCCAATTTCCAGAACTAAAGCATCTGCTACATGGCAAGGGAAGTGCTGGAACACACTCTGATTTCGGAGGTGCTGGCCAGCATGACTGTTTGCATTCGTTCTGCACATCATAAAACTATGAGGAGCGAGATCTGGGCACACACACGAATTTCAGATTCAGTCTAGGCAGCTTCTCAGCCCCCACCCATACACAATTACGTCTATTGTATATCCAATAGTCTACCAAGCTGCCCACTGATATTCACCCACTCAACCACCACCAGTGTGACCAGGAACACCCCCAGCCCAACGGGTAGTGTGCAAGGGACTACAGCTGCTCCACCAAGAGGACCTGGCCAGTGTTGATGCTGGAATCCCTGGAGCAGGCCAAAGCATGCACAGGACAGTAGGTGAGTTCACAAGGGACCTGCTGCTGCCCTGCCAGTAGAGACCCAGCAATGAACCCAGAGTTCCACAGAAATCCCCATAGTACACACGGAGCCACTGGGGAGGTTGCACAGGGCTTGTCACCACCTGCTCCCCCAATGTGGCAATGAACACAGAGTTTCCGAAAGCAGTCCAGAATATGCACAACCTATGGATGAGGGAGCACAGGGCTTGTCACTACCCTGCCAGTGGGACATGGCTGAAATGACCCTGGATTCCCTGGATCAGTCCAGAGGATGTACTGGCCCTTGGGTGGTACAGTGGACTCAGTGGGTGCCAATCTGGGAGTTTCCTGGAGTGCATCTCTGACACACCACTGACTCACCACATCTCCCTCTTCAGGACAGACTCTACCAGTGCCACACTAGCCAGTAGTCCATCCAACTGGGCACCACAGATCATAACCCTGGGACCATGTCTTGGGAGCCCCAGCAGCATGACAAGCCTATCTCATGTTCAGTTGGCCTCCAGCCAGCCAAAACCACCAGGCACATGCATTCTCCCACAGGACCTTCCTACACAACACCAATCCTTCAAGACCGAGAGTGAAATCTCTGCCAACTAATTCAGAGAATCAAGTACAGAGAGTCAAACAAAATAAGGAGACAGAAGAATATGTTCCAAACCATAGAGCAGGAAAAAACTCCAGGAAACAAAAACTAAAGGAAACAGAGGTAACCAACCTATCTGAAAAAGACTTTAAAACAATGGTTATAAACATGCTTACCAGAATTGAGAGAACAATGGACGAACTCTAAAGAGTTCAAAAAAAAGAGATATAAAATCTAAAAAGAACAAGAATGAAGAATATAATAAATGAAATGAAAAATACACTAGAGGGGGTGAACAGCAGACTAGAAGATGCAGAAGAACAGATCAGCACTTTGGAAGATAGATTAATGGAAAGAACTCATAAACTGAGCAGAAGAAAGAAAAAAGAATGAAATGAAAGGAAGATAGGTTAAGAGAGTTCTGGGATAACATCAAAAGTCCTAACATTCTCATTGTAGGAGTCCAGAAGGAGAAGAGAGAGAGAAAGGGGTAGAAAAATTATTTGAGGAAATAATAGCTGAAAACTTCTCTAACCTGGGGAAGGAAATAGTCTTTCATGTCCAGGAAGCACAGAGAGCTCCAAACAAGATGAACACAAAGAAGTCCATACCAAGACACATAATAATTAAAGCATCCAAGATCAAGAAAAAAGAGAGAACCTTAAAAGTATCAAGAGAAAAACAACAAGTTATACCTACAAGGGAATGCCCATAAGGCTATCAGCTGATTTTTCATCAGGAGCCCTACAGGCTAGGAACTGGTGGCATGATATATTATTCAAAGTGCTAAAAGGAAAAAGAAAAACTGCACCCAAGAATTCTCTAGCCAGCAAGATCATCACTCAGAATTGAAGGAGATGTAAACAGCTTCACAGGTGAATATAAGTTAAACAAGTTTCACCACTACTGATTTGGCCTTACAAGAAATGTTAAAAGGACTTCTCTAAGAGGTAAAGAACCTAACTAGAAGCAAGAAGATTACGAAACAGAAAATTTTCACTGGTTAAAGCAAACGCATAGCCAAGGTACTTTGTAGGACAATTACTTAAAAGTTAGTATGAAGGTCAAAAAGAAAGATGTAGTAAAATCAATTACATGTAAAAATTAGTTAAAGGAATCAATAAATAAAAGGGTGTAAAAGAAGGCGTCACATGCATAAAATGTAGAGGAGGAGCTGTAATAAATGTAGTGCTTTTAGAATGCACTCCAACTTAAGTAACCATCAACATAATATAAATTGTTACATTCATAGGATAACAAACAAGAACCCAATGGTAACCACAAATCAAAAAGTTATAACACATACACAAGAAATAGAAGGAAGTCCAAGCATTACAGTAAATAAAATCATGAAGCACAAGGAAAGAAAATGAGAGGAAGGAAATATAGGAGAAGAGCAACAAAAACAACGAGGAAACATTTATCCAAATCACAATAAGTACATACCTATCAATAATCACTTTAAATATAAATGGATTAAATGCTCCATCCAAAAGACACAGGGTAACTGAATGGATTAAGAAGCAAGATTGATGTACTTGCTGCCTATAAGAGAATCACTTCAGACCTAAAGACATACAGCCTGAAACTGAAGGGAAGCAAGACAGTCCATGCAAATAGAAATGGAAAAAAGTTGTAATAGCAATACTTATATTAGACAACACAGACTGTAAAACAAAAACTAAAAATAGACAAAGAAGGATATTATAGAATAATTAAGGGTTTAATGCAGCAAGGAGATAAAACAACTGCAAATATTTATGCACCTAATAGAGGAGCACCTAAATATATAAAGCAAATATTAACACATAAAAGGAGCAGTAGGTAGCAATACAAAAATAGTAACAACCTTGAACGCCTCACTTACATCAGCGAGTAGATCATCCAGACAGAAAATCAACAAGGAAACAGTGGCTTTGAATGACACATTAGACCAAATGGTTTAAGGGATACATAAAAACCATTGTAGCAGCAAAAGGTGGCATACACATTCTTTTCAAGTACACATGGAACATTCTCCAGAATAAACCATGTTAGGCCACAAAGCCTTCTCAATAAATTGAAGACAACTGAAATAATAAAACCCATCTTTTCTGACCACAGTGGTATAAAGTGGAAATCAATTATAAGAAAAAACTGGGGAAAAAAATCCAAAAGCACATGGAGACTAAACACATGCTGCTAAGCAACCAATGAGTCATCAAAGAAATCAGAGGAAATCAAATAGTGGGAAAAAATGAAAAGAGAAATGTAATGGTCCAAAATTTTGGGGACGCAGAAAGAGCAGTCCTAAGAGGAAAGTTTTCAGTGATAAATTCCTACTTTAGGAAGTAAAAAACACCTCAAAAAGGCAATCTAACCCTATACATAAATGAACTGGAAAAAGAAAAAAAAAGCTAGTAGAAGGAAGGAAACAGTAAACATCAGAGCAGAAATGAATGAAATACCAAATACCAAATACCTGATTCCAAAATAAGACAAAGACACTACACAAAAAAAGAGAATTACACGCCAATACCCCTGGTTAACACAGATGCAAAAATCCGCAACAAACTATTTGCAAACCAAATTCAAATTAAAAATGACTCAAAAATATCAATGAAACTAAGAGCTGGTTCTTTGAAAAACAATACAATATTTATAAGACTTTGGCTAGACTCATTAAGGAAAAGAAAGAGGACTCAGATAAATAAAATCAGAAATGAATGAGACGTTACAACTGACACCACAGAAATACAATTATAAGAGATACTATGAAAAATTATACGGCAATAAATCGGACAACTTAGAATAAATGGATAAATTTCTAGAAACATACACTCTTCCAAGGCTGAACCAGGAAGAAATAGAAAGTCTGAACAGACTGATCACTATCGTGGAAATTGAATCAATAATCAAAAAATTCCCAAGAAACAAAAGTCCAAAACCACATAGTTTCACAGGAGAAGTCTATAAAACATTTAAAGAAGAGTTAGTACCTCTCCTACTCAAATTACTCCAAGAGACTGAAGAGGAAGAAAAGCTTTCACATTCATTCAACATGGCTAGCATCACCCTGATAGGACAATAAGACAAAGACACGACAGAAAAAAAAAGATAATTACAGGCCAATACCCATGAAGAACACAGATGCAAAAATCCTCAACAAAGTATTTGCAAAGGAAATTCAAAAATATATTAAAAAGATCATTCACCATGACCAAGTAGTAGTTATTCCAAGGATGCAAGCTTCTTCAAAAGTCATAAATCAATGTGACATACCACATGAACAAGAGGATGGATAAAAAACATATGATCCTATCAATATATGTTGAAAAGGAATTTGACAAAATTCAATATCCACTCATGATAAATACGCTCAACAAAGTGGGTATATAGGGAACATATATAAACATAATAAAGGCCATACATGTCAAACCTGTAACTAACATACTCAGTGGTGAAAAACTGAAAGATCAGGAACAAGGCAAAGATGTCCACTCTCACCACTTCTATTCAACATAGTACTAGAAGATCCAGCCACTGAAATCAGACAAGAAAATGAAATAAAAGTCATCCAATTTGTTAAAGAAGCACAACTGTAGTATTTGCGGATGACATGATAGTATATATACAGAACCTGAAAGACTCCACCAAAAAATTATTAGAATAAATGAATTTAGTACAGTTGCAAGACACAAAAATCAATATGCAGATATTTGTTGTTTTCTATATACAGACAATGAACAGAAAGATAAATTAAGTAATCAATCCAATTCACAATTGTATCAAAAAGAATAAAAAACCTAGGAATAAATTTAACCATCAAATTGAAAGACTTGTTTGTACACCAAAAATAACAGGACACTGAATAAAGAAATTGAAGAACATGCAACATGCAAATGAAGAGGGAGCTATTCCATGCTCATGAATAGGAAGAATTAAAGAATTGTCCAAATGGTCATCCCTCTCAAAGCAATCTACAGTTTCAATACAATCCCTATCAAAACACCAGTGACATTTTTTACAGAGCTAGAGCAAATAATCCTAAAATTTGTATAGAACTGCAAAAGCCCCTGAAAAGCCAAAGCTATCTTGAGAAAGAACAAAGCTGGAGGTTTCCTGGTTTAAAACTATAGTACAAATCTGTAGTAATCTAAACAATATGGTAGTGGCACAAAAATACACACATAGATCAACAGAACAGAATAGAGAGCCCAGAAATAAACTCACATTTATATGGTCAACTAATCTACCACAGAGGAAGCAAGAGTATACAGTGGGGAAAAGGCACTCTCTTCAATAAGTACTATTGGGAAAACAATGAAAGCTACATGGAAAAGAATCAATCTGGATCATCATCTTATACCGTGTATAAAAGTAAACTTAAAATGGATTAAAGACATAAATATTTGATCTGAAACCATAAAACTTCTAGAAGAAAGCATAGGTAGCAAACTCTTAAACATCAACATTAGTAAGGAGTATGTCTCCTAAGCAAAGGAAACAAAGGCAAAAGTAAACCAGTGGGACTACTTTTTGTCCTTTTTGTCTGGCTTATTTCACTTAGCATGTCTTCAAGATTCACACATGTTGCAGCATATGACGGAATTTTAATTCTTTCTCAGGCTGAATAATATTCCATTGAACGTATATAATAGCACATTTTGTTTATCCTTCAATAGTTGGTGGCTATTTGGTTGTTTCTACCTTTTCACTATAGTGAATAATGCTGCCATGAACACTTTTGGACAAATACCTGGACTACAAAAAGTAGTCCCCAAACATAAATACTGTCCATTCATTTGTCAAGCTAAAAAGCTGCACAGCAAAGGAAACCATCAACAGAATGAAAAAGAAACCTACTGTATGGGAGAATATACTTGCAAATTATATATCTGGTAAAAGGCTAATATCCAAAATAAAAGAAGAACTCATGCAACTCAACATGGGGAAAACAAATCATTCTATTAAAAAGCGGGCAGAGGACCTAAACATTTTTGCTAAGAAGAAATACAGATGGCCAACAGGCACTTGAAAAAATGCTCTACATTGCTAGTCATCAACAAAATGTAAATCAAAATCACAATGAGACTACCTCACAACAGTTAGAATGGCTACTATCCAAAAGATGGGAAATAACAAGTTTTGGTGAGGATGTTGAGAGAAGGAAACCCTCCTACAGTGTTGGTGGGAATGTAAATTGGTGTAGCCACTAAGGAAAGCAGTGTGGAGGTTCCTCAAAAAAGTAAAAATAGAAATACCATATGACCAAGCTATTCCACTTCTGGGAATTTACCCAAAGAAAACAAAATCACTAACATGAAAAGACATATGCACACCTATGCTTATTGCAATATCATTTATAACTGCCAAGGTATGAAAGCAACCATAATGTCCACTAATAGATGAATGGATAAAGAAGATGTGATGTGATTTACATATATACATATACATATAAAACAAAGCTATAAAAAAAGAATGAATTCTTGTGATTCATGATAATATGGATAGACCTAGAGGGTATTATACTAAATGAAATAAGTTAGACAGAGAAAGACAAAAATGCCATATGATTTCACTTACATGTGGAATCTAAAAATGAAAACAAACAAACAAAAAGAAATAAAAGCATAGTACTAACAACAGACTGGTTGTTACCATAGGGGACGGGGGTGGAGCAATTGATGAAATAGGTAAAGGGGATAAAGAGGTACAAACTTCAAATTATAAAATAAATTAGTCACAGAAATGGGAGTACAACAGAGAATATAACCAATAATGTTGTAATATCTTGGTATAGTGACAGAAAATAACTACACTTACCATGGTGAGCATTTAGTAATGTATATCATTCTTAAATTACTGTTTTAATTTCTGAAGCCAATATAATATTGTATGACAACTATATTCCAATTTTAAAAAAACAGGACAAAAAAACCTGAAATGAAATGAACAAACTCAGTCAGAAAATAACAGGTACTGGTGAAGATGTGGAGAAATTGGAACCCTGTACATTGCTGGTGAGTATGCAAAATGATGCCACTGTGAAAGGCATTTCCTCAAAAAGTTTTTCAATACATGAGTACTGTATGTTGCAGTAATTCCAATTATGGGTATATATCCAAAAGAGTGAAAGCAGGGACTCAAGCAGGTGTTTGTACAACAATGTTTATGGCAGCAGTATTCACCATAATCAAGAGGTGGAAACAACCCAAATATCTACCAGCTGATGTGGAAACAACCCAAATATTCACCAACTGATGAATAGATGAACAAAATGCGACATATAAATATACTGGAATATTGTTCAGCCTTACAAAGGAATGAAAATTTGATACATGCCATAATGTGTATGGATCTTGAAGATATTATGCTAAATGAAATAAGCCAGACAAAATGACAAACATTGTGATTCCACTTATGTACCTAGAATAGTGAAATTCATAGACATAGGAAATAAAACAGTAGCTATCAGAGGCTGAGTGGTGGAGATACAGCACTGTTGTTCAGTGGGTACAGAGGCTTCATTTTGAGATGATGAACAGTTCTGGTGATGGATAGAAGTTTCAGTATAAATGTACTAAATATTGTTGAATTATACAGATACAACTTGTTAAGTGGTAAATTTTATGTTACATGTATTTCATCACAATGATAAAAAGTAAGTTTTGTGGAAAGAAATTGAAACAGATATAAATAAATGGAAAGACATCTTGTTTTCATGGATTGAAAGACTTACTATTTTTAGGATGGCAACACTTCCCAAAGCAATCTACAGATTCAGTACCATCTCTATCAAAATCACTACAGCTATATTTTTTTGTAGAAATGGAAAACATGATATTAAAATGTATATATAATAGTTACAGGACTGACTAGCCAAAACAATCTTGTAAAGAAAAATAAAGTTCACAGGCTCAAAATCCTGTTTTCAAATCTTACTACAAAGCTACAGTAATCATGACCATGTGGTAGGTGCATGAGGAGAGACACATAGACCAATGGAATAGAAGTGAGAGTTCAAAAAAGAAATCTATACGCCTATAGTCGATTGATTTTTAACAAAGGTGCTAAAACCAATGGGGAAATAATAGTCTCTTCAACTGGAAAAAAATGATTAACTACATGCAAAAGAATGAATTAAGACCCTTACCTTAAACTATGTACAAAAAGAAAAAGGAAACCTCAAAATGAATCAAAGATTTAAATGTAAGAGCTAAAACTATAAAACTCTTACAAGAAAACATAGGATAAATCTTCATTACCTTGGATTTCATAATAGTTTCTTAGATATGATACCAAAAGTAGGAGTAACAAAAGAAAAAAATAATGAATTGGACATCCTCCAATTAATAAATTGAACTAAACATTTTGTCCTCCAGAGGACACTATGAAGAAAATAAAAGATGACATATAAAATAGAGTATTTCAAGCTATGTACCTGATATGGGACTTGTATCAATAGCATATAGAGAACATTAACAATTAAACACCAAAGGACACACAACACAGTTCATATAAAGCAAAGGATCTGAACAGATAGTTCTCCAGTGAGTACATACCAATGGAAAACAAGCACACAAAAAGATGGTCAACACCATTAGCCTTTAGGTAAATGCTAACCAAAAATACAGCGAGACACCATTTTGTACCTACTAAGATGACTATAATTTAAAGAAAAGTAAAAGGAATGTAAGTGCTGTGAATGAGGTAGAGAAATTGGAACCCTCACACACTGCTAGTATGAAGGTGAAAATGGTGCAGGCACTGGAAAACTGGGAGCTCCTTATGGCACATATTTTATAACCTTTGGCCCCATTTCTCTTGGAAATATATTCTACTTGCCATATATTATGTTTCTGTGAGCTTCAAGGGCTAAGCTGTAGTTATTGAATAAATTTGTAATCAACTATTTGTGCATTTTTATAGTTTCATACTATTTGGCCTGGAGGCAGGGGGTAGGTAGGTGCACTGGCTAAAGAACAAATAGTTGCTAATACAGCAAAAAATGACAGATAGCTAAGGAATAACTTAAATATCTGTAATTCTGTTTACAAGAATAACAGTTTTAAAGTGTTGATTTGTGGTTCTTGGTAAACAAAAATATACTTGAGTTACCTGTTTTTGCATTGCATACCAGAGAGACAGGTCCTGGAAACGCTTTCACATAACACACAGTCGTACATAAGGCATAAAATATGAAACAAAGAGCCATTGGAAAGTGAAGAACATACAGAAATAAAATCCACAAATTGTCTACTTGTGCTTCCCCTTCTCAGGTATAAATTGCAATTTGATCATTAGATACACGTAGTCACTCATTTAAAAAAATAACTACATAACATAAACAAGGCACTTTGCAAAATGTTTGATGGCTGTCTCTTTTTCTTCCTACAAAACAAGGTTGTTGCTTTTCATTGAGTTAATACACAGGCACATGTATACATACAAATAGACATAAGAAAATATACCTTCAATGTTTCTATGTCAAAAGTTCTGAATTTATCATTTTTATTCTAATTTTTTCCAGAAAGGATTGTGGTGGTGGGAAATATTAAAACATATACTAAAGAACCACTGCAATCAGACTTAAAATTATAAAAGATCTCAAAACAGGCAAAGAAACAACTGAACAGAAAAGAGCAAATTAGCCAGTACCTGGTGTAAATGAGTTACTTTTGTTGAACACTACAATATATTCTAAGCTTGCTGAAGCCAAATCACAGGAAAACATGCTCTGTCATATAATTTTCTAAGAAACGGAGGCATACAAGTTTATTGGGAGAAACAGGCTTTTTCTTGGCATAAAGGTAGAAGAACCTGTTTACTGACTCATTAAATGATGAACATTTCATTACTCAACGGACAATATTTGAGTAATTTTGTAAAAGACAGGAAGATTTCACAAATTAATTTTTGTCTTAACTCTTTTTATAAAAACTGAAGGCATTAAACTGTTAATTCAATTAAGGAATTTGAGTTACCACACCATAAAATTCAGGACTGCTGCTTTTGGATGAACTAACATATACAGAGACAAAGTTTACAGAACCCAGTGAATGAAAAATTAGCATGTACCCTGTACCAGTGATCTTCAAACACCAATCAGATCTATTCAGTGGAGCTATTACAGTATCACTTGGTAAACTTTTCAAAAAGTGTCCATCCCTGGGCAACATCCCTGGAGATTCTGATTCAGTATGCCTAGTGCAAAGCCCAGGAATCCTTTTTTTTTAAAAAAAAAAATGGTTCTTAGGTGATTCTGACACACTTACTCTATATTGTCTATCTCAAATATCACTGGTAAAACATCAAATATATTTAACATTCCTTTTCTTCAGTTTTATTGAGGTAGAATTGACCAAACAGTGGGATATATGAAGTGCACATCATGATGATAGATGTGCACATTCATTGTGAAAGGATTCCCCCATCTAGTTAATTAACACATCCATCACCTCACATATTAATTAATTAATTAATTAATTTTGGTGTGAACATTTAAGTTCTACTCTTAACAAATTGCAATTATACAATACAGTGTCACCAACTATAGTCTCCATGTTAAATTACATCCATAGACCATATTTACCTTATAGCTGAAAGTTTGTACCCTTTTACGAACCTCTCCCTATTTCCCCCACACCCTAGCCTTTGTCAACCACTTTTCTACCCTCTGTCTCTATTCTTTTATTTCAAACATGATTCTCAAACTCTAGCTATTTACAGACAGTAGCATCATGTCTTACTCCACTTTATAACTGCCTTCCTCGTTTAGCTATACATTATCTCCTTCTTTACCCCTTTTTTCTCTAGCTATTTTGAGAAATAATTAACAAATGACATTGTGTAAGTTAAGGTGTGCATTGTGACTTCATACATACATATATTGCAAAGTGAATCCACAATAGGGGTAGTTAACGCATCCATCACCTCACATAATAAGCATTTATTTTTGTGGTAAGAGCATTTAAGATCTATTTTCATATCAACTTTCAAGCATATAATAGAATTATTAACCATAGCACTATGCTGTACATTAGATTCCCAGAAGTTAGTCACCGTATCTCTTAAAATCTGCATCCTCTGACCAACATCTACCCATTCCTCGCCCCCCAACCTCTCCGCAGCCCCTGGTAACCACCAATTTAACAATCTACTCTTTGTTTCTCTGAGTTTGGCTTTCTTAGATTCTGCATTTGAGATCATACAGTATATGTCTTTCTCAGGCTGACTTATTCCACTTAATTTACTGCCCTCAAGGTTCATTAATGATGTTACAAATGGCAGGTTTCCTTCTTTTTCTATCACTGAATAATATTCTATTGTGTGTGCATATGTGTATATATATGTATACATATACACATTTAGACAGTGTAAAAAAATTATACATATATATATATATACGTATCACATTATCTTTATTCATTCATCAATGGACATTTTGGTTATGTCCATGCATTGACTAATGAGAATAATGCTGCAGTGAGCACAGGAATGTGTATCACTTTGAGATACTGATTTCATTTCCTCAACATATATATGCAGAAGAGGGATTGCTAAGTCATATGATAACTCTATTTTTACTTTCTTGAGGAAGCTCCAAACTGATTTCCATATAAGCTGCTCCATTCTACATTCCCACAAATAGTGGGAATGCACAAGGATTCCCGTTTCTCAATATTCTGACTAACACTTCACAGCTCTTACGTTTTTTATAATAGCCATTCTAGCAGGTGTGAGGTGGTAGCTCATTGGGGTTTTGATTAGCTTTTCCCTGATGATTAGTGATACTGAACATCTTCTCATGTACCTGTTGGCTATTAGTATGTCTTTGGAAAAATGTCTATACAAGTACCCTGCTCATTTAAAAATCAGATTATTATTATTATTTTGCCATTAAGAATTATGAGTTCTTTATATATTTTGGATATTAACCTCTTTTATCAGGTAAATGATCTGCAAATAGTTTCTCTTATTGTGTAGACTGTCTTTTCATTTTGTTGATTGTTTACATTTGCTGTTTACTGTATTTTTGTCAATGTAAATAAAGATATTTTTCAATTGATGTACAGTTGACACACAGTATCATATTAGTTTCAGGTGTATAACATAGTGGTTCAACATGTATACACATTATGAAATGCTAACCGCAAAAAGTGAAGCTACTATATGTCACCACACAGTTATTACAATAATATTGACTATATTCCCTATGCTGTGCTTTTCTTATGTACTATGACAATTATTTTTAAACTGTAAGTTTCTATCTCTTAACCCCCTTCATCTATGTTGCCCATCCTTCCATCCCCCCATCCCTCTTCCCTATGACAGCCATCATTTTGTTCTCTGCCTTTATGAGTATGTTTCCATTTTCTCCTTTCTTCTTTTGTCTTTTGTTTTTTTTTTTAGAATCCACATACAAGTGCAATCATATGGCATTTGTCTTTCTCTGTCTGACTTCACTTTGCATAATATTTCACTTAGCATAATACATTTTAGGTCCCTCCAAGTTGTCACAAATGGGAAGATTTCATTCTTTCTTATGGCTGAGTAATATTCCATTGTATCTATAAACCACATCTTCTTTATCTATTTAAGTAACAATGCACACTTAGGTTGCTTCTTGGCTATTACAAATAACGCTGCAATAAACAGCAGGAGTGAATACATCTTTTTGAATTAGTGCTTTTCTTTTCTTCAGATAAATACCTAGATATGTTATTACTGGATCATACAGTCTATTTTTAATTTTTAGGGAATCTTTCATAGTGATTTCCATGATGGCTGCATTAGTTTACATTCCTACCAATAGAACATGAGGATTCCCTTTTCTCCAAATCCTCATGGACACTTGCTTGTTGTCTTTCTGATACTAGCCATTGTGTCAGAAGTGAAGTAGTATCTCATTACAGTTTTGATTTGCATTTCCATGATGATTAGATATATTGAGCATGTTTTAATGTGCCTCTTGGCCATCTGGATATCTGAAAAATTTCTGTTCAGGTTTTCTGCCCATTTTTAATTCAATTATTTATTCTTTTGGTATTGAATTGTATGAGTTGTTTATATATTTTGGATATTAACCCCTTATTTGATATAACATTCACACATATCTTCTTCCATTCAGTAGGTTGCCCTTTTGTTTTGTTGATGGTTCCTTTGCTGTGCAAAAAAACATTTTAGTTTGATGTAGTCCCGATCATTTAATTTTGCTTCTGTAGACTTTCCTTGAGGACACAGATCCAAACAAGTACTGCCACGACTGATGTCCAACAGTTTACTACCCATTATTTGCTTTTAGGAATTTTATGATTTCATGCCTTACATATAGGTCTTTAACCCATTTTGAGTTTATTGTTTATAATGTAAGAAAGTGGTCCCATTTCATTTTTTTACATGAAGCTCCCCAGTTTTCCTAACCCCACTTATTGTAGAGATTATCCTTCCCCCACTGTATATTCTTACTTACTTATCATTAATTAGCAATATGAATGTGGGTTTATTTCTGTGCTCCCTATTCTGTTCCATTGATCTACGTGTCTGTTTTTGTGACAGTACCATACTATTTTGATTACTATTGTTTTGTAGTATAGTTTGAAATATGGGACTGTAACATCTCCAGCTTTGTTCTTTTTTCTCAAGATTGCTTTAGTTTTTCAGGCTCTTTTGTTGTTCTATACCAATTTAAAAATTATTTATTCTAGTTATATGAAAAATACTATTGGTATTTGATAGGGACTGCATTGAATATGTAGATTGCTTTGGGCAGTACAGACTTTCTAACAATATTAATTCTTCCAATCTATGAGCATGGAATATCTTTCCGATTATTTCTGTCATCTTCAATTTCATCAATGCCTTTACAGATTTCAAGTACAGGTCTTTTGACTCCCCTTTGGTTAAATTTATTTGTAGGTATTTCATTTGTTTTGATACCATTGTAAATGGGATTGTTCTCTTAATTTCTCTTTCTGGTAGTTTGTTATTAGTGCATAGAATTTTTCAGAACCCTTTGTATTTTTGGGGTGTTGGTTGGAATTTCACTTTCATTTCTGATTTCATTTATGAACTCTTTTTGTTCCTGTGAATCTGGCTAATGATTTATCATGTCTTTATTTCGGAGAACTGGCTTTTAGTTTCATTCATCTTTTTAATTTTCTTTTTTAAAATTTCTGTTTCATTTATTTCTGCTTTGATCTTGAGTATTTCCTTCCCTTTACCATCTTTGAACTTGGTTTATTCTTTTTCTCATTGCTTTACGTGTAAGGTTAGATTGGATGATGTTTTTCTTATTTCTTGTTGTAGGACTGTATCATTAAAAACATCCCTGTTTAACTTTCATTTCTCTGATGATTAGTGATGTCCAGTTAGGATGTACAACATCCAAAAGACAAACAACAATAAATGTTGGCGAGGATTTGGAGAAAGGGGAACCATCCTACACTTCTGGTGGGAATGTAAACTAGTTCAACCATTGTGGAAAGCAGTATGGAGGTTCCTCAAAAAACTCAAAGTAGAAATACCATTTAACCCAGCAATTCCACTCATAGGAATTTACCCTAAGAATGCAGGAGCCCAGTTTGAGAAAGACATATGCACCCCCATGTTTACTGCAGCATCGCTTACAAGAGCTAAGAAATGGAAGCAACCTAAGTGTCCATTAGTAGATGAATGGATAAAGAAGATGTAGTACATATACACAATGGAATATTATTCAGCCATAAGAAGAAAACAAATCCTACCATTTGCAACAACATGGGTGGAGCTTTAGGGTATTGTGCTCAGTGAAATAAGCAAGGCAGAGAAAGAGAAGTACCAAGTGATTTCACTCATATGTGGAACATAAGAACAAAGGAAAAACTGAAGGAACAAACAGCAGCAGAATCACAGAACCCAAGAATGGACTAACAGTTACCAAAGGGAAAGGGACTGGGGAGGATGGGTAGGAAGGGAGGGAGAAGGGGAGGCAAGAAGAAAGGGGGCCTTATGATTAGCATGTATAATGTGCGGGGGGCACAGGCAGGGCTGTGCAACACAGAGAAGACAAGTAGTGATTTTTACAGCATCTTACTATGCTGATGGACAGTGACTAATGGGGTATGTGGGGGGGACTTGGTGAAGGGGGGGTCTACTAAACATAATGTTCCTCATGTAATTGCAGATTAATGATACCAAAAAAAATGAAATTACCTATTGTCGAGTCTGATCAAGAACAAGAAAGATAAAACCACAAATAAGCAACATTAGGAAGAAAACAGTGTCCAAATTTAGAAAGGTTAAATTATTAAAGACTGTTGTATACATCTTCATGCAATATAAATTTAAATAGATATATGAATATAGTAATGGAGTTATAGGTCATAGATAAAGGTGTAAAAATGTCTGGAAGGCTATACAGCAAAATGTTAACAGGGATTACATAACAGAGCGGAAAGGGAGTAGAAGGGATGAAAAGGAACCTCTGTGCCTCTGTAGCACTGGCAGAAAACCACACGAACATGTACTCATGTATTGCGTACACACACTGATTTTATTAAAATCATGAAGAAAAATGATATGTTGTTTTGGAGACAATCATTGTCAGGTGTTGTTGGTACACAGGTTACTGAAGCAAAACCAAAGAAACTGCTCACACCAGAAAGCAAAACAAACACAATTAGTTTTGGTTTCCAGTCCAGCGTAGAAAATGCTTAGGCTAAAGCTGTCACTTCCATTCCCACAAAAAACAAGCAGAGAAACCTGAAAATCAACACCTCTTCTTAGATCCATCATGGAACTGATGTCACAGGGAAAATCATGGCCTCCAAAACTGGAATGCCAGAGAGGTCAATACAGAGAATCACAACTCACAGGAGCAGAACCTGAGGAGCACAAACATCCACGAGAACTAGTACCAAGGCAGGAAAATATAAGCTGTAACTGAGACAGTGTTGGGGCCTTAGTGTGGCCAAGTCTGAGTTAAAACCTGAAGAGGATCCCACGAGTTTGTTAGTTTATCTCGAGGAGTCCTACCAGGTTCTCATAGTGAAGATCAGAGAAAAATCCTCTCCTGCTTCCTTAAGAGACAGGGAAAGTGTACCACTTTTGAAACACACCCAGAGCATTCTGTTCTTAACAAAGCCTGTCCTCAAGGGAAACTATTTTATAAACGCCTAATCTGCTGGGGTTTTACAGAGCCAAACCAATCCAAAGGAGGGAAATACTTGACTCCACGGCATTCCAGCCTTTAGTATGGGAGAAGGGAAATACTCAATTCCAGCCCCCCCCTAGCGTTCCCATCTCACCTAAGGGGGGCATTAGTGACTAAGAAGCACCTAGAAGGTCACAGCTCAGGGGCACCAGTTCACTGAAACACTGATACCTACTTGTAGGATAATAAAATACTTCCTCCATTTTCCTCCTCCTTTCCCCATATCTTACTACATCAGTAAGGCTCCTGTATGATAATAAGAATACAGTTGAAAGAACTGCATGTTTCAGACATTATAAAAAAAGAACTCTTTTGAGAAACTCTACAATAAGAAACAAAAACAAGAACTAAAACAAGGAAGTTTTAGTCTCTGAAACCTACTGCTACAGCAAACAGTGCAAAGACTCTAACTTCTAGCCAGATAAACATAAAACCTCACACTAAATGGTTTTTTACCCAAGTTATTTTTACCCAGTATACCATGCCCAGCTTTCAACAAAAAATTACAAGATATACTAAAAGACAAAAAAAGTCACAGTTTGAAGAGATATAGCAAACATGAGAGCCATATTCAAATATGGCTCACGGATCCAGACCAGGGTTTTAAAACAACCATGATTAATATGTTAAAGGCTCTAAAGTAAAAAGTGGAGACAAGTCAGGAAACAGACAGGTAATGCAAGAAGAAGGACAGAAGCTCTGAGAAATAATCAAGAGGAAATTCCAGAAATCAAAAGCACTGTAACAGATGAAGAATGCCTCTGATGACTGATCAATAGACTAGACCACAGACAAGGAAAGAACCCATGAGCCTGAATAAACTTAAATAAAAACTTCCAAAACTGAAATGCAAAGAGAAGAGAAGAACAACAAAGACAGAACAGAATCTCAAAAGACAATTGGAAAAGTTGTAAAGTGGGCATAGTGGGAATGCCTGAAATAGGTGAATGAATGAAAGGAAGGAAGGGAGGAAAGAAGTAAGGAAAAGGGAAAGAGAGAAGGGAAGAGGAAGGAAGGTCAAGCAGACAAAAACACTTGAGGCAATAATCCTACAAGTTTCCAAAATTAAAAATATATATCTAACCACAGATCCAGTAAGCTCCTAAAACGCCAGGCAGGATAAATACCAAAAATATCAGCATCCAGGCATATTATATTCAAACTGGAGAAAATAAAAGACAAAGGGAAAATCCTTAAGGAAGCCAGGGTTGGGGGAAAGCCTTACTTACAGAGAAGCAAGGATAAGAATTACAATGGAGTTATCTTCAGAAACTGTGCAATCAAGAAAAAAGTGGAAAGTGTTGGGAAAAAAAAGAAAAAACACCATCCACCTAGAATATTGTATCCACAAAAATTTTCCTTCACAATAAAATGGAAATAGACTTTTTCAGGCAAAAACAAAAGAGAGAATTTGTCACCAGTGGACCTGCCTTCCATATAATGTTAAAATAAATTATTCAGGAAGAAGGAAAATAGTATAGGTTAGAAACTCAAATATATAAAGAAATGAAGAGCATTCAAAAATAATAAAGTAAAATAAAATACTTACCTTCCTTGTACTTAATTACTCTAACAGATAGCAGTTTGCTCAAAATAAACACAGCAAAAAACTGTTTAGTAATTAAAGTTTGTGGATACACAAAACGAATGACAGAAATGGCACAAAGGACTGGTGGGAGGAATTAAGAATACTTTCTATAAAGTACTTGCACTAACCAAGAAGTGTACTGTATTTGAAAAAGGACTTTGATTAGCTGTCAATGTATATTGCAAACTCAAGGGCAGCCTTGAGGTGTAACTAAAAAATGTAAAAAAGGAAAAAAGGAGAGATAACTGGCATGCTGACTAGAGAGAAAATGGGGTGACGTAAAATGCTCAATTAAAAGCAAAGAAGGCAGGAAAAGAGTGAAAAACCAAAAAAGAGAAGAAGAACAAGAACAATGAATAGAAAACAATAAAAAAATGGTGGATAGTAATCCAACTCTCAGGAATCACTTTAAATGTCAGTGGTCTAAAAACATCAAAAGATAAGAGACTGTCAGAATGGATCAAAAAACAAGACCCAACTCTATTTTGTTTATAAGAAACCCACTTTAAATGTAAAAACATATGGCTTAAAAGTAAAGGGAAGAGATATGCTAACACTAATCAAAAGAAAGTTGCTTATATTAATTTCAGACAGCAGACTTCAGAACAAGGAAAATTATCAGGGCTAAAGAGGGGCATTGCATAATTATAAGGGAGTCAATTCACTAATAGGCTATAACAAACCTTGATGCCAATGTGTCTAACAACAGATCATCAAAATTCATGAGGCAAAACCTCACAGAACTGCAATGAAAAAAACAGATGAATCCACTATTATAGCTTAAGACTTCTACCCTCCTATATTAATGATTGACAGCTCCAATAGGCAGAAAATCAGTAAAGACAGTTGAACAACTCCATCAATCAACTGGATCTAATTAACACATATAGACTTTCAACTAGCAATAGCAGATACATTCTGTTCACAAGCTCACATGGAATGTCACCAAAATAGATCACAATCTGAGCCATAAAATACACCCGAACAAACTGAAGAGAATAGAAATCATAGAATGTATCCTCTTAAACCACAGTGGAAATAAACTAGAAATCAATAAAAGAATGGTAGCTTGAAAAGCCCTAAAATATACTGAGGTTAAACAACACCATTCTAAATACCACATGGGTCAAAGAAGAAGTCTCAAGGGAAGTTTAAAAAAATTTTTAACTAAATCAACTAAAAACATAACTTACCAAAATTTGTTGCATGCAGTGAAAGCAGTGCTTAGACAGAATCTCCAGCATTAAATGTATATATTAGAAAGGGTGAAAGACCTAAAATCAATAACCTAAGTTTCCACTTCAGGAAACTAGAAAAGAAGCATATGTTAAATAAAAAATAAGCAGCACAAAAGGAAAAATTAGTAAAAATTGGAGAAGACAACAATGAACTTGAAGTGGGAATTCAATAAAGAAAATCAATAAAACCAAAAGTCTGTTCTTAAGAAGACCAATAAAACTGATAAACCTCTAGCCAGGTTAAATAAGAAAAAAGGAGAGAACACATAAATTACTAATGTAAGAAATGAAAGAAAGGCCATCAATAATGATTCTATGGACATTAAAAAGATAATAAAAGAATATTATTCGCACTTATTGGTCATAAAATACGAATTTGACGACTTACATGAAATGACCATTTCTTTGGAAAATGTAATGTGCTGAAACAAACTCATTCAAGGAGAAATAGATACCTGAAAAAGTCTATATGTGTCAAAGAAACTGAATGAAAAATGAGTAAACTTTCAAAACAGAAAGGAACAGAACCAGGTGAGGTCACTGGTGAATTCTT
This sequence comes from Manis pentadactyla, assembly GCF_030020395.1. Lineage (NCBI taxonomy): Eukaryota > Metazoa > Chordata > Mammalia > Pholidota > Manidae > Manis > Manis pentadactyla. The sequence goes on along the minus strand of NC_080038.1, from coordinate 115,871,277 downwards.
CCAAATATTTTTGTTTTAAAAGGAAATTATACCACTTTTCTGCAATCTCTTCCAGAAAATAGAAACAAAGGGAATGCTTTCTTATTTATTTTATGAGGCCAGTATTGCCCTAATATTAAAACCAGATAGATCCATTACAAGAAAGGAAAACTATAAATTAGTATCTCTCATGAACATAGACGTTAAAATCCTTCATGAAACACTACCAAACTGAGTCCAACAATGTATAAAAAGAAATGCACACTATGATCAAGTATGATTTATTCCACATAGGCAAATAAATAATGCAGTCCATCATGACCTGAAGAAGAAAACCATATGATCACAGCTTATCAATAGATGCCTAAAGAGCATTTGACAAAACCTAACACCATTCATTCTGGTAAAAAGAAACTCATCAGAATAAGAATGGGGGAGCATCTTCAACCTGATAAAGAATGTCTACAAGCATAGCCTACATTATTCTTAAGCAAAGCATAACAGCGTACATTATTCTTAATGATGAGAAACTAGGTCTTGTTCCCCTATATTGGGAATAAGGCAAGGATGAACCACCTCACCACTTCTAGTCAATATTAAATTGAAAATCCTAGCTAGTGCAGTAAGACAAGGAAACAGAGGGTATATATATATTGGGAAAAGAGAAATAGAACTGTCTTCTTTCATAGATGACATGTTTGTCTATGCAGAAAAATCCCAAAATATCGACAAAAACATCTCCTGGAACTAGTAAGTGATTACAGCAAGGCTGCAGGATCACAAGGTACAGAAGTCAATTGCTTTATCATAAGCAAACAATGAGCAATTTGAGTTTAAAATACAGTACTATCACCATTAGCACCAAAGTACTCAGAAGTACACAGGTATAAATCTAACAAAGTATATACAAGATCTGTATGATGAAGATGACTACATTCTGATGAAGGACATCAAAGAATATCTAAATAAATAGACAGATTCCATATTCCATATAGATAGGAAGACTCAACATTGCAAAGCTATCAGCTCTTCCCAACTTCCTCTATAAATTCAGTGCAACCCCAAGCAAAATCCCAACAAATTGTTTTATGTCTATTGATAAACTAATTCTAAGGTTTATATGAAAAGTGAAAGATCCAAAATACCCAATACAATATGGAAGAACAACAAATTCATTGGACTGCCTCTAAATTGACTTGAATTCTTACTAGATGTAAAGCTACAGTAATCAAGACTTTGTGGTACTGACGATGGGAACTTTCAATTTTTCTGTAAACCTAAAATCGTTCTGAAAATACTCTATTAATTAGAAAAACACAAACCTTTTCATCATAAATGGACCAATAGTTGCTACTTTTGATGAAAGACTAGTCCAGTGAGGCCATGCATTAATTATATTATCCTGACAGAATAACATAACTTTGATGATACCATAAAATAAGCATTAATGTAGTAAGAGATTAATTTATGGACTACCTACATGACTATTAAATTCCATGAGTAATGAATAGCTGAACCACTCTTGAGTGTTGCTTTGGATCAAGTCAGAGGGAATGTGAAGACCAGCACATACCTGAATACCAGCTTAAAGCCCGCAGGCCTTGTAACCTGACCCTCTTCACCTCAAAACACCTAGGTGTCCATGTGTCTTATTCTAACCTGCTCCCCCTTTAAGATATAGGAAGAATATTAAAAGGCAAGCTCGTTATAAATATGCTTACAGAGTGTGATCCCCTGCTCAGCAGGCTTCAAACAAGTAGTAGATCAAATGCCAGGTAAGCTCTCAGATGGTATATAAATTAGACTCTTTAAATATAAAGTTGTGAGCCTCAGAGTAATTAGTGTCATCGTTGTCCTGGTCTTAAGTTCTTGGTCTCTGCCATGTTTGAATAAAGTGAGCAGTGAAGTTCACCCAAGGCAATTGATTTCACAGGCATTGTAGTGGCTACCCTTTGGTAACTGAAAGAATCCTTAGCGAGCATGGCAGAGTGCCACCCATCTGCAATATTGGTAGAAACCGCACCTGGAAAGAGTGAAGCAGTGTCATAGGGCACAGGACAAGTCACCTTTAATTTTATGCCCATTAACTATACTTTTATATACCCTTCCTTATAACTATTACATTAATATCTGATCCAGTATCCAATTAAGTTACTATAAACCCTGAAAGAGTCACCCGAGGATGTTTTCTGTGGCAGTGGCACGTAGGGTGGGCATGGCTCTCCTTCGGGAGATTAACCTTAAAGGATATGGATGAAAACTAACACCAGATTCACATAATAAACCATTAATAGACATATCAAATGATCTATAAAACTTTTATAGTGTGAATCTGTATAACCTAGTTTGAAGGAAAAATTCTCATCAACTAATACACTCCGAAGCACCAATTAAGATAAAATTGTCCTAAATCATTTAGCACTCTTTTTAGCAAGAAGTAATCTGTCTTTTCTTGCACTTTAATATTTTCAATTGATATGTATTCTCTTTCAAATTTTATTTCGGTAGAGTTAAAATTATCAATTAAAAATTATTTATACAAATAGCTCCCGCATCAATTAACTATTTATATTCATACTTTCTAAACCAATTCCACTCTGCCTTTCCTGAGGCAAAGCAAGCAGATTCACATACTGTTGTAAGGGTACCAATGCACCATGATTTTACACAGAGTGAAAACACTTATGTCTTGCTCCTAATAGCTTGTTGATTCAATAATATTTTATTCTGAAATACCAGTTAAGTATGAATGAGTACATCTATTTATAGTCCAGCACGAAGGGTCTACCAGGTTAGCTTATTCCTAGTTTATTCTAAGTTACTGGACTCATTCCATCAAAAACCCTTTGGGTTTCAGTAGCTATTTCCCTAAAAATGAATTACTCTGGGTAGCTACTATTTCTTAATTATTATACATAGAATTTGTTCATGCAGATGTTGTATTGCCTGATAACATTTAACAATAAAAAACACAGTTTTCTCCAATATGGTAATTTAGGACCTATCAAAGACTTTTTAAAAATAATGATTTGGGAATCCTCTAGCCCACCCAACATAAGACCACTTTAAGTATTGATTGAGCCCAGTGTGCTTTTTTGTGGTCTGAATTGCCTAATTTGTATATTTTTCCTCAAGACTTTGTTGTTTGGGGTGTATATTTGCTTTTCTTTTAAATGGCCACACAAAATAAAGTGTTTATTTGTTTGGAAATTAATTAGAGACAGCATCTGAGTAGATAAGTAACACCTGCAAATGGGTAACCATATTAATATCAAGGAAGACAACCAAAAGCCAAATTAGAATAAAATCCCCAAAATTACTCAGAAATAGGATATATTTGAATTTCTTGACAGATATATACAAAAAGTTAACAATGGACACCTGTGGAGAGAATGACTGGGAATATCCATTTAACTATTTAAAAATAAGAAACGTGGAGTATTTTGATATTTTGAAATGTAAATACCCATCAATTTATTCTAATTGCAATGGAAAACCACTTGTAGGCAAGGTAGTAACTTGGTCTGATTAAAAGATCTCTCTACTGTTTGGACAATGGATCAGAGGAGGTCAGGAGAGGAAGCACAGAAGCAGGGAGACCATATAAAAGACCACTGGGACAGTCCAGGCTAGAGATGATAGTGGCTTGGACTATGTTGGTGGCAGCAGAGATGAGAAGAAGAGGCCAGAGTAAAGATAGATGTTTCAGAGGTAAAACCCACAGAATTGGTGATGAATTTGTTATGGGCAATAAAGAACCAAGGGAATCAAGGAAGCCTTCTAGATTTCTGTCTTGATCAACACAGTGGGTGGTATGCCCATGTACTGTAATGAGAAAGAAGTTCAGGGATTGGGGAAACAGCTATTATGGCAGCACGAGTGGCGGAATACTGCAGATGCCCGTCACGCTACCATAACAGATGAACTTGGGTGATTAATTTGGCCAGAAGTTATGGTCAAAATGTTCATAAACAGTCAGGGCTCAGTTTTAAAAATTAAGAAGATTCCCTTAACCAGTTTCATCAATGCAATACCAGTAATAAATAGTAACACATTTCCTTTTGTTTTTGTTTTAGATTTTTAAAATCAACATTTGGTTTTCTTCTTTGACTAGGTCAGTGGTTTTGATGTTCTGCAGTTACATAAACATATATTTTTCTTGTTTATTTGTGCTTACACTTACCTTAGAAACTAAGTTTCAGTAGGTGGGTAAATCGAATATTTTTCAAAAGTTCACACTCTCTTTAATTTACTAATCTGCAAGTCTGACTATAATCCATGAAGTCTCGCATGATTTAAACCTGGATACTTATGGAGCCTCACGATAACTAAGATATGCTCATGTCCTTCCTACAAAAGTCCCAGATTTACACAGCCAACAATGGAAGTCACATATTTCCAGGGAAAGGTCAACATCTTTGGCATTTCCTGCCTGCTATGGTTTGACAGATATTCACTTTGGTTTTTGGTTTAAACAAAGTTTAAAACAAGGACTCTTTTGAAAAGCTGGTTTACCTCAGGGAAGTGGCAAGGTGAGTTTTCTTAAGCATGCTTTATTTATTCACCATTTTGACCACTGCACTTTTTCTCATTCTGTAGATGTTTTTAAACTCCTATTACTTTGTCCATCTCAATGAGCTTTAACACAAGTTATGCTCAGCATGGTGTAATGGGAAGCAAGGGCCTTGGACACAGCAGAACTGGTTCCCTATCAGGTACACATGCCATCTCCACTATAAAGATGGGAAACTGAAGGACAAAGAAGTTAAGTAAGTTTTCCAAAGTAACACTATGTGTAATGTAGAGCCAGGATTTCAAGCAGGATTTTCAGCATTTCAAAGTCTGACTTTGGAGTCCATGGTATTTACAGCTATACCCTGCTGCCTTGAATTGACTGTCAACAAGTATTTGTGGTAGGCCCTGAAGTAGAGAGCCCTTGCCCAGTCACATAACATCCCAGAACACAAAATCATGACTTGATCCCACGCTCAAAGAAAGCATGACCTCTGGTCTCATTTTACCATATTAATCTGCTTCCCATGGAAGTGGAAACACATATATGCAACATACAATTCTTCAAACCTTTCAGAGTAAAGAAGAGGTTACATTAAATAGTCTAACCATTAGATTGTAACGGACAGACTTAGATACTTACAGGTGAACAACTTGGCTGACTTAATTGCTCTTCTGAAATGGCCTGAGATCAACAATACCAAAGTTAACCGTTCGAGCAATAGCAATATTCAAGGTCAGGCTGCCATGATGGGGCCAGAAACACAGATATCAAGGTGATAATGGATAGAGTCGAGAGGGATCCGAGATGGCAAACAGGAAATAAAGTCTGGATATAAACCTCTAGATAGGAATAGTGCTCTTAAAGGATTCACATACCTGAATTTAGCTGAGTTTTCCACTTCTTCCAGGAACTTAGGTTTCTTTCGTCCTGATTTCTAACAGAGAGAAAAATGACAGCTGAATAACCATCTTTACCTTTATCCTAGCACCGTTTACACACACACACACACACACACACACACACACCACCTTTTATAAATGTTAAAGATGTATATAACTCTGAAAAAATTCACAACCACTTCAAAAAACTTTCTAAGAGTCTCAGTGGTTATTTTCATACCTGTGTTTTGAACACTTTTAAAGTCTTTGAGACTTTTTTCACTTAATCTGAGTATTTTTTTACCTTGCCTCATTCATCATGCTAAGATGTAAGCTTCTGATGAGCTCAAATATAAATGCCATAATATGCCAAAACGGAAGACAGGGAAACAAGGAAAGAAAAACATAGTTTCAACAAGCCTCACATAATTTGGTGCACATAGGTCAATAAGAAATAACTGAATCTTGAAATTTTCCATGTAAATGCTGAGAAATGTGTGCATTGGGAAAACATTTAAATGTCTAAAAATGTTAATTACTATGACTTACATACCTCACCTACCAGTCTTCAGTGTGGTAATATTACTATTAACTGTTTTTGTAATTCATCTTGCAGGTCTTCCTTTTTCTTAATTCTAAACTATATTATAATGCTAAACTTTTAAATTTTAAAAACACTAAATTCTAACCTCATAGTAAAATATAATTCTCCCAATTTCTCGTTTTCTCTACGTGTGTGTGTTTGTGTGTGTGCGCAGTGCTTGCCAGTGTTTTCACGAGTTCCTAAATATTGATTTCCATTTTGAATAAAAAGTTTTATGTATTTACAACATTCATGGAAATACATGGTTTCCCCTTGTTGTAAAGAGTCATTGTCTTGAAAAAGAATGTAGCTTTGGTTGTGAATGGAATTTTTGAAGTCTTGGAGTTGGTGTCCAATTGCTACCTACACTATCCAGGTATTGTTATACTGTCAGGAAGTAAAGAAAAGATGAGCTTCTCTCACACTTCCATTTGTTGGAAACAGGAAAGGCAAACCATAGTAACAAGTACAAAAAACGACCTACACAAAACAGAGCATTGAAAATATATAGAAATCGCAGAGGAAAGAGACTATGTTTCTTATCTGCTTTTGTCAGGAATGTGTGTAAATGGAGCTGTCAGCTATACCTTTCTGACAAGGTGACCGACCGCTCACTGCCCAAATCTATGGGATTACAGTTAGTAAGTTCCACAGAAATTTATATCTGGATATGGAAAACATTTCCCTCATGAAATATATTGTTAATTCCCTTCAATGTGGTTGCACTGTCCAAAACTACAAGAGGCACAATTTGATATTTTTACATCCTCTTGGATTAAGGTTTTATTTTTTTATATATATGTAATCTACAAATGAGAATCAAGAAATCTGCACTACCCCCTGTTATGTCTATTCCCTTCAAAGTGGATTATGAGCACATTAGTTTAAGAAAAGAGAAAGTAATAAAGAATTATTTAGGCATATGATGCTACAAACCACAAACTATTTCTAGACTTCCTAAGCAGGGATTGTTAGCAAGAAGTTTCACTGATAATCTTGTAAGTTATGCTTCTCAGAGTACTTTCAGGAACAGCTATTACGTGTGAGGCTTTGAGCAATTTACTTTTCAGAATTTCAGTTTTCCCTTCTATAAAGTGGAGTAAATGACTGAGTTTGTATGAGGTGCAAATGAGAAAATAGATATGAAAACATTTGGTAACTCCAATGCCCCAAATACAATTGCCTAAGCCCTTCCATTGGTAGGAAGAATTACCACAGAATGCATAACATATAGGTCGTGGCTAAAATGGAAAAAGAAACCAAGGGTCATTGACCCACATGCCCTGTTTCAATTTTAATTAAGAATGAACTTAAAATTAGAATCTGCTTGCTGTAATTGTTGCTCATTTATCAGATGATTGGTATACAGGACTATGCCTATCAGGTAGTATTTTACACATCTGAAGAAGGTAAGACAGGATGCTTGAGAGATGTAGAAACAGGCTCAGAAGTCATAAACAGGTCAAAGTTATTGCCAGAGCTATGACTACAATAGTTACATATATTTTATGGCACAAAATGTCTAATAAAACACTAAGATACAATTTGTATTACAGAGGTTCTGTATACCCTTATGACAATTTAAACTTTGTTTCCTTATTCAACTATAAATATTTATTTCCGGGCCCTGAATATACAGCAGTGAATAAGATATATCAGGTCCTGCTCTCACAGAGCTGCCTCTCAAGTCCTAAAAGGCCCGAAATGCCTAAAGTCAAGTCAACAGATTCCCTGTCATCCTATCATCCCATCCCCAAAGATAACTATTGTCAATAACTTGACACCTTTGCTTTCATACCTTTTCTTTTCCTTATACAAGCATATACATGTAGATATCTGATTTTGTTTTATACAAATGTGTGGTCATACTATATATGTTATTAACACTGGGTTTATTCCCTTCTTAACAGAACGTTGAGGAAATTTTTCAAGTACTTACATATAAATTTACCATATCCTTTTCAGTAGCTTGGTCATATTCCATTGCCACGATACCATATTATTGCCTCATTTCCCTACTGATAGATCTCAAAGGTACTTCAAGTTTTACTATTGCAAGTACATTGAAATAAATACCTTAGTCAAGTCTCCTTCATAGAGATAATGTATTTGTTCAGGTAAACTCTCCGGAATGAGACTCAAAGGGGATGTGAGTTTATAGTTTCAGAAACACTGCTGGATTATTTCCCCAAAATGTTAAGTAATATATGTCCTAGTAACATTGATATCAATAATTATAACAATACAAGAATCACAATAGTTAACATTTACTTAAGATTTATAATGCCAGAAACTATGGCACAGAGTTTGGCATAATCAATTACAAAATAGTTCAGCAATGTGGAAACATTATCATCTCCATATTTATAAATGAAGAAATAGAATCAGAAATAAGTTTAACCGGCCTAAGATCACACAACTAGCTATTATGTAAACTCATGTAATTTTGCTCGAGTCCGTCTTCTTTCACCAGTTATTTGACATTTTTTATCAATATGATGGAGAAAAAAGTTATTTTACTGGTGTTTTAATTTTCCTGTTTATTATTAGAGGAGTTTAGCATCCTTGGTGTTTTTTATCTTCATTCCCTCTACTATGAACTGCTTGTTTATATTTCCACCCATTTGACATACGATTGGTTCTTTTATCGATAATAATTTGTAGGTGCCTTTTGAATATTTATTATGATAAATATTTACAATGAAAATAGTTTGTTTTGTGTTGCAGTCAATTTCTCAAATTCACTTTTTTTTTTACTTCAATGATGCTCCTTTTTGCCATACAGATACATTTTTTAAATCAAATTTTTTTCATTTATGACTTTTGGAATTCTTGTCTTCCCCAAGAAGGTCTCCTCTATCTAAAGAGTAGGTAAATATTATTCTTACATGTCCCTATAATACTTGATTTGATTTTTAAAGTTGGCTTTAATTCACTGCCAATTAGTGCACAAATGTGTGAGGTTAGGTTCTACTTTTATTTTCTTAAATAATTAGCTGGTTATTCCCAAACAATTGTTTCAATTTACAACCATTTTCTATATGCTCTTTTAATAAATATGTAACTCTCTTCTCTCCTTTTCACCTGTGCTTTGAGATTCTGATATGGCATTGCCCATCCACTCCCACCCTCCCTGGGTCTGGTTGAATATTACTCTTGTAATATAAATAAAGATAACACTATAATGCTTGTAATTTCAAGTGCCATAGACAATGGGGGAGGAAAATGATATTTTAGGTCCAGAGACCACAGTACCTCTTCTTCATCTGTAAGGGAAGAGCTTTCTCTTCGTCGTTTTCTCAAACCTTTAACCTTGCGATTGGTTGAGTTCATTTGGAAGCTCATTCTAATGATACTCCAATGTCAACAGAAGAATATTAAAAACCTGCCTCAAGAAACATAAGAACTGTAAGATATCTTTATTTCACAAATCTCCTAAAATTTCAAAAGATATCTGTTATAGCAACTAAAAATTACATATGTGCTAAGTAGACAGACTTGATAAAAAGGACACACTAAAATAGAAGAGGAAGTATTTCACCTTTGTTGGTAAGTTTCTCGCACTGTGTAGTCAAAAACAGTGACGAAAATTTTCTTCACACTATGGCATCTGCAAGTCAACTACATTTGTTTGAAATTCTACTCTCGAGGACTTCTCTTTATCAACCACAAAATGTAGCAATTATTGGCACTTCTGTTTCTTATGGTATAGAGTATAATGCCTCAGGAAAAATATGAAAGTTATTACAAACAGCCCGTGGTCTAAAAAGAAACACCTTATCTATATAGACGTTAAAGAGAGAACCAAACACCTCACAAGAAAGCTACAGAGGCCTACTTACAACTGCATTAGAGAATTTTAGCTATGAGAATTTTAACTGATTTTAAGGAAACCTTTAAACAAACTAAACAATTATGAACTTTATAATTTGACTCATCCATATGTTCCATCTTATACAAATTGAGTTTTAAAATTGATTAAATTTTCTGCATTTAGGGGAACAATAAAGGCAATCATTCCCCCACCAATGCCACTTACAGCCACATGTTTAAACATATTTTTAAGAATATTATCTTGGCCCAGGAGTTTTTGGTATAGCAATATTATCACATATATAAAGACATTCAGGGTAGAGCAAAGTAATTTTCTTCTCAATCTCAATTTTTCCTGCTGGAATTATTACAGGCATTTTAAAAGCTAACTTTAGAGGACATTTTGTGAAATTCGTGCAATCAGTATTTTTCTGAGGGAGTTTTTCTAAGGCATCGTAGAAAAACAAAAGGTAATAAAAGGAAACAAAGAAGCAAAAGTCCAGTCACACATTCATGACATTTATTTTTCTCTCTGAGGAATATAGCTAAACTTTAATTATGTATTTCTAGCTTGATACAGACAGCTTTTCAGCATCTAGGAGTTTTAATTTTATCTACCAAGCACAGGCAGTTTTTCGGCATCAAGGAGTTTTAATTTTATCTGTAACGAATTCTCCATCTTCTAGGTTTGGTTTCAGGAAAATTCTCCTCAGACATTGGTGTCTGTCTTGACCTGGTGTACTTTATGTGAATTTTTTAAAAATTTGATCCCGAGATTCCTCCGTAGACTGCAAATGTCACAAAGAGGTTTTGCGTGTATTACTTTATCCCTCTATAAAAAGCTTTACGCCCGTGAATCTCCTCAGAGTGTGGATCGGCACCTTCCTTTCATCGACTTACTAGGACTTAAACTAAGCAAGCAGTAAAAAATCTGCTCAAGTCTTTATTAAGTATCAGGTCATTCACCTGGTATCATCAACTATTGCCAAGAGAGGAAGGATTTTTATCTTAGTTAAACCAGTAAATTACAATATTTTTACTTTCCCACTTACCAGTGACAGAGCTGCCTTTCGACCTTTAGGAGCCTGCTAGAAACACCCCTTAAGCTCGTTTCCGGTCCTAGGCTATTCTCATTGGTCAATAAAATGTGATTGGCATAAGCTAGGCGCCCATCTATAAAAAGCTAGAGGCGCATCTATAAAAATCACTACAAAAAGCTTTATGCCCATCAATCTCCTCAGAAACTTAAGTGTGGATCGGCACTTTCCTTTCGTCGACCTACTAGGACTTAAACTAAGCAAGCGGTAAAAAATCTGCTCGTCTTTATTAACTATCAGTTCATTCACCTGGTATCATCAACTATTGCCAAGAGAGGAAGGATTTTTATCTTAGTTAAACCAATAAATTACAATATTTTTACTTTCCCTCTTACCAGTAACAGAGCTGCCTTTCAGCCATTAGGATTTTTACTTTCCCTCTTACCAGTGACAGAGCTGCCTTTCGAACGTTAGGAGCCTGCTGGAAACGCCCCTTAAGCTCGTTTCCGGTCCTAGGCTATTCTCATTGGTCAATAAAATGTGATTGGCATAAGATAGGCACCCATCTATAAAAAGCTAGATGCACATCTATTAAAATCACTACAAAAAGCTTTATGCCCATTAATCTCCTCAGAAACTTAAGTGTGGATCGGCACTTTCCTTTCGTCGACCTACTAGGACTTAAACTAAGCAATCGGTGAAAAATCTGCTCGTCTTTATTAACTATCAGTTCATTCACCTGGTATCATCAACTGTTGCCAAGAGAGGAAGGATTTTTATCTTAGTTAAACCAATAAATTACAATATTTTTACTTTCCCTCTTACCAGTGACAGAGCTGCCTTTTGAACGTTAGGAGCCTGCTGGAAATGCCCCTTAAGCTCGTTTCCGGTCCTAGGCTATTCTCATTGGTCAATAAAATGTGATAAGCTAGGCGCCCATCTATAAAAAGCTAGATGCACGTCTATAAAAATCACTACAAAAAGCTTTACGCCCATCAATCTCCTCAGAAACTTAAGTGTGGATCGGCAGCTTCCTTTCGTCGAACTACTAGGACTTAAACTAAGCAATCGGTGAAAAATCTGCTCAAGTGTTTATTAAGTATCAGTTCATTCACCTGGTATCATCAACTATTGCCAAGAGAGGATGTTTATTTTAGTTAAACCAATAAATTATAATATTTTTACTTCCCCTCTTACCAGTGACAGAGCCGCCTTTCGGCCTTTATGAGCCTGCTAGAAATGCTCCTTCAGCTCGTTCCTGGATCGAGGCTATTCTCATTGGTCAATAAAATGCGATTGGCATAAGCTAGACGCCCATCTATACAAAGCCCTATAAAAAGCTTAATGCCTATCAATCTCCTTGGAAACTTGAGTGTGGATTGGCGCTTTCCTTCCGTCGACTTACTAGGACTTAAATTAAGGAATCGGTAAAAAATTCAGCTCAAGTCTTTATTAAGTTATCAGTTCACCCAGTATCATCAACTATGGCCAAGAGAGGAAGGATTTTTATCTTAGTTAAACCAATAAATTATAATATTTTCACTTTCCCTCTTAACCAGTGACAGAGCCGCCTTTCAGCCGTTATGAGCCTGCTAGAAACGCCCCTTCAACTTGTATCCAGTCCTAGGCTATTCTCACTGGTCAATAAAATGATTGGCATAAGCCAGATCCAATTATGGCCAAGTCTGGGTTAACAACTTCCCAGTCCGGAAAATTCATTACCTCACTAATTGCAGATAGGGTGACTACACGAAATACTGGACAGGAGATTAAATTTGTACTTTAAACAGTGGATAAGTCTTTAGTCATAAGCACATCTCATGAAATATTTCAGGTACGTTAGCTAAAAATATTACGCATTGTTTTTCTGAGATTCAAATTTACTTACCACGTATTGTTATTCACTCTATGTGGTAATGCTGTTTGCACAGAATATGTCTTTATGAAAATCTACACTTCATTTTACAATTTCCTAATGCTTCACTAATGAGTATATATAATTGCAGCCTATATAATGCAGGAAGAGGGACGTTACTCTCTCAGTGTGGGTTTACCTACTGTCATAATGATCCTTCCCGCTACCTCCTGGTCAACCTGGCAATTACTTTTATCACAAACAAGAATGAAAAAGAACAGAGATAAAGTTGTATTCAAATCACCTTCACTAAGCATAGAATATAGCATATTAATATCTCTGAAGATGTTTTAAATGCATTGAGGGATTTTTCTTTTCATTTCTAATAACAAACACCTTAAGGAGGGTAAAAGAGATGCAGACAAAGCCCCATATTTTGAGGGGAAAGGATCCTAAGGCCAAATTACACAACAAAATCCACCCAGGGTCTAGCAGATAGTACACACAAATAAAATTCAAGTTTTATTTCAATTCTAGTAAATATAAAAGAGAACTCTTCCATTTGTATATCTCTTTTAAAATAATTTATCAACCTGACCTATCTATTTACTGTAATTGCTTTTATATAGAAACATTTCAGTGACAGATTTGTGGCCGCATATATGCAATCTTAAAATAAAGCTATGGAGGATGCAAAGGCAAATGAGTCAGTTTTACAGATTCAGGAAGCTACGGATTAGGTTAATCTAACCTAGGTCATAACACTAATAGACTGAAGGCTGAGGCAGAAGGACAAACCAGGTGCTCTTTTTAGTACAGTATTTTTATCTTGAAAACTAACAGGTGTGCCTAATTTGGCTCACTGTAGCCATTACTAAGTAGCATTTCCAAAGACTGGCTTGGGGAGTTCTCCTCACCCCACCAGCCTTCCATAGTTGTTCCAAATAAATAATCTCTATAGAAATAGTTTGCCCTCCAAATGCAGTTTGAAGAAAACTTCCTTAGTCCCCTTCCTGTCAGAGTGTTTCCGACCTACCTAAGCACATCCTACATAGAAATTCCTTCACAGTCCATTATCTTACTTAGATATTCTGTTTTTTCTCCTTCCAAAATATTACCCACATATGTCAAAATTTCAGTTAGTCACAATTCTGCAATAAATTCTGAACTTGAAGGAACTGTACACACAGATATTGAAAACATCTGCCAAGTTCATACTCATTTTAACATTTTGGAATTTGGAATGTGTTGGGATGGAGAAGATGACAAGTGAACACCACATAGTCAGTATTTCAAAATGAAAGGAGGATCCACAGAGGACCAGTGCACAACCACTTCTTTAAACCATATGTAAGAGACTAAAAATTATATATGTTTCAAAATTTGTTTTGTATATAGTTAGATACATAAATTAACTATTAAGTATATTTTATACATTTTTTGTTCCTCTGTCATAGGCTAATGTATTATTTTATAATTATATTGGGATTTTATATAAACAACAAGCAAAAGAATCACATCAGTCATTTTAAAATAGATTTCAGTACTGAAAGGACACAACTGATTCTGATGGAAATAATGGTCAGACCGGGCAAGCAACACCCTATACAGAACAGTGCCTGAATGAAGTATATGTTATACTTTTAAATTCACTGTATTTTACATATCTGCTAAAGTATATTTGCAGAAATTTGAAAACTTTACTCACAAACATAAAGTGAACATTAGTCAAAAATTGTATTTAATACATTCGTTTATGAAAGGACAAGTAATGTATTCAGACTGGTTCAAAGGAGAACTTAAAGAAAAGAGAGTTGGTAGAAATACTGACATAAATTTGTCAATATATTTAAAATGGGTTTATATCTTGTAAAACAATGGAATGTATTATGTGGGCTTGTTTTTTCCTTCCAAGTGGCAATCAAATGTACTTTTACTGGACAGAATACACTTGGCATAGATTAAATACAAAAGTATCTGTATTTCTACCAGTTGTCAACAAGGTAAATTCTACCTCTACAAAATAGGAAATAACCTAGTAAATATAAAATCATCAAATTTTAAACTCGTCTTTTTTTTCAATTTTTTAGTTGAAATATAGGTAATACGCTATATTTATTGGTTTCAGATATAAAACCTAGTGATTCAACAATTACATACATTAGTAAATGCTCACCATGATAAGTGTAGTTACCATCTGTCAACATACAAAGAAATCACAATATTATGGCTATATTCCCTGTGCTGTAAACTTCCATTCCTGTGAATAATTTATTTTATGATTTCAAGTTTGCACCTCTTTATCCCCTTCACCTATTTTGACCACTACTCAAACCCCTCCCTATGACACCCAACAGTCTGTTCTCCATGTGTATGAATCTATTTCTGTAAAAGTTTTAAATGAAATAATGCCCAGAGGATTTGCTAGGTAGTGCCTAGGACACCTGGGAATTTATTCTGTCCAGTTTTAAGTATAGGAAAAATTTTTAAAAACTTCATTTGCTTAAATTGTATTAGTCTTTTCTATTTATCTGATTATAATAATTCATTACAAATGTATCTTATATCTCTGTTAATGCATTGGTAATACTCTTAATTACTATGGAGTGAATGTGTGTGCCCCTCAAAATTCATGTTGAAGCCCTAATCCTCAAGGTAATGGCATTTAGAGGTGGGACCTCCAGGAGACAATCAGGTTTAGATGAGGTCATAAGGACGGAACCCCCACAATGGGATTAATGGCCTTACAAGAAGAGGAAAACACCAGAACCCACTGTCACTCCTCCATTAGGTGAGGATATAGCAAGAATACTATCTGTAAAGCAGGAAGAGGGTTCTTAACAGATATTGAATCTATTGACACCTTGATTGTTGATTTTCCAGCCTCCATAATTGTGAGAAATAAATATTTGTTGTATAAGCCACCTAGTCTATGGTAATTTGTTGTTGCAGCTTCAGCAGCTGAAAAAAAGTTTCAGCTCAAACAATGCCTAAAATATAAACATTATTTTTGAACTATTTGGATCTATATTACATAAATATTTTCGTTTTTCTTAGGGGTCAAAAGATGCTTTCAGTATGGACTCATCTACTTTGATGGTAATATTGCACAAAAATAGAAATAAACTGAAAAGAAATGAACACATATTCAGTTAGGTTGTTGAACAAAAGCAAACAGCAGCCTTGTCTTCATTCAATATTGCTGGTACAATCGCCAGTGTGGTTTTCCCCTTTTTTAAAAATTTTGTTATCATTAATCTACAACTACATGAAGAATATTATGTTTACTAGGCTCTGCCCATCACCAAGTCCCTCCAACACACCCAATTACAGTCACTGTCCATCAGCGTAGTAAGATGCTGTAAAATCACTACTTGTCTTCTCTCTGTTTCACAACCCTCCCCATGCCCCGCAGCACATTATACATGCTAATCATAATACCCCTTTCTTTTTCCCCGCCGTTACCCCTCCCTTCCCTCCCATCCTCTCCAGTCCCTTTCCCTTTGGTAACTGTTAGACAATTCTTGGGTTCTGGGATTCTGCTGCTGTTTTGTTTCTTCAGTTTTTCTTTATTCTTATACTCCACCTATGAGTGAAATCATTTGATACTTGTCTTTCTCCAACTGGCTTATTTCACTGAGCATAATACCCTCTAGCTCCATCCATGTTGCTACAAATGGTAGGATTTGTTTTCATCTTATGGCTGAATAATATTCCATTGTGTATATGTACCATTTCTTCTTTATCCATTCATCTACTGATGGACATTTAGGTTGCTTCCATTTCTTGGCTATTGTAAATAGTGCTGCAATAAACATAGGGGTGCATCTGTCTTTTTCAAACTGGACTGCTGTATTCTTAGGGTAAATTCCTAGAAGTGTAATTCATGGATCAAGTGGTATGTCTATTTTGAGCTTTTTGAGGAATGTCCATACTGCTTTCCACAATGGTTGAACAAATTTACAATCCCACCAGCAGTGTAGGAGGGTTCTCTGTTCTCCACAATCTCAGCAACATGTGTTGTTGTTTGTCTTTTTGATGATGGCGATCCTTACTGGTGTGAGGTGATATCTCATTGTGGTATTAATTTGCATTTCTCTGATGACAAGTGATGTGGAGCATCTTTTCATGTGTCTGTTGGCCATCTGAATTTTTTCTTTGGAGAACTGTTCAGCATCTCTGATCATTTTTTAATTGGATTATTTGTTTTTTGTTTGTTGAGCTGTATGAGCTCTTATATATTTTGGATGTTGACCCTTTATCGGATCTGTCATTTATGAATATATTTTCCCATACTGTAGGGTACCTTTTTGTTCTGTTGTTGGTGTCCTTTGCTGTACAGAAGCTTTTCAGGTTGATATAGTCCCACTTGTTCATTTTTGCTTTTGTTTCCCTTGCCCGGGGAGATATGTTCATGAAGAAGTTGCTCATGTTTATGTCCAAGAGATTTTTTATTATGTTTTTTACTAGGAGTGTTATGGTTTCATGACTTACATTCAGGTCTTTGATCCATTTCGAATTTACTTCTGTGTATGGGGTTAGACAGTGATCTAGATTCATTCTCTTACATGTAGCTGTCCAGTTTTGCCAGCACCATCTGTTGAAGAGACTGTCATTTCCCCACTGAATGTCCATGACTCCTTTAATGTATATTAATTGACCATATACATTTGGGTTAATGTTTGGAATCTCTATGCTGTTCCACTGATCTGTGGCTCTGTTCTTGTGCCAGTACCAAATTGTCTTGATTACTGTGTCTTTTTAGCAGAGCTTTAAGATGGGGAGCGAGATCCCCCTCCACTTTATTCTTCCTTCACAAGATTGCGTTGGCTATTCGGGGTCTTTGGTGTTTCCATGTGAATTTTTGAACTATTTGTTCCAGTTCGTTGAAGAATGTTGTTGGTAATTTGATAGGGATTACATCAAATCTGTGTATTGCTTGAGGCAGGATGGCCATTTTGACGATATTAATTCTTCCTAGCCAAGAGCATGGGATGAGTTTCCATTTGCTAGTGTCCTCCTTAATTTCTCTTAAGATTGTCTGATAGTTTTCAGGTTATAGGTCTTTCACTTCCTTGGTTAGATTTATTCCTAGGTATTTTATTCTTTTTGAAGCAATGGTGAATGTAATTGTTTTCCTGATTTCTCTTCCTATTAGTTCATTGTTAGTGTAAAGGAAAGCTATAGATTTCTGTCTGTTAATTTTGTATCCTGCAACGTTGCTGAATTCCAGTATCAGTTCTAGTAGTTTTGGAGAGGAGTCTTTAGGGGTTTTTATGTACAATATCATGTCATCTGCAAATAGTGACAGTTTAACTTCTTCTTTACCAATTTGGATTGGTTGTATTTCTTTGTTTTGTCTAATTGCCATGGCTAGGACCTCCAGTACTATGTTGAATAACAGTGGAGAGAGTGGGCATCCCTGTCTTGTTCCCGATCTCAGAGGAAAAGCTTTCAGCTTCTCGCTGTTCAGTATGATGTTGGCTGTGTGCTTATTATATATGGCCTTTATTATGTTGAGGCACTTGCCCTGTATACCCATTTTGCTGAGAGTTTTTATCATGAATGGATGTTGAATTTTGTCGAATGCTTTTTCAGCATCTATGGAGATGATCATGTGGTTTTTGTCTTTGTTTCTGTTTATGTGGTGGATAATGTTGATGGATTTTCGAATGTTGTACCATCCTTGCATCCCTGGGATGAATCCCACTTGGTCATGGTGTATGATTCTTTTGATGTATTTTTGAATTCGGTGTGCTAATAATTTGTTGAGTATTTTTGCATCTATGTTCATCAGGGATATTGGTCTGTAATTTTCTTCTTTGGTGGCATCTTTGCTGGTTTTGGTATTAGGGTGATGTTGGCCTCATAGAATGAGTTTGGGAGTATTCCCTCCTCTTCTATTTTTTGGAAAACTTTAAGGAGAATGGTTATTATGTCTTCTCTGTATGTCTGATAAAATTCCGAGGTAAATCCACCTGGCCTGGGTGTTTTGTTCCTGGGTAGTTTTTTGATTACTGCTTCAATTTCTTTGTTGGTAATTGGTTTGTTTAGATTTTGTGTTTCTTCCTTGGTCATTTTTGAAAGGTTGTATTTTTCTAAGAAGTTGTGCATTTCTTCTAGGTTTTCCAGCTTGTTAGCATATAGGTTTTCATAGTAGTCTCTAATAATTCTTTGTATTTCTGTGGGGTCTGTCGTGATGTTTCCTTCTCATTTCTGATGCTGTTGATGTGTGTTGATTCTCTTTTTCTCTTAATAAGTCTGGCTATAGGCTTATCTATTTTGTTTATTTTCTCAAAGAACCAGCTCTTGGTTTCATTGATTCTTTCCCTTGTTTTATTCTTCTCAATTTTATTTATTTCCTCTCTGATCTTTATTATGTCCCTCCTTCTGGTGACTTTAGGCCTCATTTGTTCTTTTTCCGATTTTGATAACTGTGACATTAGACTATTCATTTGGGATTGTTCTTCTTTCTTTAAATATGCCTGGATTGCTATATACTTTCCTCTTAAGACTGCTTTCGCTGTGTCCCACAGAAGTTAGGGCTTTGTGTTGTTGTCATTTGTTTCCATATATTGCTGGATATCAATTTTATTTTATTTTATTTTATTTTTTGTTTTGGTATCATTAATCTACAATTACAGAAAGAACATTATGTTTACTAGGTTCCCCCCTTCACCAAGTCCCCCCCACATACCCCTTCACAGTCACTGTCCATCTGTGTAGTAAGATGCTGTAAAATCACTACTTTTCTTCTCTGTGGTGCGCAGCCCTCCCCGTGTCCCCCACGCACTTTTTCCCCGCCCTTATACCTCCCTTCCCACCCATCATCTCCAGTCCCTTTCCCTTTGGTAACTATTAGTCCATTCTTGGGTTCTGTGATTCTGCTGCTGTTTTGTTCCTTCAGTTTTCCTTTGTTCTTATACTCCACATATGAGTGAAATCATTTGGTACTTGTCCTTCTCCACTTGGCTTATTTCACTGACCATAATACCCTATAGCTCCATGAATGTTGTTCTGAATGGTAGGATCTGTTTTTCTCTTATGGCTGCTTAATATTCCATTGTGTATATGTACCACATCATCTTTATCCATTCGTCTACTGATGGACATTTAGGTTGCTTCCATATCTTGGCTATTCACAGTGCTGTGATAAACATAGGGGTGCATCTGTCTTTTTCAAACTGGAGTGCTGCATTCTTAGGGTAAATTCCTAGAAGTGGAATTCCTGGGTCAAATGGTATTTATATTTTGAGCATTCTGAGGAACCTCCACACTGCTTTCCACAATGGTTGAACTAGTTTACATTCCCACCAGCAGTGTAGGCGGGTTTCCCTTTCTCCACAACCTCGCCAACATTTGTTGTTGTTTGTCTTTTCGATGATGGTGATCCTTACTGCTGTGAAGTGATATCTCATTGTGGTTTTAATTTGCATTACTCTGATGATTAGCGATTTGGAGCATCTTTTCATGTGCCTGTTGGCCATCTGGATTTTCTTCTTTAGAGAATTGTTTATTCAGCTCCTCTGCCCATTTTTTAAATTGGATTATTTGCTTTTTGTTTGTTGACGCGTGTGAGCTCTTTATATATTTTGGATGTCAATCCTTTATTGGATCTGTCATTTATGAATATGTTCTCCCATACTGTAGGATACCTTTTTGTTCTATTGATGGTGTCCTTTGCTGTACAGAAGCTTTTTAGCTTGATATATTCCCACTTGTTCATTTTTGCCTTTGTTTCCCTTGCCCAGAGAGGTATGTTTATGAAGAACTCACTCATGTTTATGTCCATGAGATTTTTGCCTATGTTTTTTTCTAAGAGTTTTATGGTTTCACGACTTACATTCAGGTCTTTGATCCATTTGGAGTTTCCTTTTGTGTATGGGGTTAGACAGTGATCCAGTTTCATTCTTTTACATGTAGCTTTCCAATTTTGCCAGCACCATCTGTGAAGAGACGGTCATTTCCCCATTGTATGTCCATGGCTCCTTTATCAAATATTAATTGGCCATATATGTTTGGGTTAATGTCTTGAGTCCCTATTCTGTTCCACTGGTCTGTGGCTCTGTTCTTGTGCCAGTATCAAATTGTCTTGATTACTGTGGCTTTGTAGTAGAACTTGAAGTTTGGGAGCGAGATCCCCTCCACTTAATTCATCCTTCTCAGGATTGTGTTGGCTATTTGGGGTCTTTGTCGCTTACATATGAATTTTTGAACTATTTGTTCCAGTTCATTGAAGAATACTGTTGGTTATTTGATAGGGATTGCATCAAATCTGTATATTGCTTTGGGCAGGATGGCCATTTTGATGATATTAATTCTTCCTAGCCAGGAGCATGGGATGAGTTTCCATTTGTTAGTGACCTCTTTAATTTCTCTGAAGAGTGTCTTGTAGTTTTCAGGGTATAGGTCTTTCACTTCCTTGGTTAGGTTTATTCCTAGATATTTTATTCTTTTTGATGCTATTGTAAATGGAAATGTTTTCCTGATTTCTCTTTCTATTAGTTCATTGTTAGTGTATAGGAAAGCTACAGATTTCTGTGTGTTAATTTTGTATCCTGCAACTTTGCTGAATTCTGATATCAGTTCTAGTAGTTTTGCAGTGGAGTCTTTAGGATTTTTTATGTACAATATCATGTCATCTGCAAATAGTGACAGTTCGACTTCTTCTTTACCAATCTGGATTCCTTGTATTTCTTTGTTTTGTCTGACTGCCGTGGCTAGGACCTCCAGTACCACGTTGAATAACAGTGGGGAGAGTGGGCATCCATGTCTTGTTCCCAATCTCAGAGGAAAAGCTTTAAGCCTCTCGCTATTCAGTAGGATGTTAGCTGTGGGTTTAACATATATGGCCTTTATTATGTTGAGGTACTTGCCCTCTATGCCCATTTTGTTGAGAGTTTTTGTCATGAATGGGTGTTGAATTTTGTCAAATGCTTTTTCAGCATCTATGGAGATGATCATGTGGTTTTTGTCCTTCTTTTTCTTGATGTGGTGGGTGATGTTGATGGATTTTCGAATGTTGTATCATCCTTGCATCCCTGGGATGAATCCCACTTGGTCATGGTATATGATCCTTTTGATGTGTTTTTGAATTCGGTTTGCTAATATTTTGTTGAGTATTTTTGCGTCTATGTTCATCAGGGATATTGTTCTGTAGTTTTCTTTTTTGGTGGGGTCTTTGCCTGGTTTTGGTATTAGGGTGATGTTGGATTCATAGAATGAGTTTGGGAGTATTCCCTCCTCTTCTGTTTTTTGGAAAACTTTAAGGAGAATGGGTGTTATGTCTTTTCTGTATGTTTGATAAAATTCCGAGGTAAATCCATCTGGCCGGTGGTTTTGGTCTTGGGTAGTTTTTTGATTACCAATTCAATTTTATTGCTGGTAATTGGTCTGTTTAGATTTTCTGTTCCTTTCTGGGTCAGTCTTGGAAGGAACCGAGAGCAGATCCATGTTCCGCAGTGCTAGCCCACAGCGGCGCGACCGAATAGCCCAGGCACAGCTCGGGCGCACCCGTGGCAGTGAAGCCAGAGCCCGCTAGAAGCCTGCGTGGAAAAGCCCCACGCACACCAGCAGCAGTGCCAGAGGGAGCAGGCACGCTCTCAGGAGCCGACTAGATTCCGAGTCCAATGCACAGCCGCCCAGTCCAGACCCAAAGGCTGCTGCTGTTACACAGCCGCCCGGCAGGGTCACCGCTAGTACGGAGGAGTGCACCTGGTATGCCTGCCACTCCCCACAGGGCTCTGCGCTGCTCTGACGGACACCCTGCCCAAAGCAGCTTAGGAGATTAACCCGGTGGCTTCTCCAGGATTGCAGGTAGCCGTCACAGGCAGCGGAGAAGGGCAAGGCATCCAGCAAGCAAGAATGGATCTCCATTTTAATTTGGTCATTGATCCATTGACTATTTAGAAGCATGTTGTTAAGCCTCACTGTGTTTGTGAGCCTTTTTGCTTTCTTCGTACAATTTATTTCGAGTTTTATACCTTTGTGGTCTGAAAAGTTGGTTGGTAGGATTTCAATCTTTTGGAATTTACTGAGGCTATTTTTGTGGCCTAGTATGTGGTCTATTCTGGAGAATGTTCCATGTGCACTTGAGAAGAATGTGTATCCTGTTGCTTTTGGGTGTAGAGTTCTATGGATGTCTATTAGGTCCATCCGTTCTAGTGTCTCATTCAGTGCCTCTGTGTCCTTACTTATTTTCTGTCTGGTGGATCTGTCCTTTGGAGTGAATGGTGTGTTGAAGTCTCCTAAAATGAATGTGTTGCAGTCTATTTCCTCCTTTAGTTCTGTTAGTATTTGTTTCACATATGCTGGTGCTCCTGTGTTGGGTGCATATATGTTTATAATGGTTATATCCTCTTGTTGGACTGAGCCCTTTATCATTATGTAATGTCCTACTTTATCTCTTGTTACTTTCTTTGTTTTGAAGTCTATTTTGTCTGATACAAGTACTGTAACACCTGCTTTTTTCTCCCTATTGTTTGCATGAAATATGTTTTTCCATCCCTTGACTTTTAGTCTGTGCATGTCTTTGGGTTTGAGGTGAGTCTCTTGTAAGCAGCATATAGATGGGTCTTGTTTTTTTATCCATTCAGTGACTCTATGTCTTTTGATTGGTGCATTCAGTCCATTTACATTTAGGGTGATTATCGATAGGTATGTGCTTATTGCCATTTCATGCTTTAGATTCATGGTTACCAAAGGTTCCAGATTACTTTCCTTACTATCTAAGAGTCTAACTTAACTCACTTAGTATGCTGTTACAAGCACAATCTAAAGGTTCTTTTCTATTTCTCCTCCTTTTTCTTCCTCCTTCATTCTTTACATATTAGATATCAGATTCTATACTTTTTCTCTATCCCTTGATTGGCTTTGGGGATAGTCAATTTAATTTTGCATTTGACTCGCAATCAGCTGCTCCATCCTCCCTACCATGCTTTTACTACCTCTGGTGACAGCTATCCAACCGTAGGAACACTTCCATCTATAGCAGTCCCTCCAAAATAGACTGCAGAGATGGTTTGTGGGAGGTAAACTCTCTCAGCTTTTGCTTATCTGGAAGTTGTTTAATCCCCCCTTCAAATTTAAATAATAATCTCGCCGGATAAAGTCATCTTAGTTCCAGGCTCTTCTGCTTCATGGCATTAAATACATCATGCCACTCCCTTCTGGCCTGTAAGGTTTCTGCTGAGAAGTCTGATGTTAGCCTGATGGGCTTTCCTTTGTATGTGATCTTATTTCTGTCTCTGGCTGTTTTTAACAGTCTGTCCTTATCCTTGATCTTTCCCATTTTAATTGCTATGTGTCTTGGTGTTGTCTTCCTTGGTTTCCTTGTATAGGGGGATCTGTGGATCTCCATGGCCTGAGAGACTATGTCCTTCCCCAGATTGGGGAAGTTTTCAGCAACTACCTCCTCAAAGACACTTTCTATCCCTTTGTCTCTCTCTTCTTCTCCCAATAATGCGAATATTGTTCCGCTTGGATTAGTCACACAGTTCTCTCAATATTCTTTCATTTTTCAAGATCCTTTTTTCTCTCTGTGCCTCAGCTTCTTTGTATTCCTCTTCTCTAGTTTCTATTTCATTTATTGTCTCTTCCACCGTATCCAATCTGCTTTTAATACTCTCCTTCGTGTTCTTTAACGATTGGATCTCTGACCTGAATTCATTCCTGAGTTCTTGGATGTCTTTCTGTACCTCCATTAGGATGCTGATTATTTTTATTTTGAACTCCCTTTCAGGAAGAGTCACGAGGTCCATATCATTTAAATCTTTCTCGGGAGTTGCATTAACAATTTAACTCTGGACAAGGTTCCTTTGACGTTTCATGTTCGTATATGGTGCCCTCTAGTGTCCAGAAGCTCTATTCTGGAGCTGCCCAGCCCCTGAAGCAACGTCAGGGGTCGCAGAGGAGCGGTACTGGTGCCTGGGGGTAGGAAAGATCTGTTCCCCACCTCCTGGCTCCTGTGCCTGTCTCCACTGCCTGAGCCAGTAGGCCGGGCACACAGGTATAAATTTTTGTCCCAGAGCAGCCAGATATGGATCCCTGCTTTTCACAAGCGGCTGGAATCCCAGTCTCCTCAGGAACTCTGCCTGTATTAACTTTCCAATCCAGAAGTCATGCAAGTCTCATGAAAGCACCATGAAATGTAGGTTTGTGCTCCCAGCGCAGATCTCTGGAGCTAGGCATTCAGCAGTCCCCAGCCTTCCACTCCCTCCCTGCTCCGTTTCTCTTCCTCCCACTGGTGAGCTGAGCTGGGGTTGGGGCTCGAGTCCTGTGGAGCCACAGCTCTGGTACGTTACCCCGTTCTCTGACGTCTGCTCTTTTCTCCAGGTGTGTGCAGTCTGACTCCGTCCTCTTTCCTGTTGCTCTCTCAGGACTAGTTACGCCAATTAAATTTTCTAATTGTATCCAGTTTTAGGAGGAAGCCTCTGTCTCTCCTCTCATGCTGCCATCTTTTTTATAAATATCTTCTTATAATGGTTTTTATATGTTATGCTGCAATTTTGAATTTCGTTCATGTGGAGTTGTCTTTTGTGCTTGCTTTTAGGTATAGATCCAATTGCACTTTTCCTTCCATGGAAAAAAATTACTGTACCATCCTCATTCACTGAATGGGGCACCGCTCCCCCACTACCTGCTACGCCAAGTCTGTCATATGTCAAGTTGTTGTATGTCCCCCATTCTGCTTCTCCAGCCTGCTCCACCAGTCAACTTATTTACCCTGTGCAAAAACCACAGCCTGTAATAAAATGAAGATTCCAAGTCAGATCTGTCAAACTCTGAATCCTCAGACGTTAGCCTACACTATGATGCCTCAGACCCCTTACTGATTCCCCAGCACCCCCACGAGAGGGTCTACCATGCACTTGAGGACCCTTAGCCGCTCACCTCATTTAACTTCCTTTTTGTCCTCTCCATCCTGAGCTACTTGCAGTTTCCTCAAGTGCACCACTGCTGTTTCATGCCACTGAGCCTTGGAACAAGCTCAGCCGACTTCTCGGTTTGACTCTTGGTTGGCAGTCTTTCCTTTGCCTACCACTGTGACTTGTGCAGCCCCTCTCCTCTCACGGTGCTGTATTAACCAATCATGTGTGTACTCATGGGACTGTACTATTTCACCCCAGTTTGACCATGCTGGAAACCCATATGATCCTACCAAGCAGATTTAGAATTCATGATTCAAATTGATCACTGTGTACGCCTGCTTTTTTATAATTTAAGAGACTGGGGATCAAAGGGTGCAAATATTTACCTAAGCTCACAGAGCTCCCCAGTAGATCTGGGGTCAGACCTCTGGTATTTTGACCCATTGCTCTCCCCTGACCCTCCCCTGTCACTGTTCTGTCTTACTTGGCTGCTCAGGAAATAAAGCGCATCTTCAGCTGTGAATCATAATCTCTAGTGGTGGTTGCATCTTCCAGTAACACAGAGAATGCTTCGTAGAGTGTGACTGTAGACACTGAAGTCTCTTGTAAAGTTGTCATTTCCACTGTAAATTTCCAAGCCAGCTACCCGAGGGAGGTACTACCTTTGCCATTCTGGAGTGCAACTAGACATTACGAAACGATGGAACTTACGAAGCCCATGGAAGAGATCATGCAGACCAGGCCAGATGAACAGAAAAAGGGGACATCCTCGATAGAACACAGATCAGTAGTTCGACAACCTGAAAGTAGCACGCATCCAAATTTTCAGGAATATTCTGATTCTTTATGTCTGGAGTGAGGACAGGGATCTGGATTTGTAAGAAGTTCCCACCAAGGATTTGGGTAATTAATAAAGGTAATGTGTAAGGTGCGTGCCGTGGCAGGTCCTGTATCTACCTAACCATTCTGTCCCTCCCCCTTCCATCCTGACTAACAGACCCTTGACCCCTTTACACAGTGAGGTGGGCATGTGTCCCAGTTCAGCCCCTGGGATGGCCATGATACATGTCCCAGATGATGCTGGTGGCATTTCTGGGAAAGCTTCATGAACTGACTCCCCCCTTTGAACTTTCCCCTTTGTCCTGCCGGGAATACAGATACAACGCTTGTGATCTTGGAGGCAAGAACCACGTTTAGGGGTGGAGAAGCAGGAAGGGGAGAACTTGGCTCCTTGAGCTGTAGTATCAGCCCTGAATTGTCTCTTCTGCCCGTGTGTTAACTGGAATACATGAAACCCCTGTTTGTCTAAGCCTCTACGTGAAGTGCAGTCAAATGCAATTCATAATAATAGAGCAGAGCATAACCGGAATTTATTTTCACCCGGCTTGCTTCAAGTATGGTGGACTATCACTGTAACGTTTAAACCCAAACATGTCTAATGAATCAAAACTAGTTCATTTATTTCTCCTGCAACATTACTGGGAAAGTGAACAGGTCCTCTTGGTGGGCTTTATCCATTCACTCCGACAGGCAGGGACCCCTGCTGTTGGAAACTCTGCCACCTCCAACGTGGGCCCTCTACGGGCATCCCAAAGGTGGCCTGCCTTGCAGTTTGCTAGAAGGGGGAAAGAGCACGGAGATGCACCAGGTGCGAGGGGTTTAATGACCTTGGCCTGGCAGTGGCACACGTCATTTCCGCTGATATCCCATTGTCTAGGTTTCAGTCACATGGTCACACCTAACAGCAAGGAAAGCTGGGAAATGATGCCTCGATGGGGGCCCAGGGAAGAGAGGGGAACAAGGATTTAAGTGAGAAGCTAGGAGTCCCTGGGATCTATGCCTTCCCAAAATTAATGTAAAACTTGACTTTGGTGGTGGGTCTTTTTAAAGAGAAACTCACAGAAATGCTCTAAGCATGACCTGAAAATCCTGCAAATGATTAAACAAGGTCTTGCCATTAAACTGTGAGACGTTGAGTGAATTGCTTGACTTCTCCAAGCAGCTTTCTTGCTATCTTAAATGCATAATTACAGTATTTGTCTCTTAATGTTTTGGATGAAATGAAGTGAAATAACACATAAAAGCTCTTATAGGCACTCAATAATGTAGAGCCAGCATTCAGTCATTGACAATAGTACAATTTTATTAATGTTTATGCTTAATCATATCAAATCATAGGCATGATTATACTATAATAATTATTGTATGGTCATTATTATGGCCGCTGTTTCAGCCACTGGTGTACAATTTCCTAAATACCAAGCACAGAATGGAAACTAGAGCCTCCTGTACATGAAAAAGCGTGAAAAATTAGTGTTTCCAACAGTAGGAACTACACACAATATTTTATTAATAAATGTGTATTTGGGATGGGACATGCAACATGTATTTCAAATGTAAGATTTACTTAGAATATGTCACATGTCACAAGGCATTCTTATTCTTTAAGGCAATACCTCTTCAAAAGAAAATGACAGATATTTGAACAAAAGGAAAACACTGCGTGAAGTCTGGTTGACCACTCTCTCTTGTTTTTCTTTCCCCTCCCTCTGTTCATCTGTCTTCCTTTGGCTTCCATAACTGCCTATTTCTCCTGCTATCCTCTTCCATTCTGGCAACTTCTCAGTACCTTCGCTTGCTCCTTCTCATCAAATGAACCTTCACATGATGGCTTTCCTCAGGACTTGGTTCTCTTCTCAGTTTTCACCTTTTCCCTAACATTTCCTTATAAGCCCATGGTTTCAATTAGCACTTGCATCACAGTTTCACAACATGTGGCATTTGGTTCCACACACTTTATCAGGAACACGGGAAGGAGAGTGTTAAAATCCGGATTCCTTGGCTCTATCCAAGCCCTTCCCGATCAGCTCAGTGGGTGGGCCCTGGGAATGTGCACTGATAATTAAATAAATCCTCCAGGTTGCTCTCAACCACTAAAGTTGGGACCACTGCATTTGTCAAGGAGGGCCTGGCTGACATTAACAATGGCAGCTCAACATCGCCATCTGGTGGCTTCCTGACACCATTGCCTTAGTTTTGCAAGCGCAGCCCATGGATGTTGGGAAACAATTAAAAATTCGAAAAAAAGGAAAGAAATAGGAACCGAGGACATTAATGGAGAATCTGATCCAGGAATAACCAAGATTGAGTTATAACACCTTTTGACTTTCTAACACCAAAGTTGACCTTGTCTGTATTTAACTTTTAAGGGGGAATCAAATTGAGGCCTTTCGATTCTCATCCAACTGCCTGAAAACCCAGGTGTTGGATGACAACTGTCTGTAGATGATTACACCATGCTTTGATTTCTCACAGTGGTACCAAGAAGACTTAAATGAATTTTCAAGCTGCCCTTCCAGAGGCTAGCCAATGAGGAGCATGCCACTTTCCAAAAGTAGTTTAATATGGAGCACTCTTAGTTAACTTAAATTCTACTGTTAAGTCTCTCATTTAGTCATAAAAGTGATAAATGCCCACAGCGAAATAATTTTTATAAAAAAATAGTTTTGCAGGTGATGAAACCCATGCTTCATTCCACTACTCAGACATGCTGTACAATTTGACATGGGGGGAATATTCTTCTCCCTCCATCTCTCTCCCTTCCCCCTACAGTATTTTTTAATTTTTGATATTTCAGGTTTTTGTACCTGCCTTAATTTGCTGCCAGCTCTATAATATTCTTTCCCCTGTTTTTACTCACACATTTTGCTTCTTTCAGCCAGGACTTGGGAGCAAGGCTTCAATATTTCATTCAGTCTGATCGCACTTTCACACTGCCTACTTCAAGTAATAGGTTAATGCTAAGCCAACAGTTGGTGTTTTATTTCAAATTCTCTTCCTTGTAATGCTCAGCATCTCATTGGCTCTTGTAAGCACACCAGTGTAATTGGGTGACGGGTGATGGATGATGACCACTCAGTGGAGTAAGAACAGTCTCTTCGACAAGGGCCTCTGGGACAACTGTACATCCACATGCAAATGAATAACCTGGGACACCAGGGTCACACCATACAGAAAAAGTCACTCACTCAAAATGGACCCAAACACGTAAATGTAAGAGCTAAAATTCTAAAACTCCTGGAAGGAAACATAGGAGAAAAGCTCCATGACCTTGTACTGAGCAATGATTTCTTAAATATTAGCCCAAAAGCAAAGGCCACAAAAGAAAAAATTAGACGAATTGGCCTTGATCATGCAAAACGAAAATCTTTTTTGCATTAAAAGACACAACCAAGGGGCCCAGGGGGAGAAAAGGTCTCCCACAAAGTGGGAGAAAACATTGGCAAATTGTATATCCATTGAGAGTCTAGTACCCAGGATATATATTAAGAGGCCTTACAACCCCAAACTAGTGACCAAAACACCCAGTAAAAATTGGTAAATGATCTGATTACACATTTCTCCAAAGAAGATAAATAAATAGGCATCAATCACATGATAATATGCTCAACACCATAAGCCATTAAGAAATGCAAATCAAAACCACAATAATAGGTGTGTTTTTTGAAACATTAGGATGTCAAAAACTTTTAAATAGGAAAATAACAAATTGTTGTTGAGAATGTGGAGGAATCAGAAGCCTTTATACGTTGCTGGTGGGGATAACAAGTGGGACAGGACACTGTTGAAAACAGTTTGGTGAATCCTCAAACACTTAAGCCTAAAATTAGCATAGGATGCAGCAATTCCGCTCCTGGAGATATACACCCCCAAATTTAAAACAGGCATGCAAAAAACACTTGAACATGTAGGTGCACAGTAACACTATTCAAAACAGCCAAAGGTGGAAGCAAACCAATTTTCTATCAACAGATGAGTGAATAAACATAAGGTGGAATACCCATGTGATGGAATACTATGCAGGCATGAACAGGAATGCTACAATGTGGATGAACTTTGAAATCATAATTCTAAGTGAAACAGGCCAGACACAAAATGTTACATATGGTGCCATTCCCTCCATATGAAATGTTCAGAGCAAGCCAACCCAGAAAGACAGAAGGTAGATTAGGGGTTGGGAGGTAGGTGGGAATGAGGAGGGACTTCTTAGTGGGTATAAGATTTCCTTTAGAACTTATGGAAATGTTTTGCAGGAAGATAAAGGTGGTAGTTTCACAATATTGTGAATTTAGTTGATGCTACTGAATGGCGTGCTTTAAAATGGTCAGTTTTATGAATGTGAATCTCAATTCAATAAAGCTTTTTTAAATAAAAAAGAATAACACTTTTTGGACCACTGTAAGAAAATATTCAAGTATTTTGGAAAAAATGGAGCAAGTAATTTTAATGTATTCATTTAAAATAATACTAAGCCCATTGTTGCTTACATGTAAACATGCTTTGTGAAAAAATTGTGGTATTTATGAAAACAAAGAGTATTGAAAGTGTGGCATAGTTTTACATTGTTACAAACCTTTTCAATAGCCACAGTAAGAGGAAAAATCTGGATTTTCTTACCTGCTTCTCCATTCCACCTCTTACAATCTGTTGTTTCAATGGAAGGGAACCAAGCAATCCGGATTCGCTGATACTGAGTAGAGGAAAGGAAGCCATCACTGGTCCCCCAACAGGTTCTCAGGGACCACCCACTCACCCAGGGTTCCAGGAATGAGCACTAGGCACTGCTGAAGCCCAGTGTTCTTTCATGACGCTCTCAAATCAACCCTCTGAGAGCAGAGACACTGTTCATCGATCTGACAAAAATGGAGACGAAGCAACAGGGACCTCAGGGCACAGTGTGAAAGGCACACAGCTAAGGAGAGGCAGAGTCGAGACTCAAGCCCACACCCGTCTTTCAGAAAGTCTCTCTGATTTGAAAAGTTTGACCATGAATGCACCCCACTATTTGCCCTCCCCAGAAACTACATAGGCTAGATGATGGGTCTTGATACCTCTCTCCCTTCCCTCCACCCTGAGAACCTGTTGAAAACCTTCATCCAGTTGGCACACAGTTACAGAAAAGTCCAGTTTGCCCTTCTCCGGTGGATTACATGCGGAATGGGAGGTCTCTGTCTTGCTCTAGAGTCTGGGGTCCAGGGCTGTGCTGGATCTGGCTGAAACCATCACCTCATGAGAGCTGGTTTGGGGCATCACTTGCCAAATCACCATCCAGTGACATCATTGAAATTGGCTGTGACGGGGTTCTTTACATCGTGGAAATAGGAAATCCCTGGAAATCAGAACTGCACTGTCCCCTCCCGAGGCCCTGTTTCCCAGTACATCATGGCCCAAGGCTGACCACAGAAGGCCCTCCTGGAGCTCATTAAACAGGAGGAAGAGCTGCGTCACAGGGCAGCTCTGTCCCCTAAATGTGGATGACCATGAGAGAGGAGGTATGTGCTGTGTGACCTCACAATAGAGCACAGAGTTTCTCCGAGCATAGAATTCATTAGCAGTGTGGTCCTGCCACAGCCTGAGTTTCTGGTTTGCCTTCCTCTGACATCCATGTGCTTTGTCCTCACATGTTTTCTCCTCTCTGGGTCATTGTAAATTGACAGAGAGAACTTAGCACAAATGCACCTGGCCTCATGTGTCCTGGCAGGTTGAAAGGAGGCACTTAATAGGACCTGGCGAGAGAGAGAGAGAGAGAGAGAGAGAGAGAGAGAGAGAGAGAGAGAGAGAGGTGTGTGTGTGTGTGTGTGGTCTCAAGGGAGAATAGAAGCTGTTAGATTTTTACTTTATTTCCTCCATAATCCACTTTGTGAAAACTCCCCTGCCCCCAATGCCTATTCTATGAGAACATTGGGTATTGTCTCTAATATTTCATTCATTCATCCATCCATTCATTCATTCATTGGATTGGCTGGGGTGTAACTGACTGAGCGCGAGATCAATATTCTGCATCTGAGGATGTATTAGTACTTCCTGGTTTCCATAGAAAGCTAACGTCAGGGAGAATGTTTTGATGACATTCTGGTTTCCATGACAGCTGGGGTAAGCCATTCTTTCCTGAAGGCAGAAACACTTAACAAGGATACTTACAGACTGGAGAGATGGAGTAACTGTAGAAACTCGAGACTAGTCGGTGACTGCTATCAGTGTGAGTTTGTGCGTGTGTATGTGGTATGTTGTGCTGCAGTGTGTGGTCTTTGGCTGGACATTAAGAGCTCTGGTCCTTCCTATTTTATAAGGAAGGATGGCAGTTTCTCCTGTGGGGGGCTGAGATGGTTGAATACTCTTTCATACCCCAGCGCTGTTTCAGTGTCCTGAGGTGGCCACTCTTGCATGAGGGCATAGTCACCTGGGTCCTTGAAAGCGGGGATCCCCAGGTATTTCTCACTGCACACCTCTGCTTAACGATGAGGTGCTGAACCCTTAACGATGTAAGTCTACTCAGTTACACCTACTTATAGTGAAGTTATTATGTGTACAATTTGGTGGAGAAAATTTGAAGTCAGCAAATGAGACAAATGGATGGGTTTGGAAGATCTAATGTTACTTTGTGTAACCCAGGTAATGATACAGTGCTCACCCTGAGTAGCTGACAGACATGAACTAAGGAACATCTCTAAAAGACAAATTCCCTGTTATCACGCCACTAATTATGGTTAGGTGAACGGAATGCAAGTCAGTATGTGGCTCCTCCATTATTATGGTAGCGTAGATATGATCAAAGGTTCTGGGTTTTTTGGTTGTATGTTTGGAGTTGAATGCCGCTGGTCGTACAGTATTTGTGTGCTTATTGTGTTTCTAAAGAAAAAGACAGTGTTTATAGGACATACTGTTGCATTCTTCATCAGGGACGTGCCTTCGGAAGAAGCAGGTTCTAGGTGAAGGAGAGCCACCTCTCAGCTCCAGTCCTGCACGCTGCTGGATGGTGCTGAGACCCGGCTGTACCAATACCATTCTCCATCTACCATCTGACTGCCTGTGAGGCTCAGTCAGTGGGGTCTCCAGAGGGTGACAGGAGGTCTGGAAGTGAGACCACTGGCTGTACCTTCCTCTCCGTCCATGCTCCTTTCAGGCTCCTCCCAGTAGTAGTGCCTCACCCAACGTGTGACTTCATCAGGGAAGGTCGTTCTTTAAAGTGAATTTCCTCCAAACTCCAAGGGCCCTCTCCATCAGTACCTGCAGAAAGACCAGCGGAAGCAGACTGGTGAACTCTCTCCTAAGAGATCAGAGTCCCAGGCTGCCGGGGACCTCCTCTCAGATCCTGACACTGTGGCATGCGAGCTCCACAGTTTTCCCCATCCTGACTGGGAGGGGTCTCGGGTTTCATGGATCCCTCCCCTGCCCTCCTTTACGAGCTGCATAGTGCTGGGCAGCCCCCTTTCCTCAGAAGCCGGAGCCCAAGCTCTGAGGTCTCCTCCTCCCAGGAGGTCATGGGTTCTCAGCACCACTATATGTTCCCTGGGTGGTCTTTCCAGAATTACAAGTGCATGCTCTTCCTACCGTGGTGCCCTTCTTCTTGTGTCATTGCCCCTTTTTTGCCTTTTTCTGGTCTCTGAATAATTCTATCAAGACCTCTCTAATTAAAATAACAAGAGGACACTGCCTAATATTCATGGTGTTTTTCTGTCTTTGCTTTTAAGGTCCTTCCTTTCACGTTGGTTTCTAGAAGTTTTATTGTATGAGTGTAGGCTTGCTTGTATGTGTGTTTCCATGTCTGTGTGCATATGTGTGTGTGTGTGTGTGTGTGAGAAGAGAGAAAGAAGAGAGAGGAGAAGACAGACAGGGGAGAGAGAGAGAGAGAGAACTATGCTTGTGCTTTGGCACATCAAATATACCACCTGCTATTTTTCTTTGTTTTGGAAAATTGGTATTTTTCCTTCACGTGTTCTGCATCTGCTCTCTCTCTTCTTGGATGGCAATTGAGTATCCCTTGTGTGGTTAGGTATATTCATTGCAATACTTTGACCAATACAAGATACACCTCGAAGACTTTTTAAACATATCCGATACATCCTCACTGCATTCTGTGCAATAGTATGTTACTGTTTTGCTCCACACACTTTCTTTTGGTTCACTTACATCCAATATTTCATTTCATACCTCCTTAGCATCTCTTCGAAGTAAGATTTGGGTGCACGTGGATGTATGAATGTGTTCTCCCTGTAGTGTTTAACAACATGACTTGAAAAATAATGTCTACCTTCACCACCCACTTCCATCCTTGTTCTCTTTTTCCACCCATCCGTTTTTCTCTTCCTAATGGAACTATATCATGACATTTCTGTTTACCCTTCTGGACTTTCTCCTTGCCGTTTACATGCTTTTGGTAACCTAAGATAAAATATATGGCCTTGCTCTCCATGTGAATGTGGGCCTTATGTAAAGCATTTTATTTGTCCTTAATTGGTCTCTAGCCAGATGTTTCTGCCTGAGTTTTTTCCATGTCAGTGCATGAGGGCCTTCATCAGTCTTTGTGCTCAATACATAACATGCCCTCCTTAGTCTTTGCCCTGTGGGTAGCAAGGGCCTGACCTAGGCCCACGGCTGTTGTGGTGACCTACAGGGTGATAACCTATCTTGTGATCAAGGGCACCTCTTTCTCCTTGTGCACCAGGGAAACCAATAGGTTCTGAAATACACATCTCGTTCACTCTACTGGATGTTAGTGATTATGGAGGTCTCACCTGCAGGAAGGGGGAGGCTGCCCTTGTCTTTCACCCCTAACAGCATGGGTGACTCCATTAGTGTTGTGGAGGATACTGGAGGTCTCCCTGTGGCAGGTAATAGGGACTGGAGGGGTAACCACTTCTTGGAAGGAAAAGTTGGCCTGCTGGACGGGAGGAACCACCTGGGTTTGCAAAAGGAATGGGAGAGAATTCACTCTAGTTTTAAAATAAGGCCCTGATGAGAAACCTTGGCCTTGCTCATGTTTCTCCTCCTCTGGGTAGATGGCTCTTGAACGTGTGTGTCTGCAAGAGTGGGTGTCACAACTGCTTATTTGTTAAAGGAGAAATTGGGAGGCAGAGCTTTGTAATGTGAAGGCGTATGTGTATTTAGAGTCATAGCTGGTCGTTTGTAGGTGAGAAACAAGTCTAATTTTCAAAATTCTCCCTGAGAAAACTGAGGGCAGCTTATGATTTTTCAGTTTGTGATGTCTGCCGCTTCAATATTTGTGCGAAAACAGCCCGCATCTCCAAGCAGGTGTGACGTCTTTGAATCTATGAAACTAGTGAAGGGGAAAGGCTTAAAGGCATGGGTTCTCACTCAGCTGTTCCATAATGGAATTCAAACCCAACGAGGTCTTAAGAAAGAAAATATCACATGGGAAAGTTTAAGCTGAATTCACCAGGTGCGGCAAAGGTGCAGACATGTATTTTCCTTATAGCTGAAATTACATAAAGTGTGCCTTTATAATAAGAAAGGGAACTGCCAACTCATCCTTTTATGGAAATACATGTCTTGGGGACAGTTCAAAATCATGAAACCTACAGCTTAAAAGAAGCTCTAACAAATAGGTAGTAATTGTAGGGAAGGTGGGCATTGGGGTGGAGACGAGAGTTCCTGCCCCGTGGGAGGATGGGGGGTGCGGGGGGTGGAGTTGTCATATCAAGAAAAGTGTGCCCTCAGTTTGAGACAATACCTTCAGAGGGTTGCTTTCTTGCCTTTCTTCTTCAGAAGTGATTACAGCCCTCACTGGGGAGAGGGATTAAAGAATAGGGCTTCCAACATAATTCTTCCAAAAATCATGGCTGTTGATGGGAGAAATAAGTGCTCCTTGTCATCAAGTTCTTTCATTTCTCAACCAAGAAACAAATGGAGTAGAGCAAAGGTTATATCAGCACTTGAAAAATGAAGTTAGCCCATTTGAAGACTTTATGTCTTGATGGCCTGAAATTGACTATGAAGTGATAGATCATGGAGTTGAAGTCATAGGTTGTGGGGTTGCTATTTCTACCGTTCCCCTTCTATTTCACTCTCTCTTCTCACTGGGCAGGCACGCTTGATCGGATTGTCAACTAAAACACTGGACACATTTTCACATCTATCCAAGTCCTCTGAGGATTTGGGGTTACTTTAAAAGCTAGTTTGGGGCTGTTCAGTATTCTGTTTTTAACACACTGCTCCTGCTGTGCAAAAGGGGGTCAGTATTTAGATATCACGATCTCTGCCTCTATTTATCTATCTATCTATCTATCTATCTATCTATCTATCTATCTATCAATCATCTATCTGTCTATATCTATCCATCTAACATCACCTATCTTTCTTCCTACCTGTACACACCTTTAGCGGGAGAGAAGAGAGTAGTACTCCCTACAAGGACAAAGCAAGAAAAGAAAACCATCTTCAAGATTATGCACCAACCCTTAAATGGAACACATTTGGACAATGGGCCAAAGCATAGGATGAGAGGACCATTGAATATTTAATATCTTCATTTACCACCCTTCCCTCCTGGTTGTCTCTCTTAAGGATGCATTGCTTTAGTAATTGGAAAAGAATAACTGTAGCTGATACTCTGACTGTCTGCTGAAAGTACTTCCTGGAAGTGTTTCATAGTCGAAAAGATGTGCACAAATGTAAATGCGAGAGACTATTCATGCAGGTTGTACAACATTTAAAGCAATGTTTTAATATCTTATCGAATGTATGTATAGATGGGGGAAAACTAAGAGTCCTTGCACTCATGGATTTGCAGTAAGTGTTCCTAGGCGACTAGCCTACTGAGGCTCAGGACTTTCCCTACTTTATAATTTTGAACTTCATTTTAGATTTCCCACGTGTGTCTTTAAAATAAGGAACTAAGAGGAGCTGAAAAGAACATCTATACTGAAAGCAGAAACATCTGCATGCTTTGCCTGGGTTGAGGTAGAGAGCACGGGTTACATGCATCAATATCAGGTGTCTGATTGAGTCTCTAACATCTGAGAGAGAGAGAGAGCATGTGTGGGGGGTGTTTCTTGGGGCTGAGGTGACTCAGGCACTCCTCTTTCCTGTGACGGTCTGGCAGGCCCTGCTGCACGGCTCAGTCACCTGTTTTTCCTTCTCCCTTTTGTTCTGTGTCCTCATATGACACGTGTGCTCTGAGAGCCAGTACACTGAGTTCTCTAAAGCCGTGGATGCAATCCCTGCATGATCGCACACCCTGTTCCAAGACAAAGTTTGTACAGGTTGTACCCAAAGTATGTATTATTTAGTCATCATATATTTCATGTTCTATCTATGAGTATACACATGTGAACAGAGTCACACATGTATGCATTCATTAGGGAAACAATATTTCATATCATGAGACATATCATTTGAAACTGATAACAGATGAGTTAAACTCTGTAAGTGAATTATAATATGTATTTGTACAATGCATACAGAAAAGTCAAAAGGGCATTTCGGGTATGGGGAAGAGAGGGATTGAGTGAACAACTGCATCTTCTGCATTGCACACTAACTATTTGAAATTTATTTACATAAAGTTTTTGAATATGTGGGAAACCACATTGTAAACAGGTTCACAAAAATGATGTGAAAAATAGGCATTCACACGAAATGGTGACCAAACATGCTCTTGAGTGAAGAAATGTGGTCCTAAGCAATAAGTGCAGGTACATGTATATGCATCCACAGGAAATGTGTCAGAAGCCCATATGCAGTGTTGTAGATATTGAGAGTGAATATCTATAATGGATTGGCTCCTGTATAATCCCCCTACACGTTTTACATTCTCTGTCATTACATATAATGCTACTTCAGAGGCAGACACACAAAAAAAACCCACTAACATTATAGACTTCATTTTGCGTGTCTCTCTCCCCCTCCTCTCTGTCTCTCTCTGTCTCTGTCTCTCTCTATAGCTCTGTCTCTGTATCTCTCTCACACACAAACATTCACATGCTGCCACTATTCGATTGGTGTGTCCAGCACAGACGAAGGCTCTCATGAAAGCAGTAGTTCCCATTGTTCTGAAAAAATAGGAGGTTTAACTGACATTTCTAGTTCAGAACAGCATGCATTCCACAACTGGGGAAGGGAAAATGATGGATAAATCCCCATTTCACTGGCTTAATTTCCTATCTGCTTTGGACCTTTTTAGATTAACATTAAAGGTGTGTTGGCCCTGGGTATCCATCTGCATTTGAGGCCATCTGATCCCTGAGAGAACAGTGCACTTGAGAAGCACAGGGCAGCATAAAGGATCTGCAAGAAGAGCGGTTGGAGTGTGCAGATCAAGGGACACAGCTCTCAGAACCACACCTACCATGATCCACGCAGTGTTTGGTAAGACTCTCCATTTTACTAAACACTTCGTTTGCAATCGTTTCATGTTGAAACTTGGGGTGTGATTATTTTGCTCCTCTCTCTACAGCCACTTCTTTACATGGATTTGGTACTGGGAGGGAAAAGCTTTTCATCTTTTTTAATCAAAGTATAACTGCTATACAGCATTATATTGGTTTCAAGTATGCAACAGAATGATTCAAAAGTGAAATACCTTGTTAAATCTTCAGCCCCACTAGTGCAGTTGCTATCTGTCTGCACAGAAAAATGAAGAAGTGCACGTCACAGCCAGTGGCCTGCACCTGCAGCAGTCCTTATGGACGGTGATACCAGTAGCCACCACGGTGATCTTCATGAACCTCTGGATTCTAAGCTCATGCTCTTGAACACGCCATTGTGCAGACACCCAGTATCTGTAGGCTGGAGATCACCTCTAGCTTCCTTGGGTGCACAGGGTGGCCCTAGCACCCTAGGAAGGAAAACCTGAAGCACTCCCCTAGGATAAGACCCCAGGAGCACAAAAGGCACAGTATGTCCAATAATACAAGTGAGATCACGGACGTCACACACACCTCCCCGCACAGATGTTCTTTAATATGCAGTAGTAACGAGTAGGGCCAGAAGCAGGGCTTGGAGGGTTATAAAACACTTCTGGTATCTTCCATGCTTTTCCCCAAATACTTGCCCATGTATCTATCCATGTACTGGGACAACCAACACACTCTGTTTATATTTCCCTGTTTTACCTCTGATCACTTCCCATTGGCAAAACATTCTTCTGCTTGTTTCCCTTATTCAACATCTGCCCCTGCTAACTCTCATTGCTAGTTTACCAATAGCAAGGGTAGGTACGACTAGGTAAGATCACAGCACGAGGAGGGAAATACAGTTTCTGTTTGGATGGGAAATACCTCATGTTCAGAAGAAATGCAGGGCCTGGCTGATGTGTACTTGAGTTAATTGGGATAATATATGTGCCAATGGATTTTGAAGATACTGAATCAGCAAGACAGGACAAAATATAAGCCCACGTAGGGGAGGAATTACTGACATGGGCACCCAGAGCTGTGTCTTTGGGTTCTCCATCCAAGGACTGGCCTAACATGCTCCTAGGCTGGCACCTGAAACTCTGGGAACAGCAGCCTGCAGTAATGGGAATGCAGATTCAGGAATTTCCTTAGCAATATAATGAGAAATTGGTCAGGATATCCAGGGAAGTCTGTTAGTGTAAACCATTTATTCTGTGAGCCCGGGACTCTTACCTCTGAATTCTGTTCCCGGGGAAGGTGGAGAAGACACCGTTAAAATAAGGAATGTGATGGTGCCTGGGCGGGGTGGGGGTGAGGGGCACTTGCATAGATTCAGTGTTTGCTCTCTTCTGATTAGGAAAGAGTGTTATAGTGAATAGTTGAAGAGAGGAAGGGTGAAAGGCAATGTTAAGTACTCCACATTTGAATTCATAATCTAATAATCTAATAGAGTTAATTCTCACTATATTTTAAATGGTTAGATGTAGCTATGCATAAGCAGTTAAAGTCATAACTATATGTAATTTAAATTACAGGTGAAGTCAGAAATACCTAAATATCTTGAGACCTAGGTAAGTAGCTGACTAGAAAAAAACTGGACAAAATTAGAATACTTACATGAAGCGCAAAAGCTGAAATATTTTGTTTTCTTAAAGTGTGAGTACTTATTTCTTGTTTTACAATGGGTTGTTGTTATATATACCTAGTGGAACCTAGGAAATTAATAAATGAGAAATGACTAAAGATAACTAGAGTAACTAGTTGAAAGCAGGATTCTAGAAATCACTTCTCAACACTAACTTTTATTTACTGTTGAAATAATGAATTCATGCTACAGATAAATTGCTTGAAATGATGAGTTAGTACTACAGAAAAATTGTTTAAAATGAAGAATTAGTACTACAGAAGAGTTGTGGTGCCTAGGCAAGTAGTTCCCCAAAGGTAATTGGAATAACAAACAGAAGCAAGGAATTGGAAACATATTCTTCTCAAATATGATTTTTTAAATTAGTGAGTTAGTTTTACCTAACTATGTATCTCTAGATATCTAGCTAAATAGAAATTACTAGACATAATTAGGAGAGATAAAGGCTAGAGGCTGAAAAGCATGCTGTTCTGAACTCTAAATTTTTATTTCTTGTTGGAATAAGACATTAATGCTATAGATGACTAATGTTACTTAGGTGAATTGTTAATGTGGGATAACTATAAATAACTAGAATAGGCATTTGATGCCAAGACATGGCAGATAGGAGTTTTCTGCCTTAATCCCCACCCCTACAGAGAACATTGATTTTGACAGTCACCACAGATGAGAATATCTTTGTGAGAGCTCAGGAGTCCAGCAGACAAGTTCTTGCACACAGTTGGAGTGAAAAATCCGAGACCAAACTCACTCAAGAGGATAAGAAGAAGGGTCTCAACTTCACCTGTGTCACTCCTCACCTAAGGCAGCAGAGCTCAGTGCCAAGAGAGGCTCCCTTAGTCCATGAGTTCTCCCACAAAGGTAAAAGTAAGAGCACGCGAGTGAGCTCTTACTTTCCCCAGCTTCCACAGCTGTGTGGGAGGCTGCTCAAGATGACCACTCCTGTCTCATCGCTCACAGAATAGCGAGGTGATTGGCATGGCTGAAGAATTGGGGAGAAGCTCGGGGAACAGCAATCAGGGCCTGGAACTCAACAAAGGGACAGTACTAACCACTTCCTGGTTCATTCTACTAACCCTTTCATGGAATCTGCCAGGAAGCCCTCTGTGAGATGTTATGGATACCTCACAGGCAGATTCCCCACGCCCATCCAGTTAGCCCACAGACACCCTCAACACCCTGCATACCCTGCCCTCCCCCACACCCCCTCCCCCAGTGGCCAGCTCCTGGAGTGCACTCCCAGGGACAGCAAGCGAACGCCTTTGCAGACAGCTAGTAAGCACATGCAGAAAGCGGGCATGACTCTGTGGCGTTGGGGAAAGGCTCCCAAAATTGAGCATTTCAGGGGAAAACAAAGAGGGGCCCTCATCACACTGCCTGGCTTTGCAGGATTGAGAGAAGGGATACAATCTTAAAAATTCTCTCCCAAAATGGAACAGGAAGTGTGGAGCAGTCTCATCTATAGGAAAGGTTTGTTCTCAAAGCCTCAGGATCCCTAGCCAGACTCACTGGTGAGGATATTTCTCTCCCAAAGTCAGCCAGTAAAGACTGGAGGAGATGATCACTTCTTGAAATGTAAAGACAGAAAGGCAAGGCATTATAAAGAACATGGAAAATCAAGGAAACGTGACACAGCAAAGAAACACAATAATTTTACCAAAGCCAAAGAAATGGAGAGCTATGAATTCCTGACAACATATTCAAAACAACTGATGTAAGAAAGCTCAGCAAGCTACAAGAGTACAGATGGACACATCAACAAAATCAGGAAAACAGTACACAAACAAAATGGAAGGCCAAAACAGAGAGAGAGAAATCATTAAACAGGACCAAACAAACACAAGGGCTGGAGATGTGAATGAAATGAAAAATGCAACAGAGAAACACAGAAAATAAAATTGAAAAGTTCAATAGAGAGCACCAAGAGCAGGCTTCATCAAGCAGAAGAAAGAACCTGTGCATTTGAAGACAGGTCACTGAAAATTTTCCCGCCACAGGAGGAAAAATAAAAAAGAATGTTAAAGAGTGAAGAAAGCCTATGGGGATAGATTCTGAGAAAAAGATGGCAAAGTAGAAAGGCAAAGAGGAAATCTCCCAAAAACACATAAAACACGAAAATACAGCAAATACAACCAAATCTGAAAATGGCGTGAAGACTGCAGAAAAGACCTATCTACACCTGGGGAAGAAGAGAAGACCTCACAGAAAAGGGTAAAAAGGCAAAGCCAGATCGAGTGGGACCCAAGCCCTCCCCCACCCCAGCCCACAGGCGGGAGAAAGAGGAACGGAGCAGGGAGTGGGTAGGAGCCCAGGATTGCTGAACACCTGCCCCAGGAGACCTGCTCCAGGAGCACAAGCCCGCATTATGTGGTGTTCTGGTGATTAGCAGGGCTGGACAACAAGGACGGGTGTAACACATGGGGAGGATGAGATCCCAGCCACTTGCAGAGAACCCACATGCT
Organism: Manis pentadactyla; assembly: GCF_030020395.1. NCBI lineage: Eukaryota > Metazoa > Chordata > Mammalia > Pholidota > Manidae > Manis > Manis pentadactyla. The sequence continues at coordinate 115,828,444 of NC_080038.1, read as the reverse complement.
CCACCGGTCCCCCTGAGACGAAAGCAGAGCAGGCAGTTTGAAAGACTTCCCAGCAGCGGGAGAGGTGCCAGAGGGGCGAGTGCTGGATGGAGCTCTCTTCGCAGGAGGAATGGCAGGTGGACGATACTTCCCCAGCCCGCCCTCAACCCAACAGTTCGGGAACTCTCGGGAGCCCCAGACACTCCATCCCCATCGCTGGCAACACAGTCCCGTGGCTCCTCCATGCATGTGCTGCCAGCAGAAAATCCACTTGGCCCAGCCGGAGTGTCAGACTTTGCTGCCTGGTAGACAGAGGGAAACCCTCCCAGCTTTCTCAGTTCCATTTCAGCCCAACCAGGGAAGTGCCTGCAGGAGCCAGCCCGAAGTGTTCCTCCTTCTTCCTCACGGGTGTCCCAAGCCAGGTGCTTCGAGTCCTGCCTGGGCAGAGCTGCACATCAGCCTGCCCACCCCATTAACCCTGCAGCTCTGCCGTAGCTGCAGGCCAGGCAGACGGTGGCCCCGCTCGCTGCATGCCAACAGCTGGGGGTCCCGCACTGGAAAGTAAAGAGCCTTGAGCTTCTGGGCACCAGAGGGCGCCTCCTTCATAAAGATATTACCATTACCCCATAGGTCAGGAAGCAGCAGAGACCTCTAACACAATGGAAGTAACACAGAAACCCTGACAAAATGAGGAGGCAGAGGAATATATTCGAAACAAAACTGCAAGACAAGACACCAGAAAGAGGGCCAAATGAGACAGAAGTCACCCATCTTCTTGATAAAGATTTCAAAGTAAAAGTCAGAAACATGCTCATGGATCTACAGAAAAATATTCAAGTTCTGAGAGGACACCAACATAAAGATAGAAGACCTACAAAAGAGCCACTCAGAGCTGAAGAATGCAGTATCTGAAATGAAACATTTTACCGTGCAGGGATTTGACAGTAGTTTATTACGGGTTGAAGAAGCTATCAATGAAATGGAAATTAGGGAACAGGAAAACAATGCAGCTGAAAAACAGGGAGAAAAGGGGATCTCTAGGAATGAAAGAATAATAAGAGATCTGTGTGACCAATCTAACCCAAATGGAACAATATTCACAGAATAGAGGTGCCAGAAGGAGAAGAGGGAGTCAAAGGGATAGAAAGTCTCTTTGAGGGAATAACTATTGAATACTTCCCCAATCTGGGGAAAGAAATAGGCACTCAGGTCACGGAAGTACAGGGAGCCCCTAACAAAAAGAACCCCAGGAAGACAACACCAAGACATATAATAATTAAAATGGCAAAGGTCAAGGATTAGGAGAGAGTATCAGAAAGCAGTCAGAGAGAGAGAAAGGATTACTTATAAAGGAAATCCCATCAGGCTATTAGCAACTTCTCAACAGAAACTTTACAGGCCAGAAGGGAGGGGCATGATATATTTAGTGTACTAAAGCAGAAGGACCTCAAACCAAGAATCCTGTACCTGGCAAGATTATCATTTAAATTTGAAGCAAGGACTAAACAGTTTTCATATAAACAAAACTTGAAGGAATTTGCCACCACTAAGCCAGTCTTACAGGATATGTTAAAGGGACTGCTGTAGATGGAAATGACCCTAAGGCTAAATAGCTTTCACCAGTGAAAATAAACCCACAGTAAAGGTGGTTGACCAATTAATTACCAAGCAAGTATGAAATTAAAACAAAAGAAGCAAACTACTTGCAAAATCAGTCAAGGGAAGAAAGTGAGAAAAAGAACCAAGAGGAGCTATGAAAACAACCAGAAAACAATTAATAAAGTGACAATAAGTACATATCTATCAATAATCACCTTAAATGTAAATGGACTGAATGCACCAATCAAAAGACATAGAGTGGCAGAATGGGTAGAGAAACAAGACCCATCTATATGAGACTCTTTTCAGACCTAAAGACATACACAGACTAAAAGTGAAGGCGGGAGGGGGAAATGTTTCATGCAAATGATAGGGAGAAAAAAGCAGGAGTCACAGTACTTAACATCAGACAAAATAGATTTCAAAACAAAGAAGGTAACATGAGACAAAGAAGGACACTACATAATGACAAAGGGGTCAGTCCAACAAGGGTACATAGCCATTATAAATATCTATGCACCCCACATAGGAGCACCTAAATAGGTAAAACAAATACTAACAGAATTAAGGGGGAAAATAGAATGCAATGCATTCATTTTAGGAGACTTTAACACACCACTCACATCAATAGACAGATCAACCAGGCAGGAAATAAGTAAGGAAACAGAGGCACTGAACAATACATTAGATCAGATGGACTTAACAGATATCTACAGAGCATCCCACCCAAAAGCAGCTGGATACACATTCTTCTCATGTGTACATGGAACGTTTTCCAGAATAGATTACAATATGATCACAGAAGAGATCATATTGAGGCCACAAGAAGAGCCTCAATAAAATCAGAAAGACTGAAATTGCATCAAGCAGCTTCTCAGACCACAATGGTATGAAACTAGAAATAAATTACACAAAGAAAACACAAAAGCCTACAAACACATGAAGGCTAAACAGCATGCTTCTAAATAATCAGTGGATCAATGACAAAATTAAAACAGGAATCATGCAATACATGGAGACAAGTGAAAACAAAAATTCAACAGCCCCAAATCCGTGGGATGCAGCAAAGGCAGTTATAAGAGGGAAGTACATGGCAATACAGGCTAACCTCGAAAAACAAAAACAATGCCACATAAGCAGTCTACACTCACAATTAAAGAAACTAGAAAAAGAAGAAAAAATGAAGCCCAAAGTTAGTAGGAGGAGGGACATATTAAAGATCAGAGCAGAAGTAAATAATATAGAGAACAATAAAACAATAGAGAAAAATCAGTCAGTGAAACCGGGAACTGGTTCTTTAAGAAGATAAATAAAATAGACCAACACCTAGCCAGACTAGCCATCAGGAAGAAAAAGAGTGTACACAAATAAACAAAATCAGGAACAAAAAAGGAATAGTGACAACTTAGGGTCATCAGTGAGATTTCTTTTATTTATCCCCTCACCCCCCACAGCTGGCCAGTCCTCATAAGCCCCATGAAAGGTTTCCTTTATCTGTGCTGCTTCTCCTCCCTCCCTCACTGCCATTGCTCTTGTCCTGGCCCATATGACCTGGATCACTGCCACATCCTCCTCACTGGCCTGCCTGTCTCCATTCTCAATGCTCTCCAACCCAGCTCTACTCATTCTTATCAAACACATCTTGCTTAGATGTGCCTTTCCTTATGTTGTTCTCCAGCTCAACAATCTTACATAACTCTCTATTTCTTGACGTATTTAATCTGTCATGTCAGATGGAAGAATGTGTCAGTTTATTCTGTGTTATTCTCAATAGCAGAACTAGGTCCAGTGGCAAAAGTTATAAGGGAGGTTTATTTCAGCTTTTCAAAGGAAATCCCTCTGAACAACAAAGGCTATTGCACAGTGAAGCAGTGTGCTCAAGTACTGAGCTTCCTGCACTTGGGGAGATGTATAATCAGGAGCTGGCAACTACCTGTCAAGGATGTTGTAAAGGATTCATGCATTAAGACATAGGAAAACACCACTGACATTAAAGATTAAAAGAAATGACCATTTAAAAATATTGGCTCCACACCAGGCACTCTCCTTGTTTGCATATGTTAACTCATATATTCTCGTGACAACTCTGTGGTTGACACCATTTTTATCACCATTTTACAGTTGGCTCTATTTTAGTGCTTAAATGCATAGACTTGAGAGTAAAATCGTGGTTCACATCTTGGCTCTATCACTTACTGGATGAGTGATGTTGTCTAAGATGCATAACCTTTTGAATTCAGTCTCCTCATCTGTACAATGTTGGGAATAACAGCACCCTCTTCATTGGAATATTATGAGGATTACAGGTGGCGCATGTGTCAGCTGGGAGAACAAAGTCCCTTTGTAGTTGCTGGTCGCCTTGCCCTTCTCTGCTGTCTGTGCCAGTTACCCACACACAGGGAACAGTCTCTGGGTTAATTCCCTGAGCTACTGTGTGTGAGGCTGCCCTTAGGATAGCCTAGGGCACTTTGGAGGTTGCAGACATGCCGGATGTGTTCTCCAGTGAGAACGTTGCCCCTTCTTGCCTTCCAGACTTTGCGCCAGCTTTCTCTGCTAGTGCAGGGCAACTGCACACTGGCAGCCGCCTCTGGGGTTGGCCCGGTTAGTTGTGCACTGGGAGAAGACTTTGTGTGGTTGCTGTGGGTGGGGCTGCTCCTCCACTGGTCTGTAGCAGCGGCGGGTCAGTCGGTTTGCTTGCAGCACCAGTCAGGGGGAATGAACAGAAGACTGCTTATCATCAAGAGGGAGCTGCATTGTCACCCAGGGGGTTAGGGCACCTGAGTTCCTTAAGATTCTGAGTGTGCCCAGACGATTTTGTCCTCCTGTTAAACCCTTTTCCCTTTAAGACTTTTAAAGTGCCTGCTTTTTTTTGTCCCAGGGTAGCTGGCTGTGGGGACCTGCTTACAGTCTCCATCTCGGATTTTACTTTTCTGTTTCTCTAATATCCAGTACACCATGCGATGTGTGTCTGTGCTCCCAGTGCAGAATACTAGTGCTGGTTATTTTGCAATCCTTTGCTTCCACTCCCTCCCCACTCTGATTCTTTTCCTCTCGTCAGTGAGCTGGGGTGGGGGGAGTCCTCAGGTCCTGCCAGGTCACAGCTTTGTACCTTACCCTTTTCATGAGATGCTGAGTTATTGCGGATGTAGATGTAGCCTGGCTGTTGTACTGTATCTTCTGGTCTCCCTTTTAGGAATAGTTGTATTTGCTGTATTTTCAAAAATATATATGGTTTTGGGAGGAGATTTCCACCGCCCTACTCATGCCACCATCTTGAGCAACCTTATCTACATTATTAAATGCTCACCCCAACTAGTGTAGTTACTATCTGAACATGACAAAGTCTTAACCCTCTTGAAGCTACAGTGCAAATAGGGAAGTGAGACAATAAACAAATAAAGCTGTAATTAAATTGTGGCAAGTTCTATGATGGATACAAGCAGGTTATGATGAAGGGTGGGGGAGGCAGAGTCCTCTCTGAGAAAATGACATTTGTGTTGAGACTGGAAGGATGAATAGGAGTTAATCTTATTCAATGCTTAAGCCCAGGGCTAGCGCTAGGCCTGGCACATAGTAGGATGCAGTAACTACTCAGGGAATGAATGATCTGCCTAGTTCATAAGTTTCTCATGAGGATCACATACATAACATCTGCAAATGCTCTTTGGACAATACGAAGTGCAACAAAATGCAACCTTATTACAGACTATATCCTGAGAGGATAGGAAGCAGAATTCAGTCTTTGTTTGGAAGGAGCCTCAGAAAACTTCTGTAGACAGACAAATTCTGCCCTAGCCAAGTGTATCCAGGCATACAGTCTTCTTCCCAGACATAATTTTCTCATTCTGTTTGGATCATCAACATGGCCTTTAATAAGATACAGGAGGCAGTAGACACATGGCTCGTGTGGGTGTAGCTTTGGATACAGTCCTATGGCAGGAAGGCAGCCAGCTCTAGTGCACTGACTTGAAGATGAAACTGGATGACTTTCCAGGAGGGAGGTGTGATGCTAAGGAGAGTGGGAAGTGGGAAAGGTAATTAAGAACAGTTGTATTAACTCTGTGTTTGTCCCAATATATTATCTGATTCTGTGTTTAAGTGTTTGAGTTCCTTTCTTTACCTCCCTGACTTAAGCTTGTGCAGAAATTTCCTGTTTCCAGTAAGACCAGTAAGAATTAACATCTATGTAGCATATGCTGTGTGAAAGACACTATGATATGGGCTTTTCAAACATAAAGAACACGGACTTTTGAGTCAGTCAGACTTGAACATCCCCACTCCCACTCCATCACTTTATACTAACTGTATTACCTTAATCAGGATGCCTCCTCTCTCTGCATCTAGTTTCTTCATCACTGATGGGGATAATAGCTCATATGAGTTGTAGATAGGATTCAGTTACACCTGTGAAGTGCTTATCCTAGATCCTGTATGTGCTATATTACTTCCTCAATAAATAGTGTTGCTATGACAGCTGTGACTTGTTGATTGATTTCTGGATTGAGCCAGGGTCAGTGTCAGGACTTTCCTCCACGTCTGAATTTCTCTGTCTTTTCTCATGGGCTAGTTGTTTAGGAGCAGGATGTGCCTGTCACCCCCAGTAACTAACAGTGCTGCCGTCATGGGGCTGAGGCACATGATCTGGTGAAGTGGTATTCCATTGGCTTAAGACCTTTGCTGGTCAACTAATTACCTAATTAAATCTTCAACAAACATATACTGAATACTTACTGTGTGCTAACTCACTGGACTCTAAGAATAAATACGACATTCTGGGGCCTAGTTGAACTGCCGCTTCCCAGAGTAAGGTGGGGCTTTTCTTTGGCTATTATGGAAGACTGTAGCTTTCTCATAATTTTCTCAAAGATCTCAATCTTGGGAGACGAGAAAGTGATGTAATCAGGAAAGGCACTGTGGTAAATAGAGCTGGTGACTGTTGCCCGTAAGCCCTTCTATTCTAGTGTAAAATGAATGTAGTGATCCAAGGTAGTTTGACAATGGCTTTTACTCCATCCAGGAAATACAAATAGAAACTGTTAAAATAAGGTGCTTGTAGGGAGCGGGACTAAGGAATGGGAAGAGAGACTTGCTTTTTATCACATATTCTACATCATGCTTTGATTTGTTAGTGTGTACATATATTACTTTGAACTTACTTTGATAAAGTTCACAGCAAAATTAATAAAATATTAAACTGACTTCAAAAAATGAGAACCTAACACTTTCTCCTTCTATTTTGACCAGCCATTTGATACAACTAGGGTTTGGAATGAACTAAGGTTTGGAAAGGGGACAGAGACTAGGGAAAGATAGTTAGGTATTGGGCAAGCTGTTAAACAATATTTTATTTAAGGGGAAAGGTTTTTTTATTTGTTTGTTCTTATGGCCAAAGTATCTGAATCAAAACAAGCAACTTCAAAGTACATTTACCCTAATTCAGACACTTTACATCCAATACCCTATCCTTGCCTATCTCCTTACTGAAATTATCAGTACCTAAGAAAATATATTGCTGTATTGTATGTGTTGTGTGCTTTCCAGGCCCAGATCTCCCACCTATGAGTTGAATGGCCCTGGGCAAATCCCTTTCCTTCTCTAGATCTCAGGCCCATCTGAACATGAGTGTGTGAATTATATAAGGGATTTTCATACCAAGTTTCTGTGGGAACCTAGGGTTCTGAGCAGGAGCCTAAAGGGATTGTATGAGGGCAAAGAGGAGCAGAACTGGCAGGGAACTAAATACCCACTTTGCCTCAACCAGAGCAGCTAAATCCTGCTTCCATTTTTAATTTATTGCTCTTTCTAATAAGGTTTCTATTGAAATAAGGGTTTTTTTGTGAAATATTTTTCTGATCACGGAAATAAATACTTAAGACCTATTTCCATGCTATAATTCTAGCACTTTTGTGGAATTCTGTAATTAGCTAAATATTGAATGCAATAAGGTATTGCTAAAGGAAAATCATTTAAAAATCACTTTCACATCATTACCTCATTTAATACCCCAAATAATCCCATAAGGGTTAAAGAATAAGAGATCAAGAGAAGAGGAACCCCTTACCCAAGCGTCCGCAGCTAGGGAATGGAAGAACCTTAACTGGAACTCAGGCCTTCTGATGCTGTCTCCATGCCACTACATTACAACACTCCCCAAAGTTGGTTCTAGTACAGAGCAATGAAAAGTCCCTCAGAAGAAATGTTGGGCACCCCAGTCACTGAAGTCAGAAAGTTCTTTGGCACCCTGGGAAATTCAATATGCTCAGTTCCTGCAGGCCACACTTGCAAGGATCCAGCCAGAGTTGAGCTGTTTCTCGTCTCTTTGTACAAGAGAGAACTTGTCAAGGAAAATTATGTAACTGATCATGTAATGAAAGTACTCTCCATCTGCGAATGACTAGAGTATACACAAGTGCCTCAGTGAATCCTTAAAGACCTTAACTTAGACCTTAACATAGATGGCTATAACTGGAAGGAAATGCCGAGATCCCTGAGACCAATACAAAATTAGAAATCCAGAACATTTTACCTATGGACATAGACCTTGCTCAGTGTCCACTTAGGACAAAGACCATGGAAGGCAGCATGGTATAATGAAATGAATGGACCTCTGAGGCAGATCTAGGCTTGAGCTGGAGGTCTTGCTCTTCTGCCTGTGTAGCCCCAGAGTAATCTACTTAATCTCTCTGAGTTTCAGCTTCCTTATCTATAAAATTGGGATAATACCTCTTAAGGGGCATTCACAAAGGGTAAATGAGATAATTCACATAAAGTGCCACTGCTTGTTATAGACTCACTTATGTGCCAAAATTAAGTGAGAAACATAGACAAAAATAACTACTTTGTAGCACTAATACCTATTTTGTATGCTTGGTGTGGGTTTAAATGATATTCCAGTGATTCAGCAACTAGTCAAGCACAGACACTGACCAATGAGAGCAATACCGGCTGTAAACAATTGACTTGACCCTACTGATACATAATTGTTCCACAGCCAAACGTCAGCGTTCATGTGGAAATTAAGTTAAATGACATGGGACGTAATTGATAGGCAATGAATTCTATTTATGTCTCCTTTCTTTCCTGCTCTTGTTTTTAGTCCTCTTTCCATCACATCTGGCTACTTAAGCAGAAGAATCTAGCTCCTCCCTCATGTGAATTACATTAATTATGTTTGTCTTCCTGATTAAATAATATTATTCCAGCTCCTTATTTGATAATGCTGTTTTAAAGTCCTGAGTTTTCAGTGTAATAAATTTTATACTCCAATGATTTGAAATTCACATTTCCATAATATTGAGGTAGCCATATTAACTATTCCTAGGAACATTGGGAGAGTAAGTTAGACATATTGAGAAGCTGCAATAGAGTACAAGTGAATTCACTTGAATCATCTTTGAGGCGAAGAAAAGCCGTTGCTCTCCCACAGGTCCCTGCTTGTCCTTTTGTCTATGCCTATTTTTCAGGTTGAGTCAGGCATAAGTGCCAAGAGACTCCTCTTTGCTTGCTTACTATATATGTCCATGTACATTAAGTATTTCCAGTACTTTCCAGGGAGAGGTTGGCCTGACTTCAGATAACTGGGTACAGTTCTGGCAAAAAATATTTAGATGGCAGAGTTTTTTCCGTTAGGTAGATGACAAGATCCCTTTGGCTACCTAAGTTTCGTTATTCTTGTATCATTAAAATGTACCGTGATACAAAATCTATACAGTGAACTGTTGTTCTGGATGGATCTCCCAACCAAGGAGATACCCTATGCAGAAAACAGGCAGGTCAGGTTTGGATTTTGGTGTGCCAGATTTGGACTGGTACAAGCCAGTTATTTAGGGCTCAGTCATCCTTGAGTAAGTGGACACTCAAGGTTGTGGATGCAGAGAGCTGACAGAGAAGACACTTTACCTTTGAGGACCACTCTGTTTCTCTTCTCTACCCCACATGGACAAGTGTGAATGCCTATAGCCTCTGTCCAGATATGCCTTGCTCTTCTTTAGGTTACTGCCAACAGCTCCTGCTTATGCTGTTTCTACCACAGCCCAGCAAACTTTACTTTACATCCCAGGTTGGTTTTTGAAACTGACTCTATAGAATAGTCTGTTCTGTATTCTGTGGTGCCCAATAAATAACTATTAAGAATTACAATCCTATTTACAGTAACTATTAAAATATTGTTCACTGCTTTTTATTGTTAAAAAGCTGAGAACTCATTTTATAGTATTCTACTGTTCTTACATAGTAATTGAAAATGGTTCCTGCATATATTTTTACTTGTTTCCTTCTTGAAAATGAAAAGAAAAGTAGTTGTTAATAACTGTGCCTGTAGGAAGAAAAGCAAGTCTTCTAAAAGACCTGGTGAAGATGCTACAGATGAAGAGGGTAGGGGCAAGAGAGCTGAGATGGGCCGGAGGAGGGTGAAGTTATCAGACAACAGGAGCTTGCAGCTGCTTTGAAACCACACTAGAAATCAAGGAAGAGAAAAGAGAGAACTAGTTAGGACTTTGCAGAACCACATGCAAGGGTGTTCCTTGCCAGGACTTATATATGCAATTCTGTAGATTTGGACAAAAAGTCAGGTTACAATACTTTGGAGACAAGTTTTCTGGTGACATATTAAATCCTTCTTTGAGAATCTGTTGATCTGGATTTAGTTTCTTTTCATGCCCCAAGATGGAGCTAAAGCAATGCCATCCTCCTCAAATATGGGACCTTCTGCATGTTCACACAGCAGGTGCGAGAGAAAGGAAGCATCATGTTTTCTTCTTCTAAAGCATGTTTCCCAGTTGAGGAACATGCTTGAGTATGAGAGAAGTACTGAATCATTGCAACTGTTTGAACTGGCTTCTCTCAGTAAGGCTACACTATCTTCTCTGGAAAGGCAAGCCCACTTTCCACACCATGCCGCAGGTGAGGTTTGTTTCTTAAATTTGTTTAATTGAACTATAGTTGCCATACAATATTATAACCGTTCCAGCTGTACAACATAGTGACAACAAGAGACTCCTCTTTGCTTGCTTACTATATATGTCCATGTACATTAAGTATTTCCAGCACTTTCCACTAGGAAAGTACATTATGAAATATTCACTATGGTAAGCTTACTCTCTGTCATCATACAAAATTATTACAATATTGTTGATTATATTCCCTATGCTATACTTTTCAGCCCCATGATTATTTCATCATTGGAAGTTTGTACCTCTTGAACCCCTTCACCTGTTTTTCCCATCTCCCCATCCCCACCCCTACGACTACAACCAGTTTGTTCTCTGTGTTTCTATGTCTGTTGTTGTTTTGTTTGTTCATCTGTTTTGTTTTTTAGATTTCACATATAAGTGAAATCATATGGTATTTGTCTTTGTCTGACTTATTCCACTTACCATAATACACTCTTGGTCCATCCATGTTGTTGCAAATGGCAAAATTTCATTCTTCTTTATGGCTGAGGAAGACTCCACCACATATATATATTATCCATTCATCTATTAATGGACACTTAGGTTGCTTCCATATCTTGACTATTGTAAATAATGCTGCAATAAACATAGGGGTGCATATCTTTTCAAATTTTGTTTCCTTTGGGTAAATGTCCAGAAGTGAAATTATTGAGTCATATGGTATTTCTATTTTCAGTTTTCTGAGTTGCGCCCAAACTGTTTTCCACTGTGGCTGCACCAATTTACATTCCCACCAACAGTGTGGGAGGTTCCTTTTCTCCACATCCTCACCAACACTTGTTATTTCTTGTATTGTTCATAGCAGCCATTCTGACTGGTGTGAGGTGATAGCTCATTGTGGTTAATTTGCATTTCCCTGATGATTAGCAATGTTGAGCATGTTTTCAGGTACCTGTTGGCCATCTGTATGTCTTTGGAAAACTGTATTCAGGTCCTCAGCCCATTTTTTAGTCAGGTTATTTTTTTGTTTGTTTTTGGTGCTGAGTTGTATGAATGCTTTCTGTATTTTAGATATTAACCCCTCACTGAGTGTATCATTTGCAAACATATTCTCCCATCCTGTAGTTGCCTTTATCATGCAAGTGAAACAAAAGCAAAAGTAAACATGTAGGGCTCATCAAACGAAAAAGCTTCTGCACAACAAAGGAACACTTCAACAAAATGAAAATGCAGGTGAGGTTTTGAGGGCCAGAGATTTGTTTCTCTCCATTGCTATCCTTCCCACCTAGGTTTTCATCATTCAAGAGAAATAAAGGATAGATTGAGGGATACTGAGTGGGCCAAAAGTCTGACAAATAACCAGACATTTTTATAAAATGAAGGAGTTTAGTAATTGCCAATTTACCCTGGTTTTGCTTCCAGCTGGTTTGCTTTTCAGCTGACTGGCCCAAGTGACTATTGAGACCATTAAAGCATCTAAGGGGTGAGGAGAGGAGTTCCATTTTCCATTTTGTCCTTGCCTGGGTAACTCTGCCTTCTCCTGAGCAAGGAGCTAATGAAGACATCATTGCTATTTTTTTCAATAGAGAAAGATAATAGCTTTTCAATCTCTTTCTTGAGGTATATAAGAATCTCTTAGCAGAGATTGCATCTTTTAAATATTATCCAGTGTTTAATTAGAGCCAAGACTAAAAAGAAAAAAAAACACTGATATGGGGTTTCTACACTCATGGAGTCTTAGGCATATAATGTGATTTTTTAATCATTTACTGAACACTTAGTATAGGCCAACCACTGCACTCAACATTTTTCATAGCTTATTAATCCACTTAACAACTCTATGAAATAGCTACAATTATCATCCTGATTTTACAGATTGGGAAACTGAGGCTTACACAGGTTAGGTAACTTACCCAAGTTCAAACAGCTAGTAAGTAGTGGAACTAGGATTCAAACCCAAGACAGTCTTACTAAAAACGTTGTGTTCTCAATTACTGTGCCACACTGTATGTGAAACATGTTGGCGAGCATACCTTCAGGGCCTTAAGGACATTAGTACTTAACTCGATTAACTGAGGGCTTACCATATGCTAGGCCCTATTCTAAACGCTCTGCTTATATTAATTCATTTATCTTCTAAATCGCACAAGCCCATGTCAAAGGTACTATTATTTTACAGTTAAGAAAAGGGAGGCATAGAGAACCAAGTTTCCTACATTCCCGGAACTAATAAGTGGCATAGTTGGGCTACACATTCAGGCAATCTGATTCCAAAGACCATCGTCTTAACCACTAAGCTATATTGAAGGCAATATGTTCATTTCTACATGAGGCCGCCCAGTCCACTTTATGGATGAGCTTTCCTTATTAGAAAGTTGGGCCTGTAACTTAAGGGACTTCTCAGAAGTAAACAGAGTTCAAGAGTCCAGCCTACAGCTGTGGCTCTTGGTCAATTCCTTCCCAAATTGTGTGTTTCCATTGCCTTTTAACCTGCATCTTTGAACAAACTGATATATGGGGAGTTCAGCAAAGGCAGATCTCAGCTATGCCTTTAATGTCTGATGAGTCTGCTTAGCACACTATGTTTTTCATTTGATCTAAAGGAGATCTAATGAGAGATCATTTCCCGATAAAACATTGTCTGCTTTCACCATCACTAGGAAAGCACTTAGCTGCAAACAATCCTTATTTTGGTATAATTGTCTTGAAAAGGGGGCACAGGAGGCACTGTAAACTCCTCAGAGTTTGGGTCTGATTTCCTGAGGTGTTCCATTTCAGAAGAGGCCCCTGACAACAGGCAGAGAATAAAAACAAGTGTGGTCTGGGGCAGACAGTGTTTTTTCAAACAGTTGGTCAGATCTCCTGGCAGCAGGGAAGCAGCTGAATCATCAAACGCTAGGTCACTAACGAGATGGTGGCTGGGCTGTATTGAAGCGCATTCCAGACTGACTGTGAAACCCAGAGCTGCTGCTGCTTTACCGACACTGGCTCCCTTCCAAGGGGTTGGCCTGGCTGAACTGCTCGTCAAAGCGAGTTCATCTCTTCTCTTTTTTCCCCTCCTCTCTGTGATTTCCCATACAGCGTTTGCCTGCCTTTGGACAGAATATTTTAATGACTTTTGGGGTCACCTCAGGTACAGACTTGGTCCTGCAAGTTAAAGTTAATGAAATCCATTTCCTTGTTGGAAAGTCAAAATAGCAGAGAAAGTCACTGAGATGGAGCACTTGGAATGGACAAGAATAGGGAGCATTATTTTCCGAGAGGCAGGAGTGACTTAGGCATTCAGAAATTGAAAGCCAGATGCTTGGACGAAAACCTAGACCCAATTTGAACCGTAGAAATGTTGAAATTCTTTATGAAATCCTTTGACTGTACCTTGGAGATACTGTAGGTTAGGTTCTAGACCACTGCAATAAAACAAATATCACAGAAAAAAGAAGAAATCCTTTGACTGAAACTTATGAGAGTGGACAGTAAGGAAGGTAGCCTAAGCAGGGTAATGTACCTTAAAAATAAATAGTCCCCCCATTTATATCAGAAACAAAACAAATGTTTGGACTCATTAAGCATGAAGAAGGAACAAAATTTTCCATCTTTTGAGATGTCAACCTGTAGTGTATACCATCCTAAACCTAATTATGAATGAGCACAAAAATAGCTGTTTTGTTTCTCCTTCTCTGATAACTAATATCAGTTAAATATTAGTTATTAGAATTAAACATTTAATTACATTTGTCTCTAATAAGTAAGGGGACAGATCCACTGTCTTACTGGCTGACAGTGCTTAAGCAGGGCACTGATCAGAACCTCGAGCTGACAACTTGCTCAATAGGGTTTTCACCTAAAGGATACTGTGGAAGAGAAGAGCCATCTTTACTGTTAACAGGAAACTGTGAAAGCATGAAGGAGGGGGGAGGTTGTGACTTGGAAAGAATCTTGAAATTCCACAATACTATAATCCATTGTCTGGACTCTGATGGGAAAAAGAAAGAAACTGGACTCTCCTCCCTACAGTCTTTGCCAACAGCATTCCTTCTCTAGTCTGCTCTCCCTGACGCCACCCATAATAATAATATAAAAACTCTAAAAGAACATTCATGTTTGTATTTGACCTATATAACTTAAGAGCATGAAAAGAAGAGATCTGTCCCTTTTTACAGATGAGAACACTGAGGTCCAGAGATATTCATTGATATGCACAAAGTCACACAGGAAATTAGTGGCAGTGGCAGCTCCACTAGGTCATTAGTTCCTGGTGCCATTACTCTTTTTATATGCCAAACCATGCTGCTTTGGAGTGCTGGTTTTCAAATTTTCTGGTGTATCAGAATCACCTGGGAAGCATTTCACAAGTGCAGATTTAGGGGCTCTACCCTCCAAAATAAAGTAGGTCTGGGAGAGGTGTCTGGAATGTAAACATATTTAACAAGGTTTCCAAATGCTTCTGATGCAATGGTGTTTGGGCCGTACATCAAATGAAAGCAAATCCATAGCCCTGAGCTGGTCAGAGATTTCATTTAAATCTGTACCGATTATCTTTTAATTAAAAATTCACACAAGAAGAAGAAACTAAGAGGGCTATTATGAGGATCTGAGATGAGGGACAGGGGAGAATAGATATTGTTTTTGCAAAGGACATTCACTCTCCCAGCTCCCTCCCTCCAAAATCCCTTTTCCACATGAAAGTAGAGTCAAATGAACGCCAAAGGAAACCTTGAAGATAAGGATATCTTGCAAACTTGCCCCTGAGACATGTGGCCAATGGCCAAAGAGAGGGACATTGCAAACATGACATGCAGCTGGCTCTAGGTAAATAGGACAGGTGTACTTGAGATTCAACTCTTTTTCTAGCATGCTTGGTAGGCTTTTTACTCTGGAGCCAAACTGCCGCCTGGGTCTGAATCCTCCCTCTGCCAGTTATTAGCTGTGTAACCGTGGGCAAGTCATATAACTTTTCTACGCCTTGGCTTCCTCATCTGTAAAATGGGGATAAAATTATATATCTCATAGGATTGTTAGGATTAAATGGTCTAACACATGTACACCATTCAGAACAGTGCTGGCAATCTAGGAAGCAGTACTAGTATTGTGTGAATTAGTTTCCCTGAGTTATTGCTTAGGTGCAATTGATAAAGGATGGTTTGTGCCTAGAATCAGTGATTTCAATGGTTTCAAATCTTTGCCTCAGTAAACTATGATACGAAGGTGCTCTGAGGAGCCATAGATGGCACCATTGTGGCAGTCCACTAAGTTCCTTTTCCAGGCTAAAAGGTGAATACTGATGATACACGGGGCTTCGAGTGTTTTCTGTGGCAGCATCACAGGGCAAAGAGATATTTGACTACCAGACACAATACTTTTTCTCCTCTTAAAAACTATTGAGTAGAATTTCATAAAAATCTGATCCATGTTGGTACATAGCAAAGTGCACATTCAAAACAGTGTGAGGCAACACTATTATTCCATTTTTAACTTTTCCATTTCAACACCCTCCCATGCATAACGAAGAATGATGATCACAATGATGGAGACAGCAGGGTACCGAGCTCCTCCAAGTACCTTGGGAAGACCTATGGGGACACGGCCTCAGTCAACTGCCCAGTATGGCACGGTGGCTGGTTTAGAAGTTATGCCCCAGGACTGGCTTCCCGGAATTTGCTGATGGATAGTATTTTGGCATTTTGTCAGGGTTTCAAAGTTAGTAGGTTTATGGGAAGCATATTAGATGTCTGGAGGCCCTAGGGCATGAGTGTGGGGGAAGGGGAGTGGGAGGGAAAGAGAGAGCAAGAGAGAGAGAGAGAGAGAGAGAGATATTGGGGGAAAGAGAAAAAAGGGAAGTTGACAAATACAGAGAACAATGATATGAATACATATTGGGTGAGAGTGAGGATTGAGGACAGAAAGAAAGAAAAGAGAATTTTTGAAAAGAGATGGTGGGAGACAGGGAGAGGTCTATCCCTGTGTCCAGAATCGCCTAGAAGCTTCTGGAGCACATCATGTCTCATGGGGAAAGAGTTTCATTCCAGCCTGAAGCCACCTATCAGCAGCTTTGCTTCCTGCAGTCTGTACTGTCACTCATGCTCACAGGCACATCGGCTTCAGTGCCCCTAAACCATTTCATGGTATATTCATCTGTACATTTGCTGCTCATGTGACCAACAGCCAGCCAGTGAGGCAACAGAGTACCAGCAAGTAGCCTAGGTTGAAGTGCAAAGGAAACACTGGGAATATGAAATGATTATATTTGTAAGTGTCTGGTACCAATTACAGCCAGTTAGCACTTAAAACATTAAAGAGGCTAGAAGCGGCAGTATCAATACTGAGGGCCACAGGCTTGTGTCTGATTATGTGAATAGTGCACTTACAGAGCACACTTGCACACAGACATCTTCCAGTAACTGGCAATTTTCATGAAAATGATGTAAGAAGGATAAGTCTATTCCTGGCTTTCTCTTTCAACAGGTTCAGTTACACAGTGCAAACTGTTCACAGATCAGACCATTTATTCTCAGTTGAGAGTCTGTTTGGCTTGCACCCAAGGCCTGCTAGGCTACAGGGTGACGGCAGCTGCAGGAACAGCTTTGGCTACTGTGCTTTTTGTGCACATGTAGCTCCCACATTTTGCCCTTGGAATTGGATAGTCCCTTGCAGAGTACATTGAACTCGGAGGAATTTTTTCCATGTAGTTTGCAGTCTCCAAAAATACCCAAGGCTTTTCTTATAATCACACTTCAGTTGAACTTTGACTAGTTTTTGTACAGACAAGTTCAGTTTATCACTTGAATGGCATCATGAATTATGCTTTCATTCTGATTACTCTGCACCTAATTGGAAGACAACCACCAAATAAAAAGACTTTTAGGATTTTTTTACTGGACAATGAAATCTCTTTAATTCTTCAATGGATGTGCAGTTTGAATGAACTAAAGCTGGGGTTTATAGAATGTCGGGAAAGAAGGCTAGAATTAATGGAAATTGATGGTTTTGCCTTTCAGAGACAAACTGAATAGGGCAGAACTATTTATCCAGAGCCAGGGTCTTAAAAATACCCAGTGAAACAGAATAAAGGCATATCCTTTCACACTTTCATTGTAAGAAAAATTAAGTAACTGGCTTTGGTGATATACACTATTATTAAGATAACCTTCACCAAGTTACACTCACCAGTACAGTTTGGAAAAGGCAAATCATCTATGTCTTGTTTCCAGGACACACATTTCAGGAATCCTGATTGCAAACCTTAGGGCAGTGATGAAGATATGCACTGGTCCCGGTTAATAGACCTTTAAAAATAAGTTATTGAGGCTTAAGCTCTTGGAAAGCCTTCCCAGAACCCCCCAAGTGGGGTGAAATGTCACTGATGTATTCTAAGTACTTACCTGTGTAGATCTCTGTCCTTAATACTACACTGTAAGGTCCATCTGGGCAGAGATCATACTCTACTTATTAAGTTGTGGTATTTAAAACACCACTACTAACATGCTGTATGATATAGGGTAGATGCTAAATAAATACTTGTTAAACTTAATGTAAGCCAGGCAGTGAGACAAATGAAAATTGGGCAGGGGGGTGGCTTAAAATGAACATTAAAAACATGGTCCCCTTTCTTCTTTGCTTTCCATTATCTGTATAAAAACTTCTACTCCTGAATCTGAGCCCTTCTGTATGACAAGGTCAAGTTTATATCATATGATTAAAAGGCCTGTCTTACTAAATCTGTTTCCTAAATTCCATTATTTTATTCTGTCATTTTTGGTTATTCTTATTTATTATTCTGTCATTTGTCATTACTCTGTCTGAAATCTCAGGATAATAAGGTCCCTTTTGTAAAGTCTGAGAATTCTTGAGAAACTTCCAGGTGATCACTCTTTCATATCTTAGTATGAACTTATTGGATTGCATTGCTCTACTTTAAACGCCTAGCTGAGATTAGCACTAAGGAAAAAAGAATTTGGTAAACAGGTGGGAGGATGAGAGATGGTACCAAGTTAAGAAAGAAGAGAGTGTTTTGGAGCATGAGGGAAACCCATTCAGGGGAGCTCATTGCAGATCCAGGCCCGAGGTGAGGTAGGGCCTGGAAGCAAAGCACGGCTACAGAAAAGGATTTGGTGAATGACACAAATTTAGAATCATAAAGTCATAGACTACAAGGGTCAAAATGATTATCACATGCCCCTAATACCAATAGGATGTGCAGGTATAGAAAAGTCAAATGACTTTCCCAAGGTCACATGACTATTTCTTGGTTGAACTCGAAATAAATAAAACCAACTTACATTCCTACCAACAGTGTAGGAGGGTTCCCACTTCTCCCCATCCTCGCCAGCATTTGTTATTTCTTGTCTTTTGGATAGTGGCCATTCTAACTGCTGTGAGGTGATATCTCATTGTGGCTTTGATTTGCATTCCCCTGATGATTAGTGATGTGGAACACCTTTTCATGTGCATGTTGGCCATCTGTATTTCTCCTCTGGAGAAATGTCTGTTTTGGTACTCATTTTAATCAGGTCATTTGTTTTTTGGGTGTTGAGGCACATGAGTACTTTATACATTTTGTATGTTAACCCCTTATCAAATAAATTATTTATGATATATTTTCCCATACTATAAGTTGCCTTTTTGTTCTGTTGATGATGTCCTTTGCTATACAGAAGCTTTTTAGTTTGATGTAGTCCAACTTGTTCATTCTGATTTTGTTTCCCTTCGTCAGGGAGATGTGCCCAGAAAAAAACTGCTCATGGTTATATTCAAGAGATTTTTGCCTATTTTCTTCTAAGAGCTTTTTATGGTTTCATGTCTTATATTTAGGTATTTAATCCATCTTGAATTTACTTTTCTATATAGAGTTGGGCAGTAATCCAGTTTCATACCCTTGCATGTAGCTGTCCAGTTTTCCCAATACCAGTTATTGAAAAGACTGTCTCTTCCCCATTGTATATTCATGGTACCTTTATTGTGTTAATTAGTCATATATGTGTGGGTTTATATCTGGGCTCTGTATTCTGTATCATTGATTTATGGGTCTGTTCTTGTGCCAGTACCATACTGATTTGATTACTGTACCTTTGTTGTATGGCTTGAAGTCAAGGAATGTAGTTCTTCCAACTTTGTTCTCCTTTCTCAGGATTGCTTTGGCTCTTTGGGGTCTTTTGTGGTTCCATGTGAATTTTAAGACTATTTGTTCTAGTTCATTGAAGAATGCTGTTGGCATTTTGATAGAGATTGCATTGAATCTGTAAATTGCTTTGGGCAGGATGACCATTTTGACAATATTAATTCTATTTGTGTCTTCTTTAATTTCTCCCATCAGTGTCTTGCAGTTTTCAGAGTGCAGGTCTTTTGCCTACTCAGTTAGGTTTATTCCTAGGTATTTACCCTTTTTAATGTAATCGTAAATTCAATTGTTTTCCTGATTTCTTTTTCTGCTAATTTGTTGTTAGTATATAGGAATGCAACAGATTTCTATGTATTAATTTTGTATCCTGCTACTTTGCTGGATTTACTTATTAGGCTTAATAGTTTCTTGGTGCCATCTTTAGGGTTTTCTATGTATAATATCATGTCATCTGCAAATAGTGGCAGTTTTACTTCTTCCTTAGCAATTTGGGTGCCTTTTATCTCTCTCTCTTCTCTGATTGCCATGGCTAGGACTTCTAGTACTATGTTGAATAAAAGTGGTGAGAGTGAACATTCTTTTCTTGTTCCTGATCTTAAAGGAATAGCTTTCTGCTTTTTGCCATTGAGTATGATGTTAGATGTGGGTTTGTCATGTATGGCCTTTATTATATTAAGGTACATTCCCTCTTTTCCCAATTTTGTTGAGAGTTGTTATGATGAATAGATGTTGAATTTTGACAAATACTTTCTCAGCATCTATTGTGATGATCATATGGCTTTTACCCTTCCTTTCATTATCATGTTATCTCACATTGATTGATTTATGAATATTGTACCAACTTTGCATCCATGGAAGGAATCCCACCCACTTGGTTATGATGGGTGATCCTTTTGGTGTATATTTGAATTAGGTTTGCTAATATTTTCTTGAGGATATTTGCATCTATGTTCATCAGGAATATTGGTCTGTAATTTTCTTTTTTTGTAGTGTCTTTTTCTGGTTTTGTTATTAGAGTGATGCTGGCCTCATAGAATGAGTTTCGAAGTATTCCATGCTCTTCTACTTTTTGGATTACTTTAAGAAGGATGGGTATGAGCTCTTATTTAAATCCCTAGTAGAATTCAGCTGTGAAGCCATCAGGTCTTGGACTTTTGTCTGCTTTGAGTGTTTTGATTCCTAATTCAATTTTATTACTGGTAATTGGTCTGTTCTGATCTTCTGTTTCTTCTTGAGTCAGTCTTGGAAAGTTGTATTTTTCTAGTAATTTGTCCATTTCTAATTGGTTGTCCAATTTATTGGCATATCATTTTTCAACGAATTCTTTAATAATTCTTTATATTTCTGTGGTAACTGTTGTGAATTTCTTTTTCATTTCCAATTTTGTTTATTTGTGTCCTCTTTTTTAATTGATAATTCTGGCTAGGGGTTTTTCTGTTTTATTTATCTTCTCAAAGAATCAGCTCTTGGTTTTGTAGATCTTTTTACTGTTTTATTCTTCTCTGTTTTAATTATTTCTGCCTCCTACTATTAATTTTGGGTTGCATTAATTTATTGTTTTCTAGTTTCTTTAGTTGTGAGTTTAGACTGTTTATTTCGGATTTTTCTTGTTTTCCTGAGGTAGGCCTGTATTCCTATGTATTTGTGGTGTCTCCAAAATTTTGAACTGGTGTGTTTTTGTTTTCATTTGTTACATATATTGCTTGATTTTTACTGTGATTTGTTCATTGATCCATCGATTCTTTAGAAGCATGTTGTTCCATGTGTTTGTATATTGTTTGTTTCCTCCATGTAATTTATTTCCAGTCATCATTGTGGTCTGAGAAGTTCTTGATACAATTTCAATCTTTTTTAATTTATTGATGATCACTTTGTGGCCTAGTATGTGATCTATTCTGGAAAATATTCAATGTGCATTTGAGGAAAACGTGTATCCTGTTGTTTTTGGGTGGAATGTTCTGTAGATATCTCTTAAGACTGATCTCAAGTGTTGTTCAGTGCCTATATTTCCTTATTTATTTTCTGCCTGGATGATTTGTCTATTGATATAAGTGGGGTTTTAAATGCTGACTGCAGCCTGCAGTGGGTGGCAGCTTGACTTCTCCAGCCCTTTGTGAGCCATGCAAAGTGCTTGTGCTGGGATCATTGTGGGTGGAGCTGCCCTCTGCCTGCCTTGTGGTGATGGCAGCAATGCTGTGCTGACAGGGTGGTTGAGACAGTTGCACAGGGTATCTTGGAACAGGACTAGGCCACCTGCAAGAAGGAAGGAGCTCTCAGAGCTGGCTTACACAGGCATCTGTGCAGTTGGGCTGAGTGAGGGCTGAAATGCTAGGAAAGCCTCCCGCCACCTGCCAGGCAGCAAAGTCTGATCGCTGCTGGGTTGAATGAGCTAACAAGCAGGTGGGCATGCAGGGAAGCACCTTGCCATCAGCCATTGCTGGCAGACAGAGAGGCAGAAAGGCGGTCCTGCCCTTAGCCCATCAGCAGCAAATGGGACTCTACCACAGGGGAGAATCAAGCACAAGAGAATAGAGTTTTGAGCTCCTGGGCACCACAGGACACCTTTTTCATAAAGGCATTACTCTAGACCAGGAGGCATAGTGGGTCTATGTAATACAAAGGAAGAAACACAGAAACCCTGACAAAATGAGGAGGCAAAGGAATATATGTTCCAAACAAAAAGACAGGGTAAGATACACCTCCATTCCTCTACCAATGAAGAAAAGGAGCGTTTGGAGCCCCTGCAAGTCTCCAACCAGTTGGGCTGAGGAAAGCCTGGGAAAGCATCATCCATCTGCCCTTTCTCCTGCAGAGAGAACTCTGTTCAACCCTTGCCCCTCTGGCACACTTCCACTGCTAGTAAATCTTTCAAACTGCTGCCTCTGTGTTGGCTCTCAATAGGACAATTGGAGCATGCCTGTCCTCCACAAGCAGCAAGATCTTAGCCTCCCAGAGTGCCCCAACTGTCCCTGGTGTGCAGCCCATCAATCACTAAAACCCAGTGCAATGTGGACTGGTGTTCCCAAAGCAGATCTCCAGTGCCAGGTATGTGGAGTTCCTGAGTGCTTCTCTCCTCCCCCCTCCATTCCTCTACCTCCCACTTGTGAGCTGGGATGGGGGAAGGGCTTGGGCCCCGACTGATCATGGCTCTGCCACTTACTCTTCTCTGGGTAGACTTCTTCACCAGGTATAGGTAGTCTCTTCAGGTAGTTTTCAGGGTTAGTTGTATTTGCTGTAGTTGCTTCCTTGGTGTGTGTGGGGGAGAAAGTTTCTGTCTTGTCTTCCTGCTCTGCCATCTTCCTTCCCCACTCCCTTATGCTGATTTTACAGTCATCCTCTTTGTCCTCTTCTGTAGTCATCTGTTTATGGACATTTTTTGTTCCTGACATTAGCTTATGAATTCACAGGGGCGTAGAGTCTAGCTTCTTATCTTCCAATTCCCATATCCTAGCACAAATTAGGCACTCAGTAATGTTTCTTATTAATGATGATCATTTCTTATAATATTAAAGTATTTTCATTTAATGTCCCATAATCAAATTTACAGAAGACATTTCTGCATTTGCTAAAGGCTTATGTTCTTATTTGATTTAATTTTTGTAACCATTACTTTTCAGAACACTATTTCATATTACATATAGTTTTACACACATACACACATTGGCATCGAGTGAAGTCAAGCTTTGTCAGAGGCTGACCTAATTCCTTAATATGTATCCCAGACACCTACACTGTTATGAATTGACTTGGCTCTCAGTGATTAAGCTTAGATCTGTCTTATCACTACTAAATATACAACCCATTCTGTCCAAGAACACTAAGAAAGAACAAATAACTCTCCCTTCTCTTTGTGTTTTGCATTTGTTCTTTGTACTGGTTCCCACAGTGGGTATATTCCCAATGGATCCATAGGGAATGACCAGGAGTTTTAGCTGAAGACAAATGATGGCTTATGCTCACTCAGGGAAATTCTGTACTCATTTTTAACAAGCTGGCAAACAAGATGTCATAGAAAATCATTAGCTTAGAAATCAGAACACAGGGTTCTTGACGGTTTTGCTGGGATAACAGTATAATCTTAGAGTCATATAAATACTCACTGTGAATCTATTTCCACACCTGTCAAACAAAAGGGGTCATGGATTTGATTCATTCAGTTCATAGATCTTTGATGGTTTGCTGAATATGTGACAGGCATGGTGCAAGACACTTTGAGGAAAAGAAGGATGAACCAGATATGAGTGTCTGTCCTTGAGAGATTAATTTAAGTCTAGAAGGCAGAAGGCCTGAAATACAAAGTAGACAGGCATAAGAACCATGGAATAGGTACAGTTAAAGTATGCAAGAATCATGCAGATCCTTTTAGCTTAAATATTCTATGATTTGTAATTAGTTTATCATGGAGAAAATTCCTCTCTTCCCCAGAGATACTGTAATTATTTATTAAGTGTTTTTTCCACTAGGATTACCTCCTACATCAATGGGAAAGTTAGGAAGGTACAATTGAGTGATTTTGGCCTTAAATTGCAAGGAAATAGGAAAAGGATATTTTACAGAAAAAGTTAATACACTTTAACAAGCCAGCAAAAGAAAAAAACAGGAATTTAAAAAATTTAGTTACATTTTTTAAAGTAACAATTTTATTAAAAATGTTGAAGACAAAAATCAATCACATATTACTGAGTCTCTGCTGTACTTCTAGCTCTCCTCAAGAGGTTACACAAGTAAAAAATGAAACTCAGCATATGGTGCCTCTCCTAACCTGATTAGCATACAAGTAGTAGATAAAACTAAATACACAGAGGACGGTTTTAAAACAGTTTGGTGTAAAATTGCATAGTGCAAATTATGGTACCGTAGGAGGTAAGAGAAGAGAAACATCACATAAAATAGAAGGCTCTGTCTTTAGAATCAGCCAGACCTGGTTTAAAACTTCTCTGTCACTTTCTGGTTGTGTGACCTTGGGCCTACTGCTTAATTTCCTTGTAACCCAGTTTCCTCAGCTATACAACGAGGACAATTGTGGGATCTGTTAGGCAGGTTTATTGTGAAGATTAGATGAGCCAAACATGTAAAGTGCCAAACAGACTGTCTGGCCAATAGACATGCTTAATGGCTATTTGTTGATTTTGACAATCAAGGTGGGTGGGAATACCTGAGGAGAAGGTTCAGACCCAAGATGAACATATAAAGAAAGCAGAGAAAGATGTGGCTCTAAAGGATAGCCCCAGGGAGTTTTTTCAGGGTGATGGGTTCCTTTAGAACAGTTCTAAATCCTGAGTGTGGTGTTGGTCATATGAAACAATACGTGTATTAAAATTTTCACAGAACCATATAGAAAGCAATTATATATAAAAATTAGTGAAATCCAAATAAAACCTGTCATTTAGTTTTAAAAAAAAAGATGCCAGAGAAGAGGGAGAATAAAAACATAGAAATGTAGTCTGGTTGTAATTTTGACCTGTAAGGAAAAAAATCAAGAGAGAAGAATACATATTATCTATACACTTCCACAATATATATAGCAATATACTAATGTCAGCAACCACCAACTAATGCCTCATAATAATTGAGAACCCAGTTTAAATCTGGTTCATGGACCATGAGAGTAAATACTAGAACAATTTATTATTTGCTAAGTTGGACAAATTCTCTTTTGATTGGCTAGCAGACCCAAATGAGTACAACTTTGAAAAATAGTTCCCAGTAGCACAACTCTTTCTCTTTTTAAATTTTTTATTAAGGTATTATTGACATACACTCTGATGAAGGTTTCACATGAAAAAACAATGTGGTTACTACATTTACCCATATTATCAAGTCCCCACCCATACCCCATTGCAGTCACTGTCCATCAGTGTAGTGAGATGCCACAGATTCACTACTTGCCTTCTCCGTGCTACACTGTTTTCCCCGTGACCCCTCATACCATGTGTACTAAACATAATACCCCTCAATCCCCATCTCCCTCCTTCCCGACCTGCCCTCCCACATCCCTCACCTTTGGTAACCACTAGACCCTTCTTGGAGTCTGTGAGTCTGCTGCTGTTTTGGTCCTTCAGTTTTGCTTTGTTGTTATACTCCACAAATGAGGGAAATCATTTGGCACTTGCCTTTCTCCGCCCGGCTTATTTCCCTGACCATAATATCCTCCAGCTCCATCCATGTTGTTGCAAATGGTAGGATTTGTTTCCTTCTTATGGCTGAATAGTATTCCATTGTGTATATGTACCACCTATTCTTTATCCATTCATCTACTGATGGACACTTAGGTTGCTTCCATATCTTGGCTATTGTAAATGGTGCTGCAATAAACATAGGGGTGCATATGTCTTTTTAAATCTGAGAACTTGTATTCTTTGGGTAAATTCCAAGGAGTGGGATTCCTGGGTCAAATGGTATTTCTATTTTGAGGTTTTTGAGGAACCTCCATAGTGCTTTCCACAACTGTTGCACTAATTTACATTCCCATCAGCAGTGTAGGGGGGTTCCCCTTTCTCCGCATCCTCACCAGCATTTGTTGTTCTTAAGTCTTCTCCATGCTGGCCATCCTTACTGGTGTGAGGTGATATCTCATTGTAGTTTTAATTTGCATTTCCCTGATGATTGGTGATGTGGAGCATCTTTTCATGTGTCTGTTGGCCATCTGAGTTTCTTTTTTGTAGAATTGCTTCTTCTTACACTCCATCCAGTTTTAATCGGGTTATTTGCTTTTTGGGTGTTCAGGCGTGTGAGTTCTTTATATATTTTGGATGTTAACCCCTTGTCAGATATGTCATTTACAGATATATTCTTCCATACTGTAGGGTGCCTTTTGTTCTCTTGATGCTGTCCTTTGAAGTACAGAAGCTTTTTAGTTTGATGTAGTCCCATGTGTTCATTTCTGCATTCAGGAAAAAATTGCTCATGTTTATATCCAAGAGATTTTTGCCTATGTTGTCTTTTAAGAGTTTTATGGTTTCATGACTTACATTCAGGTCTTTCATCTATTTTGAGTTTACTTTTGTGTATACGGTTAGGCAATAATCCAGTTTCACTCTCTTGTATGTAGCTGTCCAGTTTTGCCAACACCAATTGTTGAAGAGGCTGTCATTTCCCCATTGTATGTCCATGGCTCCTTTATGGTATATTAATTGACCATATATAGTTGGGTTTATATCTGGGCTCTCTAGTCTGTTCCATTGGCCTATGGTTCTGTTCTTGTTCTAGTTCCAAATTGTCTTGATTACTGTGGCTTTGTAGTAGAGCTTGAAGTTGGGGACCGAAATCCCCACAGCTTTATTCTTCCTTCTCAGGATTGCTTTGGCTATGCTGGGTCTTTTGTGGTTCCATATGAATTTTAGAACTATTTGCTCTAGCTCATTGAAGAATGCTGTTGATATTGTGATAGGAATTGCATTGAATCTGTAGATTGCTTTAGAAAGGATGGCCATTTTGAAAATATTAATTCTTCCTATCCATAAGTACAGGATGATTCCATTTATTGATATCTTCTTTAATGTCTCTCAGGAATGTCTTGTAGTTTCCAGAAATGGGTCTTTTACTTCCTTGGTTAGGTTTATTCCTAGGTACTTTAGTCTTTTTGATGCAAATGTGAATGTAATTGTTTTCCTGATTTCTCTTTCTGCTAGTTCATTGTTAGTATATAGGAATGCACCAGATTTCTGTGTATTAATTTTGTATCCTGCAACTTTGCTGAATTCAGATATTAGATCTAGCAGTTTTGGAGTGGATTCTTATGGGTTTTTTATGTACAGTATCATGTCATCTGCAAACAGGGATATTTTACCTTCTTCATTGCCAATCTGGATGCCTTTTATTTCTGTGTGTTGTCTGATTGACATGGTTACGACCTCCAGAACTATGTTGAATAACAGTGGGGAGAGTGGGCGTCCCTGTCTTTCTCCTGATCTTAGGTGAAAAGCTTTCAGTTTCTCACTGTTAAGTATAATGTTGGCTGTGGGTTTGTCATATGTGGCCTTTATTATGTTGAGGTACTTGACTTCTATACCCATGCTGTTGAGAGTTTTTATCATGAATGGATGTTGAATTTTGTCAAATGCTTTTTCAGCATCTATGGAGATAATTGTGCAGTTTTTGTCCTTTTTGTTGATGTGGTTGATGATGTTGATGGATTTTCAAATATTGTACCATCCTTGCATTATTGGAATCAATCCTTCTTGATCATGATGGATGATCTTTTTGATGTATTTTTGTTTGCAGATTGCTAATATTTTGTTGAGTATTTTTTCATCTATGTTCATCAGGGATATTGGTCTGTCATTTTCTTTTTCTGTGGGGTCTTTGTCCGGTTTTGGTATTAGAATGATGCTGGCCTCATAGAGTGAGTTTGGAAGTATTCCCTGTTCTTCTACTCTTTGGAAAACTTTAAGGAGGATGGGTATTAGGTCTTCACTAAATGTTTGAAAAAATTCAGCAGTGAAGCCATCTGGTCCAGGAGTTTTGTCCTTAGGTCATTGTTTGATTACCAATTCAATACGTTGCTGGTAATTGGTCTGTTCAGATATTGTGTTTCTTTCTGAGTCAGCCTTGGAAGGTTGTATTTTTCTAGAAAGTTGTCCATTTCTTCTAGGTTATCCAGTTTGTTAGCATATAGTTTTTCACAGTATTCTCTAATAATTCTTTGTATTTCTGTGGTGTCCATAGTGATTTTTCCTTTCTCATTTCTGATTCTGTTTATGTGTGTAGATTCTCTTTTTTTCTTGATAAGTCTGGCCAGGGGTTTTTCTATTTTGTTTATTATCTCGAAGAACAAGCTCTTGGTTTCATTGATTTTTTCTATTATTTTATTCGTCTCTATTTTATTTATTTCTGCTCTAATCTTTATTATGTCTCTCCTTCTATTGACATTGGGCCTCATTTGTTCTTTTTCTGGTTTC
The DNA here is from genome assembly GCF_030020395.1 of Manis pentadactyla. NCBI lineage: Eukaryota > Metazoa > Chordata > Mammalia > Pholidota > Manidae > Manis > Manis pentadactyla. The sequence continues at coordinate 115,799,960 of NC_080038.1, read as the reverse complement.
ATTAATTGTGATTTTAGAGTGTTCATACGGGATTGTTCTTCTTTCCTGATATAGGCCTGTATTGCAATATACTTTCCTCTTAGCACGGCCTTCTCTGTGTCCCACAGATTTTGCAGGGTTGAACTATTGTTTTCATTTGTCTCCATATATTGCTTGATGTCTGTTTTTGTTGGATCATTGATCCACTGGTTATTTAGGAGCATATTGTGAAGCCTCCATGTGTTTGTGGGATTTTTCATTTTCTTTGCATAATTTATTTCTTGTTTCATACCTTTGTGGTCTGAGAAACTGGTTGGTACAATTTCAATATTTTTGAATTTACTGAGGCTCTTTTTGTGACCTAGTATATAATCTATTCTTGAAAATGTTCCATGTGCACTTGAGAAGAATGTGTATTCTGCTGCTTTTGAGTGTAGAGTTATGTAGATGTCTGTTAGGTCCATCTGTTCTAATGCGTTGCTCAGTGCCTCTGTGTCCTTACTTATTTTCTGTCTGTTTGATCTGTCCTTCAGAGTGAGTGGAGTGTTGAAGTCTCCTAGAATGAATGCATTGCATTGTATTTCCCCATTTAATTATGTTAGTATTTGTTTCACATATGTAGGTGCTCCTGTGTTGGGTGCATAGATATTTACAATGGTTATATCTTCCTGTTGGATTGACCCCTTAATCATTATGTAATGCCCATCTTTGTCCCTGTGATGTTCTTTGTTTTGAAGTCTATTTTGTCTGATACAAGTACTGCAACTCCTGCTTTTTTCTCCCTATTAGTTGCATGAAATATCTTTTTCCAACCCTTCACTTTTAGTCTGTGTATCTTTTCATTTAAGGTGAGTCTCTTGTAGGCAGCATATAGATGGGTCTTTTTTTTTTATCCATTCAGTGACTCTATGTCTTTTGATTGGTACATTCAGTCCATTTACTTTTAGGGTGGTTATTGAAAGATATGTATTTATTGCCATCGCAGCCTTTAGATTTGTGGTTACCAAAGGTTCAAGGTTAACTTCCTTCCTATCTAAGAGTCTAACTTTACTCACTTATTATGCTATTACAAACACAATCTGAAGGTTCTTTTCTTTCTCCTTTTTCTTCCTCCTCCATTCTTTGTATATTAGGTATCATATTCTGTACTTTTTGTCTATCCCTTGATTGACTTTGGGGATAGTTGATTTAATTTTGCGTTTGCTTAGTAATTAACTGTTCTACTTTCTTTACTATGGTTTTATTGCCTCTGGTGACAGCTATTAAACCTTATAAACACTTCCATCTATAGCAGTCCCTCCAAAATACACTGCAGAGACGGTTTGTGGGAGGTAAATTCTCTCAACTTTTTCTTATCTGGAAATTGTTTAATTCCTCCTTCAAATTTAAATGATAATCTTGCCGGATAAAGTATTCATAGTTCAAGGCCCTACTGCTTCATTGCATTAAATATATCATCAGCTCCCTTCTAGCCTATAAGGTTTCTGCTGAGAAGTCTGATGACAGCCCGATGTGCTTTCCTTTGCATGTGATCTTATTTCTCTCTCTGGCTGCTGTTAATAGTCTGTCCTTATCCTTGATCTTTGCCATTCTAATTACTATATGTCTTGGTGTTGTCTCCCTTGGGTCTCTTGTGTTGGGAGATCTTTGCACCTCCATGGCCTGAGAGGCTGTCTGCTTCCCCAGATTGGGGAAGTTTTCAGCAATTACCTCCTCAAAGACACTTTCTATCCCTTTTTCTCTCTTCTTCTTCTGGTACCCCTATAATGTGAATATTCTTCTGTTTGGATTGGTCACACAGTTCTCTCAGTATTCTTTCATTCTTAGAGATCCTTTTTTCTCTCTGTGCCTCAGCTTCTTTGTATTCCTCTTCTCTAATTTTGTTTCATCTATCATCTTCTCCACACTATATAATCTGCTTTTGATACCCTCCATTGTGCTCTTGAACTACTGGATCTCCAACCAGAATTCATTCCTGAGTTCTTGAATATTTTTCTGTACCTCCACGAGCATGTTAATGATTTTTATTTTGAAATCCCTTTCAGGAAGATTCATGAGGTCGATTTCATTTGAATCTTTCTCTGGTTTTGTATTCATAATTTTACTTTGAACCAGGTTTCTTTGGCGTTTCATATTTGTATATGGTGCCCTCTAGTGCCCATAAGCTCTACTCTGTGGAGCTGCTCAGCCCCTGAAGCAATGTCAGGGATCACAAGGGAGTGGGATTGGTGCCTGGGGGGAGGAAAGAGCTGTTTCCTGCTTCCCAGCTGTTATGCCTGTCTCTACTGCCAGAACCAGTGGGCTGAGCACATATGCTTTGCATTTGTACTTGCTGTAGACAGGTCTTTCCTCTGGCTGGCCTAATGCCAGAGTAGGGTTTGCTGGTTTGCGAGCCAGGTGGGGCTGGCCAGGAGAAAGGCGCAGCTGGCTGGGTATCACAGCAGGGTTCTTTGGAGCTGTGTAGCCAGCCAGGGAGCTGGAGTGCCTGAAAATCAAGAATGTTCCCAACCTGCTGGGCAGAGTGCAGCCGGACAATTTTTTCTACCTGTCCTTTGTCCTTAGCAGTAAACTCTGTGAAATCCTTGCCCCTTTAGCAGCCCTCTTGCTGTTAGGAAGTCTCTCAGACTGCCTGCCTTTCTTTTGTCCCAGTGCAGCCGGATATGGATCCCTGCTTTCCACAAATGGCTGGAATCTCAGTCTCTCTAGGTATTCTGCCTGTTTTAGCTTTCCAACCCCCTAATCATGAGAGTACCATGCAAGCACCATGAATTGTAGGTTTGTGCTCCCAGAGCAGATCTCCAGAGTTAGGTATTCATCAGTCCCAGGCCTCCACTCCCTCCCCACTCCATTTCTCTTCCTCCCACCAGTGAGCTGGTGTTAGGGAAGGGCTTGGGTCCAGCCAGTCCATGGCTTTGGTATGTTACCCTGTTCAGTGAGGTTTATTCTTTTCTCCAGGTGTATGCAGTCTGGCGCAGCCCTCTTTCTGTTGCTTTTTCAGGATTAGTTGTATTCATTATATTTTTTTTATTATATGCAGTTTTAGGAAGAAGCTTCTGTCTCATCTCTCATGCTGCCATCTTTAATCCAATCTCTGCATGACTCTTATATCAACCTTTCTAAAATCATTGAAACTGGACAAAGCATTTGACCAGTCTTGCTCCTTTTCTCTTTTTACATAGTTAATATTCTGATGACTGGTAGACCAAAAATATTTTGGTGTTTGGGGATGAAATATGTTATTAGAAACACAAGAAAGAAATCATCAAAAATGAAATTTGGAAGAGAGAAGCTTATCCACTGAATTCAGCTCTCAAGGGAGAAAAACCAAGCACACTATTGAGAATGTTATTTTCAGATTTTGATATGAACTATAGACATACTGTTTTGTCTGAAGTATAAGCAAACAACAGTCTTATGGTCTTTGACACACTGGAGCTGTTGTGGAAACATCACATCCCACTTTGATTCATGTACTGTAAGTTAGGAAAATTAATTTGGAAAAAAACCAACTCCCTCTATTTAACTTTCTAATGAAATTGGACTTGCTTTTTCTGTCCCTATTACTTGATTTTGAGTGGAGGTAATCATGCTCTTCCTACAGCCCTGCATGATTAGAAAAACTCACAGCAGCATTTGGCCTTTACTATGTTTCAGCTAGACCCAAGAATCATCCCTGGGATGTCAGTGAGGCATATTTCCAGATGTTATAAGAAAGCCATTTTCTGAGGAATTGATGGCATTTTTTAACGGAGGGGGAAAAAGCTCATAAAAGCATTTTCAAAGACTGAGCACTTGAGAATCAAGTTCTTTCCAGAGTTCATCTTTCTGTACACAGCCAGTGCTTCTAAGAAGTAAACCTCACCTGCCCTCACCCCCCCATAAATGAAAGACTTCTCCCATTAGGAAAGATTATCCCCAGAGGGGTGCCTTTATTGTTAGAAGATGAGGCATTAGTCTAGTTAGTGAAATCAATTATTTAAAATCTTCCAAACCGATCTGGAGTCAAGCACCAATTTTAAGGTTTAGTAACACAAGCATCCTTACATTGACTTGAGGCCTGAGTATATTGTGATCCTGCAGGGGACAAGCCCATTATTTCCTGCAAAAGAGATTTAAAGAAACTTTAAAAATAGTTAAGTACATCCAACCCTAAAAATAACAAGACACATTTTGAATAAATAGGTAATAAGATACAGGCACACAAAAGATGTAATAAAATTGTGATGTTCTTCCAGTGTCTAACATTAATAGATGTTTTTCACAATTAAAGATTTTAAGATCTTGTCTTTCCATCTGGAGATGGTTTTAACATAAAAATATGGCAGATGAAATGGATAATTCAGGTTGCAAGTCTATGAATTTTATATTCTTTTCCAGCTACATGTGGTTTCCCTCCCAAGATACTGTCTCAGAGATCTGCCAATTACAACAGTTCTGAAAGAATGTTCATTTGAGCTCCCAGCAAAAATAATTTCAAGGAGACACTGCCATTCAAAACATTCACAAGTGAACTCCATACTTCATTACTTCAATTGCAGAAACAAATAAAGAAGGCAATATGACTTTTTCATTCAAAATATGTTTTTGACAGAAAGAGACAGAAAATCATGCTCTCTGTTAGAAAAAGATGCCCAAAGAAGGGTGAGAGGTGAAGGTAGATTGCCTCTACTGCTAATGTGAACTGAATAGCTGTGTTTTGTTACTGACAATGACATACACATTTTGTTCCCCATGGAGCCTATTTTACTACCTCTGACCATTTTATGACTGTTTAGGTTTGTAGGCTGTTTAATGTCTGTGCCCATGGCAAACCACTGGAGAGAAAATGTGCAGAGGAAAGAGAATGTGGTTTATTGGATCCTAAGTTAAACTGAAAGTCAGCAGCCCTCGGCTCTATTTCTGGCTCCTCTTTTGACAAGTCATACCTTCCTTGACCTTCAGCAAGTCATTTACTCTCACTCTGCCCTAGATGGTGCAATTAGGTATCATTATAAGAAAACTCCAATACCACATTTTTCCATAGCATAATTTATAAAGCAAGGAATAAATATAAAATGCATTAGTTGAAGAATTTCACATTCAAAATGCCACAAAGTCCCACTGCCTAATGGTACCATTAAAACTACAGCTAAGAACAAGCTCTAGAATAGCAGCAGGAATAAATGGCTCTTATGTCCTCAGGTGAGATCTGAGGGGGCAGTTGTGGGGAGAAAAGCAGAAGCCAAGGACAAAATTTGCAGTTAGTCTTCCTTTCACCCTTTCTTTCTTCTACTTCTTTTATGGGAGGAGGAGGGGTAATTGCTGAACTTTGCTTCCATTGTGTTATTGACCAGAGGAAAATTCTATCTGACCAAGGCAAGGGAACAATGACTGGGGGATTCATAGATGAGAGGAATGGGAGTGGTCCATCATCTGCACCTCTGATAATGTAATTGAAGTTTCAGAAGGGGAAACCAGTCTTACTGCCAGAATGTCTGAAGGGATTTCTATGCAACTAGGCTATACAAACCAAGCTGCTATTTTGAAGCCACTTTTTTCCCAAGCCTAGGAATGTGACTTTTAACAGTCATATCCCAGGAATACATCTTCAGCTATAGGAAGTGTAAAATGGTGGTAAGCCAGCATTACTTTTTTCACGGTTGCTCTACCAAAAAAAAAAAAAAATCCAAGGATGATTTTATTTTATATATTAAGGGATAGTTAGACCACATGATTGTTATTTCTGTTCTATTTTATGGCACCAACTTAATTCAGGATAATAATAAAATAGAGAGTTATGGAGCTGGATGGTGCATTAGAAATAACCCAGTCATTTTATAGGTGAATACATTGAGGCGTAGAAAAAGAAAGTGAGCTGCCTAAGAACAACACTTAGTTAGTAAGCATTGAGATTATAAATGAAATATTCCAAATTTCATTACACCAATAATTATTCCACTGCTTAGATGTGACATCATATGATCTGACAAGTTCCTAGAAGTAGTAGTCTGAATTTTCCTGCTTTCTGTTTTTCCTATTTCACTTTTTAAAAAATCGGAGTATGGTAAATACACAATACTACATTTGTCTTAAGTATACAACACAGGGGTTCAACAGTTACACACATGATTAAATCCTCACCTCCATTAGTACAGTTATTATCTGTCAGCATAGGAAGATGTTATAGAATCATTGGCTATATTCTCCATGCTGTACTACTATCCCTGTAACCAACTTATATTATGATTGAGAATTTTTGTGCCCTTTATCTCCCTCACCCTCCCGATCCACCTAACCCAAACCTTCCCCTATGGTAACCACTAGTCACTTCTCAGTATGTATGAGTCTACTGCTGTTTGTTCATTTTGTTTTTATTTTTATTCTTTTAACTTAAGAAAGTTTTAATCCTTTGGTTGTTGAATGTACCGTTGATATACAATCTTATACTTGTTTCAGGTATACAACACGGTGATTCAACAGTTACCCATATTAAATCCTCATCCCCACTAGTGCAGTTACTATCTTTCAACATATCCACGTGGCTTATTTCACTTAGCATAATACCCTCTAGGTGCATTCATGTGCATTCATTTTGTTGCAATTGGCAGGGTTTCTTTTTTTATGGCAGAATAATATTCCATTGTGTATACGTACCACCTCTTCTTTATCCATTCATCTACTGATGGACACTTAGGTTGCTTCCATATCTTGGCTATTGTAAATAGTGCTGTGATAAACATAGGGGTACATATGTCTTTTTGAATCAGGGATTTTGTTTTCTTTAGGTAAATTCCTAGAAGTACAGTTACTGGGTCTCATGGTATTTCCATTTTCAGTTTCTTGAGGAACCTCCATACTACTTTCCATAGTGGCTATACCAAATTACCTTCCCGCCAACAGTGTAAGAGGGTTCCCTTTTCTTCTCACCCTTGCCAACACTTGTTATTTCTTGTCTTTTGGATAGTCACCATTATAACTGCTGTGAGGTGAGACTTCATTGTAGTTTTAATTTGCACTTCCCTGATGTTTAGTGATGTGGAGCATCTTTTCATGTGCCTGTTGGCCATCTGAATTTCTTCTTTGGGAAAATGTCTGTTTAGATCCTCTGTCCACTTTTTAACTGGGTTATTTGTGTTTTTGGTGTTGAGGCATATGAGTTCTTTATATATTTTAGATGTTAACCCCTTATTGCAGAAATAATTTACAAATATATTTTTCCACACTGTAGGTTGCCTTTTTGTTCTGTTGATGGTGTCCTTTGTCAAACAGAAGCTTTTCAGTTTGATGTAGTTCCACTTGCTTATTTTTATTTTATTTCCCTTCCCCAGGGAGATGTGTCCAAAAAAAAACTGCTCGTGCTTATGTTCAAGAGATTTTTGCCTATGTTTTCTTCCAAGGGTTTTATGGTTTCATGTCTTATATTTAGGTTTTTAATTCATTTCAAGTTTACTTTTGTATATGGAGTTAGGCAGTAATCCAGTTTCATTTTCTTGCATGTAACTGTCCAGTTTTCCCAACACTATTTGTTGAAGAAACTGTATTTTCCCTGCTGTATATGCATGACTCCTTTATCATATATTAATTGACCATACATGTGTGGGTTTATATCTTGGCTCTGTATTCTGTTTCACTGATCTATGGGTCTGTTCTTGTGCCAGTACCATCCTGTTTTGATTACTGTACCTTTGTAGTATAGCTTGAAGTCAAGGAAAGTAATTCTCCCAACTTTGTTCTTCTTTCTCAGGATTGCTTTAGCTCTTTGGGGTCTTTCACGGTTCATATGAATTTTAGAACTATTTGTTCCAGTTCATTTAAAAATGCTGTTGTTATTTTGATAGGGTTTGCATTGAATCTGTGAATCGCTTTGGGCAGAATGGTTATTTTGACTATAATAATTCTTCCTAGCCATGAGTGCCAAAATCCATAAGATTTCCACATATTTGTATCTTCTTTAATTTATCCTGTGAGTATCTTATAGTTTTTAGAGCATAGGTCTTTCATTTCCTTGGTTAGGTTTATTCCTAGGTAAATTATTCTTTTTGATGCAATTGTAAATAGAATTGTTTTCCCGATTTCTCTTTCTGCTACTTTGCTGTTAGTATATAAGAATGAAACAGATTTTTGTGTATTAATTTTGTATCCTGCAACTTTGCTGAATTCAGTTATTAGTTCTAATATTTCTTTGCTGGAATCTTTATGGTTTTCTATATATATTGTATCATGCCATCTACAAATAACAGTTTTACTTCTTCCTTACCAATTTGAATGCCTTTTATCACTTTCTCTTCTTTGATTGCTGTGGCTTGGACTTCCAGACTATGTTGAATAAAAGTGGTGAGAGTGGGCATCCTAGTCTTATTCATAATCTTAGAGGAATAGCTTTCAGCTTTTTGCCATTGAATATGATGTTAGCTGTGGATTTGTCATATACGGCCTCTTACATTCCCTCTATACCCATTTTCTGGAGAGTTTTGATCATGAATGGATGTTGAATTTTGTCAAATGCTTTTCCAGAATCTATTGAGATCCTCAAATGTATTTTTAAATTTTTTTATTTTGTTATTATTAATCTATAATTACATGAGCAACATTACAGTTACTAGACTCCCCCCACCACATACCGCATTACAGTCACTGTCCATCAGTGTAGTAAGATGCTATAGAACCACTACTTGTGTTCTCTGTGTTGTACAGCCTTCCCCATGCCCCCACCCTCCACATTATGATTACCAATTCAATTTCCTTGCTGGTAATTGGTCTGTTTAGATTTTCTGTTTCTTCCTTGGTCAGTCTTGGAAGGTTCTATTTTTCTAGAAAGTTGCCCATTTCTTCTAGGTTATCCAGCTTGTTAGCATATAGATTTTCATGGTATTTTCTAATAATTCTTTGTATTTCTGTGGGGTCCATCATGATTTTTCCTTTCTCATTTCTGATTCTGTTTATGTGTGTAGATTCTTTTTTTCTCTTAATAAGTCTGGCTAGGGGTTTATCTATTGTGTCTATTTTCTCAAAGAACCAGCTCTTGGTTTCATTGATTTTTTCTATTGTTTTATTCTTCTCAATTTTATTTATTTCTTCTTTGATCTTTATTATATCCCTCCTTCTGCTGACTTTGGGCCTCATTTGTTCCTATTTTTCCAGTTTCAATAACTGTGACTTTAGACTATTCATTTGGGATTGTTCTTCCTTCTTTCAACAGGCCTGGATTGCTATATACTTTCCTCTTAGAACTGCCTTCACTGTGTCCCACAGAAGTTGGAGCATTGTGCTCTTGTTGTCATTTGCTTCCATATGTTGCTTGATCTCTGTTTTAATTTGGTCATTGATCCATTGGTTATTTAGGAGCATGTTGTTAAGCCTCCATGTATTTGTGAGCCTTTTTGTTTTCTTTGTACAATTTATTTCTAGTTTTATACCTTTGTGATATGAGAAGTTGCTTGGTAGAATTTCAATCTTTTTGAATTTACTGAGGCTCTTTCTGTGGCCTAGTATGTGGTCTATTCTGGAAAATGTTCCATGTGCACTTGAGAGGAATGTGTATCCTGCTGCTGCTTGTAGGTATATACTTATGTAGGTGTCTGTTAGGTCCATCTGTTCTACTGTGCTGTTCAGTGCCTCTGTGTCCTTACTTATTTTCTGTCTGGTGGATCTGTCGTTTGGAGGGAGTGGTGTGTTGAAGTTTCCTAAAATGAATGCATTGCATTCTATTTCCTCCTTTAATTCTGTTAGCATTTGTTTCACATATGTCAGTGCTCCTGCATTGGGTACATATATATTTATAATGGTTATATCCTCTTGTTGGACTGACCCCTTTATCATTATGCAATGTCCTTCTTTATCTATTGTTACTTTCTTTGTTTTGAAGTCTATTTTGTCTGATACAAGTACTGCAACACCTGCTTTTTTCTCCCTATTGTTTGCATGAAATATTTTTCCCATCCTTTCACTTTTAGTCTGTGTATGTCTTTGGGTTTGAGGTGAGTCTCTTGTAAGCAGCATATTGATGGTTCTTGCTTTTTTATCCATTCTATTATCCTGTGTCTTTTGATTGGTGCATTCAGTCCATTTACATTTAGGGTGATTATTGATAGATATGTGCTTATTGCCATCGTAGGCTTTGGATTCGTGGTTACCAAAGGTTCAAGGGTAGCTTCTTTACTATCTAACTGTCTAACTTTAACTCACTTATTATGCTATTATAAACACAGTCTGATGATTCTTTATTTCTCTCCCTTATTATTCTTCCTCCTCCACTCTTAATATGTTAGGTGTTTTATTCTGTACTCTTTTGTGTTTCCTTTGACTGCTTTTCTGGATATCTGATTTTATTTTTTCCCTTTAGTTAGTATTTGCTTGGTCTGCATTCTTTCCTGTGATTTTATTTTCTCTGGTGACATCTATTTTGCCTTAGGAGTGCTTCCATCTAGAGCAGTCTCTTTAAAATACCCTGTAGAGGTGGTTTGTGGGAGTCAAGTTCCCTCAACTTTTGCATATCTGGAAATTATTTAATCCCTCCTTCAAATTTAAATGATAATCGTGCTGGATAAAGTATTCTTGGTTCAAGGCCCTTATGTCTCTTTGCATTAAATATATCATGCCATTCTCTCCTGGCCTGTAAGGTTTCTGTTGGGAAGTCTGATGATAGTCTGATGGGTTTTCCTTTGTAGGTGATCTTTTTTCTCTCTCTGGCTACCTTTAATACCCTGTCCTTCTCTTTGTTCTTTGCCAGTTTAATTATTATATGTCTTGGTGTTGTCCTCCTTGGGTCCCTTATGTTGGGAGACCTGTGGGCTTCCATGGTCTGAGAGACTATTTCCTTCCCCAGCTTGGGGAAGTTTTCAGCAATTATTTCTTCAAAGACACATTCTATCCTTTTTTCTCTCTTCTTATTCTTCTGGTACCCCTATAAAGTGAATATTGTTCCATTTGGATTGGTCACACAGTTCTCTTAATATTCTTTCATTCCTAGAGATCCTTTTATCTCTCTCTGCCTCAGCTTCTCTGTATTCTTGTTCTCTGATTTCTATTCCATTAACAGTCTCTTGCACCTCATACAGTCTGCTCTTATGTCCTTCTATTGATTGTTTCATTTCTGTTATCTCCCTCTGGACTTCATCCCTTAGCTCTTGCATATTTCTCTGCAGGTCCATCAGCATGGTTATGACTTTTATTTTGAATTCTTTTTCAGGAAGATTGGTTATATCTATCTTGCCAGGTCCTCTCTGTGGGGTTGTTTGGGTGATTTTTGACAGAAGTGATAGCTGGCACATGGTGTGTGTGTCAGCTGGGAGAACAAAATCCCTTCCTGCTTGCTGGTCACCTTGCCCTTGTCTGCTGCCTGTGCCAGTTACCTGCACACAGGGAGTGGTCTCTGGGTTAATCTCCTGAGCTGCCATGGTTGGGGCGGCCCTCAGCATAGCCTGGGGCACTGTGGGGGGTCTCAGACATGCTGGGTGTGTTCTCGTATGAGAACGGCACCCCTTCATGCTTTTAGGATTTTGTGCTGGCTTCCTCTGCCTGTGCAGTGCAGCTGTGTGCTGGCAGCAGCCCCTGGGTCTGCCCCTGTTATATGCGCACTGGGACTTGAAGACTCTGTGTGGTTGCTGTGGGCGGGGCTGATCCCTGGCTGCTCCACAACAGTGGTGGGTCAGCCAGTTTGCTTGCAGGCTGCTTCTCTCCATGAGGGGCTATGGAGCTGCATTGCCACCCAGGGGTTAGGGAACCTGAAATTCCTTACAATTCCCTTCCCGGCTGAGTGGGCCAGGATGATTTTGTCCACCTATTAAACCCTTGTTCCTTTAAGACTTTTAAAGTACCTTCTTTTCTTTTGTCCCAGGGGAGCTGGCTGTGGGGACATGCTTGCAGTCTCCATCTCGGACCCTACCCTTCTATTTCTCTAATATCCAGTACACCATGCAATGTGTGTTTGTGCTCCTGGTGCAGATTACTAGGGCTGATTATTTAGTAGTCCTGTGCTTCCACTCCCTCCCCACTCTGATTCTTTTCCTCCTGCTGGTAAGCTGGGGTTGGGGGAGTGCTCGGGTACTGCCAGGTCAGGGCTTTGTATCTTACCCTTTGCATGAGGTGCTGAGTTCTCACAGATGTAGATGTAGCCTGGCTGTTGTACTGTATCTTCTGTTCTCTCTTTTAGGAATAGTTGTATTTGCTGTATTTTCAAAAATATATATGGTTTTGGGAGGAGATTTCCGCCACCCTACTCCTGCTGCCATCTTGAGTGCCTCCACTGATCATATGTATTTTATTATTCCTTTGTTAATGTGGTCTATGACATTAATTGATTTATTAATATTGTACCATCCTTGCATCCCTGGCTTGAATCCACTTGGTCATGATAGATGATCCTTTTGTTATATTATTGACTTCATTTGCTAATATTTTGTGGACAATTTTTGTACCTATTTTCATCAGGGTGAATTTTCCTTCTTTCTATAAGAGGTCCAACTACTAAATATGAAACCAGTTACTGAGATCATAATTTACTTTAGTTGGATGTTCCTTATTTTCATTTTGGCTTTAATTTTTCCACCAGTGTGGCATAAGTTATTAATTATTGTGATTGTTATTATTAGTCCCCACAGAATGAAAAGAGGAAAAACACATTAAGAGATGGAAATGTGTTGCTCAGCAAAGCCAGAGGACTTTCTACAGAAGTTTTAATAAGGAAGAAAATTACTGATGGTTTATTTTCCTGTCTAAATATAGTAGGCCAGATTAATGTTCTCTAAAGCAATCTTTTACTAGTCTATTGCATTGCTAGGGCCACTACTGGGACATACACTATCTCTGGCAAATTACAAAATGGCACTTCATCTAGGCCCAGTATTGAGGGGAAAAAAGTAGAAAAAGAAAGTGTCCCCTTTCAGCAGATCAATTGCAAAATGGCACAGAATCTGGAAGTGCATGTGCCAGCAGATATCCCCATTTCCTGCCCATTCATCCAATGCCTTTGTGCAGAGTGAGGCCTACACACCTTAAGCAGAGACCCTGGGCATTCTTCTGTTTACTCCAAATGCTGTCACATCTATTTACATCTTCTTCATTAATAATAAGTTAAAATTAAGTTGTGAAAAACACACAGTCTTGAGTTTCTTTGGCTCAATGTGAACAAAGGGAGGAGCCCCATGTCTTTGCAAGATCCTAGCAATAAGAATGGATTTTTATGTGACTAAACACATCAACTCATTCCACACATTTGAAGACTGCCATGCCACCTCTTCTCTCTGGCCAAATCCTACTGATGTTTTCAGGCCTCCTCTTCCAAGTACTCTTTGCTGACTCATTCCAATCCTCATTGATATTTCTTCCTTACATTCCCTAAGATTTGGCATTGATTAACATAGCATTGAATGGCATTTGGTGAGAGAACCCAGTAACATTTATATCCCTGGGCCTCAGGGCAATGACAGTGGCATTCTTCCAGGAGTGGCTTCATGGCAAGGTGGAAGTCAGTAGGAGATTATCTAGCAGCTCTGTATGTGGAATAATGTAGACTTATAAGAAAATAAGCACCTAGCTGCCCAGAATTCCCAGTTTCTTGGCCTGTAGTACAGACACCCACCCAACCAATGCTTCCAAAAACAGAGAATTGATTCCTTCATATGGCAATTGTGATAATAATTGAATGTATGTCTCATAAGTAATAGAGGTGGGGCTTTTACTGTCTCCATTACTTTCAACATGAGAAACTTCTGTAGACTGTTTAAAAATGGGGGAAAGAATTAAGGTAGCTACTAAATTATCATAGTAATGAAGAAATTTATTGTAAAAATGTAGCTCATCCTCTAAAACAGTTGCCACCAGATACTCCCTCTCTTAAAATTGGTGAAAGTTTAAGTTAAAAAGATATGAGCAATTTCAAGTTTACCTTTTTGTCTTCAAACAGAAAGGAGCTAAGCAGGGAGTGGGAGGAATAACAGGAACTGATATGACTACTGCTGAAAGCTTATCAAATATGTATGTAAATGTGTTTATTCTTTGCAACTGGTTTGTAGTTGTGGTGCTAATGACTGTTACTTTCAAGGTTGCTTTGAAGTACAACTTGCTTTTCCATGAAAAAACAAAACAACTGAAGAGTGAGGAACGAAGCTAAAAGCCATTTTACTTCTCTTTCTATCCCAAAACCCATCCCAAATCCTAACACTCCAATTGAGAACAGGTCAAACATGCTGATGAAATAATAGAAGATGAACACATACTCAAGCTCCAATGCCTAGATAGGTGTGTATGTGTGGAGGTGGATGGATGAGGTTGGTATATGATTCTTGAATGAAAATGCCTGTGGCTTCTCTACCTAACCACTTACAACTGAACAGAGCACTGTAAGACAGGCAGACAGAGAGATAACCCAGCTTGCTCAGAGCAGCCCCTATGCTCTTATGGAAAGGAAAGAAGCCCACTTCATTTCAGTTTCTCTAGCAGAGTGAGCGACTTTTAGAGGCTCTCCTTTTGGGGGCATTTGAGTATATTCCATGTAATACACATATTAGAACCTAAGACGGTCTCTGTTTTATAAATGTTGTCTTGAATTCCCAGAAAGATTAGAAACTTAGTGAGAACCAGGTCTATATCCATGCTGCTTCTATTTTCTGAAGGGTTTAACTGAGGTACATAAGTATTCGGTCAATATTTGTGTGATTAAATGTAAAAAATGTAAATCTTTATTCTTGAAACTCAGTATTTTCCTGGTTTTATAGATATAAGGTTAATGACATAGCATATTATATTCAAAGGAGGTAGAAAAGAGTTAATAACTGGCAAATCAGTTTAAACCATCAAGAGTAGCTCCACTGGATGAAAAAAGCATACCCTCAAACCTTCTAATTATAGACTAGGCTCTGTGAATTAATGACATTTCTTTATAAGACATGCAATTTTTTTTCTGTCTGGAAGCAACACATTCAGGAATTGAGAGAAACATCAATAGAACAAAAGCTGTAGCTCAGCTGTTCGGAGGAAATCAATTCAAACAACTCATAATTTGCTGGGTGACACATCATGAAACAAGCTAAGTGGTGGCACCTGGCTTCAGAAGCGTGATCTCTAGTACAGCTACCAATTTATTCATGCTGAAAAGGGAAGTCTCCCCCTCCCCACTCCTTTCATAGAGAGCTTATAAACCAAAATGAGAATGATATCAAAGAGCTGTAGAAAAAAAGAGCTTCCCAACAGACAGTTGTCTCTTTGTCAGGTTATTTCAAGCAACTTTCTCAAACAAAGTGAACAATGAGCTGTACTAAGGAAATACTTTGAGGTCTGTAAGCTGTGAACAGAATTTATGAGGCTCAGTATGGAAGGGAGGCATGCAGTGAGGCAGATACCAGTATGATGGAAGCCTGCTGCACAGGTTTGCAAGGTTGTCAGCAAAGATGTTTTCATTAGAAATCAGAGTTAGCAAAGGAAGCACAACACCTTGGTACCTTAAAAATAGCAGCTAGAGAAATGGGCACTGGTTCATTATGATCGGTTACTTCCTGTCTCAAAAAACACAGTGAAAGCAGAGCACGCAGAAGGGAAAAGAGGCAGAAGGCTGACCTAGACTGAGAAAGATGGTCAATAGGAGTACACTGCTAGTGATGAGCAAGGTATTCAGTGTCATGGAGAAACTTGGGGAATATTCACCTCAACATTGTTGACCGCAAGTAAATACTGAGTGAAGACTTCCTATATGGCCAGCATGAGCAAGTTGAGATGGAAGATAGAGAACAAATGTAGCCATGTTCCTCAGAGAATATATCATCTAATGGTGACAAGATGAATAGTGGTCACTAAATGCTCACTGTGTGCCAAATAGTGCTTCATATGTGTTATCCAACAATGTAATCCTCATAACACCCCAATGAAGAGGGTGCTGTTATTCCCAATGTTGTACAGATGAGGAGACTGAATTCAAAAGGTTATGCATCTTAGACAACATCACTCATCCAGTAAGTGATAGAGCCAAGATGTGAACCACGATTTTACTCTCAAGTCTATGCATTTAAGCACTAAAATAGAGCCAACTGTAAAATGGTGATAAAAATGGTGTCAACCACAGAGTTGTCACGAGAATATATGAGTTAACATATGCAAACAAGGAGAGTGCCTGGTGTGGAGCCAATATTTTTAAATGGTCAGCTCTTTTAATCTTTAATGTCAGTGGTGTTTTCCTATGTCTTAATGCATGAATCCTTTACAACATCCTTGACAGGTAGTTGCCAGCTCCTGATCATACATCTCCCCAAGGGTAGGAAGCTCAGTACTTGAGCACACTGTTTCACTGTGCAATAGCCTTGTTGTTCAGAGGGATTTCCTTTGAAAAGCTGAAATAAACCTTCCTTATAACTTTTGCCACTGGACCTAGGTCTGTTATTGAGAATAACACAGAATAAGCTGACACATTCTTCCATCTGACATGACAGATTAAATACGTCAAGAAATAGAGAGTTATGTAAGATTGTTGAGCTGGAGAACAACATAAGGAAAGGCACATCTAAGCAAGATGTGTTTGATAAGAATGAGTAGAGCTGGGTTGGAGAGCATTGAGAATGGAGACAGGCAGGCCAGTGAGGAGGATGTGGCAGTGATCCAGGTCATATGGGCCAGGACAAGAGCAATGGCAGTGAGGGAGGGAGGAGAAGCAGCACAGATAAAGGAAACCTTTCATGGAGAAATCTTACAGGGCTTATGAGGACTGGCCAGCTGTACGGATGAGGGGATAAATAAAAGAAATCTCACTGTTGACCCTAAGTTTTCAAAGTTTACCATGGAGAAGAACCAGGCTTTTTTGTTTTGTTTGTTTATTTGTTTGGCAGGTGGAGGACATTTTGCATTTGGAGGGTGGGAAGATGATGGTTTGGATTTGAGTTAACAAATAAGCCTTAAAAAGTATCTAGTAAGTAACGATTTGTAACTGGCAAGAGATATCTTGGTAAGAGTTTACTTATTTTAAAGTTTCAGGCCTTCAAATGCTAAGATAAGAATCTGAATGTGGTCCAGTAGGTAGTGAAGCTCTGAAGGAATTGGGATTCTGAAGCCTCACACTATCTTTTTCTTTTCTTTTGATGGTGCCAGCTTCCACACCACTTAGATCTCTGACACCATTATTTCCCTCCTCTTGCCCTCCTATTAATAACATGATGAAGGCAAAATTAATTTTAACGGGTCAAAGTGGTCATGTGGGAAGAGCATAAACTATGAGTCAAGAAACCTGGATTATCGTCTCAACATTTCCACTCCTCCTGAATCCCAGAAGGGCCCTAAGGGTCCCTACAGCTCAAAAAAAATCAATGTGTATCCAATCTGCGTGTAGTGAACACTGTCTTAGTTCATTCACTTAGTGCCATGAACCTGTTTTCAGATTTTCTATTCACTCTAAGGTGCAAAAGACAGCACAGCTTCTTGTGTCCTGCTGGAAAGAAAGACACAGATAATATGTTTGAGTATCCTGAAACGATCGTCTTTGGTCTTGGATGCAGTCTGATATAGATATCCAAACACATGCCTACTAGTACAACTAGTGCAACACTCATTCTTTCTCTCCTGAACTCAGCTGGATAGTTCGCTGCTGGAGCAAGGTAAGATATGGTGGGGGGAGAGAGAAGTTGCACCAAATAGACTTCTCATAGGGAAAACCTAGTGTTATTTGTTTGTTGCATATCATTTACATAGGTAAGTATAAAGAGGTCTGGAGGGCCGTACATGGAATAGTCAGCAGCAGTTCCCTCTGGGGATGAGAATAACATCAGAATGTAGGGTTGAGAGTGAAAGGGGACTTACAATGCACTCTAGATGGTTCCATGTGTGGAGTTTTATAATGAGAATGTATTCCTGCAGTCCTAGTGTAATTATAAACAATAAAAATGCTTTTTTAATTAAAAAAGACAACTGCTTATTAAATCTGAGAAGCTGAGAAGTTTAGAACAGCATTTCTATTTCTCTCTCTCGCTAGTATCGCAATGATAAATGACTTCTTATCTCGGGTTGCTTGCATTTTTGGAATGGTGGACAACTTCCTCCTCTCCCTTCCCAGGATCACCAGCCTCTCTAGGCTCAGAGCCACTGAAGAAATAGAATCAAGAGAAAGGCTGTTTACAAATGAGAAAGGAAAAATCATGACAGACACCACAAAAATACACAGAATTATTACAGAACACTATAAAAATCTATATGCTAACAAACTGGATAACCTAGAAGAAATGGAAAACTATCTAGAAATATACAACCTTCCAAGGCTGACCCAGGAAGAAACAGAAAATCTAAACAGAACAATTACTAGCAACGAAATTGAATCGGTAATCAAAAAACTACCCAAGAACAAAACCCCCAGACCAGAAGGATTCACAACTGAATTTTATCAGACATTTAGAGAAAACATAATACCCATTCTCCTTAAAGTTTTTCAAAAAATACAAGATGAGGGAGCACTTCCAAACTCATTCTGTGAAGCCAGCATCACTCTAATACCAAAACCAGGCAAAGGACACCACAAAAAAAGAAAACTACAGACTAGTGTCCATGATGAACATAGATGCAAAAATACTCAACAAAATATTAGCAAACCAAATTCAAAAATACATCAAGAGGATCATACACCATGATCAAGTGGGATTCATCCCAGGGATGCAAGGATGGTACAACATTGGAAAATCCATCAACATCATCAACCACATCAATGAAAAGGAGGACAAAAACCACATGATCATCTCCATAGATGCTGAAAAATCATTTGAAAAATTCAACATCCATTCATGATAAAAAGTCTCAAGAAAATGGGTATAGAGGGCAAGTACCTCAACATAATAAAGGCATATATGACAAACCCACAACCAACATTATACTTAAGAGTGAGAAGCTGAAAGCTTTTCCTTTAAGATTGGGAACGACAAGGATGCCCACTCTCCCCACTTTTATTCAACATAGTTCTGGAGGTCCTAACCATGGCAATCAGACAACACAAAGAAATAAAAGACATTCAGATTGGTGAGGAAGAAGCCAACTGTCACTCTTTGCAGATGACATGATATTGTACATAAAAAAACCTAAAGACTCCACTCCAAAATGAACTAATATCTGAATTCAGCAAAGTTGCAGGATTCAAAATAAATACATAGAAATCTGTTGCATTCCTATACACTAAGCAGAAAGAGAAATCAAGAAAACAATTCCATTCACAATTGTATCAAAAAGAATAAAATATCTAGGAATAAACCTAACCAAGGAAGTGAAAGACCTATATCCTGAAAACTACAAGATACTCTTTTGAGAGAAATTAAAGATGACAGTAATAAATGGAAATTCATCCCATGCTCTTGGGTAGGAAGAACTAATATAGTCAAAATGGCCATCCTGCCTAAAGCAATCTACAGATTCAATGCAATCCCTATCAAAATATCAAAAGCATTCCTCAATGAACTGGAACAAATAGTTCTAAAATTCATATGGAACCACAAAAGATCCCGAATAGCCAAAGCAGTCCTGAGAAGGAAGAATAAGGCAGAGGGGATCTTGCTTCCCAATTTCAAGCTCTACTGCAAAGCCAAGTAATCAAGACAATTTGGTACTGGCACAAGAACAGACCCAGACCAGTGGAACAGTCCAGATATTAACCCAAACATATATGGTCAATTAATATATGATAAAGGAGCCATGGATATATGATGGGGAAATGACAGCCTCTTCAACAGCTGGTGCTGGCAAAACTGGACAGCTACATGTAAGAGAATGAAGCTGGGATTACTGCCTGACTCTATACACAAATGTAAACTTGAAATGGATCAAAGACCTGAATGTAAGTCATGAAACCATAAAACTCTTAGAATAAAACAAAGGCAAAACTCTCTTAAATATAAACATGAACAACTTCTTCATGAACACATCTCCACGGGAAAGGGAAACAAAAGCAAAAATGAACAAGTGGGACTATATCAAGCTAAAAAGCTTCTGTAAAGCCCAGGACACCATCAGTAGAACAAAAGGCATCCTACAGTATGGGAGAATATATTCATAAGTGACATATCCCATATAGGATGACATCCAAAATATATAAAGAGCTCATACACTTCAACAAACAAAAAGCAAATAAGCCAATTAAAAAATGGGCAGAGGAAATGAACAGACACTTCTCCAAAGATGAAATTCAGGTCACCAACAGGCACATGAAAAGATGCTCCACATCGCTAATCATCAGAGAAATGCAAATTTAAACCACAATGAGATATCACCTCACACCAGTTAGGGTGGCCACCATCCAAAAGACAAACAACAACAAATGTTGGCGACTATGTGGAGAAAGGGGAACCCTCCTACACTGCTTGTGGGAATGTAACTTAGTTCAACCATTGTGGAAAGCAGTATCGAGGTTCCTCAAAAAACTCAAAATAGAAATACCATTTGACCCAGGAATTCCACTTCTCAGAATTTATGCTAAGAATGCAGGAGTCCAGTTTAAAAAAGACATATGCACCCCTGTGTTTATTGCAGCACTATTTACAATAGCCAAGAAATGGAAGCAACCTAAGTGGCCATCAGTAGATGAATGGATAAAGAAGAGGTGGTACATATACACAGTGGAATATTATTCAGCCATAAGAAGAAAACAAATGCTACCATTTGCAACAACATGGATGGAGCTAGAGGGTATTATGGTCAGTGAAATAAGCCAGGCAGGGAAAGACAAGTATCAAATGATTTCACTCATCTGTAGAGTATCAGAACAAAGCAAAAACTGAAGGAACAAAACAGCAGCAGACTCACAGAACCCAAGAATGGACTAACAGTTACCAAAGGGAAAGGGACTGAGGAGGATGGGTGGGAAGGGACGTATAAGGGGAAAAAGGGGCATTATGATTAGCACACATAATGTAGTGGCAGGGGGGTGGTCACGGGGAAGGCAGTACAACACAGAGAAGACAAGTAGTGATTCTATAGCATCTTACTACGTTGATGGAAAGTGACTGTAATGGGGTATGTGGTGGGGACTTGATAATGGGGGGAATCTAGTAACCACAGTGTTGCTCATATAATTGTATATTAATGATACCAAAATAAAATTTTTTAAAAAAAAGGAGAAAGGCTGTTTAAAAAGAAAGCAAAGAAGAAATGGAATGTTTCAAATGGCCTCAGGAAGGCTGGCTGGTGGGCTACAGTCCCCAAAGATTAGCCAAGCAGTGTGTTGGGCTGAAAACCAGAGGGGCCTCCTTAACCTCCTCCCACCAGTTGACAAGCAAACAAGAGAAAATGTGGCTGGTGAGAGCCCACTGCAGAGGTGGCAAGTTCTTTATGCAGTAGTGACAATGCCCCGCTTCCCTAGACCTGGCACATTTCAAAAGCTGCTGACGTGTTGATGCCTGCTAAAACATGAGGTGGGAAGAAGAATGAATGTGGGCAAGCTTGGCTAGCCACTCAGAGGGAAATGATCTCATTTCCCCTGCTGGGCAACCCCCAGTTGATGGTAAATGGAATAAGACAGGGTAGCATTTAAATTCCATCATTATGGGTTTTTTTCTTGAAAGCCACAAGTTTACAGATGATGGCTTCTGTTGTCTCTTGAGCTCTTTATCATAGCCGTAGCCATAAAAGGAGAAAGATTCAGAAACACTGTCTTGGCCAGAATTTCATTCTCCTGCTTCTTTTGGGGATACATCTATTATTTTTTCCCCCAAATGTATAGGGCAGCCTTTGGCACTTGTTATGGTCTTAAGTGCTGGCTGGTTGGAAGTCATGAATATTGGAGCCTTTAATCTATAATCTCTCCCAGTGCAATTTGTCTGTGAGATGCCTTTCCTTTCCTGCCAGAGGGTAGTAGAGTTATAATTCATGATCCTGTGATCTTCAACACAGCTCTGGCTTAGTGAGTAAGTTCTTTGTTCTTTTAGGACAGAACTGTCACTCATCACTAAACAGCCTTTCATTTTTTTCCCCAACACTGACTCATAGAATCATAGATTCTCAGGGATGGAGGGAAGCTGAGAGGTCATCTAATCCAACCCCTTATTAGTTGACTCCAGGCAGTGCCTAGGCATGGTGAATTACTTCATGCCCCAAATAAGTAATATTTCTCAAGTAATATTGAGAAATGAAAAGGATGATTTCTGAGAGATGAAACACCTCCAAAAGGCCCTAAAGAGATGTGTGTCCTAAAAGGTATGACGTAGAAAAAAGTTACATTTTATAACATCTTTGTTTCTGTGAGAATTAAGCAGGTACAAACCCAAACTCAAAACTGAGACCTCCTAATTATATAATAATAACAGTAGTAATGATGATGGTGATGATAATAACAGTTCAAATCAGTTAAGATTTTTCTGAACCCTTGCTATATGTCTGGTGTGGAGCTAAGTTATTCATGTGAGTCATATAATCGTCAAATCACTCCTATGGGTCTGAATATTTCCTCAATTTTGCTGATGAGGAAATTGGGGTTCTAGAAAGGCTGGAGTAGTTTGCCCAAGGTCATATACCTTTGAAGTGGCAGAACTAGTACTGGAACCCAGGAATATGTCTTTATCATCAGGCCATACTACCCTATTATTCTCAAATGCAGACAATTACTGCAGGAAATAGTTATCTCCCAGACTGGTCCCCAGCTGCCTGGCTAGTAAGGGAATATGTTTCTTGGTCTCCTCCCTAAACCCCTTGAGATGCTTTTCAGTTTATAAGCCCTCATTTGAGCTGAAGCAGAAATAGTTCTTGCTTCTCCCCCTTCACACAAAGGATGTTTTGGTTTCAGCCAAGAGCAAAAGAAATGCTTCCTTGAGCTTCCGGTATCTAGGAGCATATTTAAAGCAGGTGATACATTTAAAGGGAAAATAATAGCCTGTGGTCCTGGACAGCTGGTTTGAAAGGAATTAAAACCCTACTCTGATCCAAAGAATAAGGATCTTTCATACAAACTCTCTGCGCAGCTTGTCAAAAATCCATAAATCCATCAGATAGCATGAAGTTTCTGTCTTAAATTGCCTCAAGGATAAGTGCTCCTATTAAGTGCAGCTTCCTTTGAACACTGCATTTTCAAAAGCTGGGTTGCTCTGGTGTGAGTAAACAGCAAAAGGGGGTAAGAATATTTGCTCTTTTGATTGTGGTGATCTTCTTAACAGTGTCTACTTATGTCAAAATTTATCAAGTTGTGTACTTTTTAAATGGGCAATTTATCATATGTCAATTGTACTTCAAAAAAGCTGTTTTTAAAAAAATGCCACAGAAATAAATACAGAATCACATGGAACAAAGGACCCATGCTTTGGTCTCACGTTCATACTTTACTCGAGCATCACAGTGACCTGGTGAAGTAGGCCAGACATGTTTTATTTTCCTAATTTGGTGAGAAAGAAAATTGAGACACAGAGTTTAAGAGGAACACTTAAAGTTATGTGGTGTGATGACAAAAAAGAGGGCTAGACCCAGGAATCCTTTTATCTTGTTCTACCCATAGTGAATAGCCCTACTTATGGATATCATGTTTGTGATTTTTTTAATCATTATGAAACATCTATAACAATTTTATTATCCTCCTTTGATCATAGAGATCTTGGTGTTAACAATGTCCTTGCTCTTTGATCCTCATGGAAGTTGGTATATGTCAAAGCATTAGTATGTTACGTCTGTACTGGAATTTCCTGAATCTGGTATTTTAAAATTCAATATACAGTCATTGTCCTCACTAAAGGTTAGCACAGCAATAATTATTCTTAACTACTCATTAATTAATATTAATTAAATTACTATCTTAATATAATGATTATCGATACTCACTAATCTTTAATGAGTCTGTAAATGTGATCGGTTGTACATGTGGAAAGAAGAGAGGGAAATAACACTAATTGAATATTGACTATCTCCTGGATACTTTATGTTCATTATCTCATTTAATGCTATCAATACCAAAAAAATTCACTATTGTCCCACTTTACATTTAAGAAATTGACTCTTAGAGATGTTAAATAACATGACCAAGGTCCCACAGATATCAAATGGCAAAGCTAGGATTCAAACTGGCATAGTCTGACTCCAAAGTCCAGGTTTTTAACAACTGTGCACAGTGCTTTCTAGTAGCTGAAACTGAGTAAATACTAACAGCTCATCTTGAGTATTTATTACCTACTAACCACTGTGCTGATGACTTTACCTTCCTTATCCCATCATTGTTAAAACCTAGGAAATAGGCAATAATACTATCCCCATTTTACAGATGAGGAAACTGAAACTAATGTTAAATAATTTAAGTAAAACAGCTAATAAGGGAAGGACAAGAATAATTACTATACATCTCTGATTTTCTGTGTGCCATTTAGACAACACAACTTATAAGTATGAAAAAAGTAAAGAATCACTCTGCAGCAATAATTTGGTTTGGCATGTATATGCACAAAATCACAAGTCAAAAGCTCAAGGCCTGTGAGAAACATTACACTATTGTTCTCAAGGTTACTGACTGGTTATGTGGGGGAGTGGGGGCATGTTTTATATGTAAGAAGCCCTTAGTGAAGACAGAAACCATTCAATAAATGAGTAAGGTTAAGAAAAGAAGTGCTAACTGGGGCACGGCTTATTCATTTGTTGGCTTGATGGCATTAGCCACTTCATACATAATCTTTTATGTTGTACCTGTTTTGGAAATCTTATAGATGAAAAAAATTCAGATAATAATGCAGTGAATTGCTATGTAATGACACATGAACTACATTGTCAAAATATATAAAAGATAAAGTATATACACACAGGAAGGTATCATTTGGGATCCCAACTCTGCTGCTTCCTAGCTGTGTGATCCTGGTCTAGATATTTAATTTCTCTGAGCCTTAGGCTACTTGTCTTTAGAATGAGGCAATCACACCTACCTCACAGGGTTGTTGCCGGCCTCTAATGAGTTTAAATATGCAAAGCACCTAGACCTGTATTTGGCATATAGCAGTGACTCAGTATTACATCAGTGCCCTTTGCCTTTCCCTTGAGCATCATTATTTAAAATTAATCTCCACAGAGAAAGAGCCTTTTAAGATCTGAAAAATAAACATTTTATGTGTATTTATTATTATTATTAGTTTCATATTATTTCACCATTTCTACTTTATTAGGCAGTTGTGGCTACCACAGTTCCTGTGCTTCTTAGTAGCATATGTAGAAACTGACCCACACAAAATGGATAACTTTGTGGCTAGCTTAATAAGATTTGCACAAAATTATTGCTGCATTTTCACTTGTTTACTCTTTTTTCCTTTTCATAGTTTGGCAGAATTGCCTAAATGACACTTAAAAAAGCAGAAAAACACGGGAAAGTAAGTTATCCAAGCAGACACTCAGAATTGCTTAGCCTGCTTCACCACAACTGGTACATTAACCTTCACAGAGTCTGATAATACTGCAGAGTTAAAGGAGCAACTGCACAGGCCTTCATGCAGCTGTCTAGTTTGCTAATGCAATGTTCCTAAAATAAAAATTAAAAAAAGAACCACACACATACTAACTGTCTTTCTCCTTCCAACAATCCAGCCACTCAGTCCTTCTTCTTGAAGCCCATTTTCGTAAACACTGTTGACCAAGAAGTGTCTGGAGATGGGAGGGTGGAAAAAGCGTGTATTGTTTATTGAGTATCAAAGGACATTTCCTCCAAGCGACCTAAGGCATGTGTGAGTGCTATCATGAGAGGCACATTTTAAACGGGTGAAGTCATTGCAAACGCCTTAGAAGAGTGTGCTGGTGCCAAAGACTATTCTCAACAGCATTTCCAGATTTGCTTTTATAAAAATCCAGAGTTTTTTTTTTAAATCACATAAATCAAGAGTGAACAAGGCAAAGGTTCAGCAGTTCACTTCCATGCACTGCTACTCTTCATCACAGAACTCAATTTCTTAGCCAGGTTGCCTTTTGGGACTAAAAAAGGGAAAACAGAGATGGGCTAAGACAGACAGGGCCAAGAATCCAGTACAGACACGGGCTGTATGAAGGTATAATAATCAGTAATCCTAAGCAAGAGAAAGCAGAGGAGAAGGAAAGTTACTTAAAATCAGAGAAAATGGAGAGGAAGAAAAGTTACTTAAATTGGAATACAGCAAAAAAATGGTAAGTTCCGTTTTACTCACGAATGCCTTTAAGTCTGGAATTAGAATTCTATAAAATCAAACAAAGAGCCACAGTTAATTTCCTGGAAGACTCCAGTTTCAACTTGGATTAGCTTTAACAATAAAAAAAAAATGTGTTCGTGAAAATTCAGAAGGCAGCACGCAAAAAAATGAAAGAATGAGAAAGTCTCTCCTAGGTGAGTATGGCAGCCTCCCGTAAAGGGAAAATGAAAATCTTTTCATACAATTGCCCTCTGCTCCAAAGTTCTACTAATCCTGACCTTTCATGTTTTGTAAAACATGAAATGCAGATTAAATGAAAACAAAATCACTGGGCATTAATTTTAGAGAAGAAAGGAAAGGCTAATTAGGAATGCTTTTCACTAGTAAGAACTAGCCAGGTGAATATGGTGCTTAGTAACTGCTCAGACAAGAAAGTGGATATAAGCTTTCTCTCCTACCATGAGGGTTTGTGCATCTATTCTCCGAGGGGAAAAATTATCTGTATATTGAATAAAGGAGATTTACTTCCATTGGACTTAAGTGGGAGTCTGGCCAATAGAGGTCTGTTCCTTTTTGGGAATATGAGCAATTCCCTGTATAGAAAGTACATAACCACACATACAAGCATTGTGACCACTCTCTCTCCTTGCCTGCAACTTTTGTCTCCAAAGCTAAGGGACCACACACCATCTTCCTTTCATAGGCCCCTGTTTGACACTTTTTGGCATTTCAGGTTTATCCTGGCAATGCCCATATTTAATATTCTAGATTAAAATCAGAGAATGTTAGAAGTTATCTTCTATATACATAGTTCAGCTAGTCACTATTTGCCTGGATCACTTATACCTGCAGCCCCCCAAAGGTTCATCCTTTAAGTGATAGGTAACATAGACACAATTAAAATAGTTTAATTGGCACAAATTTACTTCCTCTTTTTAGAAAAAAAACCCCTATTATGTAAAGCTAAGTGGGACGCTACACAGTTCTTGTGCTTTAGCTATAATCTAGCCAATTTAGTTTAGTGATTGTTAAGGAAAATTTATCATTCTAAGTCCTCAGAGGCATTTAGAGGTGAATTGAAAGTACTCATTTTTAAATTTGTTCTTCCTCTATTTCTTATGATCCTCTCTATCTTCCACACATATGTACCTGGCAAAGAGATAGGGAAAATCAGAAAGAAAAAAAAATAGGTGTTAGGATAGGCTGAAGATGGCATCTGGAAGTTTCCAGAAATGAAAGGTGAAAGGTGCTGAGATGTCTTTTATTAAAGTTATCATTGATATATAATCTTATGTTGGTTTCAAATATACAACACAGTGGTTCAATAGTTACCCATATTATCAAATCCTCACCCCCACTAGTGCAGTTACTATCTATCAAGGTAGTAAGATGTTACAGAATCACTGACTATATTGCTATAGTCATAAATGTGTCTAAGGCCACCTTTTAAATGTTCTTTCCCAGCAGCAAAATCAAAGAGTGGATGTTGCAGACTTAAAAATGGGTAAGCAATATTTATACCTCCATCTCTATCTCTTCACAATCAACTAAAGAGTGATTGCACTGCCCACTAAAGATGTCTAGTTGTGCTTCAGTTGCAATATATTCCTCAGCTGCCAATCTCCCTAGTGTCTGAATTTCCCCAGATTAACAGTAGAAACTGGGATTGTCCCAAACAATGCAGAACTTGTAATATTCAGTAGAGTTCAAGACTGTTTCCAGGCATGAAAGAATGGGAAAACACAGCAACACAATTTAGGGTGAAACAAAATACAGTAATGTCCTACTTATCCAGTCATCTAGCATACAACTTTATACAGAAAGGCCCACAATTTCTCTCTGTAGTAGAAAGTGTGTGATCTTAAGCCATCCATGGCTAAATGATTGTGAGGAAGGTAAAAAAGCATATTGGAAGGGATACATCCAGACATGAATGTGAATGCTAAAAGTGGAGGAAAAGAATGTGCAAGTACTAGGGTCCAAGGTTAGCACACTATGGTTAACTGGAGAGGAGAAACAGCTTGTCAGTACTCAAGAGCCCCAAGAGCCCCAGCCATCACCGTGTAATACACAGTGTCATAATTACACGTAGAATGCTGCTTCTGCCCCTCAGGTATCATACTTACTCCGAGGCAGTTCCCATCCTGCTGCGGTGAGCACTCCCCTATACTGGTTCCAAGTTTCAAGGGAGCATATGAACTTGAAATACCTTTCCTTCACTAAGGCCACTGGTTACTTTAAGGCACTTTTCCATGACTGCCTTGCCATTCAAAAACAGGTTAGGTCCCCATTATCATTACACCCTTAAGTCTTATTCAAAGCACTTACCAAAATTGTAATTAAGTATTTGTGTAATTTTTAAATTACCCATACATTCATTCATTTGGCACATACTACTGATCATCAGCTCTAAGCCATGAACTTCGCTAGGCACTGGGGTACAATAGTGGCCTCAACAGACAAGGGTCCTGCTCTCATGAAGCAGAGAGGCTGTGACCGATTATACAAGTTATTACTTAGACACATTTATGTCATGACAATCTCCTTTGCAAGAGTAAACACAGTGAGGCAGGAAACTTTTGTCTTGCTCAGGCTTGGAGGGGTCTCAGTGGGAACTAGCTTAGAAAGCTTTTGCTTCAGTTCAAAGCATCTCTTGGGCTTCTACGGTAGGCAATGAGGCTGTTCCTTTAAGTTCTCAGAAGGCAACACACCAGGCTTCCTTCTGACCAACTGATTTAGCTTTTCAAGTTCTAGATTTTCAGTGGGTCAGGACCTTCTCTTTCCAAGGGAAACCGTGCTTGGAATTAGGAATTTACTGGTCCCCAACGGCACTGCACTTGTAAATTCTCAAGATTGACCTCTGGGCCCAGGGGACCTAATAGCAGCAGTTTTACAGTGTTTCAGGGCCTTGGGACAGAAAGAGGTCAACTTCAACAATTACACAGGAGGAGTTCAGAAAGAATAAGTGTGGACTGCCAAGCAAAAAGAAAGTTTGGATTAATTCCTGGGCATGTTGAGGCTTGGGTTGAGGTTCACCAAGAGTGGCTTTCTTCTCTCTGAAATTCATTCATTATCTAGCAGTAAGTCAAGTGGGAACAGTTGACTGCATGGCATCACCCTTCACTAATATAATAAAATCCTTACTGTCATTTTTGCTTATCTGAAAATGATTACTGGTTTTAATCACAAGTAAGCTTAAATTTGTAACAAGAATATTACTAGCTGCCCCAGGAAGCAATGGAAAGTTCCAGAGCCATGACCTGCTCATTTACATCCTGAATAGCGGTAGTTCTTGGGGGTATATATGGTATAATTTTAAATTGAAGAATATATTTTTATTATTATAAAAACAATACATGTTCCTATAGAAAATCTGTGAAATACTTTAAAAAATGAGAAAGAAAACAGAAGTCCTACTTCCCAAATAATCACATTAACATCTCAGTACATATCCTGCCAAACACTTTTCCTATGGCTGTATTCCATAGTGCAGCAGGGTCAGTACCAAGGTCAAACCCAAGGTCTGAGTAACTTTTCTCTTGCCCAACTCTCATCTACAGTTTCTACACTTTCCACAGTTTCCCTGACGCAACATCCCTTTGGAGCCCTGAGAAGCAGACTTCAGTGGAAAAGCTGAGCTGCAGATACCAATTTAGGAGTCATCAGCCCAAAGTGGTAACAGAGGCAGTAGGAAGCAATACTACCTACCATTTATCAACAGCTTACTATGTGTCAGCGCTATGCCAAAGTACTATTACATACATTCTCTCTAATCCCCACAACAAACTTTTGAATCTGTATATCCATTTTATGAGTGAGGAAACAGAAATTCAGGGGGAAAAAGGTGGTGTATTAGGTTTCCAATGCTGTTGTAAAAAATTACCGTACACTTAGTGGCTGAAAACATCACAAATGCATCAGCTCACAGGTCTGTGGATTGGAAAGTCCAAGCACAGCATGGCTTCTCTGGTTCTCAGCTTAAGAGTCTCACAGGCTGAAATCAAGGTGCTGGCTGGATTGCATTCCTTTTGGGAGGCTAGGCGTGTGAATCTTCTTCCAAGCTCATTCAGTGTGTTTGCAGAATTCCGTTCCTTCCAGTTGTAGGACTGAGGTCCCATTTTCTTTGCTGGCTGTCAGTTGAGGGCTGTTCTCAATTTCTAGAGGCTGCACTTCATCTTCAAAGGTGTAATGCTGGGGGGAGTCCTTCTCACACTCCTTATCTCCCACCTCTGCTCTGCTTCTCCCTTCCTCTGCTTCCTCTTTCTTTACCACTTACCTGAGGCATGGAAAAGCTGCACATATATAACATATACACCTTGATGAGTCTAAGGATAAGTATACACATGGGAAACCACCACCATCATGAAGGCCATAGACATATCCATCACTTCCCAAAGTTTCCTCCAGATAGTATTTCCTCCAGATAAGTTTCCTCTTACCTATTCTAAGATTAGCTGATTAGCACCTTTAGTTACATCTGCAAAGTCCTTACATAGCTGCACTGAGATTAGTGTTTAGACAAATAACCAGGAGATGGGACCATTGAGGAAACATCTTTAGAATCTTGCCTTCCATAGGTGATTTTCGCCAAGGTCACACAGCTAATTAAGTGGTGGATCTGGGCTTAGAATACAGGTTTTCTAGATCCAAAAGAGTTAATTACTTAATTTTTTGAAATTCATAAAAAGGAAGCCAGCTGCCATTTCAAGAAAGACTATATAAAGAAAGAGCAGAAGGCCAGGGCCAAAGATGTTGGGAACACCTGGCAAAAGGCTTTGCAATAAATACGTTAAAACAATACTTGTTGACTAAGTTATTTTATTCAGCTAGACATCACATATTGAAGCCACTCCCCTAGGCCATCACTCTTAAGTATTTTGTGGAAACCAGGATAGTTTGGGAATTGAAAAAGTCAAATTCATAGAAACAGAGAATAGAATGGTGGTTGGTGGTTACCAGGGGCTGTGAGAAGATGGAAATGGAGAGATGTTGGTCAAAGGGTACAGACTTACAGTTAGAAAATGAATAAATTCTGGGGATCCAATGTACAACAGGGTGATTACACAGTTCTTTGCCCCTTGAATAATGAGGGGTCAGGGATGTTCATCCCCATCACTGTGCAGTTGGAAATCCATGTAGAGAAAGACAAATACCATATGATTTCACTTGTATGTAGAATCTAAACAAAACAAAAGAAATGAAAAAAACAGAAATAGACTCATCGACACTGAGAAGTAACTGGTGGTTCCCATGGGGGAGGGGTGGGGGCAGGTGGGTAAAATTGGTGAAGGGGATAGAGGCACAAAATCTCAGTCATATATAAATTTGTCAGGGGGATGAAAGTAGAGCATACAGAATATAGTCAATAAATCTGTAACATCATTCTATGTTAACAATAGTAATTACACTAGTTGGGGTGAGCATTTAGTGGAGATAACTGTTGAATCACTATGTTGTACACTATATGTACATTGTGTATCAACTATACTTCAGTTAAAAAGGAAAAGAAAAAAAGAATATCCATGTATAAATTTTGACTCACCAAAAACTTAACTAGTGATACCTTACTGTTGACCAGAAGCCTTACTGATGATATAAAAGGTGTTAACACATATTTTGTATGTTATATGTATTCTATACCATATGCTTACAACAAAGTAACCTAGAGGAGAGTTTTAAAAATTGTAGCAAAAAGTTTTTCAATATATTTATTGAAGAAATCCACATATAAATGAACTCATGCAGTTCAAACAATGGTTCAATGGTCAACTGTAGTTAATAACACTCCTATATACTTGCAAGTTGCTAAGAGAGTGGTCTTAAATGTTCTTACCACAAAAAAAAATGGTAATTACATGACATGATGGAGGTGTTAGTTAACACTATGTCGGTAATCATTTTGCAATATATAAAGATATCAAATCAACACACTATACACCTTAAACTTACACAATGTTATATGTCAATTATATCTCAATAAGTCTAGAGAGAAAAAAAATTCTGAACATTCTTGGCCATTTATCCTTCTCAATAAAATTTAGAGTCAGTTTACCAATAAAAAAAAAACAATAGTTTCAAATCCTTATATTCTATAAGTCAGTAGCATGAAAACTAGCTTTAAAACTAAAGTCATTCTAAATCATTCATCTACACATGCATATGGCTCCAGGCATGCTCCCGTCCTTGCAGGCTCCCAAGCAACAGAAATGATTCTGTCACTGCCTGGAACAAGCAAGGTGTCAGTGTTCTACCTCCATCCACCCTCAGGCTATGGGAGCTTTCTCTGGAGGTAAGGGCCTCTCTCTGCCTCCATCTGGCTTTGGAGAAAAGCTTGTCACCTTTGATCAGATTAAGATTTCATCAAGTGCATAGATATTTGTGGGATATGCTTTGGGTTAGCCTTTTGACCTCTGAATTGGACCTCTGACTCCAGCCTGTAGATGGTGAACAAAGGGCAAGATGCAGGCAGCAGATACCACAGGTAAAAAGAGCCAAGAACCGGAGGTGGAAAATTAGTACAGGCTCAGAGAAATTGGAAGAATTTTTCTTTTACTTTGAAATACGAAGCAATTAAAACTAATAAATTCAATCCCTTCTTTTGCCTTTTCTATACCAGCACATTCCCAGTCCCCAGTCTTCCCCCACAATTCATTTTACATATACACATGTAGATATACACACATAAGTGTACAAAAGAATGCAGGACAAAGCTCGCTGAGATGAAGAAAAGGAAGGAGTTCAGAATTAAAAGGTTGTTCAAGGTCACTGAGGGTCACTTTGAGGGTCCCTGAAACAAGCCCTAAAAGCAGTCCAGTAGGAAATGGAACCATGACCAGTCCCTCTAATCCAGGAGAAATAACTGAGTGTCACCTTCTTTGAAGGTCAAAGTCTATGCATGCCCATAACCTTGCTGACTTCAATTTGGTCATTTGCTCAGATCTATAAATACTTTATTTCCATAAGAAATTCCATCCATTACAAAGCCAAATATTTGGCCCTTATTAGATCCAGACTTTTATCTTTATTTTCAAGGACCTGTCTGCACTTTTGGGTTTAGTTTGCTGAGACCTGATCTGACTTCAATAGGAATAAAAGGGATTTAAATATATAAAACAGTTCATTTATTCATATTCTGCTTGTGTTTATAGGGTGGATAGGGATAACTACATAGCACAATTTTTATTTTAATTTATTTATTTTTTATTACAGTATCATTGATACACAATCTAATGAAGATTTCATATGAGCAACATCATGGTTTCAATACTCACCCATACTATTAAGTCCCCCCCCCGCCTTATTGCAGTCACTGCCTATCAGCATAGTAAGATATTATACAGTCACTACTTGTCTTCTCCATGCTATAGTGCTTTCCCTGTGCCCCCACACACATATTATGTCTGCTAATCATAATGCCCTTTAATCCCCTTCTCCCTCCCTCCCCACCCCCTTTCCCTTTGGTAACTGCCAGTCCCTTCTTGGAGTCTCTGTGAGTCTGCTGCTGTTTTGCTCCTTCAGTTTTGCTTTGTTGGTATACTCCACAAATGAGGGAAATCATTTGATACTTGTCTTTCTCTGCCTACTTATTTCACGGAGCATAATACACTCTAGATCCATCCATGTTGCTGCAAATGGGAGGATTTCTTTTCTTTTTATGGCTGAATATTCCATTGTGTATATGTACCACATTTTCTTTATCCGTTCATCTATTTATGGATACTTAGGTTACACAGCACAATTTTTAAAAGCTATTGATACTCTAAGGTAAGTGAATTCGAATTATGGTTCCCCCTTGTGTCTCTGAGAAACATAGTACAGGACAATTCAACTAGTGTTTATTGAGTGCCTAGTACATTGTCTCCATGATGCCACATTGTGTCTCAAAAGTAGGTGCTCAACTATTGTATGAGTCAAATGGCTATTAGTTAATTTTATCAGTTAAAAAGACAGGTGATTAAAAAATATCTTCAATTCCCTGGCTGGCATTTGAGTGGTTTGGAAAGGATCAGGATTCATTTCTAGGAATGGATTTATCTTCTAATCAGGGTTCTGCAGTGTGGATAAAATGAGAGTTCCTGTGGCCAGGATTTTCACCTGGCCCTGGTTGACTAGCTCACTGCACAACTGTGGACAATACATGGCTGTTGACTCTATATAAAGATCTCTGCCCAGTACTCTGGACACGACATGGTGGCAGGGCTGCAAGGCTGCAGGAGAGCAGAGGAGAGGCTGGAGTGGTGGCAGTGCCAAGGACAGAGGCCCAGAGGAGCTGTGTGGGACGACTGTGCAGAGAGGCCCAGAGGACAGCTACATGGGACTGCTGTGCAGGCAGAGAGGCCCAGAGGAGGGCTGTGCATGCAGAGAGGCCCAGAGGAGGGCTGTGCAGACAGAGGGACCCAGAGGCAGAGACCAGCTTGCTGCATGCAGACTTTCTCTGAGTGAATGGGATTCTAGTGACTGACCTGCCATCTGGAAATAAAGTTGGGTATAACTCTTTCACTCCAACAACGTTTTGCTGTCAGTTTCTTTGGTTACATTGAATCCATAGTGAACTTGCCCAGGGCTGAAAACCATTGGCAAGACAATTGGCATAGTCAGCAGGATTCATTGTTGACCAAGGAAAAAGACAGGCTGCCTTATGGGATGGGTGCTTCAGTGGGCTGCCCCTGTGAATGGGGAGACAGTGGATCATCCCAATTCCTTGCCAGACGAGATGGCAGTACTGCCAGGTATTCTGAAGGAGGAAGAGGCCATCAAGGAAAAAGACAACTCCTGAGGGAAGCACAGGTGAAGGTGGCATGAGAACATCAGCTGCGAAGCCTTGAGGTGAAGGTGAGAGAGCTGCTGAAGACTGAGCTGGCACTGCTGCAAGGTGCTGTAGCAGAGGAGGCACTCGGGGGAGTGGAGAGAAAGGTGCCATCTGCCCCAGAAATGGAGGAGCTGGGGAAGGATGAAGGGGTGGTGCCGGAGGCACTGGCCCCTCCTGTATTGAAAGCACACCCAGTGGTCGTAAAGAAAATAAAGACCCAGCCACTGAAAGTTCCCCAAGGAGAGGAGCAGCCCCCTCCCCAGTTGTGGAGCACTCTATGGTCTGCCCCTATACTCAGGCTGAGCCAGTGGCTGTGGGACTTAGGGGTGGATGGAATTGTTCTGTCAGGATCAGAGATGGGAAAGCTGTCTTCCCTGACAGTGCAGCCTTCCTTGAGGCAGCAATTACAAAATGCAAGGTGACACATACAGTAGCTGAAGCAACGAGAACTCGGAAAGAAATAAGACCTGTTACTCACAGGAGGAATTTGAGGGGCCTCTTGAGGGTTACGAGGACCCAGATGTGGGTTGATTTGATATGGGCAGGAGCAGATGGAAGGAAATTAGATGGGAAGCCAAATAGGATCTTACTGGAGCTATGGCAACAACTGAAACCAGAACAGCAATTCCAGCCATTAAGACCAAAGAGGCAGAGGTCAGAGACAGAGCCATGAGTCCAGCCTGTGTGTCTGCAAGACTTTTTGCTGGAGAGACTGGAGAACAGTGTTCGAACTTCCTTGCACAGGAACCATTGCAAAGGACTAAGGGCACATGGATTGAGTGGAGAGGATCCTGGAGGGGTGGAGTGTAAATAAAATGAGAGTTCCTGTGGCCAGGATTTTCACCTGGCCCTGGTTGACTGGCTCACTGCACACCTGTGGGCAATATATGGCTGTTGACTCTATATAAAGATTTCTGCCCAGTGCTCTGGACACGACATGGTGGCAGGGCTGCAAGGCTGCAGGAGAGCAGAGCAGAGGCTGGAGTGGTGGCAGTGCCGAGGACAGAGCCCCAGAGGAGAGCTGTGTGGGACGACTGTGCAGAGAGGCCCAGAGGACAGCTACGTGGGATGGCTGTGCAGGCAGAGAGGCCCAGAGGATGGCTGTGTGGACAGAGGGGCCCATAGGATGGCTGTGCAGGCAGAGGGTCCCAGAGGCAGAGACCGGCTTGCTGTATGCAGGCTTTCTCTGAGTGAATGGGATTCTAGTGACTGACCTGCCACCTGGAAATAACATTGGGTATAACTCTTTCACTCCAAGAATATTTTGCTGTCAATTTCTTTGGTTACATTGAATCCATAGTGAACTTGCTCAAGGCTGAAACCCATTGGCAAGACATGGAGTGAAAAAAAGTTGAAGTACAGATGTGGTTAAGAAATAGGTGAAGTTTGTTTTATTGCCCATGATTATCTAGTGTTAGTCTTATGCTACTACACCCCTTCCCACTTTAGTGCATAAGGAACAACATTAACGCGCTCCTCTCTGCCAAGTTGGATGGGTGGGGCAATAGGGAAAAAAAGTCTTGAAAACTGAAACTCAGGAAAATTGATTCATAACAGGTGACCTTGGCCTCTTTGGGAGGGGCTTTCTTTGGGACATAGCTTATAAATATGTCATACATAGGAAAGGTGTCACTGGGATCTTGCCAGAAAGATTTGAGTCTTCCTCAAGGTCAGTCAACAAACAAGAGTGACTAGAATGTGACAACTGGAAAAATTGTAATCTCTTCAACAGCACTGGAACTTCCCTGGCATGCATGAGGTCATGGTGAAAAATGTAAGAGGAGAATGGGAAAAAACTGGTAACGAAAAGTTGGGGCAATGGAAATAAAACATGGGACTAATTTGTCGGCTATAAGAGAAGAGTGGGCTCTGGCCCTTGCTATGAGTTACTGAGAGAAAACAGCCCTGTGGTAGGGAAGGATATTCATCTAGATATGTTGATTTGATGAAATAAAATGATAGAAATCAAGAACACTGCTTCCCTTTGTTCAAAGTCTGCTGTCCAAGCAATCTTCCCATCTGTAACCTGGTTCTTAGAGTGATATGCCCATTTAGAGGGAAAGTGCTGAGTAAATACAAATGTGCATTAACCCACTAGATCCAGCTGTAAATTAATAAATGACTTCCTGGTTGTATGTCTTTTGTAGATGTAGTTAGTGCAAAGCAGTCCCCCAGGACTTGGCTACTTTGGGTGCACTAAATAAACTGTTTCTGGATCTGGAAAGCTGAGGATCTGACCCTGAACTCATGAGGAACTTGCAGTCAGCTTGCCTATTGAACTTTGATAACTTCAGCATATTAAGCATTATCATTATTATTCTCTAGCTCTCACATAGCCTGCAGGTCAGATTTACTTCTGCTAGAAATCAATATGCCGAAAAACAAGAAAGTGAGAAGAAAGTAATGTAGCAGAAAGAGATAGGGCTTTCATTCATAAGATCTGAATTTGGACAAGATACTCATGTTCCTACTCTTCATTTTCTCATTTGAAAATGGGGTTAATAATATCTACTTCTGGAAAGTTTCTCATAAGTTCAAATGATTATATATACATATGCCCATGGTGGGTGTTCAATAAGATATAAGTTGTGTTACTGCCATCCCAGGCTGAATTTACATTTTAAGCATACCATAGACTTTACCCAAAGGCACAAATGTCTTTGGGAGTCATTTCAGGCCCCAGTCAGGAAGTGGCAAGAGATTCTGGGGGTTCCAGCCCCCATCAGGATCTTTGGAAATCATACTCCAGTGGCCCTGAAAACTAGACCTTCTAATTGTCCACTAAACCTACTCAGGGAGGATGATGTAATTAAGGAGGTGCTGCTGGCATAAGTTTCGTAAATGGATGGTTCATAGAGATAAGGTACTCCCAACAAATTGTCCCAAGATGCGTTCTATTTTCATCCAGGGAAAACTTCTGAGAGGCAACATGAATAATAACATCTAACACTTATTTTGTGTCTGAGCCTGTTTTAACAAAAGTATTTCTATAACTATTTTCATATGTATTTGTTTTATCTCACCAAGATTAACCTAAACTCCTTCAGAACTTCATGTTCCCTTGTCTCACCTGAGGGTGTCAGCCACCAGGCAAGTTCACTCTGGATTCGATGAGACCAAATAACAACAACAGAATGTTAAGGGTAAAAGGCTTTATATCAAGCTTTATTTTCATGGGGACAGGTCAAATGCTGGAATCACGTCTGCCACTGAGGCAGTCACAATCTGTCTCCATCTCTGCCTCTGGGAAGAGCTCTTTATATAGTAACACAGGCAATAATGGCTTATTGACAACAGGTATGTAATCATTAGCCTAGCAGTAGGCCAATTACATAATCAAGTAGTTTAGGGTCAGGTGAGGATACTGGCCACAGCAATTTCCATTTTCCATACCCTCATCACGTAGTACAGTGTAGGGTGCAATGGAAGAACAAAGGCTATGGCTGATGATGCTGAACTACCAACATTTATTGATTTGTTACCATGAGCCAAGCAATATACTAACGTGTGTGCATGTATGCTTTATCTCATTCAATTCTGTTATTAACCTGATGAATTAGATACTAGTATTACCCCTATCTTACAGAGGAGGCCTTGGGGCTTGAAGGTTATGTCACTTGCCTAAAGTCAAACAGCTTCAAGTGGCTGAGTAGGGATTAAATCCAAGTTGATGATTACAAAAACCATTCTACTACCAACCTACTACCTCCAATATTGGCATTACCATTTATCTCAGGCAAGCTATTTAATATTTTTAAGATACATCTGTAAAAATTTCCTCTCTCACCAAAAACAGAATAAAGTGAATTCATCCTTTTGACTCTGAGAATGATGAAGCCCTAAAGACTGTTTTTAGAGCAGTCCTGAGATATCTAATTTCATAATTTCTCATGGATTAAATAACAAATAAAAATAAAACTTTCCTGTTTTTAGGCAATTAATAATCAATATTACTGGTAAAAACAATCAGCACAAAGTAAAGCTGAAAAAGGCAATGGGTGCAGTGGATACAGCGAATGTTCCTATGGCCATGATTCTCACCCGGCCCTGGTCGGCTTGCTCACTACACACGTGTGGGCAAAAAAAAAATATAGAGTTGACTCTATATAAAGAGCTCTGCCCAGTGCTCAGGGCTCCTGCATGGCTGCAGGCCTGCAAGACTGCAGGGGAGCAGAGGCTGGAGAGGTGGCAGTGCCGAGAACAGAGACTGAGATGGCTTTGGGGGCAGAGAGGCCCAGAAGCAGAGACTGGCTTGCTGCATGCAGACTCACTCTGAGTGGACAGGATTCTACTGATAGACCTGCCACCGTGGGAAAAAGTTGGGTATAAACCCTTTCACCCCAAGAACGTTATATTGTCATTTCCTTGGTCACACTGAGTTCATAGTGAACTTGTCCAGAGCTGAAACCCATTTGCAAGACACCTTCCACAGTGCATTCTGGTGTTTAACACTAATTAAGTAGCTATGTTAAGGCCTGAATGTGGTGGGAGGAGGAAAATCCAGGGAAAAATTTGGGTAGAGAACATCTTCCCTTCACCACCAGTATTTTTTTTAAGTCCCATAATGAAAATTTTCACATCTTTTTTCGTTTTCCCCTTGTCCAGAACTTTCTTTACCCTTCATATGCCTGTCACCCTTTCTTCTGTCCCTTGCTCCCTTTACTGCCCAGTTTTCAGGATCAGTTCATTTTTCATCTCTTCCCTCCTTTACTAGTCAAGGTGCTCTCTTCCCTGAATTCACATTGCAGTACTGATCATGCCCCTGGAATTTTAGATCTTATTACTTGTATTGGTTTCCAAGTCATATATTCTTTTAGTCTAGCGTTCTCAACCACAGCTGCTCACTGGAATTACCTGGGGAGCTTTAAAATGCTGCTGCCTGGGTCCCACCTGAGATATTTCATTGGTTTTAGCTGTAGCCTGGAGATTGGGGTTTTTTTAAGCTCCCCAAGAGATCTTAATGTCAGCCAGGGTTGAAAACCACAATTTTAGCCCATCATGAAGGTAAACTCCTTTATAATAGAGAATGTTTTCCATTAACAGCCCTCAAACTGGTTCACATGCTGGTATACCCACAAGTTATGGTTCTCCTTGAAAAACACTATAAATTAGTGATGAATTTGATTGATTTGTATAAATGAAGAACAATTTTAGAGGTGAAGAAACTACTATGGTTTAAGTATAAAATATAAAGGCACAGCCCTAAGAGTAGGTAACCACAAGTTCTTGAACTAAACTTGATTGGCTAGTTCCCAGTTTCCCCCTAATATTCCTCGCTTTTCTTTCTGTCATCCGTTAGCACTCATCAACAGTCTAGCAGCAGCAGGTGTCAAAGTTTTAAAGAAAAATTATGAGCCAAAAAATAGTTACTGAATTCAGTCTTTTTGCTTTCTTTTTTTGCAAAGTGATAAAGGCCTACTGCAACTAGACTTTTAGTCTTGGAATAATTCCACTGAGGTTGCAGAACACCCAACACAATAATAATTGCTGACATTTATTAAACTCTTATTACATAGCAGATGCTCTGCTTTGTATACATTATTTATAACATATACTTTAAATATTTATAAAGTATATAAATTATCATTTTGTAAGACAGCTTTTGGCAAAAAGAGATGAATGCTTTACAAAAAGTATTTTATTTAGAAATAACTTGTCTGAAGTAGGCCCCTTAGATCTCTTTATGAAGTGAACTCATATTTTATTAATAACAATGGCACAGACATGAGTTTTTAAATGGTAGCACTTATACATTGTGGAAAAATTAGTTCCTATGGCCAGGATTCTCACCTGACCCTGGTCTTCTTGATCATTACATATATGTGGGCAATATATTATTATTGACTCTATATAAAGAGCTCTGCCCAGGGCACTGGGCTGCACAGCTGCAGGAGAGCAGAGGCTGGAGGGGTAGCAGCACCAAGGACAGAGATTAAGACAGCTGCACAGGTGGAGAGGCCCAGAGGCAGAGACCTGTCTGCTGCATGCAGACTTGCTCTGAAGCGGACGGGATTCTAGCATTTGACCTGTCACCATGGGAATAAACGGGTATAAACAACTGGTCACCCAAGAGTTTTGATGCAGATGGACAATGAAATGAATGTTGTTTTCATGACTGCTAACACAAAATCCATCTTGCAGCCCATGGATCAAGAAGTCATTTTGACTTTCAAGTCTTATTATTTAAGAAATAAATTTTGTAAGGCTATAGCTGCCACAAACAGTGATTCTTCTGGTGGATCCA
This sequence comes from Manis pentadactyla, assembly GCF_030020395.1. NCBI lineage: Eukaryota > Metazoa > Chordata > Mammalia > Pholidota > Manidae > Manis > Manis pentadactyla. The sequence continues at coordinate 115,758,892 of NC_080038.1, read as the reverse complement.
GGCAAGGTAAATTGAAAACCTGAAAAGAATTTACTATTCTAGATGCCATTAAGAACATTTGTGTGTCATGGGAAGAGGTCAAAATATCAACATTAACAGGAATTTGGAAGCAGTTGAATCTAACTTTCATGGATGACTTTGAGGGATTCAGGACTTCAGTGGTGAAAGTAACTGTGGATGTGATGGAAATTAAAAGAGAACTAGAATTAGAAGTGGGGCCTGAATATATGACAAAATTGCTGCATCTCATAATAAAACTTGAATGGGTGAAGAGTTGGTTCTGATGGATGAGCAAAGAAAGTGTTTTCTTGAGATGGAATCTACTCCTGGTGAAGACTGTGAGATTACTGAAATGACAGCAAGGGTTTAGGATATTATGTAAATTTAGTTGATAAAACAGTGTCAGGGTTTGAGAGGACTGTCTCCAGCTTTTAAAGTTCTACTGTGAGTAAAGTGCTATCAAACAACATTTCATGCTACAGTGAAATTTTTCCTGAAAGAAAGAGTCCATCAATGCAACAAATTTTATTATTGTCATAATTTAAGAATTGCCACAACCACTCCAACCAGCATCCATTACTTCGATCAGTCCACAGCTATCAACATCAAGGCAAGACCCTCCACCAGCAAAAAGATGATGACTTCTTAAAGGCTCAGATGAGGGTTAGCGTTTTTTAGTAATAAAGTATTTTTTAATTAAGCTATGTACACTGTTTTTTTAGATATAATGCTACTGAATACTTAATAGACTAAAGAATAATGTAAATGTAACTTTTATATGCACTAGGAAACCAAAAAAATCATTTTGACTCACTTATGGTGATATTCACTTTGTTGCAGTCATCTGGAACTGAACCTGCAATATATCCATGACTGTATATCCATTATTACAAATTCATTTGGTCCAACAAAATTTTATATTGTGGTAACTCAAAACTATTTGTGAAAACAACAGACTATTTAATTGACCTATAAAACAAAGTAGGAAATTTAAATATCTTAAACCTTCATAAATTAAACTCAAGTCTTGAACTATTTAGAATATTGTATTTTTATTATTTTCACATGGTGGTAAAATTAGGGAGAAAACAAGAAGATTGTTATTAAACTAAAATTAAGTCACTCTGATTTGCCCAAAGTGCCATCTTTTTATTTGGAATATTACATGAACCATTTTCTAATACAATACATAAAACTTTTTACCCATGAAATCACCCCCCAAATACTCTTGAGTCTCTCTTTTCTACTTAATTTGTTACCTACCAACCTAGGCCATTGTTTGAAGTCACAGTAAATTTTTTTCTCTTGATTTACAGTTTCAGTGAGAAAAACTTTGAAAGCCAACATATGTAATGAAACAAAAAGAAACAGTTAAATCTCTTTTTTGTTGTTTTTTGGAAGTTGTTGACTGTTTATCTGGAATAAATGTATTCCTATAGTGTTCAGATAATAACAAAATTAATTTTTGATCAATTACACATTGATTTTTCCCAAAATATAGAAAAAGAGAGGAAGAGGAAGATCAAAAGAGACAAGTAAGCAAGAGCCAGCCCTAGATATGTATAAAGTGGTCACAGTACAAGACTAACTATATTTCCTTACAAGTTTGGGAGATGGTATAGAGGCAGGAACTCTCAGGTTGGCACACCCATACTAAAAAGTGACTACACCTGGTTTAAACAGTAAGTCAGATAAGTGACGATTTTAAGTCCAAACCTTAGAAAGATATTTATTGTTTCCTAAAGTATGGAAACAAAGGAGGGGACTTTCAAATTATTAATGATAAACGGAAAAGGAAATAAAAGAAAATTTGACATTTAATTAACAGGAGGTAGCAAAGTTAAAAGTTAATGATATGTGTGACATCCATTCCTTTATTTATTTATTTCTAGTTTCCCACAGGTTGGGAGATTCTACACTTTCAATTATTTCTACCAGTTGTCAAATTTTAGAATTTAGTGGGTGATGTCAACAAGATGGTGGACTAGGAAACTCCAGACCTTATTTCCTCCATAGAAATACCAAATAAGCAACCACAGATTGACTAAAGCCTTTATAGGATCTCTGTAAACCAATAAACCAAAGGTTTACAGCAACCAAGCGATCCACCAGTCAAGAAAAAGCTACGTCAAAAACAGTAGGAAATGTTGTAGCCCTTTTGCTCACCCTTTGCACACCCCGGCCTTGGAAGAGGTATGGCTGGAAAGTAGCAGCCCAATTCCCGTTTCCATCCATTGGACTGAAGAAGCAGAGCAAAAATTGTTTACAAGTTTTTGTTGGCCTGTGAGGCTGTTTGAGTGATTGGTTCCTGTTTTGCCCGACTCAGAGCTCAGCTGAGCAGAAAACTTTAGATCTCAACCTGGACATCATGGAAGGCAACAAAGCGCATCATGACATGTAAAAACTGTAGGGTTTGCAGACATGCGGATGCCTGGGGTCAAGAGATTACAAGTAGAGGAATACAATAGAAATTCTAAGGCCTCAGGAAGAAACTAGGATGAGATGTTTTGGGATATTGAGATATTTAAAAGTAGTTGGGGAAATAAAAATTTAAAAAGCATACACATAGACCCAGAGAGGACACATGCCAAGAAAAGACCATTGAAGACCTCAATCCTTCATTCACCCTGGGCTGATCCTAAGGCTCAGGGGTGCTCTGAATGGTAAAGAGCTTCCATGTCACTCTTCAAAGACTGGGAGAGATGGGCATTTTCTCAGATGCCTAATTTTCAACAAAATATCAAAAAACATACAAAAAATCAAGGAATCATGGCTCATTCAAAGGAACAAAATAAATCTCCAGGAATCATTCTTGAAGGAATACATTCATCAGCCTTACTAGAGAAGGACTTTAAAAGTGCTGTCCTTATGTTCAAAGAGCTAAAGGGAAACATGAACAGAGGAGTAAATGAATGCAGTAATTCACTCAATTTTATCTGATGAAACAAGAAACTCAGGTGTCAAGATAACCACAATAACATACCAATGCACTGTTATTATCCAGCCATTAAACATTAAAATCGTTTAATTCTCTATCCTAACTTCTCTGTTTGTATGCCCTACAATGACAGGAGAAAATTTCTTCCATATCCAGAGCTTCAGCTATCAGTTATATGCAGATGTCTCACAAATTTATGTCTTCAGTTATCTTCCTGAGATCAATTATTTCATACTTCAATGTCCCCTCAAACTCAGCACAGCCAAGACCAAATTCATGATGGTAACCCCATATGTGGTTATTTCCCATCCATCCAATGAGCAAGCCATAAAGCCAGGAACTTTATTCTCCTTTACATTCCATACCCTATTATAAGCTCCATGTACTTCTTGTTCTCACTCATCTCATTAGCACTTTGACATTCATTTCTGTGGGTATTAGTGTCTGTCTCCCACACATTTCAGTTGAGCAGAGACTATTTTTTCTCATAATCTTATTTCCAGAATATATCACAGTGTGTGCCCTTTACATGGATGTTTAATAAATACTTATTGAAGAAATTTATCTTTAATCTTTGAACTCATAATCAGGAAGTAAGTCTGATATGAAAAATGTATAAATGTAATTCCTTTTCTCCCTACCTATAGGAAGATGTTATTCCCCAGAGTTAATGGGTTTCAGTTTGACACTCACTGTGAGATTACCCTGGTTATTGTTTTTACTTCTGAGTTTTTAGTTCAGGGTCATCTTGTACATTTACCTAAATTTCCTGAACATTTTCTAACTTGTCTAGTACAATTCTTCCTGTATCTATAATCTCTTATTAATATGAATTCAAATATAATGTTCAACTTCTTGGGTGGAAAATATTCAATACTTACAAGTCAGCAAGTGAAACCAGAGGTCCTAAGGATGGAGATGAGGTTGAGGAAATGGTAGCGTTTGTCTCAAGACGCCACTCTGGATTCAGGTCCTGCTTGTGCTACTAGTTTCAAGTAAGTTCACTTAACACCTGAATATGTTCCTGCATTTCCAAAAGCAGTCACAGTATCAAAAATACCTGTAGAACAAAATTATTGTTAGAATTATATTGGAAGATGTCCCTGCAATTAGTTTTTAAACTGTACAATCACACAAATGTACATAATTGCCCTAAAGTGAACAGAGTTGGAGTGAATCCTGTAATAGTGATAGGTGCATGGAATTTCCCGGCAAAGGCTTACAAACAGTGGGTACATTCTACAGTGCATTTCTATCTTGTTTTTGAACGTGTTTTTGAAATGAATAGTGTGGTGGCAGAGGCAAAGACAGACATACCATACGGAATAAAAGGAGGGAGGAGTACTTCTAAAATCTTGTATTTCACCAGTCAGTTTGGAATCTATTTCTACCACGTTTCAGCTTCCCGGGAGTCCCAAACTCCCCCATCATGCCTTAACTCCCCTCTCTTAACTACCTGACCCAGTAACTGCCAGCGCGAGGCTACAAACTGCCTGCTGGTCTCCGGCCAGCCGGCTTGACGTCGTCACGTTGTGACATCGCGAGCACCCCCACGCGCATGCTCACTGTGAGGCCAGGCACCCTGTAGGCTACAGGAGCCGAAGCGCCCCTCAGCTACACCGGGCGGACCGTGACTGGACCGCGCCTTCCCCTCACCAGGCAGCTAGGGTCCCCCTGCTTTCCAACCAACTGCCAACCGGGTGCCTCCATTCCGGAGAAGAGGGAGACCCTGAGCAGACACCATGAGCATCCTCCTGTTCTTACTGAGCGTCATTTTCTTAGCCTTGTTGTTCTGTTTATGTAAATGCTGTTTTGAGGTAAAGTGTAACTGGAATTAGGTGAAGCTAGATGAATACGTGGAGGGTGGGGCGGGGGGCGGGGGGATGTCTAAGAGAGTAGAAAGGTAGTAAAATAGTAAAGTTAAGGGGAGATCAATTCATTCCTCTCTCTCTCCTGAGAGCCCCAGATGGTTACGCTTTACCTTCACACTTCCCTCACGTTCGTGGACCATTCGACGGCCCGGGTCCGTCATAAAAAGTCCCGTCACTAAGCGATACTGCACGCTTTTCACCCACTTGAAGAGCTGAAAGTGCCCACTCCCTACCACCACCTCCCACTTTAAGAGTGTGTACCTTCTCTATCTGTGGTTTCCACTGCCCCCCATGTCACTACTTGCCTTCCTCCGCTGTATTTTCCTTTTCTGCCATCTTTGTGAGAGGGTTTTGAGCATTCATAAATAATTCCGGTCAAAATGTGGGTTTCCTGGTGATATTTAAAGTTTCAAGTGAAGTACTTTTAGATATGGGTCAGACACGGTAAAAACATAGACCGACTGGGCTGCTCAGAAATGTACGCCAAGGCTAGGGCATTTAGGCATTAAAAGGCTGCCTTCATATTTTAGTGTAGTCATTCAACAGATTTTTAATCTCTGATCCTTAGGGGAGGACAGTCAGGTCACTTTGGTAACCAAGACTCAGCATGTTATTTGGTAGTATTAGAAATTGCTAAACTCAGTAAACTACATATGTGTAATGTCTTTCCCTTACAGACACACAATGGTGAAATAAATACCCGCAAGTTCGACTACTCTCGCCCCAGTAAGGCCGTTGTCCTCTTCTTCTGGGTCAACTAAGAGCAACACTGATAGTCTTTCAGTCAAGAGTCTCTCTTGGGATAGTTTAAGTAATTATCCTGATTCAGGAGCCACGCAGCAGCAAATACTGGCAGACCTCAGGATCATGCGACTCAAGCTGACTGAATTGGAACAACTACTTGCCAGGGGTGCATCAGATAGCTCGACATCCACCGACAGGCTTACAGACCGTACTGATGATGAAGACACTCATTAAAGGCTTTGAATCCACTTTGAGTGGATTCATTTGATTGTATGTGTTTATATCACATAAATTATTGTTTAGAAGGGGAGGGAATGCCAAGTCAGTTACAAAATCCAGACTCTTATCAATTTGCCTACTCATATTAACAGAATTAGTTATATGTGGCTAATACATATTACTGGGGAAGGAGTGAAAGCACAATAGAGAAAGAAAAACAGTGCAAAAGCTTTTTTTTTACATAAAATACAGTAAAAATATAGTTGAGATAGTGATTTTAATTTCACTCGAGTGTGAAAAACAGTTTTGTGTGATTATTTACAATACTGCAGATGTCTCCATTTCGCATTAGATGGGATTTGATGGGGCTTTTTTCATTATGCAGAAGACTCTTTTTTAACCACTGTTGAATCTGTGCGATAATGAGAGCTGTCATTGAGCACCCTAAAATATGCTAGTCACTGTTAAGATCTGTACTTTACAAGCTTGTGAAGAGAATCACACAAACTCTTTGCAGTCAGCTCTTGAAGAGGACTTCTTCCCCATCATCCCCCATACCCCCATACACAAAAATTAGATATTATTTCAGCAGAAATGTGCGTAAATCTTCCCAGAATTGCACGTCAAGAGTTGGGCTAGAGCTTCTGGATAAGCAATGAATGCTAAGTCGAAACCAAAGAAAAATGTATGGCATTTTGAGTTAGTTGCCAAGAAAATTCACATGTTTGGACATTTTCAGAAGATGATACTAGAAAAATCTCATCGTAAGTTTAGTACCCCAATCCATGATATAAATTCTTTAGCAACTATTTCACTTTCACCTTTAAAAATATTTGACTTGGTACTTTTTTGATGTGATAATGTGAACATGTGAAATGAATTGATAGATAAATTTTGTAAATGGTACATTTTTCATAGAGGAAATCTTTAGCTATTTCAATGATTTTGTTTAACTGATTTCATTTTTTTTTAAACATCAATGAAGACTAGCATCTGTCTGAAACTCCAGAAAACTAAATCAGGTCACCTTTTGTTAGCCTAGAAATTCTAAAAGAATTACACCATCTAAGAAAGATTTATGGAACTAACTTTTTAGTCTTCAACTGTGTCTCCAAATCTTTACCCAGAATCATTATATGTAGTGCTACTTTAATTAGTGTATGGGCACCTGCAAAATTGTATATAATGAAACTATAAACTGAATCTTATTTTCTATTCGATGTATGTTACCATCAGAGATCCTTTTTTAAAAAACAATTTCAATTATATTGTGTAATATTTAGTTTTAAGTATGCTAAGTTTCTCCAACCTTCCAAAAACTCATCTAGGATTCAGGACAATTAGCTTCTACCGTAGGCTCTGTCACTTCCTAACAATTTGATCTTCTGCAAGACATAACATTTCTGTTCATCCGTCCTTTCTTCTGTAAATAAGGAGCTGGACACTAGACTTCCCTCCACGGTCCCTTCTAGTCCTAACATTCTATTCTCATTCACCAGTCTCTCCATCAAATGATACTAACCCTAAAGCAAGATTTAATTAGTAATTCATACTTTAAAGAACCTTGGAACTTTTCCTAAGAATCTTTAACCAGATAACTAAGCATCCCAAGCTAATGTCTTTAAAGTTAGGAAGTTCACTGACCAGATTCTTTCAAAGCTGGACACAGCTGGACAATCAAAGTCACTTGGGTTTCTTTCTGTATGATATTGGTGTGTTTTAAAAATTCAAACCCAATACTGTAATTGTACATGGAGGAATTTTTGTATATGCTGTCTGTCACAAATTCATATATATGTATTGTATATATATATACATACATGGATGTATAGTGCTTCGCATGATGCCTGATACTTTTAATTGTGCAGTAAGTAGTTCATATTAAGGCCTAAACAAAACTTGGAAAAAATATCTTCTTAAATAATGATTCCCTAATATAGTCCTATTTTCTCAGATCATTTAAGAATTATTATGTCATTAAAACAACTAATTATATAAGATGAAATGTGAAAGAAAATGCAATACCCTAAATCTTGAATGGTGTAAGTAAATTGCTATAAAATATATTAGTGTTTCTTAAGTGAGCTACATGGAATTAATCATAGTTAATAATACACAGCATGACATACCTGATTTTACAACTTGAGAGACTTCCTTTCCAGATATATGAGCCATATGTCCCAAGATAGAGAAAATAGCAAATCCAGCAAACACACTCGTGAGGCAGTTTGTCAAACAAACTATAATGGCTTCTGAGAAGCAGTTGTTATTGAACTTACTGTGAGATGATAAAGCAACTAAGCCACCCCAAGCCACTGAAAGGGAGTGAAATATCTGAATGGCAGCATCTTTCCAAACCTACAAAAGAAAATAATTTGATATTTTAAAGACTATGTTCTCAATTATTAATTTTAATTTTTAATCTTAGAAAATAATTTGATTTTAGAATTAAATTTAAACGTAAAACTAAATCACTTAAATTTAATCTTAGAAAATAATTTAATATGTAAAAATATGGACTCTTAATTTTCATTTTCATCTGTATAAAACACATATACAAATGAATAAATATTATAAATAACAATGCAATCAACACCAAGTTCAGATATTCAAAGAAAAGGAAATATATATTTTTATTATATATTATACACACACACACACTACTCAGCTTAATAAATATAATGTTACCAGTCTTCTAAAGCCTCCATGTGCCCCTTCCTGATCATCCCACCCTTCTACCCTCCAGTGGTAACTATCCTGACTTTTGTGTTTGTCATTTCCTTGTTTACATTTTTACTATGTAAATATGTAAACCTAACACAATAGGGCATTTAGCTTTCTATGTTTTGGGGTTTATAGAAAAGTTTTCTGAATGTTGTAGATAAACTGGCATATCTTCGGGCAAGTGTTTTTTAGTCCATCTGAAAACAAGACTGGCCAGTGGAAGGCAGGCAGTATAATACGGTGACTTAGAGTTCTAGCTCTGGAATCAGAAAGATTGAAGTTTACATCCAACACCTCTCACTCTCTTTGACGTCAATTTACTTGACATTTTTAAGCCTGTTTTTTCATCTGTAAAATGGAGATGATAATAATAATTATTATAAGTGTCCTAGGAATGATGTGAGAATTAAATGACATAGATGTAAAACAATTCGGATGCTCAATGGCAGATATTAATGTTATTATGAAAAATTTTCATAAATTAATACTCAGTTTCTTCTGTGGAAGTTAAAAACAATAATTTACCCCCTGAAAGGTATGTAATCTATTTCCAATTTCAACAGAAATAAAGTTGTTAGGGAGTAAGAGAAATATTACAAGGTCTTCAGAATACCTAGATGATTACTTCACTATAATTGCCTCATCATGGCAGGAAGCCCATAGGAAGCAAAACGGATGGATAGATGAATGGACGGACAGAGTGACTGAGCAGTCAATCAGGGTTATTTCACTTACATATAACAGTCACGTTAGAAATAAAACGCTCTTATTTCTTAGGCAGTTGTACATATTAAGAGAGGAACAACATGCTCCCATTGGTCTCAGCTGCTTGTACTCGATACATTATATACGTATATGTGAGTGAGGGGGAACTGGAAGTGGGTATGGCAGGTCCGAGTGGTGTAAGAATGCTACTGCATACCTTGAGGTGTGCCTAAGTTGCAAAAAAAGTGAAATTCCAAACATAATTATAATCTCCATATTTAGCAGTCTCAGAGCTTTATGCAAGATTATTAGTTTAAGGACTGGGAAATCTTAATTCAAGATGCACAAACTGGGTGTGTAAACTTAACTAAATGTGAATCTTTCCGGATCTGAATTTCATCACTGTAGAATGAGGGCATTAGTAAAATAATCACTGAAGACCTAAAGACCCCCCTAACTATAAATCTCTGTGGTTCTTTACCCATTTAGAGATCTCAGTAGAGTTCAGATATTCAAAGAAAAGGAAATATATTTATATCATATATTATACACACACACATATAAATATAAATATGAATATAAGTATAAATATAAATATAAATATAAATATATATAATCGTATGGCTTGAGAGAAATAAAGAAAATAATCTAAGAAAAAATTCTCACTGCCAGCAAACCCAAAGAAGGAGTGGGCATAGTGCTTGTGTTGAGGTGGGACGGTGGGAGGACTAAATTGTATGTTTCACAAGCAGCTTTACTTTTAGCTCTGATGAATTAAAGATAATAGAGACACTTAGACACAGACCAATATAAAATAGCCATTCCAATTGTTCAGGAGAGTTTCAAGGAGCTAGAAAGCCCAGGTGATTTGAGGCTTGTAAAAAGCCACTTAAAGAATATCAAAGGCAAGAATCAGGAGGGGCGGAAGATGGCGGCGTGAGTAGAGCAGCGGAAATCTCCTCCCAAAACAACATATATCTATGAAAATATAACAAAGACAACCCTTCCTAGAATAAAGACCAGAGGACACAGGACAATATCCAGACCACATCCGCACCTGAGAGAACCCAGCGCCTCGCGAAGGGGGTGAGATACAAGCCCCGGCCCCGCAGCAGCCGAGCGCCCCTCCCCCCAGCTCCCGGCGGGAGAAGAGCAGGCAGAGCGGGAGGGAGACGCGCCCAGGACTGCCGAACACCCAGCCCCAGCCATCCGGGCCAGAGTGCAGGGCGCTCGATACTAGGAAAACAGGGCAGCAAGAACAGTGAGCAGGCACTGGAGGTTGGGCGACAGAGGACATAAGAAAAGCACGCGACCATCTATTTTTGCTTTTTTGCTGTTTTGTTTTGGCGAGCGCTTTTTGGAAGTCTTAAAGGGATAGGGACCCCAATACTAGGGAAACAGGGCAGAAAGACCGACCGGAGAGCAGAGGCCTGAGGCTGGCACCGGAGAATAAAGAAAAACAAACGACCACCTTTTTTTTTAATTAAAAACTTTTTTTTTTTAATTAAAAAAATTTATTTTCTTTTTTTTTTTGGTGGGCGTTGTTTTGTTTTGGCGGGTGCTTTTTGGAAGTCTTAAAGGGGCAGGGCGGGTCACTTAATCCAGAGGTAGGGAATCCGGGATCTCTGGGCACCCTAACCCCTGGGCTGCAGGGAGCAGGGAGGCCCCTTACGGAGATAAATAGCCTCCCAGCAGCTCCTGCTCCAACGCGACTCCACCATTTTGGAGTAGCTGCCCGAGCTAGGCCACGCCCACAGCAACAGCGGAGATTAACTCCATAGCAGCCGGGCAGGAAGCAGAAACCCTGTCTGCGCGCAGCTGCGCAGCACAAGCCACTAGAGGTCGCTGTTCTCCCAGGAGAGGAGGGCCACAAACCAACAAGAAGGGAAGTCCTTCCAGCCGTCACTCGTCCCAGCTCTGCAGACTATTCCTATCACCATGAAAAGGCAAAGCTACAGGCAGACAAAGATCACAGAGACAACACCAGAGAAGGAGACAGACCTAACCAGTCTCCCTGAAAAAGAATTCAAAATAAGAATCATAAACATGCTGACAGAGATGCAGAGAAATACGCAAGAGAAATGGGATGAAGTCCGGAAGGAGATCACAGATGCCAGAAAGGAGATCGCAGAAATGAAACAAACTCTGGAAGGGTTTATAAGCAGAATGGATAGAATGCAAGAGGCCATTGATGGAATTGAAATCAGAGAACAGGAACGCATAGAAGCTGACATAGAGAGAGACAAAAGGATCTCCAGGAATGAAACAATATTAAGAGAACTGTGTGACCAATCCAAAAGGAACAATATCCGTATTGTAGGTGTCCCAGAAGAAGAAGAGAGAGGAAAAGAGATGGAAAGTATCTTAGAAGAAATAATTGCTGAAAACTTCCCCACACTGGGGGAGGAAGTAATCGAACAGACCACGGAAATACACAGAACCCCCAACAGAAAGGATCCAAGAAGGGCAACACCAAGACACATAATAATTAAAATGGCAAAGATCAAGGACAAGGAAAGAGTGTTAAAGGCAGCTAGAGAGAAAAAGGTCACCTATAAAGGGAAACCCATCAGGCTAACGTCAGATTTCTCAACAGAAACCCTACAGGCCAGAAGAGAATGGCATGATATATTTAATTCAATGAAACAGAAGGGCCTTGAACCAAGGATACTGTATCCAGCACGACTATCATTCAAATATGACGGTGGGATTAAACAATTCCCAGACAAACAAAAGCTGAGGGAATTTGCTTTCCACAAACCACCTCTACAGAACATCTTACAGGGACTGCTCTAGATGGGAGCACTCCTAGAAAGAGCACAGCACAAAACACCCAACATATGAAGAATCGAGGAGGAGGAACAAGAAGGGAGAGAAGAAAAGAATCTCCAGACAGTGTATATAACAGCTCAATAAGCGAGCTAAGTTAGGCAGTAAGATACTAAAGAGGCTAACCTTGAACCTTTGGTAACCACGAATTTAAAGCCTGCAATGGCAATAAGTACATATCTTTCAATAGTCACCCTAAATGTTAATGGGTTGAATGCACCAATCAAAAGACACAGAGTAATAGAATGGATAAAAAAGCAAGACCCATCTATATGCTGCTTACAAGAAACTCACCTCAAACCCAAAGACATGTACAGACTAAAAGTCAAGGGATGGAAAAACATATTTCAAGCAAACAACAGTGAGAAGAAAGCAGGGGTTGCAGTACTAATATCAGACAAAACAGACTTCAAAACAAAGAAAGTAACAAGAGATAAAGAAGGACACTACATAATGATAAAGGGCTCAGTCAAACAAGAGGATATAACCATTCTAAATATATATGCACCCAACACAGGAGCACCAGCATATGTGAAACAAATACTAACAGAACTAAAGGGGGATATAGACTGCAATGCATTCATTCTAGGAGACTTCAACACACCACTCACCCCAAAGGATAGATCCACTGGGCAGAAAATAAGTAAGGACACGGAAGCACTGAACAACACAGTAGAGCAGATGGACCTAATAGACATCTATAGAACTCTACATTCAAAAGCAGCGGGATATACATTCTTCTCAAGTGCACATGGAACATTCTCCAGAATAGACCACATACTAGGCCACAAAAAGAGCCTCAGAAAATTCCAAAAGATTGAAATCCTACCAACCAACTTTTCAGACCACAAAGGCATAAAACTAGAAATAAACTGTACAAAGAAAGCAAAGAGGCTCACAAACACATGGAGGCTTAACAACACGCTCCTAAATAATCAATGGATCAATGACCAAATCAAAATGGAGATCCAGCAATATATGGAAACAAATGACAACAACAACACTAAGCCCCAACTTCTGTGGGACACAGCAAAAGCAGTCTTAAGAGGAAAGTATATAGCAATCCAAGCATATTTAAAAAAGGAAGAGCAATCCCAAATGAATGGTCTAATGTCACAATTATCGAAATTGGAAAAAGAAGAACAGATGAGGCCTAAGGTCAGCAGAAGGAGGGACATAATAAAGATCAGAGAAGAAATAAATAAAATTGAGAAGAATAAAACAATAGCAAAAATCAATGAAACCAAGAGCTGGTTCTTCGAGAAAATAAACAAAATAGATAAGCCTCTAGCCAGACTTATTAAGAAGAAAAGAGAGTCAACACAAATCAACAGTATCAGAAACGAGAAAGGAAAAATCATGACGGACCCCACGGAAATGCAAAGAATTATTGGAGAATACTATGAAAACCTATATGCTAACAAGCTGGGAAACCTAGGAGAAATGGACAACTTCCTAGAAAAATATAACCTTCCAAGATTGACCCAGGAAGAAACAGAAAATCTAAACAGACCAATTAACAGCAACGAAATTGAAGCGGTAATCCAAAAACTACCAAAGAACAAAACCCCCGGGCCAGATGGATTTACCTCGGAATTTTATCAGACATACAGGGAAGACATAATACCCATTCTCCTTAAAGTTTACCAAAAAATAGAGGAGGAGGGGATACTCCCAAACTCATTCTATGAAGCTAACATCACCCTAATACCAAAACCAGGCAAAGACCCCACCAAAAATGAAAACTACAGACCAATATCCCTGATGAATGTAGATGCAAAAATACTCAACAAAATATTAGCAAACCGAATTCAAAAATACATCAAAAGGATCATACACCATGACCAAGTGGGATTCATCCCAGGGATGCAAGGATGGTACAACATTCGAAAGTCCATCAACATCATCCACCACATCAACAAAAAGAAAGACAAAAACCACATGATCACCTCCATAGATGCTGAAAAAGCATTTGACAAAGTTCAACATCCATTCATGTTAAAAACTCTCAGCAAAATGGGAATAGAGGGCAAGTACATCAACATAATAAAGGCCATCTATGATAAACCCACAGCCAACATTATATTGAACAGCGAGAAGCTGAAAGCATTTCCTCTGAGATCGGGAACTAGACAGGGATGCCCACTCTCTCCACTGTTATTTAACATAGTACTGGAGGTCCTAGCCACGGCAATCAGACAAAACAAAGAAATACAAGGAATCCAGATTGGTAAAGAAGAAGTTAAACTGTCACTATTTGCAGATGACATGATACTGTACATAAAAAACCCTAAAGACTCCACCCCAAAACTACTAGAACTGATATCAGAATATAGCAAAGTTGCAGGATACAAAATCAACACACAGAAATCTGTGGCTTTCCTATATACTAACAATGAACCAAGAGAAAGAGAAATCATGAAAAACACCTCCATTCACAATTGCATCAAAAAAAATAAAATACCTAGGAATAAACCTAACCAAAGAAGTGAAAGACTTATACTCTGAAAACTACAAGTCACTCTTAAGAGAAATTAAAGGGGACACTAACAGATGGAAACTCATCCCATGCTCGTGGCTAGGAAGAATTAATATCGTCAAAATGGCCATCCTGCCCAAAGCAATATACAGATTTGATGCAATCCCTATGAAACTACCAGCAACATTCTTCAATGAACTGGAACAAATAATTCAAAAATTCATATGGAAACACCAAAGACCCCGAATAGCCAAAGCAATCCTGAGAAAGAAGAATAAAGTAGGGGGGATCTCACTCCCCAATTTCAAGCTCTACGATAAAGCCATAGTAATCAAGACAATTTGGTACTGGCACAAGAGCAGAGCCACAGACCAATGGAACAGACTAGAGAATCCAGACATTAACCCAGACATATATGGTCAATTAGTATTTGATAAAGGAGCCATGGACATACAATGGCAAAATGACAGTCTCTTCAACAGGTGGTGCTGGCAAAACTGGACAGCTACATGTAGGAGAATGAAACTGGACCATTGTCTAACCCCATATACAAAAGTAAACTCAAAATGGATCAAAGACCTGAATGTAAGCCATGAAACCATTAAACTCTTGGAAGAAAACATAGGCAAAAACCTCTTAGACATAAACATGAGTGACCTCTTCTTGAACATATCTCCCCGGGCAAGGAAAACAACAGCAAAAATGAGTAAGTGGGACTATATTAAGCTGAAAAGCTTCTGTACAGCAAAAGACACCATCAATAGAACAAGAAGGATCCCTACAGTATGGGAGAATATATTTGAAAATGACACATCCGATAAAGGCTTGACATCCAGAATATATAAGGAGCTCACACGCCTCAACAAACAAAAAACAAATAACCCAATTAAAAAATGGTCAGAGGAACTGAACAGACAGTTCTCCAAAAAAGAAATACAGATGGCCAACAGACACATGAAAAGATGCTCCACATCGCTAATTATCAGAGAAATGCAAATTAAAACTACAATGAGTTATCACCTCACACCAGTAAGGATGGCTGCCATCCAAAAGACAAACAACAACAAATGTTGGCGAGGCTGTGGAGAAAGGGGAACCCTCCTACACTGCTGGTGGGAATGTAAGTTAGTTCAACCATTGTGGAAAGCAGTATGGAGGTACATCATACTGTATTTACCAGCCATCTCCAGTGAAAGAGACTTACCATTTGACCCGGAATTCCACTCCTAGGAATTTACCCTAAGAACGCAGCAATCAAGTTTGAGAAAGACAGATGCACCCCTATGTTTATTGCAGCACTATTTACAATAGCCAAGAATTGGAAGCAACCTAAATGTCCATCAATAGATGAATGGATAAAGAAGATGTGGTACATATACACAATGGAATACGACTCAGCCATAAGAAAAGGGCAAATCCAATCATTTGCAGCAACATGGATGGAGCTGGAGGGTATTATGCTCAGTGAAACAAGCCAAGCGGAGAAAGAGAAATACCAAATGATTTCACTTATCTGTGGAATATAAGAACAAAGGAAAAACTGAAGGAACAAAACAGCACCAGAATCACAGAACTCAACAATGGACTAAAAGGTACCAAAGGGCAAGGGACTGGGAAGGATGGGTAGGTAGGGAGGGTTAAGGAGGGGAGAAGTAGGGGGGTATTAAGATTAACATGCATGGGGGGGTAGGAGAAAAGGGAGGGCTGTACAACACAGAGAAGGCAAGTAGTGATTCTACAACATTTTGCTATGCTGATGGACAGTGACTGTAAAGGGGTTTATAGGGGAGACCTGGTATAGGGGAGAGCCTAGTAAACATAATATTTGTCATGTAAGTGTAGATTAGTGATACCAAAAACAAAGCAAAAAAAAAAAGGGCAGTTCCTGTGTGGTAACCTCCAACAATTTCTACACAAGGGTTTAAAGGGCATATAAATGTGTAGGCAAAGGGTCTGTTTGTGTTTATACAGAGGATCAAAGCCTAATTGGGCTACCCCGAAAATGAACTAAGATATGATATGAAAAAGAACTGCCAACATCAGCACTCTCTGGAAGACTCATGCCAGAAGATGATCATCAAAAAACCCCAACAAAGATCCACGCACTGCTACAGCTGTAGATGCACTCATCCCACCAGCTCCTGGACTTGCCATGGGAATGAGGAACGAGATATCTAAGCTGGCCTGTGCATACTGTAAAACAACAAATTTGACTGGATCTATACTGTTGGAACTCAACCAAGAATTTGGAGAAGTGCAAATTGTAGCGCTCCAAACTCTTACAACTACAGACTATTTACTGTTAAAAGAACATATGGCATGTGAACAGTCCCCAGGAATGGGTTGTTTTAATTTGTCTGATTTCTCTCAGACTGTTCAAGTTCAGTTGGACAATATCCACCATATCATAGATAAGTTTTCACAAATGCCTAAGGTGCCTAACTGGTTTTCTTGGTTTCACTGGAGATGGCTGGTAATTACAGATATGCTTTGGTTATGTAACTATACTCCTATTATGTTAATGTGTGTGCGCAATTTAAGTAGTAGCTTAAAACCTATATATGCTGAAGTTACTCTACAAGAAGATTTGTCAAAGAAATAATCAATCTTCCCATGTTTTCTTCCGCCTGCTACTTCTATAGCTTTTCTTCTTCCTTCCTAATTACAACCCTTAAATAGAATTCGTGCCTCATATCAAATTTACCGAGTATCATAACTCCTCCAAGTGGTAAAGATACCTCAAGACAAATGCTGGGCATAGAAGCCACAGGGCATAAATATGCAAAGAAGTAAAAAGCTAACCTTTTCAAACAATAAGGCTTCCCTCTCACTTACCAACTTCACATTTCCCTGTATGGCCCCGGAAGATGACTGGTTAGCCAGAGACGGGTAAGATTCCTCAAGGGAGGAACAACCTAAGACAGGCACAGTCGCAGGGGGGCCATCAGGTGAGAAATTGGGGATCAACAGAGGTGAGGCTTAGAACCTCACCCCCCCTGTTCTGAGAGAAATCTTCTGCACACGTGGATGTTTTATTGCCCTGGTCTAGCTTGGATTAATACATAGTCTACAGGCACACACCTGATCATCTACATTTGCTCTCTTACAACACTAAACTATGTTTTCTACCTTTATCTTGTATCTACCTACCACTTCAGCATTTTATTAAAAATAATAATAATAAAGAGAGAAATGTGGTATCCACATATAAATCAAGTATAAAAACCAAATGAGTATTCATATTTGAACTGACTGTTTAGAGTTCATAATGCATGAGCAAAACTGAAAGTTTCTGTGATGACTGCCCTTGTACTGTTCACTATGTAACTTATTCATTAGGTAAGAATTTGTTCTACATGTAAGAACTTGTTTGTTATGCCTCAGAAGATTGGAGACTGACGAAAATTAGGCTTGGGGTGGATTAATGATTGTGCATTGAGCACTGACTCCCCTATACAGAATTTTATTGTCGTTAACAACCATTTGATCAATAAATATGAGAGATGCCCTCACAAAAAAAAAAAAAAAAAGGACAGACTTCCAATGGTAAAATAAATAAGTAACCGGGATGTAATGTATAGCATAAGGAATATAGTCAAGATATTGTAACAGCTTGGTAGGGTGATAGCTGGAACCTAGAATTATGTATATAAATGTTCTACCACTGTGTTGTACACTTGAAACTAATGTAATGTAATACTGTGCGTCAACTACTCTTCAATAAAAAATAATTATTTAAAAAAAAAAAAAGAATATCAAAGGGACTTTTCAACTGTGCTCAAATTTATCAGGTTTAAAGAATATGGAGGGTCTACTTCTTAGAGAAAATATTGCATCTATAATAATATAGTATAGTAAAACAGCAATAATGGAAATATTTGTGTGCTCATATTTATAACAGTTTACCATTTCAAAAGTGCATTAACATATTTTATCTTATTTAATAACCTAACACAGAGGATGATGTATCCCAACTTTCATTTTATTTGTTTCTTATCCACTGACAAAGGTGGCCTTCCAGTTGGGAGGAGATTAACAAGCAAGGTTAAAAGATGTGAAGCCCAAGATAAATGAAGAAATAAACAGGTGGCTTGTAGACACATCAAAATATGTCAATCTCCAAGACTAAAACAATAAAAGTTCATGGTTCTCAAATAATTCAGTGCTATTGTAGTTAATTATTGATTAAAAATTATTTAGGCGCATGAAACGTAACCAAAGGCCAGAGATTGACGTTTCCTTTTTCATAAAGGTAAAGGGTAGATGTGTATGACCAAAAACAGGTCAATTTGACATGCTTACCAGAAAAGTTCTCCAACAAATAATTAAATATCTGGATTGTAAGTGTTTAGAAAACAGCGGTTGCTGGAAATGAAGAAGGCTTCCACAAAGAATACCAATAGCAAACTAAAACTCATATCCATTTTGGTTAGCACTATTAGTATGGTAGATACTAGTAACATAGTGTTTCTTGATTTCAACATGAGATGGCAGGGCTTCAGCTGACCAGGAACTTAATGTGTGCCAAGAATGTGATGTGACTCCTAAAAAAGTGAATTTGCACTCTAAGGCTGTATCAATAGAACCATTGTACATAAGGTACACTTGGTGTTAATGTTCTCTGCAGCCAAAATGATAAAAGATTTCATGTACCCGTGACACACACAGCCTTTATCTGGAGGAGGACTAAAGTTTAAAGAGGGTTACCTGATTCATATTTTTGGCACATATTATGTTTCAGGTACAAGTAACTGTTTTATTTATGGAATTCTTCATCCATTTCAAATTTGTGTTTTAAGTTCATAATCTATTAGGGAAAAGTTGATCTTACTTCTGGGATATTAACTTTTGAAGACAATTCAGATGTATATTGGACCATTAAACTTTCAACTAAATCTTGAAATCTACTATGAGTTTATCCAGCAAGCCACATAGTGCTAGTCGTCAATTTATAGGTATTCATGCATGAAACATTCTTTTTCAGATTAATAAGCCCCAAATCTTTTTGGTCAAATAGAATGAATTATATGAATAAAATGACTTCTAAACTCCTATTGCTGAAAATGATTTTCTCACTTCCAATAAGAGAGTATTAGGATCACGTTAAGTAGCTAAATCAGACATCCTAGCCAACAGGAACACTAACTAACTTAACTGCATCTTCTTTTTTGTTGTTGTTGTGAGATTGCTCACTTTATTAATAGACTCCACTTTACTTATCAAAATTTTATGAGCTAACTGGAATTTCTTGGCAGGATTACGGGGAAAGTGGATTTGAAGTCACTTACTTTTTTTTGGTATAATTAATCTACAATTACATGAGCAACATTATGGTTACTAGACTCACCCATCAACAAGTCCTCCCCACATACCCCATTGCAGTCACTGTCCATCAGCATAGTAAGATGCGATAGAATCACTACTTGTCTTCTCTGTGCTATACAGACTTCCCCGTGCCCCCCCAAACATTATGTGTGCTAATCAAAATGCCCCCTTTTCCCACTTGTCCCTCCCTTCCCACCCATCCTCCCAGTCCCTTTCACTTTGGGAACTGTTAGTCCATTCTTGGGTTCTGTTAGTCCGCTGCTGTTTTGTTTCATCAGTTTTTTCTTTGTTCTTATAATCCACAGATGAGTGAAATCATTTGATACTTGTCTTTCTCCTCCTGGCTTATTTCACAGAGCATAATACCCTCTAGCTCCATCCATGTTGTTGCAAGTTGTAGGATTTGTTTTCTTCTTATGGCTGAATAATATTCCATTGTGTATATGTACCAACTCTTCATCCATTCATCTACTGATGGACACTTAGGTTGCTTCCATTTCTTGGCTATTGCTGCGATAAACATAGGGATGCATCTGCTTTTTCAAACTGGGCTGCTGCATTCTTAGGGTAAATTCTTAGGAGTGGAATTCCAGGGTCAAATGGTATTTCTATTTTGAGGTTTTTGAGGAACCTCCAAACTGCTTTCCACAATGATTGAACTAATTTACATTCTCACCAGCAGTGTAGGAGGGTTCCCCTTTCTCCACATCCTCGCCAACATTTGTTGTTTTTCTTTTGGATGGTGGCCATCCTAACTGCTGAGAGGTGATATCTCATAGTGGTTTTAATTTGCATTGCTCTGATGATTAGTGATGTGGGGAATCTTTTCATGTGCCTCTTAGCCATCTGAATTTCTTCTTGGGAGAAGTGTCTGTTTAGATACTGTGCCCATTTTTAATTGGATTATTTGCTTTTTGTTTGTTGAAGTGCGTGACCTCTTTATATATTTTGGATGTCAACCGTTTATCAGATATGTCATTTATGAATATATTCTCCCATACGGTAGGGTGCCTTTTTGTTCTATTGTTGGTGTCCTTTGTTGTACAGAAGCTTTTCAGCTAGATATAGTCCCACTTGTTCATTTTTGCTTGTGTTTCCCTTGCCTGGGGAGATATGTTCATGAAGAAGTCGCTCATGTTTATGCCCAAGAGATTTTTGCCTATGTTTTTTTCTAAGAGTTTTATGGTTTCATGACATACATTCAGGTCTTTCATCCATTTTTAGTTTACTTTTGTGTTTGGGGTTAGACAATAATCCAGTTTCATTCTCTTACATGTAGCTGTCCAGTTTTGCCAACACCAACTGTTGAAGAGGCTGCCATTTCCCCATTGTATATCCATGGCTCCTTTATCATATATTAATTGACCATATAAGTTCGGGTTAATATCTGGACTCTCTATTCTGTTCCACTGGTCTGTGGATCTGTTCTTGTGCCAGTACCAAATTGTCTTGATTACTGTGGCTTTGTAGTAGAGCTTGAAGTTGGGAAGTGAGATCCCCCTGCTTTATTCTTCCTTCTCAGGATTGCTTTGGCTATGCTGGGTCTTTTGTGGTTCCATATGAATTTTAGAACTGTTTGTTCCAGTTCATTGAAGAAATCTGTTGGTATTTTGATAGGAATTGCATTGAATCTGTAGATTGCTTTAGGCAGGATGGCCATTTTGACAGTATTAATTCTTCCTAGACAAGAGTATGGGATGAGTTTCCATTTTTTAGTGTCCTCCTTAATTTCTCCTAAGAGTGTCTTGTAGTTTTCAGGGTATAGGTCTTTCGCTACTATGGTTAGGTTTATTCCTAGGTATTTTATTCCTTTTGATGCAATTGTGAATGGAATTGTTTTCTTGATTTCTCTTTCTGCTAGCTCATCATTAGTGTATAGGAAAGGAACAGATTTCTGTGTATTAATTTTGTGTCCTGCAACTTTGCTGAATTCAGATATCAGTTCTCGTTGTTTTGGAGTGGAGTTTTTGGGGTTTTTTATGTCATCTGCAAATAGGGACAGTTTGACTTCTTCTTTACCAATCTGGATGCCTTGTATTTCACTGTTTTGTCTGATTGCTGTGGCTAGGTCCTCCAGTACTATATTGAATATCAGTGGGGAGAGTGGGCATTCCTGTCTTGCTCTCGATCTTAGGTGAAAAGCTTTCAGCTTCTCACTGTTAAGTATGATGTTGGCTGTGGGTTTGTCATATATGGCCTTTATTATGTTGAGGTTCTTGCCCTCTATACCCATTTTGTTGAGAGTTTTTATCATGAATGGATGTTGAATTTTGTTGAATGCTTTTTCCATATCTATGGAGATGATCATGTGGTTTTTGTCCTTCTTTTCATTGATGTGGTGGATGATGTTGATGGATTTCAAATGTTGTACCATCCTTGCATCCCTCAGATGAATCCCAGTTGATCATGGTGTATGATACTCATGACGTATTTTTGAATTTGGTTTGCTAATATTTTGTTGAGTATTTTTGCATCTATGTTCATCAGGGATATTGGTCTGTAATTTTCTTTTCTTGTGGTGTCCTTTGCCTGGTTTTGGTATTAGAGTGATTCTGGTTTCATAGAATGAGTTTGGAAGTGCTCCCTCGTCTTGTATTTTTTTGAAAACTTTAAGGAGAATGGGTATTATGTCTTCTCTGTATGTCTGATAAAACTCAGCGCTGAATCCATCTGGCCTGGGGGTTTGTTCCTGGTTACTTTTTTGATTACCGATTCAATTTTGTTGCTGGTAATTGGTCTGTTGATATTTTCTGTTTCTTCCTTGGTCAGTTTTGGCAGGTTGTATTTTTCTAGGAAGTTGTCCATTTCTTCTAGTTTATCCAGCTTGTTAGCATATAGATTTTCATAGTATTCTCTAAC
Organism: Manis pentadactyla; assembly: GCF_030020395.1. NCBI lineage: Eukaryota > Metazoa > Chordata > Mammalia > Pholidota > Manidae > Manis > Manis pentadactyla. The sequence goes on along the minus strand of NC_080038.1, from coordinate 115,736,199 downwards.
AATTCTTTATATTTCTTTGGTGTCCATCATGATTTTTCCCTTCTCATTTCTGATTCTGTTTATGTGAGTAGATTCTCTTTTTGTCTTAACAAGTCTGGCTACAGGTTCATTTATTTTATTTACTTTCTCAAAATACCAGCTTTTTGTTTCATTGATTTTTTTTCTATTGTTTTATTCTTTTCAATTTTATTTATTTCTTTGCTGATCTTTATTATGTCCCTCCTTCTGCTGACTTTGGGCCTCATTTGTTCCTATTTTTCCAGTTTCAATGAACTGTGACTTTACACTATTCATTTGGGATTGTTCTTCCTTCTTTAAATAGGTCTGGATTGCTATATACTTTCCTCTTAGAACTGCCTTTGCTGCATCCCACAGAAGTTGGGCCTTTTGCTGTTGTTGTCTTTGGTCTCAATATATTGCTTGATCTCTGCTTTAATTTGGTCATTGATCCATTGATTATTTAGGAGCATGTTGTTAAGCCTCCATGTGTTTGTGAGCCTTTTTGTTTTCTTTGTACAATTTATTTCTAGTTTTATACCTTTGTGATATGAGAAGTTGCTTGGTAGAATTTCAATCTTTTTGAATTTACTGAGGCTCTTTCTGTGGCCTAGTATGTGGTCTATTCTGGAAAATGTTCCATGTGCACTTGAGAGGAATGTGTATCCTGCTGCTGCTTGTAGGTATATACTTATGTAGGTGTCTGTTAGGTCCATCTATTCTACTGTGCTGTTCAGTGCCTCTGTGTCCTTACTTATTTTCTGTCTGGTGGATCTGTCGTTTGGAGGGAGTGGTGTGTTGAAGTTTCCTAAAATGAATGCATTGCATTCTATTTCCTCCTTTAATTCTGTTAGCATTTGTTTCACATATGTCAGTGCTCCTGCATTGGGTACATATATATTTATAATGGTTATATCCTCTTGTTGGACTGACCCCTTTATCATTATGCAATGTCCTTCTTTATCTATTGTTACTTTCTTTGTTTTGAAGTCTATTTTGTCTGATACAAGTACTGCAACACCTGCTTTTTTCTCCCTATTGTTTGCATGAAATATTTTTCCCATCCTTTCACTTTTAGTCTGTGTATGTCTTTGGGTTTGAGGTGAGTCTCTTGTAAGCAGCATATCGATGGTTCTTGCTTTTTTATCCATTCTATTATCCTGTGTCTTTTGATTGGTGCATTCAGTCCATTTACATTTAGGGTGATTATTGATAGATATGTGCTTATTGCTATCGTAGGCTTTGGATTCGTGGTAAAGGTTCAAGGGTAGCTTCTTTACTATCTAACTGTGTAACTTAACTCTCTTATTAAGCTATTATAAACACAGTCTGATGATTCTTTGTTTCTCTCCCTTCTTATTCTTCCTCCTCCATTCTTTATATGTTAGGTGTTTTATTCTGTACTCTTTTGTGTTTCCTTTGACTGCTTTTCTGGACAGTTCATTTTATTTTTTGCCTTCAGTTAGCATTTGGTTGGTCTGCTTTCTTTGGTGTGATTTTATTTTCTCTGGTGACATCTATTTAGCCTTAGGAATGCTTCCATCTAGAGCATTCCCTTTAAAATACCCTGTAGAGGTGGTTTGTGGGTGGCAAATTTCCTCAACTTTTGCTTATCTGGAAATTGTTTAATCCCTCCTTTAAATTTAAATGGTAATATTGCTGGATACAGTATTCTTGGTTCAAGGCCCTTCTGCTTCACTGCATTAAATACATCATTCCATTCTCTTCTGTGCTGGATATTTTCTGTTGAGAAGTCTGATGATAGCCTGATGGGTGTTCCTTTGTTCCTTTGTAGGTGATCTTTTTTGTCTCTCTGGCTGCCTTTAATACTCTGACCTTGTCTTTGATCTTTGCCATTTTAATTATTATATGTCTTGTTGTTGTCCTCCTTGGGTCACTTGTGTTGGAGGATCTGTGGGCTTGCATGGTCTGAGAGACTGTTTCCTTCTCCAGCTTGGGGACGTTTTCAGCAATTATTTCTTCAAAGACACTTTCTATCCCTTTTTCTCTCTCTTCTTCTTCTGGTACCCCTATAATGTGAATATTGTTCTGTTTGGATTGGTCACACAGTTCTCTTAATATTCTTTCATTCCTAGAGATCCTTTTATCTCTGTCTGCCCCAGCTTCTCTGTATTCTTGTTCTCTGATTTCTATTCCAATAACAGTCTCTTGCACCTCATCCAGTCTGCTCTTAAGATCTCCTATTGTTTGTTTCATTTCCGTTATCTCCCTCCAGACTTCATCCCTTAGCTCTTGCATATTTCTCTGCTGGTCCACCAGCATTGTTATCACTTTTATTTTGAATTCTTTTTCTGGAAGATTGGTTATATTTATCTCACCAGGCCCTCTCTCTGGGATTGTCTAAGTGATTTTTGAGTGGACCAGATTCTTCTGCCTTTTCATGGTGATAGAAATGGTCACAGGCAGATGGCATGTGTGTCAGCTGGGAGAACAACATCCCTTCCTGTTTGTTGGTCACCTTGCCCTTCTCCACTTCCTGTGCCATCTGCCCGCACACTGGGAGCAATCTCTGGGGTAATCTGAGCTACCATGGGCGAGGTGACCCTCGGGATAGCCTAGGGCACTGCGGGGATTCGCAGACATGCCGGGTGTGTTTTCCTGCAAGAACAGTGCCCCTTCATGCCTTCCAGACCTTGCTCTGGCTTCCACTGCCTGTGCCATCTACCCACACACCGGGAGCCCTCTCTGGGATAATCCCCTGAGCTGCCATGGGCAGGGTGGCCCTTGGGATAACCTAGCACACTGCGGGGGTTAACAGATGCACCAGGTGTGTTCTCCTGAAAGAATGGCACCCCTTCGTGCCTTCTGGACCTTGCTCTGGCTTCCTCTGTCTTTCTTTTTTAGCTGTGTGGTGGGAGGAGACTCTGTGTGGTTGCTGTGGGTGGGGCTGTGCTCAGGCTGCTCCACAGCTGTGGTGGGTCAGCCATTTTGCTTGCAGCACTGGCCAGGGGGAATGAATGGCAGGCTGCTTATTGCTGTGAGGGGCTTCGGGGCTGCTTTACCCCCCAGGGGTTTAGGGGGCCTGAAGTTCTTCAAGATTCCTAGCCTGCTAGGCTGAGTGTGTTGGGATAGTTTGTCCAGGTGTTGAGCCCTTGTCCCTTTAAGACTTTTAAAAAACTCCCGCTTTTCTTTAGTCCCAGGGTAGCTGGCTGTGGGGACCTGCTCACAGTCTCTGTCTCGGATTTTACTTTTCTGTTTCTCTAAAATCCAGTACACCATGCAATGTGTGTCTGTCCTCCCAGTGCAGATTACTAGGGCTGGTTATTTAGCAGTCCTGTGCTTCCACTCCCTTCCCACTCTGATTCTTTTTCTCTCACTGGTGAGCTGGGCTGGGGGGAGCGCTCAGGTTCCACTGGGTCACAGCTTTGTATCTTACCCTTTTCATGAGATGCTGAATTCTTGCAGATGTACATGTAGCCTGGCTGGTGTACTGTATCTTCTGGTCTCTCTTTTAGGAATAGTTGTGTTTTCAAAAATATATATGGTTTTGGGAGGAGATTTTCACTGCCCTACTCATGCTGCCATCTTGAGCCTGACTTAACTGCATATTCATTTGCAAGCTACGACCTTATGATGCTCATATGCAACCAAAGATTTTTGGTATTTGTTTTTAAGGTTTGCCCCTCACATAATTTGAAATCCAAATCAAGTCTTACATCAGCTTCCCTAAGTTTTTTAAAACTTGGCTGTGCTCCAATATAGTATGAAACTCCTTTGGATGCACCCTCCAGAGTGGCACCTCGTTTTAACAGGATGAGTAGGACTATGTAGTGGAAAAGAGCTGAAATATATACCATCTACCAAGTAAAACACCAAAAGTTAATGTTATTTTTTAAATCATGGTTTATAATTATATACAAACAAGGTTATTAGCCAGTTGAGATTGGTAAAATAAAGTATGAAAGGTTTTATAGGGGTGTCAGTATTTCTGGTGTGGTAATACCAATACCAAAGTGGGCATTATTTCCTCTTTCTGTGCTCACCCTCTCAAATGATCCATTTTCAAAACACTCTGATGTATGAAGCAATATTTCCCAGGCTTGTGTTGTAAATACACAAAGAGCTCAGAAGTGATAACTTGGAATCTAGGTAGAGAGCTTTCCTAAATATATAAATATCCAAATGAATGTCTGAGAGGACTGAATATCACCTCTTGGTAAATTATTGCATTGAGGTGAGAAAATAAATTATTTAAAACCCTACAATGATTAGTATGTACTCAGTCCCCAAGGAGAAGGAAAATAATCTCATATGACATATCCAAATCCCATCAAAGCTGATTAAAGTGCATACTGAACCCTTGCTATTATTATCTGTAAAGCCACCAATAAGAGAGTTTGATAGTGCACATACAAGTGCACTGCTTGTGTCATAGTAACACATGGTTCCAGATCAGCAGATTGCCTTTGAGGCTGGCTTTTCATTAATGTGGATGATTTCCTTGATCCATAGATACCCTATGTTTAAAATAGAGTCATGCTTCATTTTATTGTACTTCACTTTATTGCAATTTGTAGTTATTGCATTTTTTACAAAGTGAAGATTTATGGCAACCCTGCATTGAACCACTTTTCCACCAGTCTATTGGTGCCACTTTTCCAATAACATTTGCTCACTTTGTGTCTTTGTATCACATTTAAGTAATTCTTACAATATTTCAAACAGTTTCATTATTATTATATGTGTTATGTGATCTGTGCTCAGGGATCTTTGATGTTATTACCATCATTGTTTTGGGTGAAATGAACTGCAGCCATTAAAGACAGTAAACTTAATACATGTGTCTGTTCTGATCATTTCACTGACCAGCTGTTCACTTCTCTCTCCTTCTCCTCTGGCCTCCCTGTTCCCTGAGATACAACAATATTGAAATTGGACAATTAATAATCCTACAATGGCCCCTAACTATTCAAGTGAAAGGAAGAGTCACATGGATCTCACTTTAAATCAGAAGCTACACGTGATTAAGCTTAATGAGGAAGGCTTGTTGAAAGCCAAGATAGGCCAAAATCTGGGCCTCTTGCACCACACAGTTAGCTAAGCTGTGAATGCAAAGGAAAAGTTTTTAAGGAAATGAAGAGTGCTATCCAGTGAACACATGGATGATAAGAAAGTGAAACAGCCTTTTTGCTGATATGGAGGAAGTTTTAGTGACCTAGATAGAAGATCAAACCAGCCAGAGCATTCACAGTCAAAGCCTAAGCCAGAGCAAGGCCCCAGCTGTCTTTAATTCTGAGATGATGAAGAGAGGTGAAGGAGCTGCAGAAGAAAAGTGTGAAGCTAGCAGAGGTCGATTCATGAATTTAAGGAAATCTGTCTCCTTCACATCAAAATACAAGGTGAAGCAGCAAGTACTGGTGTAGAAGCTGCAATAAGTTATCCAGATTATCTAGCTAAGATCATTGATGAACGTCTACACTAAAAACAAAGTTTTAATATAAATGAATGTGGATAAAGTGAAGGTTCCTGTAGCCAGGATTCTACCCTAGCCCTGGTTGGCTAGCTCACTACACACGTGTGGGTAATACATTGTTACTGACTCTATATAAAAAGCTCCACCCGGTGCTCTGGGCAACACAATGGCACAGCTGCAGGAGAACAGAGATGAGACTGGAGTGGTGGCAGTGCCAAGGACAGAGACTGAGACAGCTGAACAGGTGGGGTGGAGAGGCCCAGAAGCAGAGACCTGTTTGCTGCATGCAGACTTGCTCTGAGGCAGATGGGATTCTGAGTGGATGGAATTCTAGTGATTGAATTGCCACCATGGGAATAAAGTTGGGTATAAACCCTTTTACCCCAAGAATGTTCTACTGTCATTTCTTTGGTCACACTGGATCCATAGTGAACTTGTCCAGGGCTCAAACCCATTGGCAAGACAATTGGCAACATCAGCAGGATTCATTGTTGACCAAGGAAAAAGACAGGCTGCCCTTACTGGAGGGGTGCTTTAGCAGGCTGCTCTTATGAATGGGGAGACAAGTTGATTGTCCCTCAATGGGTATGTGGTCTGAAGTGGTTTGCCTCCTAGAGGGCTGGGCCCTACCTGAGGACAGGAGGCAGGTGGAGTTGACACCTGAGACTGTAGGGGTGGCCCTTGGTATAATAAGTAGGTCTTTTGAGAAACAGAGTGCCCATGAGGCAGTGGGGACTGTGGGTTCGCTGCTTCTCACAGTATTAAAAAAGTCTACAGATGAGAAGAATATGCTCCTGAAAGAGACACAAGAAATGGCAACATAAGAACACGAGCTGCAAACTGCTGTGAATTCATTGAAGAATGAAATGGCATTGATACGAGAGGAGGCAGCACAAGGACCCGGCAGTGAGGTGCTGTTTAGGAGGTAAAAATTTGTTGATAACTGAAATGACATTGCTATGAGGTACTGTGGAAGAGGTAAAGGACATGAAGGAAAAGGACTGACCCCTGCAAAAACCACAAGAAGAGGCAGTGCGAGAACATGAGCTGCGAGATCCAGTGAAAGAGGTGAAAGATTCCTTACAGAATGAGACAGCAGCTCTGCCAGGTGCTCTGAAGGAGGAAAAGAACATACTCCCAAGGGAAGCACGGGAAGAGGCAGCACAAGAACGCCAGCTTCAAAGCACTGAGGTGAAGGTAAGAGAGCTGCTGAAGACTGAGGTAGCATTGCTGCGAGGTACTGTAGAAAAGATAAAGGATGTAGCAGAGGAGATACTCAGGGGAGTGGAGAGAAAGGTGCCATCAGTCCTGGAAATGGAGGATCTGGGGAAGGATGAAGGGGTGGTCCAGGCCGAACTGATCCCTCCTGTATTGAAAGCACGGAAAGTGGTAGTAAAGAAAATAAAGACACAGCAACTGAGGGTTCCTCCAGGAGAGGTGCAGTCCCTTCCCCAGGTCGTGGAGCACTCTATGCTCCACTCCTATACTCAGGCTGAGCTGGTGGATTTGGGCTTGTGGTTTTGGCAGAAGCCCTAGGAGTCAAAATCAGCTTGGCTCCTATGTCTTTGGGATATAAGGGGGGATGAAATTGTTCTGTCTGGATCAGAGATGGGAAAGCTGGCTTCCCTGACAGTTCAGCCTGCCTTGAGAAGGTGGTTACAAAATGCATATCAGACCCCAGAAAATTACTCTCTCCTCAATAGTCTGACTGCCGTGCTTCACGCTGTATGGCCCAATAAGGGTGATTTACCATCCTTCCCCACTACATGGCAGACATATACTGAGGTCCAACAGGTGTTATGGGAGTTAGGCATGAAAAATGCCATTTATAGTCCAGAGAATTGTGTCTCAGCTAAGGAGCCTTTTACTGCAGGGATGAGAAATATGGTGCTTCAAATGGATCCCACATCCCTCTTTGGGACCCTAGTGGCCATTCTTGCCCCTCTCCAGGCAGCCCATAAGTGAGGTTACCTGGAGAATAGCAGACTTGGGAGAGGCTGAAGCAATGACAGCACAGAAAGAAATATGGCCCACTACATGGAGAAAGAATTTAAAGGATCCCATGAAGGTCACAAGGGCCCAGATGTGAGTTGATTTGCTAAAGGCAGGAGTGGACACAGATAAATTGAATGGGAAGTCAAATAAAATCTTACTGGCTGTGGCAGCAATTGAAGCCAGAGCAATGGTTTTGGCAGTTGGCTAAAGTGAGGACCAAGAAATGGAAGCCAGAGACAAAGAGACAAGACTGGCCTGTGTCTCTGCAAGACTTCCTGCTGGTGAGGGTGCAGAAGCCCTCCAGGGGCTGGAGAAGGTGGGTATTGTAAGGCCCACCCATCCTCCTTTTGGTTAACTGATCTGACTAGAACTGGTTTGAATACAGGTGGGACGACCACAGGTGGCAATGGATCTCCTCAGGCTTGAGGGTTACTTTAATTTGTTATCTGTATAATAATTTTTGTTATTTGTATATTGCTCTAGCCTCTGTTGTTATTGTGGAATTTGGTTACAATGTTCCAGCTTTCTCACACTGTGGAAGACTGAAGGTGCATCGATTGAGAGGTGAGAATCTTGGTGGGGTGGAGTGTGGAGAAAATGAGAGTTCTTATGGCCAGGATTCTCTCCTGAACCTGGTCGGCTTCCTCAATGCACATGTGTGGGCAACATGTTATTACTGACTCTATATAACTCTGCCAACTGCTCTGGGCTGCATGGCAGCAGGAGAGTAGAGACTAGAGTGGTGGCAGCACTGAGGACAGAGACTGAGATGGCTGCAGGGGCGGAGAGGCCCAGAGGTAGAGACCTGTCTGCTGCATGCAGACTTGCTCTGAGTGGACAGGATTCTAGTGATTGACCTGCCACCTTGGGAATAAAGTTGGGTATAAAAGCCCTTTCAGGATTAAAGATGGTGGTGTGAGAGGAGAGACAGAGGCTTTCTCCTAAAACTGGATACAATTAGAAAATTTAATTGGCGCAACTTATCCTGAGAGAGCAACAGGAAAGAGGACGGCGTCAGACTTCACACACCTGGAGTAAAGAGCAGACCTCACCGAATGGGGTAATGTACCAGAGCTGTGGCTCTGCGGGACCCAAGCCCTTCCCCCACCCCAGCTCACAGGCAGGAGGAAGAGAAATGGAGTAGGGAGGAAGTGGAAGGCTTGGGACTGCTGAATACCTGGCTCCGGAGATCTGCTCTGGGAGCATGGACCTGCATTTCATGGTGCTTTCATGAGACTCGCATGACTGCCAGGTTGGAAAGTTAATACAGGCAGAGTTCCTAGGGAGACTGGGATTCCAGCTGCTTGTGGAAAGCAGGGATCCATATCTGGCTGTTCTGAGACAAAAACTTATACCTGTGTGACCGGCCCACTGGCTTAGGCAGTGGAGACAGGCACAGCAGCCGGGAGGCAGGGAAAAGCTCTTTCCTCCCCTCAGGCACCAGTACCGCTCCCCTGCAACCCCCGACTTTGCTTCAGGGGTTGGGCAGCTCCAGAGACTACAGCTTCTGGACACTAGAGGGTGCCATACACAAACATGAAACACCAAAGGAACCTTGTCCAGAGTAAAATTATTAATGCAACTCCCGAGAAAGATTTAAACGATATGGACCTCGTGACTCTTCCTGAAAGGGAGTTCAAAATAAAAATCATCAACATTCTAATGGAGGTACAGAAAGACATCCAAGAACTCAGGAATGAATTCAGGTCAGAGATCCAATCGTTAAAGAACACGATGGAGGGTATTAAAAGCAGGTTGGATACAGTGGAGGAGACGATAAATGAAATAGAAACTAGAGAAGAGGAATACAAAGAAGCTGAGGCACAGAGAGAAAAAAGGATCTCTAAAAATGAAAGAATATTGAGAGAACTGTGTGACCAATCCAAGTGGAACAATATTCGCATTATAGGGATACCAGAAGAAGAAGAGAGAGAGAAAGGGATAGAAAGTGTCTTTGAGGAGGTAGTTGCTGAAAACTTCCCCAGTCTGGGGAAGGAGATAGTCTCTCAGGCCATGGAGATCCACAGATCTCCCCACACAAGGGACCCAAGGAAGACAACACCAAGACACATAGTAATTATAATGGAAAGATCAAGGATAAGGACAGATGGTTAAAAGCAGCCAGAGGCAGAAATAAGATCACATACAAAGGAAAGCCCATCAGGCTAACATCAGACTTCTCAGCAGAAACAGGCCAGAAGGGAGTGGCATGATGTATTTAATGCCATGAAGCAGAAGGGCCTGGAACCAAGATTACTTTATCCGTCAAGATTATCATTTAAATTTGAAGGAGGGATTAAACAATTTCCAGATAAGCAAAAGCTGAGAGAGTTTACCACCCACAAACCATCTCTGCAGTTTATTTTGGAGGGACTACTATAGATGGAAGTGTTAATAAGGTTGAATAGCTGTCACCAGAGATAGTAAAACCATGGTAGTGAGGGTGGAGCAACTGATTGCAAGGCAAATGCAAAATTAAACTGACTATCACCAAAGTCAATCAAGGGATTGACAAAAAGTACAGAATTTGATACCTAATATATAAAGAATGAAGGAGGAAGAAAAAGGAGGAGAAATAGAAAAGAACCTTTAGATTGTGTTTGTAACAGCATACTAAGTGAGTTAAGGTAGACTCTTAGATAGTAAGGAATGTAACCTGGAACCTTTGGTAACCACGAATCTTAAGTCTGAAATGGCAATAAGTACATACCTATCAATAATCACCCTAAATGTAAATGGACTGAATGCACCAATCAAAAGACACAGAGTCACTGAATGGATGAAAAAACAAGACCCATCTATATGCTGCTTACAAGAGACTCACCTCAAACCCAAAGACATGCACAGACTAAAAGTCAAGGGATGGAAAAACATATTCCATGCAAACAACAGGGAGAAAAAAGCAGGTGTTGCAGTACTACCATCAGACAAAATAGACTTCAAAACAAAGAAAGTCACAAGAGATAAAGAAGGATATTATGTAATGATAAAGGGCTCAGTCAAACAAGAGGACATAACCATTATAAATATATATGCACCCAACACAGGAGCACCAGCATATGTGAAACAAATACTAACAGAACTAAAGGAGGAAATAGAATAAATAGAATGCAATGCATTCATTTTAGGAGACTTCAACACACCATTCACTCCAAAGGACAGATCCACCAGACAGAAATAAGTAAGGACACAGAGGCACTGAACAACACAATAGAACACTTGGACCTAATAGACATCTATAGAACTCTACACCCAAAAGCAACAGGATACATATTCTTCTCAAGTGCACACGGAACATTCTCCAGAATAGACCACATACTAGGCCACAAAAAGAGCCTCAGTAAATTCAAAAAGATTGAAATTCTACCAAGCAACTTTTCAGACCACAAAGGTATAAAACTAGAAATAAATTGTACAAAGAAAGCAAAAAAGCTCACAAACACATGGAGGCTTAACAACATGCTCCTAAATAATCAATGGATCAATGACCAAATTAAATGGATATCCAGCAATATATGCAAATAAATGACAACAACACAAAGCCCCAACTTCTGTGGGACGCAGCGAAAGCAGTCTTAAGAGGCAAGTATATAGCAATCCAGGCATATTTAAAGAAGGAAGAACAAACCCAAATGAATAGCCTAATGTCAAAATTATCAAAATCGGAAAAAGAAGAACAAATGAGGCCTAAAGTCAGCAGAAGGAGGGACATAATAAAGATCAGAGAAGAAAGAAACAAAATTGAGAAAAATCAAACAATAGAAAAAATCAGTGAAACCAAGAGCTGGTTTTTTGAGAAAATAAACAAGATAGATAAGCCTCTAGCCAGACTTATTAAGAGAAAAAGAGAATCAACACACATCATCAGAAGCAGAAACGAGAAAGGAAACATCATGACAGACCCCACAGAAATACAAAGAATTATTAGAGACTACGATGAAAATCTATATGCTAAGAAGCTGGAAAACCTAGAAGAAATGGACAACTTCCTAGAAAAATACAACCTTCCAAGACTGAACAAGGAAAAAACACAAAATCTAAACGAACCAATTACCAGCAAAGAAATTGAAGCGGTAATCAAAAAAACAAAACCCCCAGGCCAGATGGATTTACCTCGGAATTTTATCAGACATACAGAGAAGATATAATACCCATTCTCCTTCAAGTTTTCCAAAAATTGAAGAGGAGGGAATACTCCCAAACTCATTCTATGAAGCCAGCATCACCCCAATACCAAAACCAGGCAAAGAACACACCAAAAAAGAAAATTACAGACCAATATCCCTGATTAACATAGATGCAAAAATACTCAATAAAATATTAGCAAACCGAATTCAAAAATACATCAAAAGGAACATACACCACAACCAAGTGGGATTCATCTCAGGGATGCAAGGATGGTACAACATTTGAAAATCAATCAACATCATCCACCACATCAACAAAAAGAAAGACAAAAACCACATGATCATCTCCATAGATGCTGAAAAAGCATTCAACAAAATTCAACATCCATTCATGATAAAAACTCTCAGCAAAATGGGTATAGAGAGCAAGTACCTCAACATAATAAAGGCCATATACGATAAACCCACAGCCAACATCCTACTTAACAGCGAGAAGCTGAAAGCTTTTCCTCTGAGATTGGGAACAAGACAGGGATGCCCACTCTCCCCACTGTTATTTAACATAGTACTGGAGGTCCTAGCCATGGCAATTAGACAAAACAAAGAAATACAAGGAATCTAGATCAGTAAAGTAGAAGTAAAACTGTCACAAATTTATGATATTGTACATAAAAAACTCTAAAGACTCCACTCCAAAACTATTAGAACTGATATCAGAATACAACAAAGTTGCAAGATACAAAATTAACACACAGAAATCTGTGGCTTTCCTATACACTAACAATGAACCAATAGAAAGAGAAATCAGGAAAACGATTCCGTTCACAATTGCATCAAAAGAATAAAATACCTAGGAATAAACCTAACCAAGGAAGTGAAAGACCTATACCCTGAAAACTATAAGACACTCTTAAGAGATATTAAAGAAGACACTAACAAATGGAAACTCATCCCATGCTCTTGGCTAGGAAGAATTAATATAGTCAAAATGGCCATCCTGCCCAAAGGAATATACAGATTTGATGCAATCCCTATCAAATTACCGAAAACATTCTTCAACGAACTGTAACAAATAGTTCAAAAATTCATATGGAAACACCAAAGACCCCAAATAGCAAAAGCAATCCTGAGAAAGAAGAATAAAGTGGGGGTGATGTCACTCCCCAACTTCAAGCTCTACTACAAAGCCATAGTAATCAAGACAATTTGGTACTGGCACAAGAACAGAGCCACAGACCAGTGGAACAGATTAAAGACTCCAGACATCAACCCAAACATATATGGTCAATTAATATTCGTTAAAGGAACCATGGGCATACAATGGGGAAACGACAGTCTCTTCAACAGATGATGCTGGCAAAACTGGTCAGCTACATGTAAGAGAATGAAACTGGATCACTGTCTAACCCCATACACAAAAGTAAATTCGAAATGGATCAAAGACCTGAATGTAAGTCATGAAACCATAAAACTCTTAGAAAAAAACATAGACAAAAATCTCTTGGACATAAACATTAGTGACTTCTTCATGAACATATCTCCCTGGGCAAGGAAAACAACAGCAAAAATGCACAAGTGGGACTATATCAAGCTGAAAAGCTTCTGTACAGCAAAGGACACCATCAATAGAACAAAAAGGTTCCCTACAGTATGAGAGAATATATTCGTAAATGACAGATCCGATAAAGGCTTGACATCGAAAATATATAAAGAGCTCACGCACCTCAATAAACAGAAAGCAAATAATCCAATTAAAAAATGGGCAGAGGGGCTGAACAGACAGTTCTCCAAAGAAGAAATTCAGATGGCCAACAGACACATGAAAAGATGCTCCACATCGCTTGTCATCAGAGAAATGCAAATTAAAACCACAATGAAGTATCACCTCACTCCAGTAAGGATGGCTACCATCTAAAAGACAAACAACAACAAATGTTGGCGAGGTTGTGGAGAAAGGGGAACCCTCCTACACTGCTGGTGGGAATGTAAATTAGTTCAACCATTGTGGAAAGCAGTATGGTGGTTCCTCAAAATGCTCAAAATAGACTTACCACTTGACCCAGGAATTCCACTTCTAGGAATTTACCCTAAGAATGCAGCACTCCAGTTTGAAAAAGACAGATGCACCGCTATGTTTATCACAGCACTATTTACAATAGCCAAGATATGGAAGCAACCTAAGTGTCCATCAGTAGACGAATGGATATAGAAGATGTGGTACATATACACAATGGAATATTACTCAGCTATAAGGAAAAAAGAGATCCTACCATTTGCAACAACATGGATGGAGCTAGAGGGTATTATGCACAGTGAAATAAGCCAGGCGGAGAAAGACAAATACCAAATGATTTCACTTATCTGTGGAGTATAAGAACAAAGGAAAAACTGAAGGAACAAAACAGCAGCAGAATCACAGAACCCAAGAATGGACTAACAGTTACCAAATGGAAAGAGACTGGGGAGAATGGGAGGGTAGGGAGGGATAAGTGGGTGGAAAAGGAAAGGGGGCATTATGATTAGCATGTATAATGTGGGGGGTGGGGGAAAGGGGAGGGCTATGCAACACAGAGAAGACAAGTAGTGCTTCTACAATATCTTACTATGCTGATGGACAGTGACTGTAATGGGGTTTGTGGGGGGGACTTGGGGTAGGGGAGAGCCTAGTAAACATAATGTTTTTCATGTAATTGTAGATTAATTATATCAAAATTAAAAAAAAACCTTTCACCCCAAGAACATTCCATTGTCATTATTCAGTTTCACTGCATCAAGAGTGAACTTGCCTGGGGCTGAAACCCACTGGCACGACATACATTTAAGTTGTTATCTTTTTAAATAAAATTTTGGAGCCCTAGAAATAACTCCACAGTTCATTAGCCATCTGAGGCCCATAGGTTATAAACTAAATGGTGAACTACAAATTTGAAATCTGTGGTAGGCTGAATAATCTCCCCTGAAATATCCAGGTCCTGATCTCTGGAACCTGCAAATGTTGCTTTGTATGGCATAAGAGATTATGCAGATGTGATTAAATTAAGGATCTTGAGATGCAGAAATTAGCCTGGCTGATCCAGTTGGGCTCTAGATGCAATCACATATAACCTTATAAAATGGAAGCAAGGAGATTTGACACAGAAAAAAAAATAAGGCAATGTAACAACGTCAGCAGAAGAGTGGGGAGAGGAGGGAAAGTAAGAGAGGGAGAGGGAAGAGAGGGAGAGAAGAGATGAAGATGCTATGCTACAGCCATTGTGGATGGAGGAAGCAGGCACAAACCAAGGAATGCAGCTCTAGAAGCTGGAAAAGGCAGGAAAACAGATTCTCCCTTTAGAGTTTCCAGGGAGCATGGTCCTGCCAATGCCTGGATTTCAGCCCAGTGAAACTGATTTTGGATTTCTGGCTCCCAAAACTGTAAGAGAATAAATGTGCATTGTTTTAAGCCACCATGTTTGCAATAATTTGTTACGGCTACCATAGGGAATTAATACAGGGTCATTCTTCACTTAGATATTGTCAGCAAAAATCAAGGTTTAGACCATTACTACATTTTTTAAAAATAGAGGGACACTTCAAAACAAAGGAAGTATTGACTGAATCTATTGCTTTGTTTTTAAATTGATGCAATATGCGATGGAAAACTGGGCTTATTGCTAATGTAGAAACCACTTTAACTGAACAATTTTTGAAGAAATTTGGCTCTGTTTTTGGATGTTGTCCACCCAGCCTGAGATGTGCCAATCCAACCCCATCTGTGTGGTTACTTCAGGAAGTGTACTTTTTTAAAAGGATGTTTTGGGAACAGATGACTAAAACCCTTACGTGGTAGTTAAATTTCAACATGAAATTCTTTATAAAAGCTAGCAAGCAATAATAATATAGGGATTATCAGTTGTGTTAAATTAATTAAACAAGTAGGCCATTAGAAATAACAAGTAGGAGTTATTTCTAATACCTTAGCAGCTTATGTAAGCAAATGAAAACCAAAACCTCAAGGTTAGGAAATCAAAACCTAACAACAAAACAGAACAGAAATGGACTCATAGACACAGAGAAAAGACTGGTGGCTACCATGGGGAAGGGGATGGAAAGGGTGGGCAAAATAGGTAAAAGGGATAAAAGGGCACAAAAATCTCAATTATAGTATAAATTAGTCATGGGAATGAAAGTACAGCATAGAGAATATAGTCAATAATAGTACAGTATCTTTCTATGTTGACAGGTAGTTACTACACTAGTTGGGATGAACATCTAATAATGTAGATAACTTGAATCATTTTGTTGTATACCTGAAACCAATATAATACTGTATATCAAGTATACTTCAACTAAAAGAAAACCTAAGGACAACCAATTGCAAACAGCCACCTAGGCTTTTCCAACTAAGGCAAATTATAACTTAAGCTGTAGCCAGTCAAATAATTTCCTTGCTTCGCTTCCACCTTTTCTCTATAGAAGTCTGTGGAGTGCTCCTAATCACTTCCTGTTTGGCCCTACCCAATTCTAATCAACTTTTGCTCAAATAAACTCCTATGCTTCAGTTTATCTTTCAACAGTTCTTTGCTTATACATATGTTTCTGGGTCAGATAGATTAGCAACACTTTAATGACTCAGAATTTCCCCATTCCAGTAAGAATTTGGGTTTTTTTCCATGGAAGGTACCATAGGGACAAGCCAAAAGAGTATACTCACATCCCAGTAGTGACAGAAGGGCAGACTCATCACACATCTGGCTTCACTTAAACTTTTCTTGAAGATAAACTCACTTTATCCAGAAGTCAACATGGATGTTGGCGGGTTATTAGTAATTAAAAAAGGGGGGAGTCCAAATGAAGAATACAAAAATAAAACATCTTTTAATGAAACAGGTTTTGCCTTGAGAAGGCTCATGGGGGTTGGGCTGGGGAGTGAAACTGTTTCAAAAAGCCTGGGTAATTCAAAAATGACTGACCCCATTAAGGATCAGTTTAATGGCTACTATAGAAGGCTAATAAAAATAAGCAACTATCCCTACAAGTACCAAGCCATACATTCTCTATCAGTGAGTCTACGTCTTGCAAAAGAAGAAAAAAAATCGGTGAAATTTTGTTTTGGAAGGTTTTTGGTTTTGTTTTTTCAACAATAATAGTACATACCCATTCTGAAGACTAATCCTCTGCCTTTCACTTCCTGGTCACAAATTACTTCTAAGCTTCATCTGTGTGTTAATATCCATTTTGTAGCATCTATTTCTGTCTTTTAGCCATGAATACAAGTATTAGAATAAGGATATGTAAGCATTATATAAGCAGTAAGGATGTAAAGCAATTTGCTACACATGCGACCAATGTTTAAGTCATTCCAAGCCACAAAAGCTTATAAAAGCAAATTATTTGCCCACTCTAGATCCACTAAAAATCACTTTCACCAATGAAGTCTTAGAGTAGCATAGTTACTGAATTAGATACTGCTGAATTAGTAAGTTTCTACTCCCCCAAAGGGCATTTAGTAACTCAGCACATCTGCAATTTCTAAATTACTGCTCTTAGAAACAAAGACAGAGATAACTGGAGGCTATAATCTAATAGCTCTCTAAACAGTTTTCTATTCCACTTCCTCACTAGATGGTATCTTTATGGGGATACTTTATATCATGTTACTTGATAAAGAAATTGAAAGGTGATAGTAGCAGGGTCTCTGGCTTGTGTGACAGGAAGCTTGGGTTCTGTCTCTAGTGAGGATCCCTGATCCACAGATCTAGCTTCAGAAAATCTGGATCATCACTACTGATAACCAGGAATCCTATTTAAATTAGTACCCATTCGTCCTCTTGGGAATAAAACAGAATGCGACTTTTTGACTGATAGTACAGTAGGTTCTTGTGACAGAGATTAAGACCCTTAAGCAAAGGAATGGGACACTGGTCGCTTCCACCTTGGGGAATGTGGAGAGTAGTTCTGAGAATGGCCACTGAGCCCCTAAGTAAAATAGGGTTGAGGAGCCTTGTCACAGACATTGGGTTCCACTTGCGGTATCAAAGTTTTCCAGTAACACCCAGGAGGCCATCAATCAAATGCCTACGGAGGGGTTGGCAAGTTTTTTCTGTAAATGGCCAGAGTGTGAAGATTTAGGGCACCAAATGTAAAATCGAGGGTATTACATAAGTTTATATAATGAGGGAGAACAAATTTCCACATATTCAGTGCTCAATAATGATTGAGAGGGGACCTCCTCATTCAAAAAAATTCCAATCTTGGCTCTGAACTAAAAAAAAGCTTAGTAAAACTTTGCTGTTGCTAAGCCATCATACTTATTGTCATAGGGCAAGTCAGGATATTCAGTTCCTATTTTTGAAAAAAAAGTTCACAGAATCATCAATGGCTAAATCCAGGAGAGTTTATGAAGTTCACACTGACACTACTGGTTCAGTAACACATGATAGACTCAAGTATTTTCTGCAAAGTGTCTGCTGATTAATTATGCAATGAATGAACATAGACTATAAACACCTTATATTTTCACAAGTTTTGTAAATCTGTTCAACCAAGCCTTTTTCTCTGCAACACATATTTTTATCATCAGTTGTAAAACATCCTAGCATATTCTACTTCAAGTTGTACTGAATTAAGGTTTTCTTAACTTCTTTGAAAATATTCTTTCCTTTAGCTCTTCCACACAGACTAGTCACAGGGGCTAATTCTTCAGTCACCTCAAACTTAGCATTGGCCTCCTTAAATAAATTATTAAGATTGGTAATAACATCTGTCGACTCATCAAGAATCAAGGAAAATCACTCAAAATAATTTGCTTGTTTTCTAATTGACTATTGGTATTGCTCCCACTATCCCTGACTCTTTGACAGCTGTTTTCACCAAAAGGCTAATAGTTTTAAACAAGTTTATTTTCTCTAGACAGTTATTTCTTTAACTGCTACAATCAAACATGATTTAATTAACCCACCATCAGTAAACAACTTTCTTTGCTTGGCTAAGAAATGAACCACTTGGAAATTTATTTTGGTGCAGCCTCATTTTCATGTTTTATTTTTGTGAAGATAATTCTGCTGTGATGAGATGCTCCATTTTAAAGGTTCCAATTTTTCTGACCATTGCTTTCCTGTGAATTGGGAATATTGGAATGAGTAGTTAGTCTGGTTATGTTGACACATGTTGTATTTTTTAGCACAGCTATAGTGTCAATGCATAATAAACACAATACTTTGCTATCTGTTATGGACTGTATTGTGTTGCCCAAAAATTCATATGTTGAAGCTCTAACCCCTAATGTCATGGTATTTGGAGATGGGGCTTTTAGGGAGCAATTATGGTTAAGTGTGGCCATAAAGGTGAGGTCCTAATTCTATAGGACTGGTGGCCTTATAAGAAGAGGAAGCAATAAATCTCTCTCACACACAGGAAAAGTCACATGAGGATATAACAAGAAGACAACCATCTGCAACCCAAGGAAGGAGCTTAAACCAGACACTGACCCTGATGGCACCTTGATTTTTTGGACTTCCAGCCTACAGAACTGTGAGAAATTAATTTCTGTTGTTTAAGCCACACAGTCTGGTGTTTTGTTATGGCAGCCCAAGCTGATTAATATACCATCTAACTAGATAACCAAATAATTCACATTCCAGTGTGCCTTAGAGGCATGACAAAGTCCACTTCCCTTTTTTTGTTTTAACATATTAGGTATGCACTGGTAATTTTTTTAAAAAAGATACAGTATGGAGATATGCAGGACACTTTAAATGCTGTAGAGTTATAAATGCATAACTGTGATTTGCAGTGCACTGAGTATCTAATGTGAAGTGATGAGAGAACCATATTTGGTCTCTGTTGCAACTACTCAATTCTGCTGTTACACTTCAAAAGCAACCATAGATCATAGACACTGAGAAGTGACTAGTGGTTACCAAGGGGGAGGGGCTGAGGTGGGTTGTGGGGGAGGTGAGGAGGGAAACAGAGCACAATAATTCGCAATCACAGTATAAGGTGGTCACGGGAATGGTAGTACAGCATGGAGAATATAGTCAGTGATTCTGTAACATCTTCCTATATTGACAGATAGTAATTGCACTAGTGGGGAGTGAAGATTTGATAATGTGGGTAACTGTTGAACCACTGTGTTGTATATTTGAAACCAACAAAAGATTGCCTATCAACAATACTTCAATAAAAACAAATGCAAAGGAAGAAAAAAGCAAACATAGACGATGTATAAATGAATGAGTGCAACTGTGTTCTAATAATACTTTATGGGCATTGAAATTAAAATTTCATATAATTTTCACATGTCAGGAAGTATTTTTCTTTTGATTTTTTTTCAACCATTTAAAAACATTAAAAAATCTTACTAGAAGAAAACTAGGGGGAGTTTCATGACATTGAAGTTGACAATGATTTCTTGGATATGACAACAAAAGCACAGGCAGCAAAAGAAAAAATAGCAAGGACTACATCAAACTAAAAAATTCCTGTGCATTAAAGGACACAATCAACAGAATGAAAAAGCAACCTATGGAATGGGAGAAAATACTTGTAAATCATATATCAGATAAGGGGTTAATGTCTAGAATATGTCAAGAACTTCAACAACTCAGCAACAAAAAAACAACCAACCTGATTTAAAAATGGTCAAAGAACTTGAGTAGACATTCCTCCAGAGAGCACATATGCATGGCCAACAAGAATGTGAAAGGATGCTCCACATCGCTAATCATCAGGGAAAGGAAAATCAAAACCACAATGATACATCACCTCATACCCATTAGGATGGCTATGATCAAAACAAAAAACCAGAATGTAACAAATGTTGACAAGGATGGAGAGAAATTGTGAACCCTTATGCATTGTTGCTGCGATAGTAAAATAGTGCAGCCACAAAGGAAAACAGCATGGTGATTCCACAAAAATTAAAAATAGAACTACCATATGATCCAGAAACCCCATTTCTGGATATATTGAAAGGGTCTGTAAGAGATACTTGCACATCCATGTTCATAGAAGAACTATTCACAATAGCCAAGTGTCTATGGATGGATGAATGGATAAATAAAATGTGGTATACATCTATAACGGAATGTTATTCAGCCTCAAAAAGGCAAGAAAGCTTGTCACATGTTACAGAATGAGTGAACCTTGAGGATAGGATGCTAAATGAAATAAACCAGTTATGAAAAGACAGTTTATGATTCTACTTATATGAGTTATGTAAATTAGGCAAATTCATACCAACAGAAAGCAGACTGGTGGTTACCAGGAGCTGGGGGAAAAAGGGAATGCAGAGTTGTTTGATGGGTATAGAGGTCAGTTTGATGAAATAAAAAAGTTCTGGAGATCTGTTGCACAACAGTGTGAATATACTTAACACTGTTGAACTGTACAGTTAAAATTAAGATGGTATATTTTATGTCATGTGTTTTTTATCACAAAAAATAAAGAAAACATTTTTAGATTGTATGCCATACAAAAACAGATTGCAGGCCAGACTAGTTCCCAACCCTTACTCTTTGCCCCAGCCTCAGACAAGTTCTTCCAGGTTCCATACCTGAGGGAGCTCTAAACTGTAAGAATCACACATCTTTGAAGAACCTAATTTAAGCACCTGCAATACCAGTGGGCAAAAGCCTCCCTTTCCTCTTATAAAAATTGACAGTGGGTTCAGTAGTGGAAAGACTAGCAAAGTTGGAATGGGAGATACTAAGAAGAGACTAAATAGTGGATGGGGGAGTGGTATGGGCAACCCTAGCAGAGGAGGAGGTGTGAATGGTGGGGAATTGGGGAGCCTGTCTGAGAAGTGTGGACATTGACAATACACTGCTCACCTCACCCCCAGATGGTGTAGTTTAAGTGTGCAAGAGTTAATCCATTCCCTGACTGGAAACTTAGGCAAGTCAGTCCCCCTTGCCTCATCTGGACAAGTTTTATGGTCTGGGAGCCCTCCCAGCTCCCCAAATCATGAAACTCTATCTCACCAAGCTGAGAAAGTGTATAAATGACTTTTATTCCTTCATTCGAACAGCTTTAAATACAGGAGACTTTCTATGTCTCCTACTGTGTTGATATATTTTTTT
Source organism: Manis pentadactyla (assembly GCF_030020395.1). Lineage (NCBI taxonomy): Eukaryota > Metazoa > Chordata > Mammalia > Pholidota > Manidae > Manis > Manis pentadactyla. The sequence goes on along the minus strand of NC_080038.1, from coordinate 115,714,585 downwards.
TTACTCTTGTAGGAGGGGTAAAAAACGAATTAGAGTCTGTGGAGTCCCGACTAACTCCATTTCCACAGCTGGGCCAGCTCTTCATACCTCAAGCTGTCCTTTGCCTGAGAACCTGAGGAAAGCCTGCAGACAAGAAAAGGAATTGGGAGCTGTTGTGAGCTCCAGTCTCTTAGTCCCACAGCAGCTCTCTCCTCCCATTAAAAGCCTCTGAAGTCTCTTCCAGTTCTTTAACGAGAGCGGTTGGGGAATGGGTCTTGTTTATGAAAAGAATGTAATTCTCAGTGTTCTTTTTGAAAAGTCATCATTATGGGTGACAGCCTTGTCAAAAACAACACGGTAACATTCTTTCAGCTTCTAAAAACATTACTCTTCTCCTTAATCAGCGACTACTCCGGGAAAAACAGGAGTTCCAAGGGAGGCACAGACAGCTTCCTCCCTCCAGTTGTTCACCAGGCACTGTTTTCCAAGAGGAAGAGGTTTCTCACTCTTGGCCTCCAGGGCCTTGTGGGGAGGGCCTCTATCAGCCAGGTTACTTCAGTAGCTGTCTCATTTGCTTTCCAGTTTGCAGCTGTTCCGTGATATGTTTATTTGAATCCCAGCCTCAGAACTGACTTGCCTTTGTTTCTGGCCTAAGGAAGTTCTAGTTCAGAATGGGAAAGTTCAGCCACACTGTTCGAGTTAAACACATTGCAGTGGGAAAACATGAACTTTAAGACTCTGGGACCAGGTTAGACTTTTCAGAGTAAATGCTTTTCCCCGTGTTGTGCTTTTTGTTTACTTCAGGCGCTGGTTGATGTGTTAACCTCGTGTTGGCTCAGAAATTTTCCTGGGATGATTTAATTACTACGATGGTTTGTCCAAGAAAAAGGAAACTAATAACTCATCACCTCCCTTTGTGCATTTATTACCATGTTACACTTAGGGCTTTAATAATAAAATAATAATAATAATTTTTAATGATATATTAATCAATAATGCCTGGCAGGTCCAAGGTGTGTTATACAACACTTGCACATACATGTTCTTGTTCAACACAACAAACTCTGTGAGGTAGACAGAGTTAAGAATTTCATCCCCACTTGACTAATATGAAACATGAAACAGGCTCACATAGGTTAAGGGACTTGCCCAAGTTAGTGGTAAAGCCAAGACATAACAACTTTGTGCAGAACATAGTATTGCCAATCTTTTTTGTTAGGAAAGCAGAGATGTTGCTTATGAAAGGGCTTAGATTCAGCCAAGAGGTAGGAGTAGTTGTTAAAAGCATGAAAGATGTATGTACTGGTTGTTAAAGAGCTACTGCCTTTTAAAAAGGTTAAAGAGTTACAGAGCCCTTCTGGTGGTTGCACAGGCTGCAATGGCATGGGGAGTCCCTGTGGGGTGCAGCTGCCCTGGGGTCCGCCAGCTCCCTTGTGCAGGCTCCCATCCATATGCGTCCAGATGACCAGAGCTGAGAAAGCACCAGCTACAGGGGTCTGAGCCCTCCCTGCCAGTGCGGCCCCTCGAGCACCATCATTTAGCCACAGTTCAGTCCCACATGTATCATACTGCTTCTGAAATATTTTTAATATCATTCAGACTTACAATCAAGGCAAACCAACAGCAGAACTTGAAGCAGATCCCTATCACTTGTCTTTACCCCACGGTGTGTGCTCCGCTCCCTGAATAAGTCTATGATTCCTCAGGTTTTCCCACCCTTCCCCCGCAGTGTGCTCCACCTCACTTCACTTCACAGGTGGCATCTGGGCTAGATTTCATTAGTCTTTCCCTCTCTTCCTTGTACCATACTCACCTAAGTTGTCAGAGCCTGACTTTTGAAAGTGTTAGTGACAGGTGAAGGTGACTTATGATACTTAAAGACAGCTGGTATTAGGTACATCTTTACTGATGTACTTCAAGCCCTGTGGGAAGTGAGACAGAAATTATTTTTTGAGAGCTGGTTTTTCTGTCCTTAAGCCATATCACCTAATAAACACCTACAAAACAGTCATTTTAAAGAATTCAAATATACTTGACATACAATGTTATATTGCTTTTAGATGTATAACATAGTGATTCAACAATTCTATACATTAGTAACTGCTCACCACACTAAGTGTAGTTGCTGTCTGTCAACATACAAAGATATTACAATATTATTGACTATATTTACCATGATGTATTTTCATCCATGTGGCTAATTTATTTTATAATTGGATTTTTATACTTCTTTATCCTGTCACCTACTTCACCCATCCCACAACCATGCCTCCCCTATGGCAACCACCAGTATGTTCTCTGTGTTTACAAGTCTATTTCTATTTTATTTGTTTGTTTTTAGTTCCAGTGAAATCATATAGTATTTGTCTTTTTCTAATTTATTTCACTTAGCATAATACCCTCTAGGTCCATCCATGTTGTCACACATGGCATGATTTTGTTGTTTTTTATGGCTGAGTAATATTCCATTGTATACATGTACCACATCTTCTTTACATATTCATCAATGTACACTTAGATTGCTTCCATATCTTGATTATTATAAATAATGCTGTAATAAACATAGGGGTGCATATATCTTTTCAAATTAGTGACTTTGTTTTCTTTGGGTAAATTCCCAGAAGTGGAATTACTGAGTCATATATATTTCTATTTTTAGTTTTTTTTGAGAAACCTCTATACTGCTTTTTATAGTGGCTGCATCAATTTACTTTCCCACTAGCAATGTTCAAAGGGTCCTTTTTCTCAATATCTTCACCAACACTTTCTCATCTTGTTAGTACTGACTGGAGTGAGGTGATATCTCACTGTAGTCTTGATTTGCATCTCCCTAATGATTAGTGATGTGGAGCATCTTTTCAGGTGTCTGTTGGCCATCTGTTTGTCTTCTTTGGAAAAATGTCTATTTAAGTCCTCTACCCAATTTTTCAATGGGATTATTTGTTTTTTTGCTGTTGAGTCTTATGGGTTCTTTATATATTTTGGATATTAGCCCCTTCAAATATATCATTTACAAATATCTTCTCCCATTCAGTAGATTGCCTTTTCGTTTTGTTGATGGTTTTCTTTGCTGTGCAGAAACTTATAGTCTGATGTAGTCCCGCTCTTTTATTTTTTCTTGCCTGGGGAAACATATCCAGAAAAAAATTAATAATGTTGATAATCAGGAGTTTACTGTCATGTTTTCTTCTAGGAGCTTTATGGTTTCAGATCTTATATTTAGATCTTTAATCCATTTTGAGCTTATTTTTGTGTATGGTGTAAGACAGTGATCCACTGTCATTCTTTTGCTTGTAGCTGTCCAGTTTTCCCAGCATCACTTATTGAAGAGACTGGCTTTTCCCCATTGTACATTCTTGCCTCCTTTCTCATATATTAATTTACCATATGAACATGGGTTTATTTCTGGGCTCTCTATTCCATTTCATTATCGGTGTGTCTATTTTTGTGCTACTACCATATTATTTTGGTTACTGTAGCTTTGTAGTATAGTTTGAAATCAGGGAATGTGATACCTCTATCTTTGTTCTTCTTTCTCAAGATTGCTTTAGCTATTCAAGGTCTTTTGGGGTTCCATACAAATTTTAGGATTATTTGCCCAAGTTCTGTGCAAACTGTCATTGGTATTTTGATAGGGATTACACTGAATCTGTAGATTGCTTTGCATAGTATGGACATTTTAACAACTCCTGTCCAGCTTTGTGTCTTCCCCATGTTATTATTCATTGTTTTTGAAAGTAGGACTTGGAGACAGGGATGGAGGCAGAAATGGCAAAAGTACATATACTGTGTTGCCTTCAATTTCTTTCATCAGTGTCTTATTGTCTTCAAAGTTCAGGTCTTTCACCTCCTTAGTTAGATTTATTCCCAGGTATTTTATTCTCTGATACAATTGTAAATGGGATTGTTTTCTTAATTTCTCTTTCTGCTAGTTTATTATTAAAACGAAGTAGATTTTTGATTGTGCAATGTTTCCAATGAATATTGAAACATTTCTAAGATCCACTTATAATGTTTGACTACCTTCTCTTTTACAGGAAAATAGGGAATTATATTTAACTATAAGGAAACATTTGGAAGGAGGGCACTTCCTCCAAAGTCAAAATTTTAAATGGACCTAAGATGCCATATTATGTGGTTAAGAGCACAGGCTTTCAATGTCTTGTTATAAGTGGCAAGACAAAAAAGACAGGAGAAACCTATAGATTAAAAGAGACTTACATGACATATTAACCATATGCCATTATATGATATAGACCATGTTTGGGTCATGATTCAAATAACATATGGTGGAATAAAAGAAAAAGATGATGAGACAACTGGGGAAATATCAACATGGATTGGACATTTGATGATACTAAGGGATGATTAAATGTTATAAATATTATGTTTTTAAAAAGAGCCCATTTTTTTGAAGATATATATTGGAATATTTACAAATGAAAAGATGAAATTTTTTTGTTTGTGTATGTGTGTGTGTTTGATGGGGGCTGGGTGGGGTATGAATGAAACAAGATTGGCTATGAGTTGGTAATTGTTGAGGCAGGTAATGGACACATGGGGATTCATTATACTATCTTAGGTACTTCTGTTTATATCTAAACATTTTTGATAAAAACAAAGGCTGAATGAGGTTGAAGTCAGACTTCTGTGAATATGAATCTTGGCTCTGTTTCCTAGCCATGTGATGTCCTTAGAGATGTCACCTCTCTGATCCTAAATATCCTCATCTCTAAAGTGGTGATAAAGTGAAGACTGCATGAAATAATATATGTAAAGAATTTAGCATGGAGCCTGGCACATAGTAAGCAGTCAATAAGTAATAGACCTTATTATAGTTCAATTATTTTGTCCAATTTTCTGAACTAATAATTGCAGATACAAAGAGAGTTTGGGCCCTAAGAAGTTCTTACCACTAAAGGAGGAAAGTTTTGCAATACACAAGATAATTGTTGCTGTTTTCCAGATGGGAAGCATGTCTGCAAAAGAGAGGCTGTGGTAGCAGCACAAGTAGAGATAATGGCGAAGAGTCAGTCAGTTCGTACAAAATAAGAAAGTCTTGTTTGGCAGCTCTGAGCCTTTAACAGCGTCCTTGAGAACACATAGCATCTGATATTTTTTTGTATCTGCTTCCTCTTTCCACTCCCCCACACACTGCCCCATAGTGAGCATTGGCTGACCTATTCTCCTTGGAGTCCTTCAGACTACAGAGGGGAGAAAGCCTGGTTGCCACTGAAATAGGAATAGGTGTCCATTCTTGACATCATCCTTAGGGCTTGCAAAGGACTAGAGAACTCTGTAATAGTATTTTAATTCTTTTAACAAATATTTACCAAATGCTTACTATGTGCCAGGACTTTGTTAGACACTTAACATACGTTATCTCAATATCTGGCCCAACCCTAGTTTGGATATGAAATGACTGAGGTTTGGAGAGATTAAGTAGCTTATAAAACAGAGTACATAGCTACTAAGCAGCAAAACTGTTATTCTAAATGCAAGCTATCAGACTCAGAAGAAATTTTCCATTAATTAGCTTGACTGTAGTAATCATTTCACTATGTATATGTATACAAAACACCATGTTTTATGCCTTAAATATATACAACTTTTATTTAATAATAATAAAGAAACCATGTTCTTTACTTCTAAGTCTTTACTGTACTTCATCCACATTACCAGAATGAGGAATAGAAATGAGAGAGTTCTAGATATTTTTCTCTCTCTGAGCTTCATTAATATCTCAAGGAGTTCTCCCCAGTATGGTTTATTTATGTTGCTAAAGCTGTGATGTGCAAATGGAAAGGCAGCTTTAGATAGAGTATTGCATTGTTTTTATATACTTTAAAGATTCATAGAACCAAAGCCTTGTTTTGCTGTCAGGTCATCAATGCTTCATAAGGCCACGTGGCCTGTATAGAAGAGAAAGTTGGAGAACAAAGAGGCCCTTCATGTTTAGGCTCAATACCAAGCCCATGTTGCACATGAAGGTCCAGCAGAAGGGAGCAATCTGGAATCTATTGAGCTCAGCTTTAAAGGAGAGGTGGGCTGCCACACAGGACCCTTACCAGCTCTGAGTCATTACAGCCTTCCTGAACCCAGTCAATTTACGGGCTTTTCAATAAGATCTTTATTTGTCCTTCTATTGTTGTTGAAAGCTATTGTCACTTCCTCTTCTGTCTGGAGACACTGGGAGCTGCCTCCAGGCAGTATGACAACGTTGGCCCCTTGTGCAACCCTCAATTCACAAAGATGAAACATATCCTAGAATGCCCCTTATTTGGCTTTTTCTTCCTTACTGGGCAGAAAGCATTATATTTCTCACATGTCTAGAGCTTCAACTATTCAAATTCTTTATTGGCTCAGCAAGCAGCTCAGGGTTTGGGGTAAATGAAAAGTGCTGTCCTGGCAGCTCTGACATCATTTTAAGTGGGAAACACATGGATTCATAGAATCAGAACCTCTTAGACCTGCAAAGCCCTCAGAAACTGTAGAATGGGGGCTCAACTGGAATGACTTCAACTTAGCTGTTAAAGGTTCATGTGTTCATTTCTCCTTTTATTCCAGTAACACTTCTTAAATGCCTAATAGATATCAATACCTTGTCCCTACCCTCAGGAAGTTCTTGTCTTGAGGGAGGAGGTGGATGGACAAGTAAAGAGGTGGTCATAATACAGTGTGGCTGGTTCTGTGAAGGAGAGGCAGTGTCAGATAGTGGTTTAGAAAGAATATTTTAAAATCAGACAATCCTGGGCTAAATCTCAGCCTTGCCACTTATGTCTTGTGTGGCTTTGGGTGAGTTATGAAACCTTCTGAGTTAATTCAAAAGCGTGGGTATAATGGATATACATAGTACTAGAGCAGCACAGATGGCTAGCAGACATCTATATCTGGCCGTTGGGGGTCCAGAAAGCCGGGAGGTCATGATAAGCAAACAACATAGGATTTTATAGGGTTAGATTCCTAATCCATAAAGAGGCTTGGAAAGCAAAGCAGACCTCAGCCCAAGGGGAAATATATGGCTGAGTTTCCAGAGGAAGGATATAAAGTAAGACTTGGAGAAAGAGATGGAGGCAGAAAGAATACATAGCTGTACTACCTGTATTCTAGGCAGTAACTAGGATGTGGGGAAGATGCAAAGCCAGGCAGAAGCTGGGCTGACAATTCTAGGTGGGCAGGCATGGCAGCCACAAGAGCATGCCTCTCAGACCTCTGACTGCTGGGAGAGTGACCAAGCTGTTGGTGTGCTCTGAAATCATCACCACATTTGCATGGAGGCCACTCTTCCTACGGGCTGCTCCTGGTCAGTGAATGAGCACAGCAGGGATATTAGACAGGTCTGTTCTTAGGACACACTGGACTCTTCTGATTGCTGAATCTATCTCAAGGACTCCCTGATGACCATGCTAAACTTTCCTTAGAACAGCACGCAGGCTGAGACACTTCCCTCTGGCCTTCCTTCCTTCCTTCTCTTATGGTCAGACTTAGGTTGCATTGCAGTGCATACTAGCAGTTCTCGCAGACTCTCCTGCCTCCCTCCCCATTTTGTATCACTGAGGTTACCCTCTAATAAATTTCTTGTGCTTGTAAACCTGTCTTTCTGTCTGCTTCTTGAAGGGCCTGTACTAATACACTGGATCGCCTATATGTGTGGTTTAGGAGACCACAACATAAAAGATAGAGAGTTGTGGAGACAAAGATTTCATTAGACATTTAGTCCAATTGTTTTCACATTTCATTCCATGAAGACCATAGATTCATTGGGTAGGCCTCAGGAGCTGGGCACAGTGCTAGGCTCTAGGAATACAGTAATGAACAAGATGCCTTTATGAAATTTATCAGAAAAGACTGCAGAGATTAAATAATTGAGAAAATGTTTTTGTTGGTATTTTATAAAAAGCTGGTGATACAGTCCAAACTCTGCAGCACAGCTTACAAGTTTTCATGATCTGGCTCCTACCTATCTCTCTATCCTCTTTTCTCACCGTATCCATATTGCACTCTGCATCAGCTAGCATGAAATGCTTGCAATTCCCAGAAATCTCCATCTTCTTCTTACCTCTGGGCTTAGTTCCACCTTCCTCAAACAACTGAAGGTATTCCTCCTCCATGCTCCTGAAACACTCTCTCACCTTATCATAGATTTCATTACAGGCAAGTAAGTGGAAAACTACAGAAAAGCAGAAGTAATGCCAGGCACAAGAAATACATATTCCCTCTTTCAAAATCAGTTGGCTCATATTTAAGAAATGTTATCTCCACTCCTTATGCTCAAGCCAAATCTGACTTCTGTTTTGTTGCAGAGACTGCTAACTGCCTACCCAATAGCTTTTCTTCCTTGCCTCTTCACTGTGATAATGTGCTTAGATAAAAATATCTATGCTTCCTAGTCTCCTGCAAAGATGTGGACAATGAGATACAAGCAGAAGTCGTGGGGTAGGGTTTCTGGGAAACCCTTTTTGCCTTTTACCCTCCCTTCAACCCACTGTCTGGCATTTGAATGTGATGCTTAAAGTTTTAGCAGACAGCTTGGGACCATGAGGGAAAGGTCAAGAGAATTACAAACAGCCCTGACATTCTTGAGCTGCTAAACCAACACCAGCAACCGCCTACCTTTGGACTTCTCATTACATGAGACAAATAAACCCTCATGTGTTTCAGCCACTGTGATAGATGTTTCTTTTTTTTTACTCACAGATTAATACAATTCTGAACTGACCTACTCAACAAAGTTCTGTTCCCTTCTCCTTAGCTGTACTCATGCCTAGAATTGTTCCCTTCTTCCTTACCAGCCTTTTCCCTAAATCTCTGCCTACCAAATCTTATCTTCATCATTGAAGATTCAGTTCAGACAACAATCACTTGATGGGAGTTTATTTTACCTCCTCCCACTCCAGATGTGCTATTTCCCTCTTTTGACTAATTTCTATTACATTTTATCTGGACCTCTTTTGGGCTCCAGATATACATAAAATATGTGTATATTATATTATATATATAGTATGTTATTCTGCTTGCATGGTAGATATTAATGCCCTTATTTGTGTTGTTTCTTTGTATTTTTTGCAATAAATAGCAGTGATACACATAGCAGACATTCAGTGAATACTTGCTGAACTAAATATAAACTTACAATAAAAACCTAACTTCTTTTTATACACATAAATACAGACACACACATTTAACAGACTATAGTGTTTTGGGTAATTAAGTTTGGGAAGAACACAGGCAACCAAACAGGTAAAATATGCCTTCAAATGACATATTCTTTAATTTATTTGGAAAATGAAATTATTCTCATGACAATGGAGGATATACTGTTTAATTTCATATCAAATGTCCTTTCAACTCTTAGATATTGAATGTCTCCACTATGAAGTCATAGTGCTATGAACAGGGTTTTATTAAGATGGATGAGGACTTGAGCTGAAAATATCATGATCAGAATTGAAATACAGAGACTATGAAAATCTCAGGTGACTGAGAAGGGATCCTGAACTAAGTTGAGGGCAGAGAGAATGGAAAGGACACAAAAGCCTGTACTATTTGACCCACTATCTGAGAACATGTAAGCTAATATTATTTAAAGCTCTGCCATTCATGCTCATATCAGATATTTGAATTTTCTTAATGATAACTTGCCCCCAAGTGATGTAGATAAATAGGGAGAAAGATGGACAATCTGTGTTCAAAGAAATGTTCTGATGAAAGATAAATATTTATTCAGTATTCTTGAGAGATGACCATGAGATGAACAACTGAGGAGATTTCATTAGGAAGAAAGATCATTGAAAAAAGGATGGTGGAGTAGGAAGACATGGCAGAAACCTCCTCCCCAACACATACACCAAGGGAGTAACTACAGCAAATGCAACTATGAAAATGACCTGAAAACTGCATAACAGACCATCTAGGACTGGTAAAGAACAGATCATGAATATTAGTAATAAAGATTTCAAAGTAACAGTCATAAATGTGCTCAATGACCTGCAAAAACTATTGACAGTCTTACAGAGGACTTCAACAAAGAGAAGAGTTACAAAAGAGCCACTCAGAGCTGAAGAATACAGTAAGCGAAATGAAATATACAATGGAGGGAATGAATAAGAGATTGCTCAAAGTGAAGGAGACAGTTAGATGGAAATTAGAGAACAGGAAAATAACAAAGCTGAGGAACAGAGAGAAAAAAGGGTCCCTAGAAATAAGAGGATGCTGAAAGAGCTGTGGGGCAACTCTAAACTAAACAATATTCATATAAAAGAGGTACCAGAAGGAGAAGAGAGAGAGAGAGAGAGAGAGAGAGAGAGAGAGAGAGAGAGAGAGAGAGAGAGACAAGGTAGTAGAAGGTCTCTTTAGAGAAATAATTGCAGAAAACTTCCCCAGTCTGGGTAAGGAAATAGGCACCCAGGTCCTAAAAGTGCAGAGAGACCCTAGCAAAAGGAACCCCAAGGAGACAGCATCAAAATATATAATAATTAAAATGACAAAGTTAAGGATAAAGAGAGGGAATTGTAAGCAGCTAGAAAGAGGCAAAATTTTTTTCACAAGGGAAATGCCATCAGGCTATCAGCAGACGTCTCAGCAGAAACTTCACAAGTCAGAAGGGAGTTCCATGAAACATTTAATGAATTGAAACAGAAGGATCTTCAACCAAAAATCTTCTACCCAGCAATATTATTCCTCAAATTTTTGTTTATTTATTTATTTATTTTTGGTATTATTAATATGCACTTGCGTGAACAACATTGAGCTTACTGGATTCCTCCCATTATTAAGTCCCCACCACATACCCCATTACAGTCACTGTCCCTCAGTGTAGTAAGATGCTACAGAATCACTACTTGTCTTCTCTGTGTTATACTGCCAACCTGTGCCCCCCTCTACATTATGTGTGCTAATAATAATGCCCCCTTTTCCCCTTATCCCTCCTTTGACACCCATCCTCCTCAGTCCCTTTCCCTTTGGTAACTATTAGTCCATTTTGGATTCTGTGAGTCTGCTGCTGTTTTGTTCCTTCAGTTTTTGCTTTGTTCTGATTCTCAACAGATGAGTGAAATCATTTGATACTATACTCTACCTGGCTTATTTCACTGAGCATAATACCCTCTAGCTCCATCCATGTTGTTACAAATGGTAGGATTTGTTTTCTTCTTATGGCTGAATAATATTCCATTGTGTATCTGTAACAACTCTTCTTTATCCATTCATCTACTGATGGACACTTAGGTTGCTTCCATTTCTTGGCTATTATAAATAGTGCTGCAATAAACATAGGGGTGCATATGTCTTTTTCAAACTGGGCTCCTGCATTCTTTGGGTAAATTCCTAGGAGTGGAATTTCTGAGTCAAATGGTATTTCTATTTTGAGTTTTTTGAGGAACCTCCATACTGCTTTCCACAATAGTTGAACTAGTTTACATTCCCACCAGCAGTGTAGGAGAGTTCCCCTTTCTCCACATCCTTGCCAACATTTGTTGTTGTTTGTCTTATGGATGGTGGCCATCCTAACTAGTGTGAGGTGATATCTCATTGTGGATTTAATTTGCATTTCTCTGATGACTTTAGCAATATGGAGCATCTTTTCATGTGCCTGTTCGCCATCTGAATTTCTTCTTTGGAGAAGTGTGTTCAGATCCTCTGTCCATATTTTAATTGGGTTATTTGCTTTTTTGTTTGTTGAAATGCATGAGCTCTTTGTATATTTTGGATGGCAACCCCTTATCAGATATGTCATTTATGAATATATTCTCCCATACTGTAGGAAGCCTTTTTGTTCTACTGATGGTGTCCTTTGCTGTGCAGAAGCTCTTTAGTTTGATATAGTCACACTTGTTCATTTTTGCTTTTGTTTCCCTCTCCCAGGGAGATATGTTCATGAAGAAGTTGTACATGTTTGTATTCAAGAGAGTTTTGCCCATATTTTCTTCTAAGCATTTTATGGTTTCATGACTTACATTCAGGTATTTGAACCATTTTGAGTTTACTTTTGTGTGTAGAGTTAGACAGCAATCCAGTTTCATTCTCTCACATATAGCTGTCCAGTTTTGCCAGCACCAGCTGTTGAAGAGGCTTCATTTCCCCACTGTATATCCATGGATCCTTTATCATATATTAATTGACCATATATGCTTGGGTTAATATCTGGACCCTCTATTCTGTTCCACTGGTCTTTGGGTCTGTTCTTGTGCCAGTACCAAATTGTCTTGATTACTGTGGCTTTGTAGTAGAGTTTGAAGTTGGGAAGCAAGATCCCCCCTGCTTTATTCTTCCTTCTCAGGATTGCTGTGGCTATTTGGGGTTCTCTGTGGTTCCATATGAATTTTAGAACTATTTGTTCCAGTTTGTTGAGGAATGCTGTCAGTAGGGAGTGCATTGAATCTGTAGATTGCTTTAGGCAGGTTAGCCAATTTAACAATATTAATTCTTCCTACTCAAGAGCATGGGATGAGTTTCCATTTATTAGTATCCTCTTTAATTACTCTTAGGAGTGTTTTGTAGTTTTCAGGGTATAAGTCTTTCACTTCCTTGGTTAGGTTTATTCCTAGGTATTTTATTCTTTTTATGCAGTTGTGAATGCAGTTGCTTTCCTGATTTTTCTTTCTGCTAGTTCATTGTTAGTGTATAGGAATGCAACAGATTTCTGTGTATTAATTGTGTATCCCACAACTTTACTGAATTCAGATATTAGTTCCAGTAGTTTTGGAGTGGATTCTTTAGGGTTTTTATGTACAATATCATGTCATCTGCAAACAGTGACAGTTCGACTTCTTCCTTACAAATCTGAATGCCTTTTATTCTTTGTGTTGTCTTATTGCTATGGCTAGGTCTCCTACCTTTTTTGTGTGTTTATGTTCACTGGTGAAAACTATTTAGGCTTATGAACACTTTCATCTATAAAAGTACCTTTAGCATATCCTGTAATACTGGCTTAGTGTTTGCAAATTCTTTAGCATATCCTGTAATACTGGCTTAGTGTTTGCAAATTCTTTTAGCCTTTGGTTATCAGGGAAATGTTTAATCTCTCCATCAAATTTAAGCAACAGGCCAGGGGGGATTGGATTAAAGATGGTGGCGTGAGAGGTTGTGTTTGTAATATCTTACTAAGTGAGTTAAGTTAGACTCTTAGATAGAAATGAAGTTTACCCTTGAACCTTTGGTAACCACAAATCTAAAGCCTGCAATGGCAATAAGTAAATACCTATCGATTATCACCCAAAATGTAAATGGTCTGAATGCACCAATAAAAAGACATAGAGTCAATGAATGGATAAAAAAAACAAGACCTATTTTTATGCTGCCTACAAGAGACTCACTTCAAACTCAAACACATACACAGACTAAAAGGGAAGGGATGGAGAAAGATATTTCACGCAACTAATAGGTAGAAAAAAGCAGGTGTTTCAGTACTTGTATCAGACAAAATAGACTTTAAAACAAAGAAAGTCACAAGAGACAAAGAAGGACATTACATAATGATAAAGGGGTCAATCCAAGAAGAGGATATAACCATCATAAATATTTATGTGCCCATCACAGGAACACCGAAATATGTGAAACAAATACTAACAGAATTAAAGTGGGAAATAGAATGCAATGCATTCATTTTAGGAGACTTCAACAGAGCACTCACTCCAAAGGACAGATCAACCAGACAGAAAATGAATAAGGAGAGAGAGGCACTGAATAACACTTTAGAACAGATGGACCTAATGAACATCTACAGAACTCTCTACCAAAACCAGCAGGATACACATTCTCCTCAAGTGCACATGGAACATTTTCCAGAATAGAACACATACTAGGCCACAAAAAGAGCTTCAGTAAATTCAAAAAGATTGAAATTCTACCAACCAACTTCTCAGTTAACAAGGGTACAAAACTAGAAATAAATTGTACAAAGAAAACAAAAAAGGCTCACAAATACATGGAGGCTTAACAACATGCTCCTAAATAATCAATGGATCAATGACCAAATTAAAACAGAGATCAAGCAATATATGGACACAAATGACAAGAAGAGCACAATGCTCCAACTTCTGTGGGTCGCAGCAAAGGCAGTTCTAAGAGGAAAGTATATAGCAATTGAGGCATATTTAAAGAAGGAAGAATAATCCCCAATGAATAGCCGAAAGTCACAGTCATTGAAAATGGAAAAAGAAGAACAAATGAAGCCCAAAGTCAGCAGAAGGAGGGCCAGAATAAATATCAGAGAAGAAACAAATAAAACTGAAAAGAATAAAACAATAGAAAAAATTAATGAAACCAAGACCTGGTTCTTTGAGAAAATAAACAAAATAGATAAAACCCTAGCCAGACTTATTAAGAAAAAAAGAGAATCTACACACATAAGCAGAATCAGAACTGAGAAAGGAAAAATCACTACGGACACCACAGCAATACAAAGAATTATTAGAGAATACTATGAAAATCTATATTCTAACAAACTGGATAATCTAGAAGAAATGGAAAACTTTCTAGAAAAATAAAACCTTCCAAGACTGACCCAGGAAAAAACAGAAAATCTGACTAGACCAATTACCAGCAATGAAATTGAGCCAGTAATCAAAAAACTACCCAAGAACAAAACCCCCGGACCAGATGGTTCACTGCTGAATTTTTTCAGACATTTAGAGAAGACAATACCCATTCACCTCAAAGTATTCCAGAAAATAGAAGAGGAGGGAATACTTCCAAACTGATTGTATGAAGCCAGCATCACTCTAATACCAAAACCAGGCAAAGACTCCACAAAGAAGAAAACTACAGACCAATATCCCTCATGAACATAGATGCAAAAATACTCAACAAAATATTAGCAAACCAAATTCAAAAATACATCAAGAGGGTCATACACCATGACCAAGTGGAATTCATCCCAGGGATGCAAGGATGGTACAACATTAGAAAATCCAACATCATTCACCACATCAACAAAAAGAAGGACAAACATCACATGATCATTTCCATAGATGCTGAAAAAGCATTAAACAAAATTCAATATCCATTCATTATTAAAACTCTCAACAAAATGGGTATAGAGGGCAAGTACCTCAACATAATAAAGACCATATATGATAAAGCAACAGCCAATATCACACTTAAAAGTGGGAAGCTGAAAGCTTTTCCTCTAAGATTGGGAACAAGACAAGGATGTCCAATCTCCTCACTTTTATTCAACATAGTACTGGAGGTCCTAGCCATAGCAATCAGACAACACAAATAAATAAAAGGCATCCAGGTTGGTAAGAAAGAAGTCAAACTGTCACTGTTTGCAGATGACATGATATTGTACATAAAAACCCTAAAGAATCCACTCCAAAACTACTGGAACTAATATCTGAATTCAGTAAAGTTGTGGGATACACAATTAATACACAGAAATCTGTTGCATTCCTATACACTAACAATGAACTAGCAGAAAGAAAAATCAGGAAAGCAACTGCATTCACAACTGCATAAAAAGAATAAAATACCTAGGAATAAACCTAACCAAGGAAGTGAAAGACTTATACCCTGAAAACTACAAAACACTCCTAAGAGTAATTAAAGAGGATACTAATAAATGGAAACTCATCCCATGCTCTTGGGTAGGAAGAATTAATATTGTTAAATTGGCTAACCTGCCTAAAGCAATCTACAGATTCAATGCACTCCCTACTGACAGCATTCCTCAACAAACTGGAACAAATAGTTCTAAAATTCATATGGAACCACAGAGAACCCCAAATAGCCACAGCAATCCTGAGAAGGAAGAATAAAGCAGGGGGGATCTTGCTTCCCAACTTCAAACTCTACTACAAAGCCACAGTAATCAAGACAATTTGGTACTGGCACAAGAACAGACCCAAAGACCAGTGGAACAGAATAGAGGGTCCAGATATTAACCCAAGCATATATGGTCAATTAATATATGATAAAGGATCCATGGATATACAGTGGGGAAATGAAGCCTCTTCAACAGCTGGTGCTGGCAAAACTGGACAGCTATATGTGAGAGAATGAAACTGGATTGCTGTCTAACTCTACACACAAAAGTAAACTCAAAATGGTTCAAATACCTGAATGTAAGTCATGAAACCATAAAATGCTTAGAAGAAAATATGGGCAAAACTCTCTTGAATACAAACATGTACAACTTCTTCATGAACATATCTCCCTGGGAGAGGGAAACAAAAGCAAAAATGAACAAGTGTGACTATATCAAACTAAAGAGCTTCTGCACAGCAAAGGACACCATCAGTAGAACAAAAAGGCTTCCTACAGTATGGGAGAATATATTCATAAATGACATATCTGATAAGGGGTTGCCATCCAAAATATACAAAGAGCTCATGCATTTCAACAAACAAAAAAGCAAATAACCCAATTAAAATATGGACAGAGGATCTGAACACACTTCTCCAAAGAAGAAATTCAGATGGCGAACAGGCACATGAAAAGATGCTCCATATTGCTAAAGTCATCAGAGAAATGCAAATTAAATCCACAATGAGATATCACCTCACACTAGTTAGGATGGCCACCATCCATAAGACAAACAACAACAAATGTTGGCAAGGATGTGGAGAAAGGGGAACTCTCCTACACTGCTGGTGGGAATGTAAACTAGTTCAACTATTGTGGAAAGCAGTATGGAGGTTCCTCAAAAAACTCAAAATAGAAATACCATTTGACTCAGAAATTCCACTCCTAGGAATTTACCCAAAGAATGCAGGAGCCCAGTTTGAAAAAGACATATGCACCCCTATGTTTATTGCAGCACTATTTATAATAGCCAAGAAATGGAATCAACTTAAGTGTCCATCAGTAGAGGAATGGATAAAGAAGATGTGGTACATATACACAATGGAATATTATTCAGCCATAAGAAGAAAACAAATCCTACCATTTGTAACAACATGAATGGAGCTAGAGGGTGTTATGCTCAGTGAAACAAGCCAAGTGGAGAAAGACAAGTATAACATGGTTTCACTCATCTGTGGAGTATAAGAACAAAGCAAAAACTGAAGGAACGAAACAGCAGCAGACTCACAGAATCCAAGAATGGACTAATAGTTACCAAAGGGAAAGGGACTGGGGTGGATGAACGGAAAAGGAAGGATAAGGGGTAAAAAGGGGTATTATGATTAGCACACATAATGTAGTGAGTGGGGACACGGGGAAGGCAGTATAACACAGAGAAGACAAGTAGTGATTCTATAACATCTTAGTACGCTGATGGACAGTGACTATAATGGGCTATATGGTGGGAACTTGATAATAGGGGGAGTCTAGTAACCATAATGTTGCTAATGTAATTGTACCTTAATAATACCAAAAAAAAAAAGGAAAAGATTGGGGCACCCACACCCAGTGCAGACAAAAATAAACTAATTAATTAAGGTAGTAGACCAGTTATTCACCAAGCAAGAACAAAATCAAAACAAAACAAAGTAGTACAACCAAGTATGCATAAAATCAGTCAAAACACACACAAAAAATGCAGGTTATGACATGTAATGCATAAGATGTGGAGGAGAAAGAAGAATAAAAAAGTACTACTTTTGGATTGTATTTGAAATAGAGTGGTTATCAACTTAATTATTAAGACTGGTATATAATTAGGAAGCTATCAATGATCCTTATGGTAACCGCAAACCTGAAGCCTATAATAGATACACAAAAAAATTAAAAAGAGAAATCTAATCACAACACTAAGTTAAACCATCAAATAACAAGAGTATAAGAGAAGAAAGGAACAGAGAGGAAGTATGAAAACAACCACAAAACAATTAGTAAAATGGCAATAAGAACATACCTATCAATAAGTACCCTAAATGTAAATGGGCTAAACACCCCAATCAAAAGACATAGAATGGCAGAATGGTTAAAGAAACAAGACCCATCTATATGCTACCTATAAGAGACTCATTTCAGACCCAAAAACATACACAGATTGATAGTAAATGGATGGAAAAAGATATTTCATGCAAAGATATGGAGAAAAAATCAGGAGTAACTGTACTTGTATCAGACAAAATAGACTTCAAAACAAAGTAAAAAGATACAACAAATGGATATAACAAATATAAATATCCATGCACCCAACTTAAGAGCTCCTAAATATGTAAAATAAGTACTAACAGAAATAAATGGGGAAATAGACTGCAACTCATTCATATCAGGATACATTAACACAACACTTACATCAATAAACAGATCATCCAGAAAGAAAATAAATAAGGAAACAAAGGCAGAGAACAACACATTAGATTAAGTGGACTTCATAGATATCTACAGAATATTCCACCCAAAAGCAGCAGAATACACATTTCTCTCAAGTGTACATGGAGCATTCTTGAGAATAGATCACATACGAGGCCATAAAATGAGCCTCAACAAATTTGAAAAGATTGAAATTGCATCAAGAACTTCTGAGACCACAGTGGTATGAAACTAGAAATAAATGAAATGAAGAAATTAAAAAGCCCATAAACATGTGGAGGCTAAACACCATAGTTTTAAATAATCAATGCATCAGTGAACAAATCAAAACAGAAATCAAGCAATACATGGAGACAAATGAAAGCAAAAATACAACAGTCAAAAATTTGTGGGAATGAAACAAAAGAAGTTCTAAGAGGGAAGTACATACCAATATACACCTACCTGAAGAAACAAGAGCAATCCTAAATAAACAGTCTAAACTCACAATTAAAGAAACTGGAAAACAATGTATAAATGAAACCCAAAGTTAGTAGAAGAGACCTAATAAAGATCAGAGTAAAAATGAATAAAATAGAGAAGAATTAAACAATAGAAAAAAAATCAATGAAACCAAGAGCTGGTTCTTTGAAAGATAAAATAGACAAATCCCTAGCCAGACTTAGCAAGAAAAAAAGAGAGGACAAAAATAAATAAAACTGGGGAAAAAAGGAATACTTACAACTGATATCATGGAAATACAAAGAATTATTAGAGAATTCTATGAAAAATTATATACCAACAGCACAGAGAAGACAAGTAGTGACTCTATAGCATCTTACTATGCTGATGGATAATGACTGCAAAGGGGTGTGGAGGGGACTTCATAACATGGGTGAATGTTGTAATCACAATGTTGCTCATGTGAAACCTTCAAAAGATTGTATATCAATGATACCTTAATAAAAATAAATAAATAAATAAATATCAAAAAAAAGAAAAACTACATGCCAACAAATTGGACAACATAGAAGAAATCGACAAATTCCTAGAAAAGAACAACCTTCCAAGACTGACCCAAGAAGAAACAGAAAATCTGAACAGTCCAATTACCAGTTACAAAATTGAATTTGTAATCAAAAACTTCCTCCAAAAAAAGTGCAGGACCAGATGGCTTCACAGCTGAATTCTGCCAGAGATTTAAAGAACTAACATCCATCCTTCTCAAAGTATTCAAAAAGGTAGAAGAGAAGGGAATACTTCCAAACTCATTTTGTGAGGCCAGCAGCACTCTAATACTATAACCATACAAAGAAACTACCAAAAAATAAAACTACAGACCAATATCCCTGATGAACACAGATGCAAAATCATCAATAAATAATTAGCAAACTGAATTGAAAAATACATCAAAAGGATCATCCATCACAACCAAGTGGGATTTATTGCAGGGATGCAAGGATGATACAATATTTGTAAGTCAATCAATGTGATACACCACAATAACCAAAATGATTAAAACTGCATGACCGTCTTAATAGATGCTGAAAAAACATTTGACAAAATTCAGCATCCACTCATGATCAAAACTCTCAACAAAACATGTATAGAGGTTATGTATTTTAACACAATGAAGGCCATATATGACAAACCCACAGCTAACATCATACTCAATGGTGAAAAGCTGAAAGCTTTTTCTCTAAGATCAGGAGCAAGACAAGGATATCCACTCTCACCATTTTTATTCAACATAATACTGGAGGTCCTAGACATGGCAATCAGAAAAAACAAAGAGATAAATGGCATCCAAGTTGGTAAGGAAGAAGTAAAACAGTTACTGTTTGCAGATGACATGATATCATACATAAGAAGCCCTAAAGACTCCACTAAAAAACTGTTAGAACTAATAAGTGGATACAGCAAAGTAGCAGAATACAAAATTAATACATAGAAACCTGTTGCATTCCTGTTACTAACAACAAACTAGCAGGAATAGAAATCAGGAAAACAATTCCATTTACAATTGCATCAAAAAGAGTAAAATACCTTGGAATAAACATAATCAAGGATGTGAAAGACCTGTACTTTGAAAACTATATGACACTGCTGAAAGAAATTAAAGAAGACACCAATAAATGGAAATCTATGTCATGCTCATGGATAGAAAGAATTAATATGGTCAAAATGGCCCTCCTGCCCAAAGCAATTTACAGATTCAATGCAATCCTTATCAAAATACCAACAGCATTTTTCAATGAACTAGAGGAAAGAATCCTAAACATCATCTGGAACCACAAAAGACCGTGAATAGCCAAAGCAATTCTGGGAAAGAAGAACAAAGTTGGAGGTGTTATACTCATTGACTTCAAGCTATACTACAAGGCTACATTAATCAAAACAGTATGGTACTGGAACAAGAACAGGCCCTTAGATCAATGGAATAGAACGCAGGGCCCATATATAAGCCCATGCATATATGGTCAATTAATATATGATAAAGGAGCTTTGGATATACAATGGGGAAAAGATGGTCTCTTCAATAACGGGCACTGGGAAAACTGGACAGCTACATACAAGAGAATGAAACTGGATTACTGTCAACCCCATGCACAAAAGTAAACTAGAAATGGATTATAGACCTAAGTGTAAGATGCGAAACCATAAAACTCTTAAAAGAAAGCATAAGCAAAAATCTCTTGAACATGAGCATGAGCAATTTTTTTCTGAACACATCTCTTCAGGAAAGAGAAACAAAATAAAAAATGAACAAGTGGGACTGCTTCAAACTAAAAAGCTTCTGTACAGCAAAGGACACCATCAATAGAACAAAAAGGCAACCTACTGTGTGGGAGAATATATTCATAAATAATTAACTTGATAAGAAGTTAACATCCAAAATATATAAAGATCTCATATATCTCAACACACATAAAAACAAACCAATTAAAAAATGGGCTGAGGACTTAACAGACATTTTTTCAAAGAAGAAATACAGATGGCCAGCAGGCACATGAAAAGATGCTCCACACTGCTAATCATCAGGGAAATGCAAATCAAAACCACAATGAGAAATCACACCAGACCAATTAGGATGGCCAATATCAAAAAGAAAAGAAATAACAAGTGTTGGCGAGGATGTGGAGAAATGGGAACCCTCCTACACTACTGGTGGGAATATAAGTTGGTTCAACCATGTGGAAAGCACTATGGAGGTTCCTCAAAAAACTAAAAATAGAAATACCATTTGGCCCAGGAATTCCACTCCTAGGAATTTACCCAAAGAATACAAGTTCTCATATTCAAAAAGACATATGCACCCCTATGTTTATTGATGCACTATTTACTATAGCCAAGATATGGAAGCAACCAAAGTGTCTATCATTAGATGAATGGATAAAGATGATGTAGTACATACACATGATAGAATATTATTCTGCCATAAAAAAGAAAGAAATCCTGCCATTTCTGACATCATGGATGGACCCAGAGTGTATATACACAGTGAAATAAGCTAGTCAGAGAAAAAGAAATATCATATGATTTCACTTATTTGTGGAATATAAAAACAAAACACAGCAAAATGAACAAAATCAATAGACTCATAGACAGTGAAAAGTGACTGGTGCTTACCAGAAGTGAGAGATTGGGGTAGGTAGGTGGGCTGGGAGAGGGGAAAAAGGGGCACATAAATTCTCAATTATAACATAAGTTGGTCATGTGGATGGTAATACAGCATGGAGTCATTTGCTTTACTTTTTAAAAATTGAAATATAGTTAATGCACCTCTTAATTTTTATTGACTCTCAAAAACTTATTAGCACTTTATCTGTTTGAATATATCATCCCATTAACATTCTTTCTGCTCTTCTCAAACTTCATTAAGACGTATTTTGGACCTTCTGATGCCATTGCCAACATCTCTTAACCTCTTTTAGACTTTTTGTATCTTTGTCTCTTTCTGCTCCTTACAGATGAAGGTAACATCATCTGTCCTGCCTTCCAATGCACAAATTATCTTTGGGTCTCTGTTTAACCCATCAAATGAAGTTTTATTTTGTACTTAAATTATATTTTGCATTTCTCAGGTCGCATTTGGGTCTTTTAATTTTTCAGATCTACTGCTCATCTTTCCTACTGTGTTTCTTAACCATCTTTAAGTTCCCCCTTCTTTCTTTTAGTACATCAAACATACTTATTTTATATTCAATGTCTAATCATTTTTATATCTTCAGTCCTTGTAAGTCTGTTTCTGCAGACTCCCACTCATAATGGCTGGTTTCTTTGTAGGTTCAGCAATATTTTTTTTCATTATGAGATCATGCTTTTTGGAATTTTATCTGTGGGAATTCTTTGAGGCCACTTGAAAATTTTTCCAGAGAAATTTTTTATTTATTACTGCAATGTGCCTAGAGGCACTACCAAGGACCACTATAAGCTAATGTTTCTGTTTGGTGGTTTTGAAGACACAGACATAGTATTCTGCTCTGAAAAATGTTTGAGTATGGCCATGTGGTTAGGAATTCTCAGGGGGAAATAATTTTTCTCCAACCCACCCCCTGCTTATTTCCTAGGTAGGTAAGTATCTTTATGTACAGAGGAGGTATTTTCTAGGTCACTCACTGAGTCACCCTTAGAAGATTTTAGCTTTGTGAGAGGGTCTCCAGTCAGCTCTAGTACCTTTCTTGGGTCTCAGACTCTATCTCCGTCTCTGGTCCTACCACATGATCCTTTAATGCCAATTCTAAGCAAATATTACCAAGACAAAATCTGACTTGATTACTTCTAGAAAATCAGGCTCTATCATTTCCTCCGATTGTTTCTTTTAGTCAACTTCAGCTCAGCTTCAAATTAAAAACAGCAGTTCAAATATTTTATCCAGCTTTTTAGGCACCTCCCCCTCCCCATCCCACCCCCCACTCCATTGTGCTTGCTCTGCTGGACACTGTTCTAAGTAGGGATTCTTTATTGGGAGGGATTTCTTCACCCACCTGTCCTATTGGCAGAAACAGAAATTGTTTTCTTATTTAACAATATTCTTCTTGGATAGTCTCACCCTCTGTTTAGACTATATTCTCTCTCTGGGTGACTCTCAAATCTGTATTCTTTCCTTACCCTGAGATTCAGATATGACTAATGACTGCCTGATGGATAGCCCCATATGAACCATATGGTCTCCTCTCCCCTGCAGATGTACTTTATCCTGTGGCCCCTGTCTTTGTCAGGACCACAATAAGGTCAGTTCAGGCTAGACATGTTGGTATCCTCTTCACACCACCCCTCTCCCTAATAGTCGGTCAGTTACCAATACCTGTGAGTAGTATCAACTGTGTTCAGGTTAGCTGCTTCTACCCCATTCCCCATGAAAACACCCTGATTCAGGCTGTTACCCATCCCTCACCTAGACAATATCATTAATCACACAACTGGTCTTTATCTTCTAATCAGTTCAATCCCCTTTCCATTACTGAAGCTGCCACAAAACTCTATTTCCAAATCACATATCTGACTATATCAGTTGCCTGCACAGAAACCATTATTGGCTTTCCACTACCTATTATGGAAAGAAGAAAATGCTGACTTCTTGACTTGGTGTTCAAGGTACAGGACAATGGGGTGCCAATCTTCACAGCCTTTTAATTGTGACCCTTTAACTGTAATGCTCCAGTTACACTGTACTTGCCATTCTGTGATTTAAGACCTTAACCTGAAATAGGCTTTCCCTCATCTCCAGAGACTAAAAGCCTACTTTTCACTTAAGGCCTCATTCAATTTTTGCCGCCTCCATAATGTTTTCTCAGAAATTAATTGCTCCTACATCTGTACTACCATGCCAGTTTGCTTACTCTTTCATGCCACTTATCCTATTGTGCTTTTATTAGAGGTCATTGTGTGTTTCTTCCCTTTACCAGATGCTAAGTCCTTGAAGGCACTGCAGTCTAGCGATTATATACTCTAGTTTTGGAGTCAAAAGGACCAGGCTCAAACTTTGATCTTCTCGCTAGCTGTGTGACTGGGCTTAACTGTCTGAGTCTCAGTTTACTTATCTATGGAAGGGGGTTATGGAGTAGTGTTGTAAAGTTTAAATTATGTAATTCATGTAAGGCCCTTAGCATAGTGCCTGGCCCAGAGTAACTATTCAACAAATATAAGCTCTTATTATTAAAGGCCGATGTTATAGCCTGCTCATCTTTTTATTTCTCCAACACTTCCTTCAGCCTCTCCTCTTCCCTCCTCCCTACTTCCTGTTCCAGGGCTTAGTCCAGTACCTTGCACAGACTAAATATTCAGTAAATTCTTCCTGAGTGAATGCTGAAAACATCATACAGTTTTTATATAAATCGTTTAATTCAGTCTGGGTAGAAACAGTTGACATTTGTATGAGACACCAACAGACGAACGCTTATGGGCTGTCCCAGCAAGATATATCAATGGAACATCCTGTCTGAGCACCAAAAAGCAGCCCCTTTCAGTATTGTCTGGACAAGCTGGCTTTACTAGGAGTGGTGAAAGAGAAAGGGAAGGTTTCATATCCTAGGGGAGTGTTTGGAACTTAATGACAAGTGTAGGCTGAGAAAATGACCCTGTTCTTTGAGAACCAAATGCCACTACTGAGTGTGATGCTTACACACAGCCTAGGCCATGTATGAGCAACAGGGGCCAGAGTTTTGCAAAATCTTTTTCGTGGCCTGTGGTGAATTTTGAATCGAACCCACTCAGCATTTTACTCTCTATAGACACAGCACATTTTTTTCTCTAAATCCTCACTCAGCACACTTACTAACCGACATTCCTGATAAAACCAGTGAAACCAAATGAATTATTTGGGGGTAGATATGCAGCTGGTCTTCCCCCTATTTCTTGTTCCATTCCCCAAAAAATGTTTATGTGATTATTTTACATTCCTTAAAACAACCAATATTCCAAAACGATCAGTGTTCATTTGAATTCCATATTGTTTCTGTTCTATTTTGAAGAAGAACGCAGCATATTTTATGACATAGCTGTTCTAATATTATAAAAGTCCCATCAAGGTGAAACATGTTAAAGTCCAACTTTTATGTTTTTTAATTCTTCCTGAATTATGTCTTGCATAGCTGCAAATCCTTCAAAATGTTCAAATGATGCTAGATGTGTTTCCAGTTTTATTTGTTTTATGCATCTGAGAAAGGTTTAGACTTTTGCTGCTTTAAGCTAACTATTTTAGGAATGTGGAGCTTTATCATTCAGAGATGATAAAAATGGAATTTTTCTTTAGTCTAAGAGCACAGACAAACTCAATGGTATTCCTAAGATCTGATAATTGCCCCTTGGGTAAAGAGATATGGAACAGCTTAATTGTGTGATACACTTCAGGTGACCCCCACACCCACCCCTCCCCAACATGTACAAGAAATTCCATTAAGAGACTGTTCTTGAAAACGAAGGTTATACATGGCTACCTGACTGATCTTCATTTGTGTATGTAACCCTTGAATTCTAACTTGTCTCTTCCACTGGAAAAAATCAATGGTTTAGGATACAACCAATGTTACCCAGTTTCATCCCCTAAATAGGTTTTTCTTTTGCCCCCTCCTTCCTACCTATCTTGCTTTCAGCTAGCTGTCAAGTAATCAAGGTCTTGGCTGTTGAGGCTTAAACCAGGGGTTTCCAACAGTTTTGAGTGTGTGTGTGTGTGTGTGTGAGAGAGAGAGAGAGAAATAGAGGGGGAAGGAGAGAGAGAGGAAGGGAAGTGAGAACCTAGAAAGTGGAAAATAGTCGGGCATGGCTTTGAAGCAACCATCTTAGAGATACAGAAAATGAAGCTGGGATATTGTTTTCTGGCTAGGAATTCCTAGCCTATGTGTTATCTTTCTCAGTTAACAAGAACTCTTTAATACCAACCAGTTTTCAATACTTGAAGGAATGTGTTTTTCATGGCAGAATCTCAGGCACATTGACAGCTGTTGGGGAAGGAGATTTGGGGATGGTTTCCTAGGCAAAGTGACCATCTCAGTGGTTTCATCTGTAAGGTGCTAAGCAGAATTCCTGGATCCACTCACTACCCAGAACTTACTGAATCTGAGAGGCAAAGAGTAGAAACTATTTCTTGCTCTATCTTATGATTCCAACAAATCAATATGAGCTCAGTTTGCTTCAAGGGATGAATTATTTGGAGCCTCCTCCCTTTTTCTATTTCAAGTCTAATTCTAATGTTATTGAAGAGGTAGGATATGAGGCAAATACAAACTTAGTTTTATACTCTCAAATAGGCCACCTAGGAATAATTGGCCATAGAAACTTCTCTGGAAAAGCAGCTGGACCTTTTAAATGGTGTCTATGGCCTGACCTCAATGCAAGTCTCACCTTTTAATTACCCTTGTGACATACCTGGGGCTTTTGGTTGTCTTCTCATGCAGGGTGGGTCCTCTTCCGCTTGGCTCTCTCAACCCAAGTGTCTAATTCTCTTAGGGCCTTGGTCTGACCCAACCCACTATAAAAGCACCTTTACTTAGGTATCAGGCTCGCCCATGGTAACACTTTGTAATTTACCATGCTTTTCCTCATATGGTCTTTCATCTTATGGGACAGACACAAAAATGAGGGCAGCTGATGGGGGGGACTTGATAATAGGGGTGAATGTAGTAACCACAATGTTGTTCATGCGAAACCTTCATAAGAGTGTATGTCAATGATACCTTAATAAAAAAAATGAGGGTAGCTGAGCCCTTACAAACAGTTGAATTAAGGCCTCTTTAAGACAGAAAATCCTTCAACAACTTAATAGTTACTGTTTTCTTCTTCTGCCTGCTTTTTCTATTGCATCTCCAGAGGAAGATTGTTTGTCTTCAACAGTAGCATGTTGGATGATGTAACATGTGATGGGGAGGGAGGGGCAGCATAGACCCTCTTTGGATCCTTCAATCAATGAACATGGGCAGCTAAAAGCTCCATCTCTTCTGAAGCCCAGCCATATGATCACAGTGAAGGAAAGGGAGGCATCATGTTACAGCAGTGGTTCTCAGGTCTTTCAAAAACACTGGTGCCTGGGTCCCACCCCAAGAGATTCTGATTTAACTGGACTTGTGTGCAGCCTGGGAAGCCAGGTTTTGAACCCCCCCAGGTGATGTTCATATGCAGCCAGAACTAACAACCACTGTGTTATGGTATGAAGTTTTCTGTTGGCTGACAAATGGCATCCAATGAGGAATCCACCAAAAACCTGTGGGTAAGGGACATGAGGGTTTTGTGGTAGTCTATGTCTTCTGAATACAAAGTGGCAATGTATATACAGAGTGATTAAAAAAATTGACTTTGGAATCTGGCAGATGGACTCAAAATTTGGTTCTACTTTTAAGGACCTTGTGATGTGACCTTGGGCAAGTTACTTAACCTCCATAAGTCTCCATTTCTGTCCCTCTCTCTTTCTCTCTCTCTCTCCATATATATATATATATATGCAAATACTACCAACTATTTGTTGTTTCCCAAACTTCCATCACTGAATGAGATCTCTCTCCTGAACTTGAAATATATTTAGCTAATTGCCTACCTACTATATACCTGCATTAGGATCCAGTGGTACCTCATGATCCACATGTACAAAACTGAACTCATTTGTGTGTGTATTTGTGCGTGTGTATGTGTGTGTGTATATGTATGTATATATATATATATGGCGGTTGGGAGAATACATGCATTTGGTTAAGAATCACTGGATGTAAAGTGGTGAGGGTCAGACCTAAAATATAGGAGGCACTCATTAAGTGGTAGCTATTATAATTGTTAATACTCATCAGAATTAGAACCTTTATTATTGGTGCTGAACCTTAAAGATATGTCAGTATATTTAATTCTAAGAATAGCCTCTCAGACTTACTCTTTTAGGCTGTATAAAGCAGTCTTATTCTAAGAGAAATGTCATAAAATATCACTTTTCTGCCTCACATCTGCTGCACCTACAAGCCCTACAAATCTAAGATCTTTTAGATCTGCTTCAGCCATTTAAACATTCACAAACTACTTTTACAAAGCTAAATTACAAGTGAATGTTTGTCAGGGATGGTGTCATTTGCAACCTTGAGGTATTTAATGCACAGTCTTTTCTTGCATCTAATTTATTTCCCTTCTCCTGACATGCATGCTCTGCAGGAACCTTACTTCTTACTTCACTGATAAATTATGGCAGTCCAGTATGAGCTTCCTCTGCTACCAATAGAGCATCTCCTTTCATTCTTGTTCTTAATAAAGGAAGAAGTGTCTCTCCTCTGTGAGTCTTCACTCCTCTGCTACCATGTTTCTTGAAAGACCTAGCTCTAGCATGTATCTATTCCTTAGCTACGTCTTCACTTTATTCCCCTCCGTTGACGCCCTTTCTTTCCATCATCAATGAAGATAGGTTTCCTCCATTAGAAAAGCCCTTTGCTACTGACTTCTGACATTGCAGCCTTGTTTGCTGAGCCCCAACCACTCCACACAATGTCCTTCTCAGTTTCTTTGTAGGACCCTCTTTGTTTGCCCAGCCCTTAAACATTTGTATTGTTCAGTGTTCTGTCTTCAGACATCTTATCTCCTCACTCATCACCAACCTGCTCTACTTCATGCAGTGAAATCACATTATCTCATGGATCCAATTACCAACTATTTGTTGTTTCCAAATCTCTATCACTGAACACATCTCTCTCCTGAACTTGAGATACATTTAGCCAATTACCTACCTCCTATATACCCCCATTAAGTTATCCAGTAGGTACCTCATAATCCACATGTACAAAACTGAACTCATCATAGTCTATTCTCAAAACCACTCCTCAACCAAGGTTTCCTAAACCAGCATCCACTCAACTGCCTAAGTCAAAAATCGTGGTGTCATTCTTTTCTTGGTTCTCTCTCCCAAAACCTCCCACTACCAACTAATTACCAAGAACTGTCAATTTACCTCCCACATATATATTGAGCCCACCCACTGCTCTCCATCTTTACCAATACTATCATCTCTCAACTACTTGTAATTGGTCAACCTGACCTTGATCTTGCCCCTGTGCACATGAAGCCAGAGGGGTCTTTCTATAGCACAAACTTGATTATATCATTCTCCTGCTTAAACCCTTCAGCAGTTTCTTAATACCAATTTGGATTGAATTCAAAGTCTTTGACATAGTTCTGTAATGTTATTCATTAGCTGGTCCCTGCTTACCTCTTCAACAACATCTCTACCAAATCACTCACTTAGACCACTACTTCTTTCAGTGGCTTGAGTGGTTGTACTTTCTTTTCTTTCTGGATCACCATATTGGGTGTTTCCTGCTTGGATCATTCCCTTGCCTCTCATTTCGCTGATTCCTACTCATCCTGTAGGTCCTGATTTAAACATCACTTCTTCTGAAAGGCCTCCCATACTCAAATCTGGGCTAAGTGGCCTTCCTTATGTGTTACATTAGTATCCTATGTCTCCCCTATGTTGAACTTCAGTTTGTCTTGTAATTGACAGTTTACTTGCATTTCTTCTTTTAGATTGCAATCTCTATGAGAGTATTTCCCAGGCCTTGGGTGCTAAGTATGTAGCAGATGTGTAAGAAATATTTGTAGATTGGAATTGAATTAAATGTCACCAAGGATCCTCATCAAATGCAAAGCTTTTATTCTCATTTTTAGTCTTTCTGAATATTCAAATTATTTGATCCTTCCCTGTCTTCTAAAAATTATTCTTCTTTGTTTTCAGAGATAGCACTTATGCAAATTATCTATGTTTTTGAGAATTTCTAGCTCTTCTTGCTTGCTGACCCCTTTTCTGACCCTTAATGTTGGACTTTTCCCAAGATTCTGTTCTTTACCCTTCTCTTTTTTCTTCACATTCATTGTCTGGAACATAATAGGCATTCAAAAAATATTTATTTCCTTCTTTCCCCTGTTCTCCAGAGGCTTACATAATCTGATGACTTCAAATATCTCCCAGATCCACATTTCAATCTGAGTAATCCAATGGAGTACTGGTCATCTGATACCTCAAATGAACTCTAAATAAAAACCACGCCACTCAACCACCCTGATTCCATTTATTCTTGTGGTATAATTTCTGTAATGCCAGTTGAAACCAAAAGGGTTCTAATCACTGGGGCTACGTTCATCAGGTATGTCTCCCTCGTCAACTTCCTCAGCTACTTTATACCATGTACACAATTAGCCAGCAAGTATTATACAATTTCCTTTGAAATGTCTCATGTATTGATCTTTCCCTCTTTTTCCTCTTCCATTATTCTGCCCTCATCTCCTTACCCTTAGGTTACTATAATAGATGGCTTCCTAGTTGACCTTCCTGACCTCAATATCGTTCTCTTTCAGATCTCTTTTGTATACTGCTGCCAGACTAAGCACTTGTACACACTTCTTTCTTGGCCTAGGGCTTTTCATACAGTACACTCAGTAAATATGAGAGCACCAATTTAATCTCCCCTCAAGAATTTACTGTGACTGCAAATCATCTGCTAAGTCCAAATTCCTTTTTCTGACTTTTATCCTTCCCTCTGCACATAACCTTTTTTTTCCAGCTTTAACACAACCTGATACTGTTCTTCTATGCATCCTACTTTCCTGACTTGCTGAACTTCTTGCCTTTCCCCAAACACATCCTACTTCATTCCATTACCCCTGTTGGTTCCTCTACCTTGAGCAAACATATTCCCTTATCAGGGCTAAAAGACCAATATTTTTAATATTGAATTAAAATATCACTTTTTCTCTTGCCCTGGTAAAATTGATGCTTATTCTGTGCCCCCTTTGTTCCTTGTTTGTATGTAAAACATTCGTTACTTTCTTCCTGGTAATATGCATGTCTGGACTGTAAATTCCATGAGCTCAGGAGTAATCCAATGGAGCACTGGTCACCTGATGCTTCAAATGAACTCTAAATAAAACCATGGCACTCAACCACCTTCTTACTTGTTCGTCCTTAGAACCCCAAAGCAGCCAAACCAGTGCCTAGACTACACATAATAGGTACTTGGTAATTGTTCTCTGAATTGACTTGGCCACATCTGCCAGTTCCTTACCCACCCTATTCCCTATATCCCTGGTCTCTGTCTCTGCTTCTTTAATAGTCAGTCAGAAAGCTGTCTTTGAATGAGATCCAGCTGGATACACCCGACTCTGGTGAGACTCTCCAGTTTCAGCAGAAGCAGCTTCTGGATGACTGCCTAATTTCCAAGACTCACCATAATCTGGCTATTCAATTTATATAGGCTTGCTGGCTCAGTCGTTTCTGAGCATGTGTCCTCCAGTCCACATCATGTTAAATCTTTTAGCTCAGTCTTTGCTCACACTGTTGCCCATTCCAGAAATATTCTTCCCTTATTCTGATCAAATCCTCCCCAAATGTCAGGCCCAGCTAAAATCGTACTTTATCCATGATGTCATCCTTAACTATTTGAGCCCATGTTTATCTCTTCAGTGTCTGAATTCCTTTGGCAGCGCTAATGTAATATATTATGGTATTCTCGAATTCCTTCATATGTATGTCTTGCTTTCCTCAGCAAAATTATTGGCTCTGTTGGGCAAGGATCATGTCTTAATGTCCTTTGCTATAGTGTTGCTGACTGATAAATCAACAGAGCTATTTTCTTCCTTATTACTAACTTCTCATAAATTGAAAAAAACTTAGATTTCCACAGCCTACTCTTTTCTGGTATCATTAATGTACAATTACTTGAACAACATTATGTTTACTAGGCTCCCCCCTTCACCAAGTCCCCCCCACAAACCCCATTACAGTAACTGTCCATCAGCGTAGTAAGATGCTGTAGAAACACTAGTTGTCTTCTCTGTGTTGCACAGCCCTCCCTGTGCACGCCCCCACATTATACATGCTAATCATAATGCCCCTTTTCTTCCCCCTGCTTATCCCTCCCTTCCCACCCGTCCTCCCCAGTCCCTTTCCCTTTGGTAACTGTTAGTCCATTCTTGGGTTCTGTGATTCTGCTGCTGTTTTGTTCCTTCAGTTTTTTCTTTGTTCTTATACTCCACAGATGAGTGAAATCATTTGGTACTTGTCTTTCTCCACCTGGCTTATTTCACTGAGCATAATACCCTCTAGATTTATCCATGTTGTTGCAAATGTTAGGGTTTTTTTCTACTTATGGATGAATAGTATTCCATTGTGTGTGTGTACCACCTCTTCTTTATCCATTCATCTACTGATAGACACTTAGGTTGCTTCCATTTCTTGGCTATTGTAAATAGTGCTGCGATAAACATAGGGGTGCATATGTCTTTTTCAAACTGGGCTCCTGCATTCTTTGGGTAAATTCCTGGGAGTGGAATTCCTGGGCCAAATGGCATTTCTATTTTGAGTTTTTTGAGGAACCTCCATACTGTTTTCCACAATGGTTGAACTAGTTTACATTCTCACCAGCAGTGTAGGAGAGTTCCCCTTTCTCCACATCCTTGCCAACATTTGTTGTTGTTTGTGTTTTGGATGGTGGCCATCCTAACTGGTGTGAGGTGATATCTCATTGTGGTTTAAATTTGCATTTCTCGGATGATTAGCCATGTGGAGCATCTTTTCATGTGTCTGTTGGCCATCTGAATTTCTTCTTTGGAGAAGTGTCTGTTCAGCTCCTCGGCCCATTTTTTAATTGGCTTATTTGCTTTCTGTTTGTTGAGGTGGGTGAGCTCTTTATATAATTTGGATGTCAACTCCTTATTGGATATGTCATTTATGAATATATTCTCCCATATTTCCACAGCCTACTTTTGCCTGTAAAAGAACTAAGTGAGCAGCCTTCAGAGAAAACCTAAAGATTAGTTAATATTACTCAAAATACTAGATATTTTAAAAATCAATTTTTTTGACAACTGAACCAGTATTTGTTTGCAGTTAATCTAGCTAGCTGTCTTGCAGCAGGTTCAGGCAGCTGGGAGGAAAAGTGAATTTAAAACAGTGAATTTTTGTGGCTACTTAGGAATTATGGCTCAACAAGGCCCCAGTAAACTAAGCTCATTATCATTTTCTTTTATTATGGAAGAAGTAATAAAGCCTGAGTTCCTGGTGATTACATCATCCCAGGAAAAAAATCTATGTGGATGATATTTGGACTTTCATCATAGATTTAGTACATTCATGTACTTAAGGGGCTGTTTAAAAGGTTGACTGAGTAGGCCTGGTTTGACCCAAAGAGGTATGCATAAGCTCTACATAGGATACAAGGAGGAGCTGAAGGGCAGAACTGAACAAAAGACACAGGGTAGCTTAGACTTTGGGTAAATTGCACACTGTGTTTTCAGGATGCGCAGGGAGAAAAAAAGTAACAGCATTTCTCCTCTTCTTTGTTTTTAGGTTCATTTCTTATTCTGAGGAATCAGCTTCCTCTTCAGCCTTTTGATATTTTTCTGACACAATGAACTGGTTAAGTTAACTGCATGTAAAATTTCCTGCTATGCTTTAAAACCACTATAATAAGCTGCTGTGCTATTGACCATGTCAGAAAGCAGATGAGATCAGACAGTTTATGGAGGTCTGGTTTGCTTCTTACAGTCATTCATTTCTATACTTTTTATATAAATGAGGGTAAAAAGGTTGCATTCTTTCTTTGGTCTTTGTTTTGTCTTTTCCAGCTGCCTCAGAATGTGAACTATTTTATTATCAAAGTTTCTCTGAAAGCCTTTAACCCTCACCAGTCACTAGCCACTGGTTTAATGGGACACTCTTGTCATTACTTTCTTATGGCCCATTAAAGGCTAGTTACCAGAGTACTCTACTAGAAATATTCCCTCGTTTAATAAAGCTTTCTAGCTTAAAAAGCAAAACAGAAACAATGTCTATACAGATATCTGAACATGAACATTCCTAGCAGCATTACAGATAATAGTCAAGAAATGGAAACAACCCAAATGTCCATCAACTGATGAATGGGTAAACAAAATGTGGTATATTCACATAATGGAATATTATTTGGCACTAAAAAGAATGAAGTATTGATATATGCTACAACATGGGTTAACCTGGAAAACACTATGCTAAGTGAAAGAAGCTAGACACAAAGGACACATATTGTATGAATCCCATTTATGTCATGTCCAGAATAGGTTAATCTATAGTGACCCAAAGTAGATTAGTGCTTGCCAGGGCCTTGGGGAAGGGGTGAACACAAGAGTGACTACTAATAGGTATGGGCATTCTTTAGGGGTGATAAAAATATTCAAATTAGATTATGATGATGGTTACACAACTCTGTGAATACACTAAAAAGCTTTGAATTTTAAATGGGTGAATTTGAATAGTTTGTAAATTATATCTCAGTTAAAAAAAACCAAAACTTAGAAACCCCGTTTTGAGGACAGAACTAGATCCCAGTTTCAAATACTCATTTTGCATCAGAATCTTCAGAGGTGGGGATCTGAAATTGCATTATGACAGATTCTTGGGTGATGATTATGCATGGCTAAAGTTTGAGGATCACTGAATTAGAAGATACAAATCTTGCACTGTCTTTGTGAGATATAACTGCAAATGTCTCCACTCAGGGAGAGGTTGTAGCTACTCTCAAATGAATAATACTCAACTTCTTTGTTTTTTCTGTTGTTTTTGTTGCTGTTTAGTTTTGGTGGATCTTTCTTTGTGTTTTTTCTTTCCATTTTCAGATCAAGTTTCTTTTGTTCCTCTGGGAGAAATGATGAAAGCACAGATCCCACTAACAGTCTGTTCCCTATTTATTAAAGTCAGAGAGTTGCTATCACTTTCACTTCTGAAGGCATTAGTAGAAAAATAATTCAAGTTTTTCTTCTTTCCACAGCTAAGAGGAGAGAAACAAGATTCAGTATCATACAGAAAGTCAGAACTGTGACTGAAGTTAGAACTTAATAATTCTCTGTCTTGAGTGGCTTTTGCTCAGCTGTCATCAAGTTTTAAATTGTACATCCATCTGTAGTATTGATTTCCTAAAATACATGGAATGATAACAGTATACTGCATTCTAGCTCTGTAAAGAAAAATCTCTTCTTCCTCTGCCATTTTAGGAATTAAAGTTCTCCCTCATATTACAACTACCCAAAAGGAAGAGAAACAAAAAAAAATTCTATATAATATTCAGAGTAGGGGATCAATCAGTACTATTGGGATTTGAGGCCTGAATGAATGAATCCTCTGAATATTACTGTGGACAAATCCTTTTCTAGTCAGCAATTCCAAATGATCTTGGCAATATTATGATCAATAGTAACTGAACAAACTGGATTGACATTTGATGGGTGACTGATGAGGGGTTAATCTTAAAATCATACAGAACCAACTTAGGGTAGTATTGGATAAATATAGCCTGAATTTACAAATCCTATATGTTTCACATTCATGCTGTTATTGTGCTATTAGCTATCTAATAACTCATGTTGTAAAAATGTTAGTTTACTTCTTTATCAAATAGCTTTTCAAATAAAAAATGATACCTGCAGAGCATAGTTTAGGAAATTTTACTCATATATGTGAAAAGCATTTATTTTCTTAATTCCTGAAAATCTAAATGTGAAATTTAAATCAATCAAAGATAGGGTTTAATGATGTGTAATTACCTGAAATCTGATTTTCACATAAGAGCAGTTAGGCACAGTTAATGTTCATATAGACAATAAAATTCAATAAATATTCATAGATCACCTCTGGTAATGCCAGGAAGTACTCTAGGTAGACATTATGCTCTCAGATGAATAAGAGATGGTTCCTGGCCTTGAGGAGTTCAGCAGAAAAAGTAGGAAGCATTCATAAACTATATATATGATAACAGACTATGGTTCTAGGTACTGAAAAAAATAACCTGGAAAAGAAATATTAGATTGGGTATTTGAACTTGGCAAAATAAAAAGCTAATCTTTTGTAGAAGTCACAGTGATCTACAGGCCATGACAATAGCATGAAATTCCAAATGCCATGTAGTAAATAATGATTCTCGGATAAACTATTTCCTATAATTTTAATAGTTGGACATATAGCTTGGAACATACCTTGTTACCCTTAGAGAGTTACACACATTACTTGCATTTTCATGGGTTTAAATTTACCTTAGCACTTTGTTATTATAGTGTTTGACATTTAATTTCTGAAATCTGAAAAAAGAAAATATCAGCAAATGTAAAAGTCCTCAATAGTGTTCATATTTCAGTAATTCAGGAAGCATCTGCTGAAAAATAGGATGGGTTGAGAAATTTTTTCTAGCCTTGGGTCTATCGTTGGTCTATTGGAAATGAATTTGGTAGATCATGCTGCTCATTGCTTTGTGAATGGAACTTTGTATATGGCAGAAAGTATTATCCTTCCCAGTAAGTATAGCAGGCTGCAGACTGAAATTTCTTCCACCTGTACTCTGTTCTTCCCTTCCTGAATCACATAATTTTTTAAGATCCTGATACTGGATTTAAGTGAACTTATAATTGCTCTCATGTGCGTTATAAAAAGTCTACTGGAAGCTCTTTTATAGCTCTCCATTGTTAGTAGTAAAGGAGGAAAATTACGAGTTTTCCTGAATGTGCTCAGAAGCTCAGTTTCAGAAGCCTATCATGGAATCAAGCCCTGAGCTGGGGAAAATATACATTTGAGAGTACCACAAGTGCAATTTGAAATTGGTCTTAATCAAGATGGCTAATGAAAATAATTCCCTTAAAAAAACTACATGGAAAGAAAAAGTTAAACAAGGAAAACATGTCACATGACAACATTTGTCATTTTGAAGCATAAAGTGAATCTTACACTATAAATCTTCAGTTTCCTCCAAAATATTTTAGAGTAAAGACAACCTGAATAAGTTTTGAAAGCTGAAATCCTATTTCCAGCTACTCATCTAGTCTTTAACAAATAGACTTTATTTTTAGGGCATTCTTAGGTTCACAGCAACATGGAGCAGAAAGTATAGAGTTCCCGTATACCCGGGCTGACACATACATGGAGCCTCCCCCACTGTCAACATCTGGCACCATTTGTTACAGTCAATGAACCTACACCAACATATCTTTATCACCCTAAGTCCATAGTTTACATTAGGATTCACTGTTGATATTGCACATTCTATAGGATTTAACAAATGTATAATGACACATATCCACTACCAGAGTATCATGCAAAAATAGTTTTGCTGCCTTAGAAATCCTCTGAGCTCTGCCTATTCATCCCTCCCTATCTGCTTTCAAAAAGCCAAGCTGTTCCATGTCTCTTATCTGCCTAAGCCAGAGTTTCTCAACCTCGGACTCTTAACGTAACATTTTGGACCAGATAATTCTTTTTCTAAGGAGATATCTTGTGCATTACAGGATATTTAGCGGCACCCTGGCCTCTACCCAGTAGATGCCAGAAGCACTGCCACTCTCAGTTTTGACAGCCCCAAATGTCTCCAGACATTGCCAAATGCCCCCTGGGAGTGGGTGGCAAAATTGTCCCTTGTTAAAAATCACTGGCCTGATCTAAGACATACTCTACTTTCAAGACAATGTCTGTTATTATTCCATTGCAAGTTGCACAGTCAGTCATCAAATGTCAGTCAACAAATATTTATTCTGCCTATTATGTGCATGGCTATAGCCAGCCAAGAGTTATTAAATTTTTCATATTATAGAAGGGTTAGGGCAGAGCATAGCTGTTACAATAAATGTAAAAAATATGTATCTATGTGTGGTAGCTACACTGAACCTTGAGGCCTGATTAATCAAAGCAGTTCAGCCATCCTCATGATCTGGTGACCATTCATGACAGCATGAACCCAGAAGGAAAATACATCCATGGCTCTTTAAGATTGCTTGACTGATTAGACCTGGAATGTTGCACTCTGGTTCAGCAGTCACACAAAAGATATGGACTGTGCCCCTACGGGGAAATAGTTCTGAATAATTAGCCAGGGGAGGTAGATTGTATACAAATCCGCACTCCCCCTCCCCCTCCACCACCACTTCCTGGGGTAGCAGGGGCTTCTTGCCTCATTCCCATGGGCAATTGCCCTAAGTGCCTCCTCTTTTCATTCAGCCTTTGTAGATAGGGGCAAGAGTGATGATAAATGAGCTGGAATTCTTTCTGATTTGGTCAGTACCTGTGCTGTTCTGGTCATTAAATTGGAATGTAACCGAGCAAGTACAATTTGAGGTTTATTTGGAGGTTTTCCTTGTAAAGATTTAGGCATTAAAGTAATCATTCAGTTCATGAGACAACTGACAGAAATGAAAAAGGGAATCGAAGTGGTAGGCCAAGGGACATCTTAGCCAAATTAATCTTTTTTGCATATGGCTTCAAATTATGGGTTTCCTCCTTCTCTTTCTCCTTTTTAAACTTTTTTGTGTACAGACTTACTACAGTGATTTTGATTTCTCCTCACTTCTGTTTGTTTGACTTCTTTGTGATAGACCAGAAATAAATAAATCCAGAATTAACTCATTGAAAACAACTTACTACTTTTCAGTTAGTTTTTATTTCCAAAGCACTTCTTAGAAGATACGGGGCTACTTACTCTTTAATTCTTAGACTGGACTGATGTGTGTATTTCCCTTTGTGGACCCCCTAATTGGTCCTCTCATCTGTAAGAAACTTGTAGATTCCTCCCAGCTCTAATTATCCATGAGCTGTTGGCTATTACAATTCATATAGACTGGACCATGATGCATGCTGGGACCTCAGCAGAAAGAAGAAGAGGAAAAGCATTGGAAAGAATCTTGAAAAGGGCCTGACTGAAATTTTGTGGACTATCTCAGTTGTAGGACTGTACTTTCAAGATTGTGGTTAGCATGTCAAGTCAGAGTTCCAAGAATGAGGCAAACTTGGGCTTTATTCAAGGAATGATCAGGTCCTACTGTCAGGGTAAGGGCAAGCAGCAGGACCAAGCATTTGATTGTAGGACCTTGTATC
The DNA here is from genome assembly GCF_030020395.1 of Manis pentadactyla. Taxonomy (NCBI): domain Eukaryota; kingdom Metazoa; phylum Chordata; class Mammalia; order Pholidota; family Manidae; genus Manis; species Manis pentadactyla. The sequence continues at coordinate 115,675,581 of NC_080038.1, read as the reverse complement.
AGATGGTCTCCTGGGACTAAAGCAGGAGGCCAGCTAAAAGAGGAGGCCATGCACAGCAGGACCCAGCTCCCAAGGACAATGTGAACAGAAAGGATTTCTTAGAGTCAGGGCCCTAGCTGGTCAGGCTGAAACTCTAGCCTCACAGTGAGAAGTACAGCCCTAATCAGAAAACCAAGGCAAAAAACCAATCATGGAGGTTAGACCAACACTTCTGCATCAGGGAAGGGGCAGTTCTGTGGGCACACACTAGACATGAAGGACCTTGGGCAGCATATCTATTTTGTCACTCCTACTGGCAGGATGGAATGGCTAATATCCTGCTCTCTTAGGCAGGATTGGGCTCACTAGATGTAAGAAGTGGAATACTCCTACTAGCCTCTGTAGGAGCATGGCTAGGAAAGGCAAGGATGAACAGAAGGCCACCTCATGTACTTTGTTGTGTTCAAGTCCTCTGTTTGCCAGTGCTTAACTAGTCACAAAAACATACTCACTGGCTGCTAACTTCTCTCTGCTCTGACTTTTATTCTACCAGCATTGAGCACAACTTCTTAAGGAATTCAACATGATCAGGCCCTAATTATTGGGCTAGGAGATTTCTATCTATCGGTGGTGTTTACAGAGTAAATTAGGGTTAGCAAACTTCTATAAAGGTCCAGATAGCAAATATTCGAGGTTCTGCAGGCCATAGAATGTCTGTCATGAGTACTCAACTCTGTCACTGAAGCACAAAAGCAGCCATGACACTATGTAAACAAGTGGGTGTGGCTCTGTTCCAATAAATCTTTATTTATGGACCTCAGAATTTAAATTTCATAAATTTTTATATGTCCTTAAAGTATTATTCTTCTTTTGATTTTTTTCAACCTAACAATGTAAAAAATCATTCTTAGCTTGTGGGCCATGCAAAAACAGGCAGCAGGCCATAGCACACCTATATTAAAAGAAATGACTTATTTAGTGAGTGATGATCTACCTAACTCTGCCTACCAAGCCGCCAACACCACAATCAGGACCACAAAATTCTATGGATAGGATTAAACTTGCTGCAAGCTCTGGTAAAAATCAGGCGACAGACAGGGAGAATATGAAAAGCTCTACCTATTATCCATACATAAAGTCAGTCTGGTTTGGTTCTCCTCTATTTCTATACATTGTTCTGGTAATAGTGCTCTGATGTGGCTGTTGTTGATAAAGCCATTTGAGTTGTACTCTAGTTCTTAACAAACATACTTTCTTACACATGTGAGTGTCTGCTCAGTACCCAGTCCTACAGAACTAGTCTTGCCATGATTCCCAACTCAAAGTGCTCCTGGAGATGGGAGTATTTTATGTGGTTTTTCAACTTTTTAAAAGTTCTTTTTACTGAGAGATAATTGACATATACCATTATATTAGTTTCAGATGTACAGCATGATTCAGTATTCATATATATTGTGAAATGATCACCTCAATAAGTCTAGTGAACATCCGTCACCATACACAGTCAATTTCTTTTCTTGTGACAAGAACTTTTAAGATCTTTCCCCTTAGCAACTTTCAAATATACAACACATTATTAAATATTGCCAGCATGCTGTACACTACATCCCTATGACTTATCTATTTTATAACTAGACGTTTGTACCTTTTGACTCCCTTTACCTGTTCTGGCCACCCTCCTCACCTCTGATATCTGGCAACAACCAATGTGTTCTCTGTTTCCATGATCTTGGTTTTGTTTTGTTTTGTTTAAGATTCCACATATAAGTGAGATCATTTGGTATTTGCCTTTTTTTGACTTATTTCATTTGGTATAATGCCTCAAGGTCCATCCATGTTGTCATAAATAGTAATTCTTCCTTTTTATGGCTGAATAATATTCTTGTGTGTGTGTACACCACATTTTCTTTATCCATTCACTCATTGATGTACACTTAGGTTTCTGGGAGTGTTGTATATTGACCTTAGTTCCTGTGGCCAGGTTCCTGTGATCTTTCTTGCTGATTTGGCCAATCTCACCAAACCTGATGGAGGCAGTATCATTTGAACAGGGGAGCCTGTGGGAAAAGAAGGTATATAGTAATAATAATCATCCAAAGGCTGTCTTTAAATAGCTTTTGCTATAACCCAAAAGTAACATGGTGTCATCTCTTTGTCTTGTCCTAGCCTTTAAGAAGCACGGGTAATGTGAACTGAATTTCTTCCTGCCACAGTGGCTGCTCAACACTGAAAAAAAAAATTAGACACAGTAAAACTCTTAGGAATTGCATCCAGGTACACTAAAAATTAGTTTTGGCTTTTACAATCCTAACTTTCAAATCTCTGATTTCATTTTTCATGGTTTTGGCTCATTCTTGATTAATCAAGACTGTTACAGAATTTTATGGAATATACAAAGTAATTCAGCCATGTAGTTTTAGTATCTTTTATAATTGTCTTTCACAGTACTGACTTCTATAATATGGTCGATCGATAGCTCCATTTGTCATTGCATAAACTACTTCTTCAAGATGAAAGTAAACATTATAATGTAGATGATGCTATATTTCAACGTTTCATCAATATATCATACATCTTTTGCAAAGATAACTGGACAAAATCTCTACTGATAGCTCCCCATGTTGAGTTCTTGTATTTTGGGGGATGAAATCTGGGAAAGTGTATATCTGACCTAGGTGTTGTAGCTGAGCTTTCATTAAGAAGAAAATAGGTCATCTGCTCTGCACCAGGATTTTCAAATGTGGTTAATTTTGAAAAATATTCATTGCCTGCAGTTCAATGACACTTAAGGATGGAAATAGCATGACATAAGGATTTAGAGTATCCATTATTGAAGACCCAACTTGGATATAATTTCTAAAAGTTGAATATCTACACATAACCAATACTTCTGATTTCCAAGTAGAAGTATGAATTTATAGTCACTGTTATTCTCTGCAGCCAGGACATGCTTATATGCTGCCATAAAAGTGGCACTCTTTGATTCCTCTGGTTGTGTTTATTCAGCTGTATTATTTGGCACAGACTTTCGAATTGACACTTTGGGAACCATTCCAGGTATTTTGCTGTATAAATGTTACTTCAGAGCAAACGTATAAACTCCTTAGTGAATATATTTGTTGAATGGGAAAATGGGTCTCATTATTTTATATTCCTATGAGCCACACAATTCTTAATCTCAGGACAAAGGAAAGATACCTTGAGCCACAAAAGAAACATGGCAAAATCCAGAAGAAACTAAACATAGTGCTAAGGTAACAGCTTCACCTTCCAACTTTAACACTGCGTGCATTGGTTTCAGTCCGTATCTGTGGTTCTTTGCTCACTGCTTGGATCTTGGAACTCTAATAAAGAAATAGGAAGTCTTTCTCTTCTTCAGTCTTCACTTTGGGTAGCAGGAGCTTTTTACTCTAAGATTCAAACTTAGCACTACAAGGTTTTTACTTATCTTAGATGTACCTTACATTTGTACCTCCTTTCTCCCATAATGTGTTAGGGTCCAGGACTCCGGGGCTTCTCCAGAGAACAAACCACACAGGCACGGAGATGTAAATCCAAGCAAAGTCTTTATTCAGCCAGCTAGCTGGGGCCAACAGCACCTCCCCTGACACGCAGGCCGAGTCCGAGCTGTCGACCCCTAGGCAACTTTAAGTATGGATTATATAGGGTTTTCACAGCCGTTGCACCGAAGCCCGCGCATTTCTACAACCAATAATTTTAAAACACATTCTATATATTCTATATTTTAACCAATGGAGTTGAAACGAGAACGCCCCAGTTACCTAACCGCTTCCCGTAATCTCTGGCTCACACAAGCGTGTCTACGTGACTTATCATGGGTTATGTCCCGAGGCTACTGCCCACCTCTGGTTATCTAACTTAGGGCAGGCGTGTTAGCTTCAGGCAGTTTCTACGAAAACTGGGTGGCTCTTGCTCTAGGGTTTAGCTAGGTTTTATTAGTTCTTTTTCCTGACTTTTGCTGCTCTTTGCACTTCTTTACATTCCCCCCTTTTCTTGATCAAACTGAGTAATCTTCCACAGCGGCACTTAGGGCCTGATACTTTTGACGAAGGACCAGAAGTTGGACGGTGTTAATCCTCTCCTGTACAAACTTAAGCAGCCTGTTTATTATGCACGGACCGATTGTAAGCAACAACAACAGGATGACTAATGGCCCCGCAATGGCCTAGAGGAGTGTAGCGAACCAAGGCTTGTATTTGAACCAAGACTCAAACCAGCTTTCGTTACTTTCATATTCTTTACACCTCTTCTCTAGATCCGTTTTTAGTTTGGCTAAGGAATCTCTGACTGCACCTGTCTTATCTACATAGAAACAGCACTCTTCCTTTAGGGCTGCACACAGTCCACCTTCCTTTAAAAACAAGAGGTCCAGGCCCCTTCGGTTTTGTAGGACCACCTCTGACAAGGAGGTGAGGGATTGCTCCAGGTCTGATACTGACTGTCGGAGTTGTTCTAGGTCTCTGTCAATTGCCAGCCTCAGGGCTGTGAGCCCTTTTTCCCGAGTTACAAGGGCTGCGACCCCAGTGCCTGCCCCTGCTATCCCTAGGGAGAAGAGGGTCCCAATGGTCAGGGCAGTAACAACCTCCCTCTTGCTCCGGTGGGGGCTCGGCCTTTCTTCCCAATAAGAAAGGAGAGATTCATGAGAATGATACATTAGGCGAGGTAGAATGGCCACCAGCACACAAAACTCACTGTTAGCATTGAACACAGAGGTGGATAGGGCCAGAGTGAGGCCTGTCTTAGAGCAGAGCCACCAGCCCGAGGAGGGTATAATCCACTTTTCCTGCTCCCACGTGGTGTAAGCGTAGGAAGAGCGTAACTGGCCCTGGGCCGTCAAGACTGTGTCTACACACGTACCAGCGACTGAAACCTGAGCAATCGTAAGTCCCCACAGTTTCCCGTCCCAGTAAGTGGGATGGGAGTTGCTGATAGTGTAGGAGCCATTTATCCCGATTGCCTCATAGAAGGGGGGTGAACCTGGGTAGCGTAGCCAACAGGGATAGGTGAGGGAGGGAGTGGTGTGGTTAAGAGTCTCTGCTACTGCCTGCACCATTTCCCACATGGGGTTATCTGACCCGGAGGGACCCAGACCTGGTCCTCTTGTGGGCTCTGGAATCAGGGCTACAGCACCTACTGGAACCAGGGCTATGGCTACCAGCAGGGCTATGGGCCAGGCTATGGCGGCTCCAATGACTTGCCCCATGGCTATTATGGCTACGGCCCCGGCTACTACTACAGGTGGGTCCGGGGCATGTGTTCCAGCAGTTGGCCGGCGGATGTAGCTGTCAGTGCCCGCCAGGGCACCCCTCGGGGAGCTGAGCCGGGCGTGAGGCTCAGGCGTACGTCCAGTCGACATTTTCTTGTCCCTTTGGCCCAGGCCCTTGTCCTGGATCGAAGGTGTCTGGGGATGTATAACCGGGTTGGCACCTACGGCGGTGCTGGGAGTTGACACAGCTAATTTGATGGTGAGGATTGAGCCTTCATGTTCCCCATGTCCCCCATATTTATAGTACTTTATCCCCCATTTTAGTCCTTTTATCCAACGCGATACCTCAGTCTTTTTGCCCGTCTCGGTGAATTGAATTCGTACCCAATCCTGGTCCCTTCGGTCACAAGCCTTGTCCATAGGCACGTGACGAGGGATGCCCTGGTTGACATAAGAAAATTTGACAGCATCCCTTTTGTAACGGGCCATCTCTGATCCCCATCGTTCAAGGTCACACAGTCCCCTATGTTGGCACACCAGAAGGGCCCCCACCCACATGACTCTCCTTTACCTGCTTCTGGGCAAGCATAAAATCCATGGGAGCGAGCCAAGTTTTGAGGAACGTTGGGCTGTCCCCAAAGGGTTCGGTAACCTTGGTTGATCCATCGAAGGCAGAAAAACAGGTCAGGCCACCAGGTTCCGAGTGGCGCAGTGTGTTCTGTGGTACTGATGACCTCCCCAGTTTCGCCGTTAACCAGCATCCAGGTCAGGTCCCATGGCTGAGGGGGGTTGGTGCCTTCGAGCGTGGTTCCCTTGAAGGTCCATATTAAGGTGCTTATTAGCAGGATCCCCTTCATCTTCGGCTTAGGTGTAGTTTTAGGGGATTCGCAGGATGCTGCTGCACCTTCCACTCTTCCTTGCGGGCCCCTGGATCTTTATGAGGCAGGACCTTCCGAACGTGGGTGTGATGCACCCAGGGAGCGATATCATCAACCTTGAGAGCAGTGGGGGTGGTAAACAATACAACATAAGGTCCCTTCCACCTGGGCTCGAGAGTCCTCACTTGGTGTCTCTTGACCCATACCATATCCCCTGGGACTATGCCATGTTCCGGGCTCGGAATTTTCCCGCCCTCATAATATGCTCTGATCAGGGGCCAGATTTCCTGCTGCACTTTAGCAAGAGCTTGCAGCACATTCAGATAGTCAGGGGCCGGGTCCTCTGCACCGGGAAGCTGCACTCGCCGAGTTATGGGTGGAGGGGCCCCATACATTACCTCAAATGGAGTTAAACCATGTACATAGGGGGAGTTCTGAGCGCGGAAGATGGCTAAGGGAAGGAGGGTCACCCAGTCCCCGCCAGTCTCCAATACCAATTTAGAAAGGGTCTCCTTCTAGGTCCTATTCATTCTCTCTACCTGCCCAGAGCTTTGTGGGTTGTAAGCACAATGTAACTTCCAATCCACCCCCAAAGCCAGGGTTAGTCCCTGCAGGACTTTGCTAACGAAAGCCGGGCCATTATCAGAACCTATGGCTTCAGGGACCCCATATCTGGGGATGATCTCTTCAATTATTTTTTTTGCTACCACCTGGCTGGTCTCATGCTTGGTTGAGAAAGCCTCCACCCACCCCAAGAAGGTATCCACCATAACCAGCAAATACTTATATCCATACTTCCCTGGTTTTACTTCGGTGAAGTCTATTTCCCAATTCCTCCCTGGAGCCCTCCCCCTTTCCTGAGTACCTGCCGGGTGCAGCTCTCTTGGGGCTGGTCTTAGCATTGCACAGCTACTACATTCTTTCGTGATCTGATGAGCTGCCTCATTCTGGTGGGGAAACACCAACTGTGCAGACTGGAAAAGGCTGAGCAGCTTTTTCCAGCCTAGATGGGTGGACTTACGCAGATTAGCAAGCATATACTGTCCTAATGCTTCTGGCAGAATCAATCTACCTTCTTGGTCCCTACCCCAATTTCCTTCCCCAAACACTTTCCCCGAGACTTGTTTCCTAATCCACTCGAGGTCCTGAGGGGAATACTCAGGTTTAGGTGGCAGGGCCGGCAGTTCAGGTATGGGTATCTCGAGGGCTACAAGTACAAGGGAGTCCGAGAGGGCCGCCCTCCTAGCTTCTGCATCAGCATGGTTGTTGCCGATGGCCTCAGGTGTCTTCTTTGGTTGGTGGCCCGGTACATGTATAACTGCTACTGCCTTTGGTTTTTCGATAGTGGCTAGTAGTCTTTGGACTTCTTGTAGATTCCTCAGTTCCTTTCCTTCCACGGAACGGAATCCTCTTTCTCGGTAGATGGCACCGTGGACGTGGACAGTGCCAAAAGCATACCTGCTATCTGTGTAGATGTTGGCCCGCTTGCCTTCGGCTCTTTCCAAGGCCTCAGTGAAAGCAATAAGTTCCGCCTTCTGTGCTTAGGTGCCAGGGGGCAGAGCTGCGCTCCAGACAACTTCCCCTTCGTGGGTCACTACCACTGCCCCTGCTCTCCTGACCCCTTCCTGCACAAAGCTGCTCCCATCTGTGTACCAATTTAGCTCACAGTTTGGTAACAGTGTGTCTTTCAGGTCTGCTCGCACCTGTATAATTTTGGAAAGGATGTCTCTACAGTCATGGATGGGGGGCGACAGATCTGGGTCCGGCAGAAGGGTGGCAGGATTTAGGGTCAGCAAGTCAGAGAAGACAATTCGTGGAGAATCTAGTAGGAGCCCTTGGTAGTGGGTGAGTCTTGTATCCGTCATCCATTTTCCTGGAGGATGCCTGAGGATCCCCTCTACAGTATGTGGGGTTGTTACTCTCAGGTTCTGGCCAAAAGTCAGCTTGTCTGCCTCTTTTACTAGTAGAGCGATGGCTGCTAGGATACGCAGACAAGGTGGCCACCCAGAGGCCACTGGGTCCAGCCGCTTGGACAAATAGGCCACAGGTCTCTTCCATGGGCCCAGCTGCTGAGCCAGGACTCCTTTAGCCACTCCCTTCTTTTCATCTACAAACAGGATGAAGGGTTTTTCTGGGTCTGGCAGAGATAGGGCGGGGACCCAGAGGAGAGCTTCTTTCAGTCTGTCAAAAGCCTCTTGTTGTTCCTGATTCCATTGCCAGCCCAGCCCTTCTTTGGTCGCCTCATATAGCGGTAGGGCTATTTCTGCATATCCTGGAATCCAGAGCCTGCAGAACCCGGCTGAGCCAAGAAATTCCCTCACTCCCCGGGGTGAGGAAGGGATGGGGATAGTCAGGATAGTTTGTTTCATGGCCTGCGTTAGCCACCTGGCTCCATTAGATATTTTATACCCCAGGTAGACCACTGACCTCTGACAGATGTGGGCTTTCTTGGCGCTGGCTCGATATCCCAGTGCGCCTAGTTCAGCCAGCAAGTTCCCCGTGGCTTCTTCGCACTCCTCACAGGTTTCTGTGGCCAGCAACAGGTCATCCACATACTGCAGCAGTGTCACGTGGAGGTGGCTCCTGCGAAAGGGCTCCAGGTCCTGGCTTAAGGCTTCATTGAATAAGGTGGGAGAGTTCTTGAAGCCCTGTGGCAGTCTAGTCCAGGTAAGTTGCCCATTTCTTCCTCCCCCTGGCTCCTGCCACTCAAAGGCAAACAAAGGCTGACTAACTTCAGAGAGTGGGATACTGAAGAAGGCATCTTTCAGGTCCAGAGTAGTATACCACACCTTGTGAGGGTGGCAGGTGGCTGAGTAGGGTGTAAGGGTTGGGCACTGTAGGGTGGATGTCTTCTATTCTCTCATTGACCTTTCGCAAGTCCTGCACCGGTCTGTAATCCCCACTGTCAGGCTTCCTTACTGGAAGCAGGGGCATATTCCATGCGGATCGGCAGGGTTTAAGGATTCCTGTCTCCAACAGTCTGTGGATATGGGGTGCTATCCCTTTCCTAGCCTCTTCTGGTATTGGATACTGCCAGACCCGGACGGGTAGGGCCGCGGCTTTGAGTTGAACAACTGGGGGCAGATGTTTGGCGAGACCGATTCCTCCGGTTTCGGCCCATGCGGAAGGGAACCTCTGCAACCAAAAGTCAATTTCTCCCTGTTCTCTCTGGCCCCCCTCTTCTTGATCCGCCTGAAACAGGCAATGTTCATCGGCCAGGGATAGAGTCAACACATGTACCGGTTGTAAGGGCTGCCCTTCTTTGTCCATGATCTTTATCCCCTCGGGTTCAAAATGGATGCGTGCCCCGACCTTGGTTAGTAAGTCTCTGCCCAGCAATGGTGCGGGGCTCTCAGGTACAACCAGAAATGAGTGAGCGACCTGATGCCTTCCTAGGTCCACTTTTCTGTTAGTAGTCCAGGCACATCTCTTGGACCCTGTCGCTCCTTGGACTATACTTGTGCGTCCTGGGTTTAGGGGACCGTGGGCTTGGTTGAGAACTGAATACTGCACCCCAGTATCTACCATGAACCCAGTGGGAGTCCCCTCCACACACAGGGTTACCCAGGACTCGGGGAGGGGTGCCGAGCCCCATCCCCGTCAATTCTCCTCTCCTACGTGTAGGGTCTTAACGGGGTTCCCTCCGCCTTGTTCCCTCCTTTTGGGGCACTCCCTCTTCCAATGCCCATATCTCTTACACAGGGCGCATTGATCTCGTCCCAGTCGGGATTGGTGGGGCCCTGTTCTTCGAGGTGATCTAGGGCTCTCCTTCACCCCGGCCAGGAATATCCTGGCCATCTCCTCCCTCTGCTTCTTATTCTCCCTCCTCTGAAATTCTCTGTCTTCTTTCCTATTTTTCTCCTGCATTACCCATTTCTCTTTCCTCAGCCTTTCCTCTCTGTCTTCTGGAGTTTCCCTAGCATTGAAGACCTTCTCTGCTTGCTGCAGCATTTCTCTAATAGATATTTCCCCCAGGTCATCCTGCTTGTGGAGTTTCCTCCGGATATTGGGGGCTGCCTGGTTGATGAATGAAAGGACTACAGCTGATCTATGTTCCTCTGCTTCTGGGTTTATGGGGGTATATTGTCTGTAAGCATCAAACAGCCTTTCCAGATACGCGGCCGGGCTTTCCATTTCCCCCTGAACAATAGTTTTTACTTTAGCCAGGTTAGTGGGCCGCCTGGCGGCCGCCTGGAAACCAATCATCAGAGTCTGGCGGTAGACCCGGAGACGCTCCCTACCTTCTGCAGTCCCGAAGTCCCAATTCGGGCGCGCAAGTGGGAACGCCTCATCAATGATGGGCTGGAGGGTAGTGGGTCTTCCATTTTCTCCGAGGACATTTTTCCTGGCCTCATTGAGGATACGCTCTCGCTCTTCCATTGTGAAGAGGGTGCGGAGCAATTGCTGGCAGTCGTCCCATGTGGGACAATGGGTAAACATAATGGACTCCACCAGACCTATAAGACACTTGGGGTCCTATGAGAAGGGAGGGTTCTGAGTCCTCCAATTATAGAGGCCACTAGATGAAAAGGGCCAGTACTGATATTGTTGAGCTCCGTCCAGACTGCCTGCACCGATGGCACGCACAGGCAGGACCAGCACTTCTCCTTCTGAGGTGGAGGAGGGAGCCTCCCCTTCTTGTTCCCTGGCCCCCCGAGGCCTTAACTGCATTCCTCCCGCTAGCCCTGGCCTCCTGCCCTCTCTTGCTGGAGAGCCTGGAAAAGCTGCGGCCATTCCTCCCACTCTCCCTGGCCTCCTGTTTTCTCTTGCTGAAGAATCTAGAGAAGCTGTGGCCACCTGGTCCCTGCTGGGCTCCCCAACCTCGTTTTCTATACCCCCGGCGGCTTCACCCCATTCCTCCCTCGGAGCCGCATACGGGGGTGGCCGTTCAATTGGCAGAGGGGGGTATAGAGGAGAACTGTCCGGGAGAATGGGCGGTGCACTCGGGGTTCTGGCCCTGAGATCAGAGGGCTTTAAATCTTCCCGGGCAACTAGGACGGAAGTCTTTAGTGGGTCGGTGTGAGGTTTCCCCACCAAAAAGGGCCTCAGCCAGGAAGGGGGATTCTTGGCCAAATTTTCCCAGACAAGAATATAGGGAAGTTGGTCGGGGTGGCCCTCAGGGTCTGGCTGGGAGATAATGGCTTTGACTTTGCCGATAAGGTCCAAGGAAAGAGACCCCTGCATCGGCCAGCCTACTTCAAAGGAAGGCCACTCGGCCAAGCAAAGGGTGTCGAGCTTACCTTTCTTGATGCTAAGACCCATATTTAAGGCCTGTTCCTTGACCTTCGGAAAATGGGAAAGGATCAGACCTTTAGGAGTAGCCTGAGTTTGGCCCATAGTGAGGAAGACAAAGGTGAAGGATAGAGATGCCACTTAAAACAAGATGACTGGTGTATGTGCTTGAGAACGGGTGCCTGTCATTGCACAGTTTTTTTCTTCTGCGGGGGACGCGAATTTATCTGGGATTCACAGCTGTGACCCCCTTATCCTGTCACGGGAGTCTTCTAGTGGCGGGCGCCCTAATGGCTCTTAATTGCCCGACCCGTGCCCGCGGGGAATGATTTAGTGGCAGAAAGGAGGAACGGAAAGAACAGGAGAACCTCAGAATAGGGGAAACTTAAAATGATAAGCGCAGAAAGAAATATAAACCAAAACACAATAAAACAAGCAACAATAACACTAAACACACACACCACATTTGATCGCACTCACTCGGACCGGTCCTTCTCTCACTCTGGTGCGCACCACACTCACCACTTTCAGGATCCTCAAAAACTCTCGTGATTCTCCTGAAAGCGTCCATTCGGACTGCCGCAGGGTGACGAGCTCGATCTTTTCCTCCTTGGGCGCCAGGTTCCTGCCGATCGGACTTGCCTTCCCAAGGCCGAGTCAGTCGGACCCCAGGGCCAGGATTGGTTACCTGGACTTCACCCAGGGTCGCTAACCTGGGGGCCGGGACTACCAACCCGGACTTCCTCACTCGGGGTCACTAACCCGAGACCATACACGGGATGGCGACTCCCACTTTATAATGGGTTTATGCAGACACAAGGGGGCGACCCTCGAATTACACTGCCCCGTCTGGACAATTAGACCTTGCCTCCAGCCGTCCTTTGTTCCCAGGGAAGCCGCTCGAATCCCGGACGAGCCCCCAAAATGTTAGGGTCCAGGACTCCCGGGCTTCTCCAGAGAACAAACCACACAGGCACGGAGATGTAAATCCAAGCAAAGTCTTTATTCAGCCAGCTAGCTGGGGCCGACAGCACCTCCCCTGACATGCAGGCCGAGTCCGAGCTGTCGACCCCTAGGCAATTTTAGGTATGGATTATATAGGGTTTTCACAGCCGTTGCACCGAAGCCCGCGCATTTCTACAACCAATAATTTAAAAACACATTCTATATATTCTATATTTTAACCAATGGAGTTGAAACGAGAACGCCCCAGTTACCTAACCACTTCCCGTAATCTCTAGCTCACACAAGCGTGTCTACGTGACTTATCATGGGTTATGTCCCGAGGCTACTGCCCACCTCTGGTTATCTAACTTAGGGCAGGCGAGTTAGCTTCAGGCAGTTTCTACGAAAACTGGGTGGCTCTTGCTCTAGGGTTTAGCTAGGTTTTATTAGTTCTTTTTCCTGACTTTTGCTGCTCTTTTCACTTCTTTACAAATGAACATTCCAGGGATATGGAAGCGGAATGTGGGGTCCCAGCAGTGCTTAAGATGGGAGAAACTGGTGTCTATTTAAGTGATGATGGGAGTAAGCCAGAAGATCCCAGGAAATCAAAAACAAAGGGGAAGAGGAGATAACAGTGTAAGACTCCTAATAAAGTGGGAATAGGGATATTTCACGCATAACGTCCCTAGGCAACAAGGAGGATATGGCTGCAGGAATCATGCAAAGTCTTTGTCATTTGGATGGCTCCCTTCCCTGGACTCTGTGAGAATGTTGGCTCTTCCTTATTTTGATTTTATTATGGCCATTAGCCTTAAGAGAAGCACATGCTGATTGTCTGCTGTGCATGGCAGTGGCTGACTTTGGAAGAGAAATGGTGTGGATTCTTAGGCCAGTGTTCTTTCCACACACCATATTGTTGGTGTTGAAAGCAGTGTTGTTTTTAAAACTTACTCTCATTATTTTTTTTGGCTGCTGATTAAGAATTTCGTATGCACTTCAGTATATCTGTTTGATGTGGAGCTGATTCTGCATATAAAGTTAATCTGAGGGACAAGATCTCCACTGCTTAGGTGTCTGGAGGGGTCCTCTTGCTTCTCCTGCCCTCTCATGTCCTTTTTGGCACCACTTACTCACAGGAAAAGATGGAGAAACTGAGGATAACATTGATGTATGCAGCTTCACCTCCTAACCTTGATGCGGCTTTCATCAAGACCAGTGGCTTAAAATCATTTCTATGGTTCTTTGTTCACTGCTTGAAACTATGACTAAAGAACAGGCATTTTTCCCCCTTTTTATACACATTTATATTTATAGATTTTCCATGAGCAAACTCCATAATAAGTCTATAGGGAGTATTTATAAACTCCTTAAAAAGGTAGAACTCATTGTTAGCCTTCAACTACTTCATCTACCACTTTCCTAAGATGTGAGTCACCCATTCAGGTGCTCAATTCTTTCATCCCTCAAATTGTGATTATTTTTGTCCTTGACTCTCATAATGTCAGTCTGTTTGAATAGGACTCTGTAAACTCTTTCTGGTCATTAACTTGCTTTTTATTTGTTTCGTCTCGTAATATTGGCTGAAAGGTTCTTGTGTGACATTTTCAGAGCCTGTGTTGCTACTTGGACTGGTGAGTTCAAAGCTAGTCTCTAATTACTATCGTCTCCTTTCTTAAACTTGAAGCAGTAAAACTCAAAAGTGTCAAATAATTATGTAGTAACTATGTCCACCCTTTCTCTGGTGGCAAACTGCCTTCTGACTATAATTCCTGAAAGTCATGCCAGAGGTCCCTACTTGCAGGCAAAATACTCTGAAGGGAACCATGCAGTGAACAGGAACTGGTACCAAAACTTTCTTACCGGTCTTGTGATTTCTTAATGAAAATCTCCCCAAACTCCAGATGGTCCTTTCATTTTCTGATGTCTCTATGGACATGAACCAATGGCTTTTAGCATCATCTTTGCCCACAAACAAAAGTCAAGAACTCTGACTGGCTCTTCTCCCACCTTTTCATCTACCACACAGACACTTCTCACTTGCACTGCCGTGTCTGAAGCTTCATGCTTTATTGTTGCTGCTGCCAAAATGATATCACACATCAGCTGTGACTGGAATGACGGGCATGGCTGGACATGATTAAAGGAGGGCCCTCTGAAGACCACAACGGAAAACTCCTGGATCCTGTAGTACAGGCATAGAAAAGCAGAGATTGCCCCAGTGCTGGCACAGCAAAAATTCCAAAGCCCCAGCCTAGAAATTGGACCTGGGTGATATCACTTCCTGAATAGGGAAATTCAGTGCTGAACATGAGGACAAGGAGGGCATAGAGTGTAGCAAGCCCAAGTTCACACTTCCCCAAACTTGGCAGGTATTTCCCTCTGTGTAGGATGCGTAGTCTACAGCACTTAGGGCATGCCTCTAACAGAATGAATGGAGGCCGTGGGCAGCCAAGTCAACCCTACTGCCTTTATCTCATTTGGTATCCTTTGGCCTGCTGATCTACTGTGAGAGTAATCCAAAATAAAAGTGACTTTGAATGTGGACCAGACCCACAGGTTTGCCTTCATGTAACTGGACATCAACTGTCCCTTTTCATATTCCCACTACTCCATAGCCCTTGGCAGCAGGCCTACAGGATAACACATAGAGGAAGGGGCTCTGTGGGAAGCTTGGCCCCACTCCTCCCTTCATATTCACTTTTCATCCCCACCTGCTTTATTCTAATTTCTCTGGCCACTGATCCAGGGTATGTGGCTGCACTGACAGGGAATAAAACCAGTTATTCTTTTTTTTTTTGCCTTGTTAATGAATTTGAACTTTAATCCATGGGAGATACAGAATCAAAGATTTTTTTATCCTTCCATCATTTAATTAATTAATTAATTAATTTTTGCATTTGTATTTTTTTATTAAGTGCAATCTTATGAAGGTTTCACATGAGCAGTATTGTGGTTACTACATTCACCCATATTATCAAGTCCCACCACACCCCAATGCAGTCACTGTCCGTCAGTGTAGTAAGATGCTACAGAGTCACTACTTTTCTTCTCTGTGCTATACTGCCTTGCCCATGACCTCCTTACATTATGTGTGTTAATCATAATGCCCTTTAATCCCCTTCTCCCTCCCTCCCCACCCACCCTCCCCAATCCCTCCCCTTTGGTAACTGCTAGTCTCTTATTGGAGTTGTGAGTCTGTGGCTGTTTTGTTCCTTCAGTTTTGCATTGTTGTTATACTCCACAGATGAGAAAAATCATTTGGTACTTCTCTTTCTCCACCTGGCTTATTTCACTAATCATAATACCCTCTAGCTCCATCCATGTTGTTGCAAATGATAAGATTTGTTTTCTTCTTATGGCTGAATAATATTCCATTGTGTATATGTACCACATCTTCTTTATCCATTCATCTACTAATGGACACTTAGGTTGCTTCCATATCTTGGCTATTGTAAATAGTGCTGCGATAAACATAGGGGTGCATATGTCTTTTTGAATCAGGGATCTTGTTTCCTTCGGGTAAATTCCTAGGAGTGGAATTCCTGGATCAAATGGTATTTCTATTTTGAGTTTTTTGAGGAACCTCCATACTGCTTTCCACAATGGTTGAATCAATTTACATTCCCACCAACAGCGTAGGAGGGTTCCCCTTTCTCCGCATCCTCACCAGCATTTGTTGTTCCTTGTCTTTTGGATGTTGGCCATCTTAACTTGTGTGAGGTGATATCTGATTGTGGTTTTAATTTGCATTTCCCTGATAATTAGCGAAGTGGACTGTTTTTTTATGTGTATGTTGGTCATCTGAATTTCTTCTTTTGAAACCAGTTCTTCTTTCAAGAAATATTTTTTAAGCACCTGCAATATGCCAGGTACTGTTCTGAGCACTGGGGATGTAGAACTGAACAATAAAGGTAAAAACCCTGCCATCATTCTGCCAACATCAGTACATTAGATACTGAAAAGCAATATGGAGAAAATGAAATGACAGTACAAATCATGTGCTATCCTAGGGAAGATAGTTACAGGTGGAGAGAAAAGCAGGTGAACACTCCCTGAGGTGGGAGAAGGCTTAGGACATTTAAGAAACAGTGAATGCAACAACATGGATGGAGCTAGAGGGTATTATTCTCAGTGAAATAAGCCAGGAGGAAAAAGACAAGTATCAAATGATTTCACTCATCTGCGGAGTATATGAACAAAGAAAAAAACTGAAGGAACAAAACAGCAGCAGACTCACAGAACCCAAGAATGGACTAACAGTTACCAAAGGAAAAGGGACTGAGGAGGGTGGGTGGGAAGGGAGGGATAAGGGGGGGAAGAAAGGGGGCATTACGATTAGCATGTATAATGTGGGGCGGGGGCACGGGGAGGGCTGTGCAACACAGAGAAGACAAGTAGTGATTCTTTAGCATCTTACTACGCTAATGGACAGTGACTGTAATGGGGTTTGTGGGGGGGGACTTGGTGATGGGGGGAGTCTAGTAAACATACTGTTGCTCATGTAATTGTAGATTAATTATATCAAATAAATAAATAAATAAAAGAAACAGTGAGAAGGTCAGTGTGGTTATAGAGGAGTGAGAAGAGGGCATTGCAAAGTGCCCACATGCAATTGCAGACTACCTATTATAGACCCCACCATGGCTTGAAGAGAAGCTCGTTATCTGCTGGAAATCAAATGGCTTTTCTTCATTCACCTATGATGAATATCTTTCTACCTCCTTTCATGAGCATTTCCTGTGATAGCTCAAGCCCAAGTTTACTAGTCATCTTCTGGATGAGACACACTGCTAGTCTTGGGCACAAGTTTACTTCTAACTGTGAAATCTACAGTCAGTAATGTCAATGAATGGTATCCAGTTTCTATCATTTCTCAACTCCCTTTTAAAACATTGTTGTCACACCCAAAAAAAATAATAAGAGCCACCATATATTGAATGCCTTGCCATGTGGTAGATGCTTTACAGACATTACGTAATTTGATCACCCAACAACTCTGTATGGCAAATATTACTATGTCCCATTCTACAGATGAGGATACTGAGGCTCAAGAAAGATGAACATCTTGCCTTATGTTATATAGCTAGTAAGTGGTAAAGCCAGGCTTTAAATCTATGCCTGAGTCAAAAGCTCTTTCCTTCTCCATTCACCATACTGTGCTGCCAGCCTCCCTAGAATAGGCTGTTTCTCCCCAAATAAAGTGTCAAAGACCTAAGCCTTGGGTCCATCTTCCAAGTATATCTCTTGGGAACGTTCACTTTCATAGTAGGCCCTATCACCACCAGCCATCTTAGAAAGCAGAAAAGTTTCACTTTCCTTAATCTTTTCTGTAGCCATATTTGAATTTCTCTGTCCTAATAGGACTTGACTTACCCCTCCTAAGTCCATGTCAAATATTTTGTCTCTTGAGAAAGTAAGTTTAGCCACTACATGAGGAGGATCAAAAAGTCAGTATCTTTCCCTTTGATTACATAAGACCCATTGCTCTAGCCCATATTTTCCTAGCAATCCTACTGACCTATATGTTTTTGTAACTCTTTTTAGAAGAGGTTGTTAAAAAGCCATCATTCCAGTATTCTTCTACACCAGTTCTAAATATTGGGCATATTTTTGTTGTTATCATATTGTCTTTTTTCCTTGTTGCACTTGGAATTGCCTCCCACCATTATCCTTTGGCCAAATAACCTCTGATACATTTTTCTTTTCATGTTCTCACATCATTTTAGGGGTCATATCCAATTCTGAGCTTTCCCTCTCCCCAAACCACATCCAAAAGCACATATATTACATACAATATTTGTGAAATATTCAACTAATATATCTTTCATTCTTCTTAAATAATATTGCCTCAGGACACCCTCCATCACCTCTGGCCGCCATTAAATCAGAGGGTTTCAGTGCTTCAAGGACACAAACCAGACCTTTAAAAAAGTAGTCCTTACTGGGATTTATCATCAAATTAGGTTCTTTTAAGTCTTCAGAGAAATAGTAGCCCGGATGTCAGAGATTTCTAAATTCCCCGAATTCCTTTTCTATATCAAGATGCAAGCCTGCCACACCCACCAAAATAGCTATAATAAAAAAGATAGACTATAACAAGTGTTGGTAAAGATGTGGAGAAATTGGAATTCTCATACCCTGCTGGTGGGAATGTACAATGGTATGTAGAAAGAGTTTAGTGGTTCCTCTAAAAGATAAACATAAAATTACCATATGATCCAATAATTCTATTCCTACATACATTCCCAAAAGAATTGAAAACAGGTATTCAAACAAAAACTTCTACATGAATGTTCAAAGCAATGCTATTCATAATAGCCATAAAGTGAAAACATCCGAATTTCCATCAACAGATGAATGGATAAATAAAATGGGGCATATTTATGCAATGGAATATGATTCAGCCTTAAAAAGAAAAGACAAACTTATACACTCTACATGGATGAACTTTCAAAACAATATGCTAAGTAAAGCAGCCAGACACAAAATATTACATATTGTATGATTCCATTTATATGAAATGTCCACAGTAAGCAAATCCATAGAGGCAGAAGCAGATTAGTGGCTGCCTGGGGCTGCGGGTGGGAAAGCAGATCAACTGTAAATGGGCATGAACGATTTTACTGGGGTAATGAAAGTGTTCTAAGGCTGGAAATACGGTGATAGTTACACAATTATAAATTTACTAAAATGTCACTGAATTGTACATTTAAAATAGATGGATTTTATCATATGTAAATTATATCTCAATTAAGCTGTTAAAAAAAAGTGGCAGGCCTGGATGACTGGCATTCTAGAGCATTATTAGATTGGAAAAACTCAGGATGTGATACTAGTGAAGGGTACAATATCCAGGAACAAAAGTGGAATGTTCTGAGAGGTAAGAAAGGGAGAGAAATAAAGAAGAGTAAGAGGCCAGACACCAGTGTTCTCCCATAACGTGGAACCTGAGGGGCTAAGTGAAGGTTTGGCAACATTTTCCAACCAAGTTTAGGGAGCAAATGGAAAACAGGGTAGAATTATGCCCAATTTGGTCTTTGGACCTCTTGAGATACCATCTTCCTGAGTGTCCCCTCACTAATAAGAGGTGATCACAACAGAAGAGCAATGTATACAAAGGCATATCTAGATGGATGGAGAGAGCCATATCTCCCTTAGCTCCTACCTGACATAGACTGATGAAAAAGTTTCTACACATTCCCAGCAAAGGACATGGAAAATAGCTGAATATTGAGAGCCAACAGACCTGCCATGGGGCCACTGCTGAGGAGCAAAGTGACTCCATGGCAGAGACTGCAGGAGGACAGCCTCATCCAGGTACTAGATGGAGAATGTGGCTGAGATTCAGATCTGAAAGCCAGGCAGGGATAGTGGTGGGGCCACGTCAGCTGGGTGGTGAACAACTCTGGGTTTAGATGGGCTGAGAACATAGACCCTATAATTTAGAAGTCCTGGACTTCATCATTAGATGCCATATTGTATGATTCCATTTATATGAATGTTGGGGGGGGCCATTGAGCATTACTGAGTACATTAGTGTAGAGGCCAATAAAGAACCACACAAGGACGTCCATGTCCAGTGGCTGCTCCTTCTCTGTCACCATCTTGGGGAGGAAGGATATGGAAGTGGGGGACTTGAAACTCTGAAACATTGAAAATTATTCAAAGGGACTGAGTTAACCCAGAAGACACTATTTTAAATGGAGGGAGACTAAGTTTCCTTCATAGTTTAGTACAGTAATAAAAAAAATTGACTTAGTCCTCAATGGAGCAAGGTCTATAGCTAGCTGTTCATTCACAGTGCTGTAAAGAGCTCTGCAGAGTCCAGTGAGCCAGAACGTGCTTTGCAGTTTTATGTAAGCAACCAACATTTTTGGCATTGGAAATTTGGTGAGGATTTCCATAATGAAGCCCAAAGCAGGAAGATCTGAGACTGGATTATATAGTTCCTAAAATAAAACCCTCAATCTTTGTTTCTATTAACTGCTATAATAGACTTAAGAACCAAGTAGAAATGCCAAATGCCTGAGTCAATTTCATATATGGAGTTCTGGTTCCTTCCAAGCCAGGAGTTCCTGATCTTGGGTCCATAGATGGATTGTAACTAGCACATGAGTGCCTTGAAGGTTGGGTGCAAAAGTGAGAGGATATACATACATGTGTGTGTTTCTGGATAGAGGTTTTTTTAACTTACATGAGTTTTGCAAATGGGGAGAAAAAAGGTTAACCACTTACAGAGGGGGCAGTTGATACCTGGGGAATGGGTGAGCTCATCTGGAGAAAGTAGGACTGAGGAAGGTCACATGTGGAACACTAGGAAATAATCCAACTGTAAGATGTCAGACATTTTAACAAAATGATTCTTAAACCCTTGTCACATGAATTGCAGATAATGTGATTGAATTTCATGATGTGGAAACCATTATTAAAGACTACTGACCTGGGACTTATGGAGGCACTTATGAGGTATATAAACTCTTTGAAATGGGATGTGAAATTTCCTATAAACATAAGCATATTTCTAGGGAAAGGAGCTATACCTTCCACAAAATCTTCAAGTCAAGGACACTCTGAGGTTACAAACCATTCACTTAAACTTATGGCAATGGTGGTGCTTCAGGGTCCTTTCTATAGCAACTCCCAGTTTCCCATCTTCATTTAATTTCTTTTCTCTCTCTCTTTCAGAAGAATGCTGTCCAATCTGAATATGAGAGAGGAGAGAGCTCAAAAAGGTGATTCAGAGGAGATTAATAGCCCTTCTGAAGTGAGGTCTAGCAGGTCTGCTCAGCTCTTGAGTCCTGAATGCCTGCCATGCAGGAGGAATACTGCTTGGGCAAAAAAGCCATGGATCGGAAGGCTTGGGCTGACCACATAATTAGTATTAGATTCATATACAAAATGGGGTATTTCCTCTGTGATTGTATAAGACATTATAAATGAAGGTGGGTAGCTATTAACAGAACGAACACCTCATGGACTATTTCTCATTATAAACCAGGCAGGAGAAATTGACTGACCTGGTGGGTTAATTCGAATTCTAAGCAATGACTTCATTACATGATAATTCAATGAACAAGACTTAAATTGCACCTGTGTTCAATAGAAACATAAGTATTTTTTAAAAACAACATTTTGGAATTAAGATTAAGTTTCTTCACTTGATGAACTACTAGGGATTGGTTTTTACCTGGTTGTGTGGATGACACTTAGCCTTCATCATTCCCAAGAACCACTATACCCTGAGTTATTATGTGATAATTCTTACCTTGCTTGGTCTTCTGTCTTAAAAGAAGCTGTTCTTGACATCGGTGAGAAGTCTCCAGAAACAGACTGACTTTCTGATAGGGCTGCCTCAGAATAATCTAATATGCAATATGCAAATGGTACATAGTTAGTGTTATGTTAAGTACTTTTCATTTATTTGATTCTCATGAAACATTTATGATGTAGGTACTATTGTCTCCATTTTATGAGATGATGAAACAGTCTTAGAGATGATAAACAAGTGGCCCACGTGAACACTTCTACACTGATGGTAGGAATGTAAATTGGTATAACCATTATGGAAAACAGCATGGAGTTTCCTCAAAAATTAAAAGTATAACTAGTATATGATATACCAATTCTACTTCTGAGTGTATGTCTAAAAGAAATAATCTCACTATCTTGAAAAGATAATCCTCACTTCCATGTTCATTGCCACATTATTCACAATAGCCAAGACATAGAAACAATGTAAGTATCCATCAATGGATGAATGGATAAAGAAAATGTGTGTGGGGTGTGTGTGTGTATGTATGTATAAAATGAAGTGTTATTCATCCTTTAAAAAGAAAGAAATTCTGCCAATTGCTACAACATGGATGAGCCTGGAGGACATTATGCTGTGTGAAATAAGCCAGACACAGAAAAACAAATATTGCTTGATCTCATTTATATGTGGAATATAAGGGGGAAAAAGCCAAGTCCATAGGAACCCAGAGTAGAATGATGGCTACCAAAGGCCAGGGGGAGGGATTCATGGGGAGTTATTGTTTAATGGGTACAGAGTTTCAGTTTGCAAAATGAGAAGCGTTCTAGATATATCAACTATATGTCAACAAAATACATAAATAAAAGTTATAAAAAAAGAGTTCTAGAGATGGGTGATACTGATGTTGCACAATAATATAAATACTTAGTACCACTGAATTGTACATTTATAAATGGCTAAGATAGTATTATGTTTCAGTAAAATTTTACCACAAAAAATATTGGGGGAAATATACAAAAAAAAAATGGCCCATGGTCATACATCTGCTTAAGATGTAAAATCAGTAATTGAAGTCAAATATGCCTGATACAAAATCCATGTTCTTCCACAAAACCATACAACTATTACAATCAAATAATTTGACTGAATTGACTCATAAACATAATCCTTCAAGAAAGTCACCTTGACCTACTCAATTGTACTCTCATTACTTCAAAGTTTTCTGGGACTTATCTTCAAGAACATCTTCAGAGTGTATAGATCATTGTTTGGATTCTTCTCAATGCTGGTAAATTTTAGTTCTTTTAGGGACGATTGAATTTTGAAAACTAGAAAAGTCATTTTATTGACTTTTATTATTTATTTAAATGTAATTAAGCTGGGTAATACATATGAGCAGAAATAAGTTGTGGTCATAATGTAACAAGTTTATTTCCTTGCCTGGCTCACACACTGGCTCAGTATCTAAACATTTCATGAATTAATGAGCAGATGGGTAAACAAATCCTCCAAGAGAATCACACTTTAACTTTGAAAATCAGCACTCATTAGTAAATAGGTTCAGAATATCTATTTTGTTCAAATTGTTGAGTTGCTTAGTCATACTACATATCCCCTAGCAAGAGTTCATAAAGACCAGTTGGATTAACTCCAAAGTAACACAGGTGGTTTTCTCAGTAGTAGTTACAATTTCATGTTTCCTAATTCAGTCTGTCTGGCATCTTCCCTAGAGATAAAACTTCTTAAAATAGATTAACCACCAACCAGAAATATTTATGACAGCCACATACAGAGTGAATGCATAAAAATAAATACCATTTAGCAGGAGTTCCTCATTTTAACTGAATAAGAACCTCAGAATCTTTGCCCATTTTTATAATGTAATCTCTTCTTATAAGAGGAAAACTTTTGGATGCATCTGTTTATAAGTTTATTTTTTAATTTTTCCACCAATTTTTAGGGAAGCAAGGAATCTGTAACTAGGCTACAAAAGATTCAGGACAGATGATATTTTATGCAACATTATGTCCAGAATGAAACAAAACTGACATTTGTAATATTTGAATATAGGGTATTGAAAGAATCCAGATGAATTACATTTGATTACAGCTGAGTGTTTGGTTCTATTTATAGCATGTTTTTATTTCTCACTGTGGAGTTTCTATGTATTATCCACCTCTAACCACTTAACTCTAAGCCAAAATTTCTCAGGCATCCTCGTTCCCAAATAGCAGACTCACGTCAAGTTGTCTTTTGGACATTTCCACCTGGATGTCCAGAGTCACGAATGTTGTATAAGCCTGTACAGACTGTGTACTATACAACTCACAAAGTGAGGGGAGCCATTTACATAGAGTACCATATAAACATTGCCTCTTGGAGATGTACCTTGTCCACAAACAAAACACATCCAAAATTAAACTTACCAAGCCCTTCCACCAAAATGATCTTATCTTGCTGGGTTTCATTTTCATTGAACTAATAGTATTGCCTTTTCTGTGCCACTCAGGTTTGAAGTTTGGAAATCTTTTTGACAATTCCTCCTGTGCCCTACATGCAGTCAGTGTTAGCCAAACAGATTCTTACCTTGCGCATTTGAGAGCAATAATGGTTTTATAGGTCTAGGCTGAATCACTCATTTTACAGATGAGGTAACTGAAGTCAAGAAAAGTTAAATGACTTGCTGAAGGTTGCATATATAACTAGTTTAGTGACAGAAATGGGATTAGAATAGGAATCTCTTACCTTTCATGACCCCAATCCTCTCATTATAAAATAATTACCCCTTTTTACACCTGGTTCCATCAACTATTTTCTGCTTCTCCCCACTTCAATCCATCCTACATTCTTGGGCCAGATTAATCTATATTAAATATTAGATTTTTCATAAATATTTTATTGCTCCAAATAGTTTTATAAAGTAAACATACATTTTTTTATCCAATGACTCAATAAGCATGCAACCTACCTTTCTACTGTAGTTTAAAAACACAAAACATATCAATGTAATTCTCCATATTAATAGATTAAAGGAGGAAAATTATGTTGCTTTGAGGCATTTCAGAAAAATATTTGCTAAGTTTCAATACTTATGTATGAAAAAACCAATTGAACTCAGTCATTATCCCCAGAGAAATTAAAACATACACAAAAATCTGTGTACTAATATTCATAGCAGCTTTCTTCAAAGCAGCTAAAAACTGGAAACAATCTAGATGTCCTTCAACAGGTGAATGGTTAAACAAACTGTGGTGCATCCATATCATGAGATGACACTCAGCAATGAAAAAAAATGAACTATTGGTACATGCAACAACCTGGATGAATCTCCAGGAAATTGTGCTGAGAAAAAAGTTAACCCAAAAGGTCATAT
The DNA here is from genome assembly GCF_030020395.1 of Manis pentadactyla. NCBI lineage: Eukaryota > Metazoa > Chordata > Mammalia > Pholidota > Manidae > Manis > Manis pentadactyla. The sequence continues at coordinate 115,650,694 of NC_080038.1, read as the reverse complement.
ACCATATGATTCCATTTTAAATAATACTATTTCACTAACAAAATTAGAAATGGAGAGCAGATTAGTGATTGGCAGGGTTACGGACAAGGGTGGATGGCACAGATGTGGTTATCAAGGGGTACAATGATGGGGCTCTGGGAGCAGTATATCTTGACTGTGGTGGTGGTCATGCAAATTTATTCATATGATAAAAGGACTATAAACACACACATGTATGCGTGCAGACACACACAAATGAGTACATGGAAAACTGGTGAAATCTTGAATGATCTCTGTGGATTGTACCATTATCAATTTTCTCATTTGATGTTGCACTATAGTTATACAGGATGACACCACTGGAGGAAACTGGCTAAAGGTACACAGGACCTCCCCATACATGTTCTTTTGCAACTTCCTGTCAAAATATAATTATTTCAAAATAAAAAGCTCAAAAATATTAAAACATAAAAGAGATTTTAAGCAAAAAAAAAATTCCTGACTTGTTGATATCCTTTGGTTTTAATCATAAAAAATAAGTTGGATCCTGCCCAGTGTGAGGAACATTTAACTGAGAAGGACATTTAATGCCAACTCTCCAATTAATGTTGAAGTAGTCACAGCTTCCTCAGTAATGGGAAGATCAGGTGATGAAAGGGGAACTTAGTAGGCAGTAGAAATAAAGGTGGTCAAGTAAACCAGAACTCATGGTCATCCCTGAGCCAATGCTGACTAAATCTGAAGATACTCAGAGTTGAAAGAGAGAAGCAAATAAGGACCCAACGAGGTAACTGTAAATAAGTAAGGTTTAATACAAAAGGTACTTAATAATGTTTCGATGTTGGCATTTCATTAAAATTCTGCTTTTCAGGGCAGCCTGATTGAAGTTTGAATATCAGCTGTCCATCATTCTTTGGATAATGTATTAAAATTTAACCTCTCTGAGGCACTGTTTCCTCATGGGTAAAATGGAGATTAATAATAGACATTATTTCTTAGAGGTGGCTATGAGAATAAAATAAGAATGATGCATATAAATACATAGCATAATTCCTGGAGCATAAGTGCACAATAACAGATATTATTGACCTTTCTGTCTTCACTAAAATGAAAGGAAGAAAAGAAGTAAGGAAGAAAAAAATACTCTTTAGCAAACTATAAATACAAGGAAAGTTCCTTAATATATCAAAGGTTATATACCTTTAAGAACCTATAAAAAATATTATAACTAATAGAGAAACCTTAGATTCATTCTCTTTAAGATGAGAAACAAGATCAAATTCCCATCTATCATTGTTACCATTAGCATATTATTGTCAGCACTGGCCAATGGTAGAAAGAAAAAATAAATTAATTAAAAACGTAAGGATTGGAAAAAGATAAAACTGTCATTTGCAAAGAATATGATAATCTGCCTAAAACAGTAACAACAGATTCAAGGGACAAGCTGAGGTATTAGAATTACTAAGAGAATTCAGCAAGGTTGCCAAATAAAATATCAATCTACAAATATTATTTCTGTTTTTCTACACCAGTAATAACCAACTTAAAAAGACATTCAAATATGAGACTAGTCACAATAGCAAAAAAATTATAAATAACATGAAAATGAAAGTAACTAATACCTGTAGGGAGAAAATCTCCAATAAAAGAGATAGAAGAATACAATATTAATTAAATAATTGGAGAAATATTCCATGCTATTGTGTGGGACCACTTATTATAAAGACACCAGTTCTCTCCAATTTAATCTGTTCAACACAATGTCAATCAAAATTACAGTTGGGCTATTTAATAAATGATAAATTTTATCTAAAATTTATATTGAAAAATAGATGTCTATGAATAACTAATTCGACCTTATAAAGAAAGTGATAAGGGTTGCCTTAAGAGTAATAAACCAATGGAATAAAATGGCAGAATAAAGCAGTAAAGGAAAAGATTATATAACACCTGGTGTGGAAACCAGCTCACACTATCTGAAGAAAATATGATTGAGACCCTATCTAACTCCACATACAAAGACATACTAGGTAGATTAAAGAGCTAAACATGAACAGTAAAACAATGATGTTTAAAAAAGAAAATATAGGAGAGTGCACTCAAGATGGTGGCATGAGCAGGGTGGAAGAAATCTCCTCCCAAGACCATATATATTTTGAAAATGCAACAAATATAACTACACCTAAAAGAGAGACCAGAAGATACAGTACAACAGCCAGGCTACATCTACATCTGCGAGAACTCAGCATCTCACATAAAGGGTAAGATACAAAGCCATGACCCAATGGGACATGAGCACTCCCCCCACCCCAAGTCACCAGCGGGAGGAAAAGAATCAGATTGGGGAGGGAGTGGAAGCACAGGACTGTTAAATAACCAGCCCTAATAATCTGCACTGGGAGCACAGACACACATCGCATGGTGTACTGGATATTAGAGAAACAGGAAAGTAAGCTCCGAGACGGAGACTGCAAGCAGGTCCCCACAGCCAGCTCCCTTGGGACAAAAGAAAAGCCAGTGCTTTAAAAGTCTTAAAAGGACAAGGGCTTAACAGCTGGACAAAATTGTCCCAGCACACTCAGCCCAACAGGCTGGGAATCTTAAGGAACTTCAGGTGCCCTAACCCCCTGGTAGGCAAAGCAGCTCTGAAGCCCCTCACAGCAATAAGCAGCCTGCCATTTATTCGCCCCTGCCGGCACTGCAAGCAAACCAGCTGACCCACCACAGCTGAGGAGCAGCCGGTGAGCATCCCTGCCCACGGTACCACACAGAGTCTCCTCCCAGTGTGCAGCTAATGGGACAGACCCGGAGGCTGCCGCCAGTGAGTAGCTGCCCAGCACAGGCAGTGGAGACCAGCATGAAGGGGCACCATTCCTGCAGGAGAACACATGCAGCTCCTCTACCACCCCTGGCAGTGCCTTAGGCTATACTGAGGGCTGCCCCACCGAAGGCAGCTCAGGATATTAACCCAGAGACTTCATCTTTGTGCGGGTAACTGGCACAGGCAGCAGAGAAGGGCAAGGTGACCAGCAAGCAGGAAGGGACTTTGTTCTCCCAGCTGACACATGCACCACCTACCAGGGATCACTTCTATCATCACGAAAAGGCAGAACCTGGACCAGTCAAAAATCACTCAGACAACCCCAGGGAGAGGGCCTAGTGATATAGATATAACCAATCATCCTGGAAAAGAATTCAAAATAAAATCATAACCATGCTGATGGACCTGCAGAGAAGTATGCAAGAGCTAACGAATGAAGTCCGGAGGGAGATGACAGAAATGAAACAATCTCTGGAAGGACTTAAGAGCTGACTGGATGAGGTGCATAAGACTGTTAATGGAATAGAAATCAGAGAATAGGAATACAGAGAAGCTGAGGCAGAAAGAGATAAAAGGATCTCTAGGAATGAAAGTATATTAAGAGAACTGTGTGACCAATCCAAACAGAGCAATATTCGCATAATAGAGGTACCAGAAGAAGAAGAAGGGAGAAAAAAGGATAGAAAGTGTCTTTGAAGAAATAATTGTGGAAAACTTCCCCAAGCTGGGGAAGGAAATAGTCTCTCAGATGATGAAAGCCCACAGATCTCCCAAAACAAGGGAACCAAGGAGGATAACACCAAGACATATAATAATTAAAATGGCAAATATCAAAGACAAGGACAGAGTATTAAAGACAGCCAGACAGAGAAAAAAGGTCACCTACAAAGGAAAATCCATCAGGCTATCGTCAGACTTCTCAACAGAAACCTTAGAGGCCAGAAGAGAATGTCATGATATATTTAATGCATTGAAATAGAAGAGCTTTGAACCAAGAATATTATATCCAGCATGATTATCATTTAAATTTGAAGGAGGGATTAACAATTTCCAGGTAACCAAAAATTGAGGGAATTTGCCTCCCACAAACCACCTCTACAGGGTATTGTAAAGGGACTGCTCTAGATAGAGGTACTCCTAAGGGATAAATAGATGTCACCAGAGAAAATAAAATCACAGCAAAGAAAGCAGACCAACCAAATACTAACTAAAGGAAAAAATAAAATCAGCCACCCACAAAAGCAGTCAAGGGAAACACAAAAGACTACAGAATAACACACCTAACATATAAAGAGTGGAGGAGAAAGAATAAGAAGGGAGAGAAATAAATAATCATCAGACAGAGTTTTTAATACCGTCATAAGTGAGTTAAAGTTAGATGGTTAGATAGTACAGAAGCTATGCTTGAAACTTTGGTAACTATGAATCAAAAGCCTGCAACAGCAACAAGTATGTCTATATCGATAATCACCCTAAATATAAATGGACTGAATGCACCAATCAAAAGACACACAGTAATAGAATGGATAAAAAAGCAAGACCCATATATATGCTGCCTACAAGGGACTCACCTGAAACCCAAAGACATACACAGACTAAAAGTGAAGGGATGGAAAAAGATATTTCATGCAAACAATAGGGAGAAAAAAGCAGGTGTTGCAGTACTTGTATCCGACAAAATATACTTCAAAACAAAGAAAGTAACAAGAGATAAATAAGGACATTACATAGTGATAAAGGGGGCAGTCCAAAAAGAGGATATAACCATTATAAATAACTATGAACCCAACACAGGAACGACATATGTGAAACAAATACTAACAGAATTAAAGGAGTTACTAGAATGCAAGACATTTGTTTTAGGAGACTTCAACACACTACTCACTCCAAAGGACAGATCAACCAGACAGAAAATAAGTAAGGACACAGAGGCACTGAACAACACACTAGAACATATAGACCTAAAGACATCTACAGAGCTCTACACCCAAAAGCAGCAGAATACACATTTTTCTCAGTACACATGGAAAATTTTCCAGAAGAGAACACATACTAGGTCACAAAAAGAGCCTCAGTAAATTCAAAAAGATTGAGATTCTACCAAGAAACTTCTCAGATCACAAAGGTATAAAACTAGAAAAAAATTGTACAAAGAAAACAAAAAGGCTCACAAACACATGGAGGCTTAACAACGTGCTCCTAAATAATCAATGGATCAATGACCAAATTAAAACAGCGATCAGCAATATATGGACACAAATGACAACAACAGCACAATGCCCCAACTACTGTGGGACACAGCAAAGGCAGTTCTAAGAGGAAAGTATATAGCAATCCAGACCTATTTAAAGAAGGAAGAACAATTCCAAATGAATAGTCTAAAGTCACAATTATTAAAACTTGAAAAAGAAGAACAAATGAGGCCCAAAGTCAGCATTAGGAGGGACAGAATAAAGATCAGAGAAGAAATATATAAAATTGAGATGAATAAAACAATAGAAGAAATCAATGAAACCAAGAACTGGTATTTTGAGAAAATAAACAAAATAGATAAACCTCTAGCCAGACTTATTAAGAGAAAAAGAGAATCAACACACATAAACAGAATCAGAAATGAGAAAGGAAAAATCATGACAGATACCACAGAAATAGAAATAAATATTAGAGAATACTATGAAAATCCATATGCTAACAAGCTGGATAACCTAGAAGAAATGGAAAACTTTCTAGAAAAATACAACCTTCCAAGACTGACCAAGGAAGTAACAGAAAATCTAAACAGACCAACTACCTCCCAAGACCATAGGCATCCTACAGTAAGAAGACATTTAGAAAAGACATAATACCCATTCTCCTTAAAGTTTTCCAAAAAATAGAAGAGGAGGGAATACTTCCACACTCCTTCTATGAAGCCAGCATCACTCTAATACCAAAACCAGGCAAAGACAGCACAAAAAAGATAACTACAGACCAATATTCCTGATGAACATAAATGCAAAATACTTAACAAAATATTAGGAAACCAAATTCAAAAATAAAGAGGATCATATACCATGACCAAGTGGGATTCATCCCAGGGATGCAAGAATGGTACAACCTTTGAAAATCTGTTATCATCCACCACACCAACAAAAAGAAGGACAAAAACCACATGATCATCTCCATAAATGCTGAAAAAGCATTTGACAAAATTCAACATCCTTTCATGATAAACACTCTCAACAAAATGGGTATAGAGGGCAGGTACCTCAACATAATAAAGGCCATATATGATAAACCCACAGCCAACATCATACTGAACAGTGAAAAGCTGAAGGCTTTTCGTCTGAGATCGGGAACAAGACAGGGACACCCACTCTCCCCACTGTTATTCAACGTACTGGAGGTCCTAGCCACAGCAATTAGACAAAACAAAGAAATACAAGGAATTCAAATTGGTAAAGAAGAAGTTAAACTGTCACTATTTGCAGATGACATCATATTGTACATAAAAAACCCTGAAGACTCCACTCCAAAACTACTAGAACTAATATCTGAATTCAGCATAGTTGCAGGATACAAAATTAATACACAGAAATCTGTTGCTTTCCTATACACTATCAATGAACTAGCAGAAAATCAGGAAAACAATTCTAGTCATAATTATATCAAAAGGAATAAAATACCTAGGAATAAACTAACCAAAAAAGTGGAAGACCTATACCCTGAAAACTACAAGACACTCTTAAGAGAAATTAAAGAGGACACTAACAAATGGAAATTCATCCCATGCTATTGGGTAAGAAGAATTACTATTGTCAAAACAGACATCCTGCCTAAAGCAATCTACAGATTCAATGCAATCCCTATCAAAATACCAACAGATTTCTTCAATGAACTGGAACAAATAGTTCAAAAATTCATATGGAACCACAAAAGACCCAGCATAGCCAAAGCAATCCTGAGAAGGAATAATAAAGCAGGGGGGATCTCGCTTCCCAACTTCAAGCTCTACTACAAAGCCACAGTAATCAAGACAATTTGGTCCTGGCACAAGAACAGGCCCACAGACCAGTGGAATAGACTAGAGAGTCCAGATATTAACTTAAACATATATGGTCAATTAATATACAATAAAGGAGCCATGGATATACAATGGGGAAATGACAGCCTCTTCAGTGCTGCTGTTGGCAAAACTGGACAGCTACATGTAAGAGAATGAAACTGGACCATTGTCTAATCCCATACACAAAAGTAAATTCAAAATGGATCAAAGACCTGAATGTAAGTCATGAAACCATAAAACTCTTAGAAAAAACAGGCAAAAATCTCTTGGATATAAACATGAGGGACTTCTTCATGAACATATCTCCCCGGGCAAGCGAAACAAAAGCAAAAACGAACAAGTGGGACTATATCAAGCTGAAAAACTTCTGTACAGCAAAGGACACCATCAATAGAACAAAAAGGCATCCTACAGTATGAGAGAATATATTCATAAAAGACATATCCAATAAAGGGTTGACATCTAAAACATATAAAGAGCTCACGCACCTCAACAAACAAAAAGCAAATAAGCCAATTAAAATATGGGCAGAGGATCTGAACAGACAGTTCTCCAAAGGAGAAATTCAGATGGCCAACAGGCACAGGGAAAGATGCTCCACATCATTAATCATCAGAGAAATGCAAATAAAACCCACAATGAGATATCACCTCACACCAGTAAGGATCACCACCATCCAAAAGACAAACAACAGCAAATCTTGATAAGGATGTAGAGAAAGGGGAACCCTCCTACACTGCTGGTGGGAATGTAAACTAGTTCAGCTATTGTGGAAAGCAGTATGGAGGTTCCTCAAAAAACTAAAAATAGAAGTACCATTTGACCCAGGAATTCCACTCCTAGGAATTTACCCTAAGAATGCAGCAGCCCAGTTTGAAAAAGGCGTATGCACCCCTATGTTTATCGCAGCACTATTTACAATAGCCAAGAATTTGAAGCAACCTAAATGTCCATTAGTAGATGAATGGATAAAGAAGAGTTGGTACATATACACAATGGAATATTATTCATCCATGAGAAGAAAACAAATCCTACCATTTGCAACAACATGGATGGAGCTAGAGGGTATTATGCTCAGTGAAATAAGCCAGGCAAAGAAAGACAAGTATCAAATGATTTCACTCATCTGTGGAGTATAAGAACAACAAAAAACCTGGAGGAACAAAACAGCAGCAGACTCACAGAACCCAAGCATGGAGTAACAGTTACCAAAGGGAAAGGGACTGGGGAGGATGGGTGGGAAGGGAGGGGTAAGGGTGAGAAATGGCATTAAGATTAGCACACATAATGTAGGCAGGGGCACAGGGAAGTCAGTAGAGCACAGAGAAGACAAGTAGTGATTCTATACACTTAGTTTTTTGAGAGACCTCCATACTGCTTTCCACAATATTTGAACTATCAGCATCTTACTGCGCTGATAGACAGTGACTGTAATGTGGTATGTGGGGGGGGGCATGATAATGGGGGAGTCTAGTAGCTGTAATGTTGTTCATGTAATTTGGTACATTAATGATACCAAAATTAAAAAAAGAAAATATAGGAGGATGTCTTTGTGATCTCAAGAAAGGATGGACTTCTCAATCTCAAAAAACTTGAAAAGCACAAACCATAAAGGAAAACATCAATTAATTTGATAACACCAAAATTAAGGAGTTCTGTTCACTTAATGACATAGTGGGCAGATTTATTAGATAACTGAAGTATGGAACATGAAAAAATTTGAAATTTAAAAACTAACAGGAATTAATATCTAGAATAACACAAGGGCATTCTGAAAATCAAAGAGATAATGATTACAAACCCAAAAGAAAATAAATAAAGAATATTAGCAGGTAATTCACAGAATAAACTAAAAATTGAGAAGAATATGACATGTTAAAAATCACTGATTATCAGAGATATGCAACTTAAAACAGCAGAGACATTGTTTTACATTTACTAGACTGGCAAAATTTTAGAAAGCTATAAAATACCAAATATAGGCATGTGGCCATAGAAGAATGCAGGATCTGATGGTGAGCGTATAGACCATTGCAATCAAAGCAAATGATCCCTACCTAGTCAAATTACAGATGTGACCCAGCAGTTTTACGAAGAATGTACACCAAAGTGTCTCACATAGGCCTATAAGGAGACATGGATAAAACATTCACTTCAGAATTCTTTATGGCGACAGGAAGATGAATGCAATGGAAGCTTCTTCATTGGAAAAATTGACTGGTAAAATGTGGTGGATATCAACCATGAAGATCTAATGTAGCAGTTAGAAGCAATGGATTAGATTCACTCTTGGCAACTTGAATAGATCTTAGAAACATTCTGAACAGCAAAGTAGAGATCAGAATAAGATATAATATATGATAAAATATCACATCCCTAAATTACAACACATGAATGTAAAAACTGCATATTTGACACTAACACAAATATAAATATTAAATTAAATTTAAACTGCTACTTATCCAAGTGAAGAGAAAAGGGGGAGTTAGATTGTGGGGATAAAAGAAATTAATTACTAATAAAAACTGATTAAAAGAAATAGAAAACCTGAATACATGGATAATCATTAAAAAACTGAATATGAAAACAAGTCTCCTCCCTCACCATGCTCAAAATCAATACCAGGCCCTTAGAGATTTACCAGCAAGTTTTACCAAAACTATTATGAAGAGATAACCAGTGTTTATATAAACTGTTTCAGAAACTAGAAAGAGAGGAAACTATACAACTCTTGCTCTGAGGACTATATATTACTTTGATACCAAATCCAGACAATATCGTATGAGAAATAATACATCATAAGCCTAATGAAGGAAGTGAAAGACCTATACCCTGAAAACTACAAGACACTCTTAAGAGAAATTAAAGAGGACACTAACAAATGGAAATTCATCCCATGCTCTTGTGTAGGAAGAACTAATATTGTCAAAATGGCCATCCTGCCTAAAGCAATCTACAGATTCAGTGCAATCCCTATCAAAATACCAACAGCATTCTTCAATGAACTGCAACAAATAGCTCTAAAATTCATATGGAACCACAAAAGACTCCGAATAGCCAAAGCAATCCTGAGAAGGAAGAATCAAGCAGAGAGGATCTTGATTCCCAACTTCAAGCTCTACTACAAAGCCACAGTTAAACAAGATAATTTGGTACTGACACAAGAAGAGAAGCACAGACCGATGGAACAGAATACAGAGTCTGGATATTAACCCAAGCATATATGGTCAGTTAATATACGATAAAGAATCCATGGATATATACTGGGGAAATCACAGCCTCTTCAACAGCTGGTGTTGGCAAAACTGGACAGCTACATGTAAGAGAATGAAACTGGATTACTGTCTAACTCCATACACAAAACTAAACTCGAAATGGATCAAAGACCTGGATGTAAGTCATGAAACCATAAAACGGTCAGAAGAAAACATAAACAAAACTCTCTTGAATAGCTCCTTCATGAGCACATCTCCACAGGCCAGGGAAACAAAAGCAGAAATGAACAAGTGGAACTATATCAAACTAAAAAGCTTCTGTACAGCAAAGAACACCATCAGTAGAACAAAAAGACATCCTACAGTATGGGAGAATATACTCATAAGTGACATACCTGATAAAGGATGACATCCAAAATATATAAAGAGCTCATGCACCTCAACAAACAAAAAGCAAATAAGCCAATTAAAATGTGGGCAGAGGAGCTGAACAGACACTTCTCCAAAGAAGAAATTCAGATGGCCAACAGGAACATAAAAAGATGCTCCACATAGCTAATCATCAGAGAAATGCAAATTAAACCACAACGAGATATCACCTCACACTAGTTAGGATGGTCACCATCAAAAGACAAACAACAACAAATGTTGGTGAGGATGTGGAGAAAGGGGAACCCTCCTAGACTGCTGGTGGGAATGTAAACTAGTTCAACCATTGTGGAAAGCAGTATGGAGGTTCCTCAAAAAACTAAAAATAGAAATACCATTTGACCCAGGAATTCCACTCCTAGGAATTTACCCTAAGAATGCAGGAGCCCAGTTTAAAAAAGACATATGCACCCCTCTGTTTATCACAGTACTATTTACAATAGCCAAGAAATGGAAGCAACTTAAGTGTTGTTCAGTAGATGAATGGATAAAGAAGAGTTGGCACATATACACAGTGGAATATTATTCAGCCACAGGAAGAAAACAAATCCTACCATTTGCAACAACATGGATGGAGCTAGAGGGTATTATGGTCAGTGAAATAAGCCAGGTAGAGAAAGGCAAGTATCAAATGATTTCATTCATCTGTGGTGTATAAGAACAAAGAAAAAACTGAAGGAACAAAAGAGCAGCAGACTCAGAAAACCCAAGAATGGACTAAGTTACCAAAGAGAAAGGGACTGGGGAGGATGGGTGGGAAGGGAGGGAGAAGGGGAATAAGGGGAATTACAATTAGCACACTTAATGTAGGGGGGTTACATGGGGAAGGCAGTAAAGCACAAAGAAGACAAGTAGTGACTTTGTAGCATCTTACTATACTGATGGACAGTGACTATAATGGAGTATGTAATGGGGACTTGTTAATGGGGGGAATCTAGTAACCACAATGTTGTTCATGTATTTGTATATTAATGATACCAAAATAAAAAATATTTTTAAATAAAGAAATAATAGATCAAATTATCATTAAGAGCATTAATTCAAAACATCTTAAATAAAACACAAGACTGTCAAGTTGAGCAGTGTATAAAAACGAGATACAACACAGCACACAAGCATTTTCCTTAAGAATGAAAGAATGGTTTGGAATTGGAAAATCTAAATATGTAATTTACTATATTAACAGATTAAATAAAACTGCATGATATCATTTATAGAAGCCTAAAAACCATGCAGGTAAACTCAACATAATAAAAATTGTTGGAAAATCAAGAATAGAAATAAATATACTTGGTTTAAATTTTAAATATCTACCAGAAGCCTGCAACAAACATACATAATGGTAAAACTTATGGTAGAGATGAAAAGCTGTTCAGCAAAATCCACTTCTTTTGGGGCACATAGCCAGATATTTCCCAGCTAATCATATGATCTGGCATACCCATGTGACTAATAGCCAATGGAATATGAAGGGAAGTTCTGTATACCTGTATACCTTTGTTAAGCCTCCCACAGTGTGCAATTCTCCATGTTCTTCTTTCCAGTTGGGAATAGTGACCTGCAGAGAGACTTTGGAAGTCACCTAGAGAGAATAAAACTGCCATCATCCTGATTCCTTGAATATCTGCATGGAACAGAACTCTCATGCCTCCACAAACAGAAATCTCATGGAATTGTATGTGAGTGACAAATCTCTACTATTTTGACCATATATGTGTTTCTATATATTTACTATACAGGCCTTGCCTATGCTAATTAATGTAAAATTTCAATTGTTTTCCCCAAAATAAGGGAGAACACAGAGCAAAAATTGATAGGACTGAAAAAGAGAAATGCATAAATCCACAAGTATAGTTGGAGACAAGAACTCCCCTCTCAGTAATAGAAGCAGTAGACAGAAAGCCAGTAAGGATATTGGAGAACTGAATAGCACCACCAGACAAGTAGAAATAATTGAAATTTTACAGTATGCCACCCAACAGAAGATTACACATTCTTTTGAAGCACACATGAAATATGAAACATTCACCAAAATAGGTCATATTTTGAGTCATTAATCAAACCATAATAAATTTAAAAGAATAGAAATAATACTAAATATCCTCTTCAACAAAGTGGAATTAAACTTAGATCTCAGTGAAATAAATATATCTGGAAAATTATCAAATATTTGGAAATTAAGCAAATCACTTTTTCATAACCCACAAGTCAAATAGAAAGTCTTGAAGGAAATTAGAAACACTTTAAACTACATAAAAATGAAAATACAACAAATCAAAATATGTGAGATGCGGGTAAAGCAGCAAATAGAGGAAGATTTATAGCAATAAATACTTATGTTTGAAAAGAAGATTGCAAATCAATAATCTAAGCTCCCACCATAAGAAAATATGAGAAGAAAAGAAAAATAACCTGAAATCAGGCAGAAGAAAGGAAATAATATAGAGCATAAACAATGAAAATGAAACAGGAAAACAATAGAGAAATTAAATGAACTGAAATATTGGATCTTTGTAAAAAACAAAAAAAAAATTTTCTAAATCTCTTGTCATACTGGCCAAGAAAAACTGAGACGATAACAAGTACCAATATCAGGATTGAAAAGGGAGACATCACTATAGAACCACAGTCATTAAAGTGATAATAAAGAAATATTGCAAACACTGCTCAAAAATTCAACAACTTTATAAAATGAACCAGCATCACAATCAAGATAATGAACATATCCATCACTGCAAAATTTCCTTTTACCCTTTTGTCCTTTCTCTTTCTCCCCACTCTCCACTCCTGTCTTCAGTGAACCACTAATCTGTTTTGTCATTATAGATTAATTTTCATTTTCTAGAATTTTATATAAATGGAATCAAACAGTATATGTTGTTAATTGGTCTTGCTTTTCACTTACATACATATTTTGAGATTCATCCATAATAGTGTGTACATCTATTGTTCATTCCTTGATATTGCTGAAATTTCTATTGTATGAATATACCATAATTCATCTTTTAACGGGCAGTTGACCTATTTCTTATTTGGGGCCACAAGAAATAAATTCGACACAAACAAGTGTACAGACACATTTATATTTTCTGTGGGTAAATATATTGGGGTAGAATGACTGGATAATACGGGCAGTATATGTTTAACTTTTTGCAATGTAGGAGAATTAAAGTAGCTCAACATCCTCCCTAACACTTAGGCTCAATTTAAAAAATGGCCAAGATTTGAACAGGTGCTTCACCAAAGAATATTTGGATTTTCTCCAAATATGCATAAGACGCTCAACATCATTTGTAATTAGGTAAATGCAAATTAAAACCACAATGAGATACTTCTGTGTACTAATGGCCAACCTAAAAAATACATTTCTGATAATACCAAGTGCTGATGAGGATGCTGAGCAACTGGAACTCTCCTACATTGCTGGTGGGAATGCAAAATGACACAGCCACTCTGGAAAATACTTTGGCAGTTTCTCATAAAGGTAAATGCAACATATGACCTAGCAATCCCACTCCTAAGTGTTTTTCCCAAACAAAATAAAGACATATGCCTCACAAAGACCTATATACAAATTTTCATAGCAGCTTTATTCATCATCACCAAAATTTTGAAATAATCCTTCAACTGGCAAATGGATAAACACACTGTGATACATCGTACAATGGAATGCCTCTCAGCAATGTAAAAGGGCAAACTATTGAAATGCATAACATGGATGAATCTTAAACACTTCATGCTAAGTGAAAGAAGCCAAACATCAAAAATCTACATACTATACAGTTCCATTTATATGGCATTTGGGATAAGACTAAACTACTGGTATGGAAAATAAGTTTCCAGGGATCATGGATACAAAGATAGGTTGACTACAAAGGGGCATCATGTCCTATATCTTGTTTTTGATGGTGATTATACAATTCTATGCATCTGTCAAAACTCATAAACTGTACGTTAAAAATGCATTTTACTGGATATGTTTTAAAATAAATAATTTCTAAAAGGAAAATGGGCCATTCACAAAAGAAGAAATCCAAATGAGCAATAAACCTATGAAAAGGTTTCCAATCTTACTAATATCAGGGAAGCAAATTTTTAAAAATCCTATGAAATAACATTTTGCACTCATAAGGCTGGCAAAAACTAAGAAGGCTTTTGATGATTCTGAGAAAAGAGAATTCTTATAACCTGCTGGTGTGTGTGTAAATGGATGCATTTTGGAGAATAACTCGAAGTATTTTTTAAAGCTGAAAATACATACATCATATGACTTGGCATTTCTACTTCTTGGTTTGTACCCTAGAGAAAATCTAGCACATGTATACATGGAGACATGCATAAGGAAGTACTAAGTGCAGCATTATTTGTAATATCAAACATTGGAAGCTATGTCAGTCAAGAAGAGAATCAGATTTATAAATAAATCTGAGAGTGATATAATGGAATGGTCTATAGCATTTCAAATGCAGGAAGAAAACAAGTGTATCAAATAAATATCAATAACAAGACATTGAGTGAACAAATTGCAAAATAGCACATATGGTATGCTATTACATAAAGTTTGAAGACAAGGAAAATAATACTACATATTGTATATTGGTAAATGTTTTTACCAGTAGTTTTAAAACTTGGAAAGCTTTAAAACTTATTCCTGAAGAGGAATAAGATCTGGGAGGGCAACAGGATGTCTTTAACTGTATACTTTCAAAATGAAAATATGAAGCAAGCTTGGCAAAATGTTGAGAATCAATTTGTTTTCTTAGTCTCTGTATGTTTCACAAATGAATAAATAGAAGAGTATTTATGTAAAAATGTTCTGGACCCTCTCAAATCATCTGGCATAGCAGCAATGGTTTCTGTGCCACTCATTGGGAAACAATGCCATGTGGCTTAGAATACTGACCACAGAACTTTGGTTCAAATCTTGCCTCCACCATGTACTAGCTGTGCAGCCTTAACAAAGTTACTTAAGCTCTTTAAGCGATGATTTCCTCTTCAATTGATTGGTTTACTAGCTGCTCATAATGTAGTTGTGAGAATGAAATAGTGACTTAGGGAGAGTCATGAAAGATAATGATTTCAAAACAGTACATTTTCTGGCTAATAGGAAGTCTAAAAAATGGGAGTTGTTATTGCATCAAGGAAGACATTCTAGAAGTGATGATTAATTTGAATCTCAAAGGACTTTGAAGAATTAACCAGTTGTCCAACAGAATCAAGAAACTTTTTACACAAAAGGGACAGAATGACATATGGCAGAAGCATGAATGTACATAGTCGAACCCACAAACAAAGCCAAATATTTGATTTCTGTAGTTCTAGCTTCTGATCATATTTCACCTGCAACCTTGGGTGTATCCTTTCAAAGCATAGCATAAGTCAAAACACACTTCAGAGATGCTGATGAATGGCTTTGAGATGAGTGGAAAGAAGGATGATGACCTGTGGGAAGCAATAATTTATCTGGACTTGAACAGACTGTGTAGTCAAATGCTAAAAACAGAACTGGAGGGAAACATGGTGAACACATCTAAAGATGATCCCCCTTTTCCCTACTTTTATTTCTCTGTTTTCCATAGTGTCTCCATTTTCCATGACACATTTTCCAAATGCACTCTGGAAAACTAGTTTGTTAAGAGTGTTACTCAAATTATAAACCTTTAGACAAGATTGCTATAACCAATGAAATTAGCTTTCTGTTAGAGCTCAATGTCTGAGTAATGGACTGGATCACTGCCTGGCTGGTTGAATTACGTTAATAACCAGACTGGGAACTTGTAAGTCTGGCTATTATGCTGTCTTAAGCTGCAAAACAACTTGGAATAATTCAGATCAGTGCTTTAAAGCTTGGACTTTATGAGAGTCAAAAATTAAAACTGAATAGAAAAGAGCAATGTGGCAGTGCCATATAGCTATAATCTAACTGTAACATTTCTTTTCTTTAAAAAAAAAGGGGGGGGGCCCAAGTGGGGAAAGTAAGAAAATAGCAAAAGGGCCTGTTGAATAAATCAAAATTCTGTGGCTGCCCTGCCACATCATGCCCAAGCTGTCTTGGTAATCATATGCTATTAGCAACCGTATATCAGATAGGTAAAAAGTAGCTTGAGCCAATTCTCTTTTCAATACCTGTGTCCTCAGGGAGAAAAGGAGAATCAAGGCTCTGGTAGCGATCACATATTCTGTACTATGAGGGAAGTGATATTGGAGCCAAGGCATTTTCCCCTCTATCCAAACCTCTGAAAAATTATAATTGTTCAAAGATGTCAGATATTCACGTGGAGCAAGAAGGGAGATGGGTATTTGAAAGCCAGGACAGTAGAGAGCTTACCAGAAGAGTTGTACAGCTTGGTTGAGCCCGTTGGGCATACCAGCATTCCAAACGACGCAGGCTGTAACTTCATGGCTTGGCCTTGCCCTGTTCCCTGAATGCTGCCATAAATTGGTCTCCTGAGTATATTTGTTTGACAACCCATGAAAACATTCATAGAGCTGTTCTTTCAGAAAACATAAAATGGAGATTGCTGGTTTACAATGGGTAAAAAGTTTCACAAAACACATTTTTTAAAAATCAGGTTGAGAAGCAAATTTTACTAAATTACATTATTTCTTCTAGTTTTTTCAGAAAAAACTTTATTCATTAACTTTTGTTTCATTCAAGCCTTAGAATATGCCCCCTTCCCTAAATAAATAAGCACTTTCCTATTTTCGATAAAAAAGACTAGCACGGAGTCCCTCTGAGTAGCTGAGGTCAAGCAACCAGGATCTGCAGTCCAAGACGACCTTTGTCCGTGGCCTGGTTACCACCTGTGCCCTGGGTCGGCCTCGGCCAAAAGTGAGGCCCCTGACATCCACAGCCACGCTGGTGGGAAGGGCTCATCTGCTGCAGAGCCGCACACACAAGATGTCCACTGTCGGAACCCCCAGGTCCAGGGAGCTGGAGCTCTTGCTTCAACAAGTGAATGGTGAGGGGAGATGCATCACACCTGGGGGTTCCAAAAAGCCCCAGCTCAGAGAGGGAGGAGGGGAGGTGCCCTGCAAGCTGTATCTGGATCCTTGGCTGGAGTGGCCGTGGTGGGTCTGTCAACTGAAGTGAAGGAAGTCCCCACCCTCCTGCAGATGCAGGAGCCTCAGATTGTCCTCACTTGCCACCCCCCATCCCCAAGAGGGCCAGTTTGCGCAGACAACGAAGGGTGGTCAGCTGCTCAAAAGTACAGGATTGGAAGCCCAGGCTTGGGCCTTTCCTGAAGTCCCCTGGCAGTAGAAGCCCTTCTCAATCTCATTCTTATCAATGTCACAAAATGCAGCAACCTAGCTGAGCCATTTCAGTATTAACTAGGGCCCCAGACCCCCCAAGATGATATCACAAAGAACATATACAGATATAATGATATAACAACTTATACTTCATTGCCCATACCTTTAATGAGTTCTCAAGCACTTCGCATATATATATATATATATATATATATTCATTAATTCTCCTATTGTGAGGTGGCCAGAGAAGAAAACCAACTAAAACAAGTAATGGACTTTCTCACTTTCACATTGTGGCCTAGCACAAGAGGAAAAAGAGAAAAGTTAGGGAGCCTTCTTAAGATTTCTCTGTGAGATTAGAAAACACAGATGGAGCAATCCTTGAGGACTACACATTGGGAATCATAATTTGAGAAGGAAAATTCTTTCATTAATTAAAATACTTTTAATTAAACAAATCATATAAACCAGAAGTGCACTAGAGCTGCCAAAGGAGAATGTGCAGTCTTGGGAGCAGAAGCTGCTTGTTTTACTTTGTTGTCTTACCAAAGGCAAAAGGCAAAAAAACAACACCTGGTTTGGCAGAAATACTAAAAGTTCAATATTTTTAGTTGAAACATTTTTTTCCAGAAGCACCCCCAACAGTAGCTATTATGGGTAAGTTGCCTTGCACTCTTCAGTGTCTTAGGCATATTTAAACCAGAGAAGTGGAAAAAAATTCTTGTGGAACCATGGTCCCATTCGCCCTTGCCATAAGCCTTTCCCATGTCATGTACATTAAGACTATAGTTGTTTCTGAGGGGTAATCATGGGTCTTCTAATTGCAGAATGAGAACACATATCATAAGCATCATGTTCCAAAATGTCATCTGTCACTATCTGCAAGGAAAGAAAGACAGCCTGTGAAAGGCTGTCAACAGCTTGCAGAACCACAATTGGGGCATTTTTGGCAATCCAGAGCTAAGGCAAATATTCACGTGATATCCAAGAACACCAAGCAAAAGGATCTGACTGTCACTTCCTAAAAGTTTGTCTTACAGTGCTTAAAGCTTGGAGTTGCCTAATTCACCTTTTGGTCTACTACCACCCTTCCTACTCTGCTACGGTTTCCAATCCCTTTCCCAGCTGACATCCACGTGCTGTATCAACTCTGTTGTTCAACAGTACATTTCTGAAGTTGTGGAGGGCAACGTCTCATAATTCACTATACCTTACAAATGCTTCACTGTACCCAAGTGGAGCAAAAGTTTCTGTCTCAAATCCAGAAGTTTGGAGCCTTAAAGAACACAATCACTGGACTAAAGTCAATTTTTTTTCTAATGTCTTTACACTGAATAATAAAACATTATATCCTGTTGTAAAAAGAGTTCAAATAAAAACAGATTGATTGATTTTTAAAATAATAAACAATACTCCTTTCCCTCAATACTGCTCCCTCAAGAAAACTGATAATAGTTTGGGGAAATAGTCTTACAGACTCCTTCAATGCTTATAAGAATATCTATGTCTGCTCCCAATTTCTCTATATTTTAAAAGAATAAATGGGACCATAGTGTTCTGGAACTTGCTTTTTTTCTTCACATAATGAGCATTTTCTATGCTAGTACATTAAGATTTATTTCATTTTTTTAAGCTTTTATAAGGTCATATTGTATAAATATACCATAATTTATTTAACCAGTTCTCTATTGATGAACATACAGGTTGTTTTTCTAATATTTGCTGTTATAAACACAGCAGAAATAAAACATCCAGAAATCTTTGCTGAAAAATTGTTGTTTATCTGATTACGAGAGTAGTATATGTTACAGAAAACTTGCAGATTACAGATCTTCCTTGACTTACACTGGGGCTACATCCCAATAAGCCCATCGTCATTTGAAAAGATCATGTCAAAAATGCATTTAATACACCTAACCTACCAATCATCATACTAAACCTAGTGTACCTTAAAGTTGCTGAGAACACTTAAGTTAGCCTACAGTTGGGCACAACATATTCACCAACACTTAGAATTCTTTCTAGTTATTGACAGTAGAGGAAATGGCATTTTTAATTTTTAGTTTTCAAATATTAGTTTCAAATTAGTAGCTTATATCTCCTCCCTCATTTTAATCTATTACACATTATAAAAATAGCATTCTCAAACACATTATAATCACTTATTATTAAAAATCAAGTCTCCAAGTCACATTACATCTTTGAGACACACTGTTAAGATTGGTTACAGCATCTAATGAACCCATGTTTTCCTTGGATGTTTACCAAGTGAAAAAGGGACTACCCCAGCTCCTAGACGATTACAGGTTTCATCTTCACATACACATTTATCTTCTCTGAATACGTCACTAGAATAGTTCTCCAAAGTAATGATAATTTCATAATAAAACTAATCTACAATGCCTACGACGAGGCAAGTACTATCTTGAGTGGATTGCATATTCATTCAAGCTTCATAACAACTCCATGATGTAGGTACTATTATTATTTCCACCTTGCAGATGAGAAAACTGAGACACAGAGAGGAAAAGTAACAAAGTCCAGGTTTCAAAGTTTGTAATGGTGGACCTAACTTAGGAACTCAGCAGGCAGGCTCATGAGCCCAGGCTGACAATTACCATATGTGGCTGTTTTATCAATCAGTGCTATTGCTTTGAGTTATCAAATAGCTGGAGAGTATTTTGCAATGTATTTGAATGTTATCACAACTGTGCACTTAATACAATCCTCAGAGGTGGCTTTTAAGTACCTAGTTCTTCCATGCACAAACTTTCTGTATAAACCTAGACAAGCCTTTAACCTTCCTGAGTCTCAGTTTCTGAGCTACATTCTTTCCAGTACAACATGTCTGGCCATTTTGGTGGTCTTATGTCTGAAAATGATGTACTTTGTTGTGCTCCAATCAACCGCTCTGTAATCTCAAGCCCATGTGAAAATGACTGATGCTGTAGCTCCTTGCTGACATGGCTCGTTAACTCGCACTGCCAATCTCAACCAAGCAGCTAGCTCAGGAGAGTTAGCTGCTCCCTCGAACTGCAGAACTTCCAGGAGGGAGCTCTAGGAAGGAGGAGCTTGAGGAGAGCCAAGAAACGAGAGAGAGAGAGAGAGAGAGAGAGAGAGAGAGAGAGAGAGAGAGAGAGAGAGAGAGAGAGAGAGAGAGAGAGATTAGCCCAGCTGCTGAGGTTGGCAAGTAAAGGCGTCTTCCATGAGGCTGTTCTATCTTAAGAAAGAGAGGTGGAAATTCTCTCATGGGCAACCCTTTCTTCAGCCATATCCCATTGCTCACCATGGGGCTTTTAAGGATGGGGCTTGTATAGGGTGACACTGATTTTTATGAAAGTTACTCTGTTTTTTCTGTACTTCAAATCAAAGTTCATTAAGTACTGAGAACACTTCACAGAAAAACATTTTACTGGTTCTAATGAACAAAGTGACTGGATATTTGAGGTTTTAATTTTTTTCTCAGTATATTCTCTTTCTGTTCCCTCCATCCAAGCAGGTAGCTGGCTTTTTCCCCATTGCCTTGGGGAAAGGAGTGGAGAATGTCAGCAAAAAACAGAAGTAGCTTGTGAGTTCAGTGATTCAGTCAGTCTAAGAAATTCCACAGGGTTAGAGGACCTTCAAAATATAGAAAGAGAGAAGGTTTTTCCTCACACTAGAAAGGATTCTTCCAAACTAGGGGAGGGGAATGGAACCAAAACATAAGAAATTTTTGAAGAGAACCAAGAACCTTTTGCTTCATTTCATGGCAGTTCTAGCAAGGAAGTATCAAGACCCTAGAAAGCAATGGCTGTGAGCTGTTTCTTGGCAGCCAGGTGGGTATGAAGAGTTCGCAAAGATTCTTGTGCCCCAAGAGCAGTGGGAAAGCAGCCAATGACCTCTGGCTTAAAGGGACCACACTGGCCAGGAGAGTGGACATCTCAGCAGTAATGCATATAAACCTCTATAATAGCTGTATGACTGACCTCTCATCATGGCTACCCACCCCAACTCCCCCTAACACCTTGGCATCACATAAGATGTTGACAGTATAGTGTTGACTACCTTGGGGAGAACACCGTAAGAAGGACCCAGATTAGTGTTTTTCCCCACCAGTTCCCAGTCATTGAGCGCTTGGGAAATATAAAAAGTCTGGAATATAGAGCTTATACAAAATAGTTATATTTTTGCACAACAGTGATTGAGGTCTGAAAGCCATACATACTGAAATGATTTTAAAGGTCGATTCTCCCAACCCCACTTTTTTTTTTATCATGCAGTGGTTCTGCTCTGGCCAAGAAAAAAAAAACATTCTGACAGAAGGCAGTTTATCTCAGACTTATGAAAAGTCTTAAATATCTGCATCGTAAGATTTTGGCATTAACTTTTACCCCTAATTGACATCCACGTGCAAGGTTCCACAAAGCTGTACCCCCAAAAAATATCAATTTCAGAATGTTCAACTTATCATCAGCTGACTCCACTACAATTTGAAGTTATGATGTCAGGAAGTCTAGTCACTTCAAACTGAAAAGAATATCACCAAGCCACACCTTTCAAAAAATGTTATTAACATATGATTCTTTGCTAAACAAGGAAAACAGGAAATGTCATTGCAGTTGCAAAGAATGTATGGAGACTGCCAAGAAATTTTTGGAAGTCACCCTTATTTGGAAATATTCGAGTCATAGAACTTTGTTGTTTAAACAAAAGCATCCACCACATCTCCTTTTGAAAATATGGACTTCCAAAATATGTGAAAAGAATCAACTACTATACTACTCAGTTCTTCTATGATTTACTTGAAAACTGCTTAGGTTTAAAAGAAAAAAAAGACAAATCCTGCCAAGAAATGCAAGTAGCTTCCTGTAGGCACTGTGATGCAGTGGAAAAACATACCCTCTGGAGTTGGACAGACCTGTTTGTGAAGCTTGGCTGCACTCTTAACTAGTTGGGTGACCTTGGGCAAGTAACTTTATCTCCCCTATGATTCATCTGCAAAAATAATTAAATTATATTAAATGAGAAAACAGATGTAAAAGTGTTCATTGAAGGATGTTCCCCCTCTACGCCTCAATGGAAAAGCAGAGTAGTTGTACATGGTTATTATGATACAAAGTAATAAATAAACACATGTCTTAGAATGTGCACAAAACTATTTAGATGAGTTAAAGGATTTGAACAGAGCAAAACAATGTAAAGTGATGTTTGGCCAAGTGCAAGATTATAAACTGGAGTGAAATACATTGGAATCAATTCTACTTATTCTACTTGAAGTTGTTCCTATAAAAATCCTTTTAAAGGTCACTAGTTGCTTCATGAAATTCGCTGTAAGCGAGATATCTAGAAATTCTAATGCTGTATGAAAATGCCAGGTCTTCCTATTTCTAAGGGAATTGTAAGAATGAGATCAATAAAAGTAGGTATCAGCAGTTTCTACCCTTTAATCCAGAATAAAACATCAGCTCAAGTCCCAAAGTAGAAAATAAAGTGACTCTTCTTCTTAGTAGACATTCTTAGTAGAATGAAGAAGCTAGGATCAATGGCAAAATTATCAAGACATTCTCTCAGTTATCTAACAATTTCATGATACCCTTTGGCTTTGTAAATAATTCTGCCAAGAAACCTATGTTCTACTCTAATTAAGTGTCATAATCTACAGGCCAACTATGGCACAGGGACCAAATCTGAGCTGCTGTGTTTTTGTAAATGAAGTTTTATTGGAACTCAGCCATGCCCACTCAGCTCTGTGTTGTTACGGCTGCTTTCACACTACAAGCAGAGTTTGGTTGTGACAGAGACCATAAGGCCCAAAACAACTAAAATATTTACTATCTGGACTGTTACAGGAAAAAGTGTGCCAACCCCTTGCTCTAACCCCTAACAACCCACTTACTACCTAAAATCAAAAGCAATATATTTAACTGACCCAAGGGATATTTTCATTTTAAAAGATGATCATATTAACTCCATCTGTAGATTGCCAGGAGAAAATTTTTGGAGTGCAGAGAATCCTCTTTGTGCCCCTTGTTCATGCTAACTGCCTTTCCAAAATAATGGATGTCAGCAACATGGCACCCTACATTGGAAAGTTGGCCAAGTTTTGGATTTGGGGTGACTGTTGACTTTACATTAAAGGCATGTGGAGGCTTCAGTCATCTCCCTTAATTTCATTATTGAACTTGAACAAACCTTACTGTAGCCGAAGTCAGCACTGGGGTGGGCAGGGGTCTACCAACTACCAATCTCTTAGGAGATTTGCTCTGAAATAATATGGCTGAAACACGTTAGTTGTCCAACATTCTTTGTAAGGTTTTGAAAACTTTGAGAATCATAGCAATTATATTTCTTGGAAAACTGAGCAATGAGAGATGCAGCACTGCTACTTTTCATAAACCTTCCTCCCAAATCAGAACTGACAATCAGTCTGATTCAACCCATACTTCATCCTCCCAAATAAGGTGGTTTGAAAGATAAAGAATCCAAATGAAGTAAAATAGTGGCTGGAATAACTAGAACAACAGAGAGAAGACAGGCATAGGGGCAAAATCTCCATTCTGGGTACGGAAACTTTCAAGAGGAGCCATGCTGTAGTAAGGACTTCAAAAGCCATAACTTACTTGGTCAAAGGTTCTTTGATATAAGAAGCTGGAGGAGAGAAAGTCAAGATTAGTCTGGCTTTCTTTATTCTTCATGGACACATTCCAAGGTAAAGTTCAAACTAATGTTAGTCTTGGTTATTTTGTTTTATTATGTCCACAACAAAAATACAGCACTCTCCATTTTTTTCCCCCAATGAGTTAGTTGCAGGCTTTAAATATATTTTCAAATAAAAGTGGTAAGGGGACGCTTCTTTTTAAAAATGGGATCTAAATAAATGCCAGCAAAGTTTATAGCCAAGGCACTGAGGAAGGGGACATTTTACATGGTAAATTAGTGTATCTTTAGCAACAAAGCAACATATAATGATATAGTTTCATACATTTTCGCAGATAGCTCTTACTCGATTTTAAATCTGGTTCTGCCATTTGGTTGGTAAAGAATTTCATTTATTAGTTGTTCTCTGACAGAGAGGGGAAACAAAACAGAATGAAAGCTATTCAGAATTGAGGACTCTAAGTTTTAAATTGTGTTACATGTAACCATATCCAGGCATATGCTTACCCTTTAGGAGGGAAAGAAGAGGAGGCTTTTACCATAGTGCCTACAGAGTTATTTGCAAATATTGCTTTGGCTCAAAGGTGTCAGATCAGGGCAACAGGACAAGTCTCAGGGCACCAGGAGGCCCACCATTGGGCCAGTAATTGTTTTGGAGAGGCCAAGTAATGAGATGCCACCAGATTAAAAGCAACGTAGTGACACAGCTATCCTACCCACAGGCTTAGGGACAAGGACAACTAGAGTTGGCGAATGGGCATGTGTCCTTAAAGCTGAGTAGGCTACTTTCAGCCAGTCGTGATGAGGGAAGGGCCTTGGACCATGTCCACCAGAAAGAAAAACACAAAAACCGGAACACCAAAGGCAAAGAACTGGAATACTGTTGAGTTCTCCCAGAGCTTGCACGTAAGGTAGATTTCATTTTTAGGAAGCCATGTCAACTTGTCATCAGGAATCAGGGGGCAGTTTTAACCTATACATAGACAGGAGCAAGCAAAGAACTTTTACATTGTAAATCAGATCATGTTAACGTCCTGCTCAATCTTTTCAATGGGTTCCGATCACTCTTAGAATCAAATCTGAAATCCTAATCATGGGCCAATATGGCCTTACATATTTTTTATTCTGTCCACCTCTCTGACCTCATGTCTTACTACTCTGAACACCCTGCTTCAGCCCCACTCTTCTCCCTGCCATTTCCAGAACACACTAAATTCATTCACACCTCAGAACCTTCAGATATCCTGCCCCCATGGCCTGGAATGCTCTTCCCCTGGACCTTTGCATAGTTTACTTTACTGCCCCTACTCAAATATCACCACCTAAGAGTGGCTTCCCCTAACTAGAATTACCCCCCACCCCATTCGCTCTATAACCCTTACCATGCTTTAAATTTCTTTCCAATTATCACCAAGTGATGATAGATTAGCTATTTGTTGATTAACTTATTATCTTACTTTCTCACCAGATTGCAAGCTCCATAAGGGCAGGGACTTGATTTTGTTCACTTCTCCCTGTGGCTTAGGATAGGGCCTGGCATATAGTGGGCACTCAGCTAATATTTGTTGAATGAATACATGAATCAAAACAGATATCCAAATTAAATCAGGTTTCATAGAAATTTTGCTTCCAGACTGCAGTAGACTTAAAATATCTCAAACAGTTAAACACACGAAAATCAAACTTTTAAAGATGTGTGGAAAAGTTAGTTCTGCAAGTGACATTTGCCATTCCACACATTTCAACTTCATCCTACATGTGGTCATTTAAGCTTGGTTCCACTTTAGTAGCAAGACATAGGGTTGGTATAGTGTCTATTATTGGTATCAGAATATACAAACCCTCTTATTTTGGCAAGGCTGGAGAAAGATTTAAATATCTTTTGTTCAGAAGAATCCCAGAAATAGCAGACATAATCACTCTTTTGAAAAAGTAGACCTACAGAAATTGTTGATCCATTTAAACAGACTCAAGTTCCAACTTATTATCCTCACTTAGTCCTATAGAATTGCACATTCCTGCACCCCAAAGCGGCTTATGCCACTTTATCAGTAGGACACCCTTGTATTGTTTTAGGAAGAGCTGTGATGCACTGAACTAATGTAGGCACTAACTCTGGAGCACCTTGGAGAGAAAGTTGGCAGGTTCTGGATGCTGTCTGGGGCCCTGAAGAAAATATTTTACCTGTATCAATAAAGTTCAGCAGCTCCACCAAGTATTGACAGCGACACAATCACTAGCACCACTGTGTACCTAAGTCAAATGTTCCCTGCATTACCTATGTTATTCCCTTCTGGCATCCCATATTTTCTTCTCATTGGACTACTCCAATCATATGGTAATAATCATCATAGTAATCATATTATTAGTCAGACTGGACTACTCCCTTTTACTGATCAGTCCCTATGTTTTTCTGCCTTAATACCTCTGCTCCTACTGTTCCCTACCTTGCGCTATAGTTTTTTTTCACGTATCTAGCATACCTCTTCCAGTAAACTGTAAGTCCATTCTTCCACTTAAATACAACTTCACATCAAAGAGGAATAGAAAATAAGAAAACTAATCTAAAGATCTAGTCAGAAATTTTCATTGCTAAAACTTGTAGTATAAATATGGTAGTAGGGATTTTTGATGCCAGATTGAGCTGCTGAGACTCTTGGACTCACAGTCAAGTTCCATCAAGGTCCATCTCCACTGTTGGAGGTCAAGGTGAGTTAGCGCTCCTAAATCTGGATTAGCCAAAAATACAGTCCAAAAAGTAATTTTAACAGTTTTACAAGGTCAAATGAGGCACATTTCCTGCCATAAGAGGTGAAAAAAACACATGAACCAACATATGTAATAAATGGGATACATGATAAAATATAACATGCTTATGGTGAGGAACATATCATCTCATTCTCTGTACCTTCAGAGCCTAACAATGTATTGTACATAATAGATACTTAATAAATATTTATGAAATTGAGTGGAGTTTAATTTTCCAAAGTAGAAGGTACAGATTTAAATTCTACATTG
Source organism: Manis pentadactyla (assembly GCF_030020395.1). Classification (NCBI taxonomy): domain Eukaryota; kingdom Metazoa; phylum Chordata; class Mammalia; order Pholidota; family Manidae; genus Manis; species Manis pentadactyla. The sequence goes on along the minus strand of NC_080038.1, from coordinate 115,623,294 downwards.
GAATAATTATTCTTGGTTCGATACAGATTTGCTATAGGCTATGTGAAACATTGGAGGCTAGTAAACATTAATTTCAAGAATTAGGTCATAATGAAGTTGAAAAGTAAGATAAATTTAGCACTATGTGCAAACTGCCACACCCAAATGGAAATTGAAAAATAAGATGATGTGTACTTAAAATACAATCTTTCAAATAAGATATACCCTATGTTAAGATATCTTGCATCACCAAAACTAAGTTTTTCACCTCCAGCGTTTTCAAAAACCTTTTAAAAGTTTTCTTAGATTAAAGGAAATAGGAAATACTTCACATTTCAGAGCCAGTTATCCTTGAAAATTATGCAGATTATTTCTTTCTTGGTTGATCATGTAATAGGCTCATTACAATAAGTTACTGTGCAACACAAGAAGGAAAAAGGAGGCTCATAGTTTAGTGCTTGATGTGCAACTCTTTTTATTTTAACATAAGAGAAAGATGATAGAGACACATCTTGATTTTTCTCCAACTTCCATATTTTTTTTTAACCTGTAAGTTTCTGAGGTGCAGGGCTGAACTAAGCCCTTTAGAAGCACTAAGCCCTGAAAAGATTATAGTCTCTCCCTTTCTCTCTCTCTCTCTATATATATATATTAAAATATATAATATATATTTTTATATATAATATGTTATATATAAATTTAATTTAAAATTAAAGATATACAATTTATAGAAATGTACACCAAAAAAGTCAATTTTATTGTATAACTTTAAAAGTAAAATAACAATGCACTATCAACTAAGTACAGCACTCTTAAGACATATTCTGTTTTTCCCATAATGACTATCTCGATGTTTTGCATGAAATAACAAATAACCAATTCTCCCACTCCAAAACAAGTCTGTGCCCAGGATTGGAAGCATGTACTCAGAGTGTCTATTGGGTTAACTAGTACTGTGTAAGGATATATCCACCTTGCCTCCTCTAGTTTTAGAATCCTAATGACAATATTCCTTTGGTGCAATGCAGGGCTGGGGAACATCCAAAAATCAGTTAGCCTTGAGTAGAAGTGTGAAGGATATAGCTCTTAAACTGGCTACCAATATAGGCTTTCTGAGATCCAGAGAAGTCAGCTGCTTGATATAGTGTCCGCACCTGTCATAGAGGGGCACTTTGGGGCAGTCTCCTCCTACTCACCTGTATTTCTTGCCATATACTCAGTCCTCGTGGATCTTTATGGAGAAATGAACAGCTTACCTGGATTGAGGCATTCTGTTATGTCAGAGAAATAACATCCGTAGGAACTGGTTTATTTAACTGAAATATACTCTTTTGCCACCAAGCCAAAAGCTGGTCATAAGACTGGTCAACTGTGATGGAAGAGGGACGGGGATGAGAGGAGGGGAAAGCTGGAACATGGTTCATATTTAATTCTGCTTCAATGTGTTTTTTAAAGTTATGCTTAAGTGTAGCTGAGTTTTATAACATCAAGCTACTTGTAGGGGATGGTGTATTTCAGAAAAAAAAAACTCTTTCATGTGTCAGATTGCTCACAGGAGACCAAGTGCATACATGGATGGCAAGTTACAGACGGAAAAGAGCAGGAAAGCTACAGGAGTGATTGAAAGGCACTTTGTTTAGGAAAGAACCAGTAACAGGGAGGCAGAGGCAGCAAAGAAGCAGTTTATGCTGCAGGAACTGATTAATTTTTCTGTTGTAGAGACTGGGTGAATGAGATAGATTCTTCCTTAAGCTTTGAAAGAGAGAAAGACTGAACAGTTCAGGAAACAGAATCAAGTGCCACAAGATATATGAAGCAGTCAAATCCTTTTTCTAGGGTAGTTAAGCTTACAATGTGCAAGGTGGGGGCTGGAGGGATGTACAGGGGTTTTGACTCTTGATTGCTCAGTTAGAAGTCTAACTCAATAGCCGAAAGGTGGAAACAGCCCAAATATTCACCAGTAGATGAATGAATAAACAAATTATGGTCTATCCATACAATGGAATATATGTCAGCCATAAAAAAGGAATGAAGTCCTGATACATGCTGCATGGATGAAGCTTGAAAACATTATGTTAATGAAAGAAGCCTGTCTCAAAGACCACATATGATTCCATTTATATGAAATGTCTAAAATAAGCAAATCCATACACACAGAAACCAGATAAGTGGTTGCCTGGGAATGAGGAAGGGAAATTTGGGAGCAACTGAATAATGCATATGGGGTTTCCTTTAGAAGTAATGAAAAGCTTTGGAACTAGGTAATGGTAATGGCTATGCAATATTGTGAATTACTGAATTGTTCACTTTAAAATAGTTAATTTTATATCAATTTCATCTCAGTAAAAAATAAAAGGTTTTTAAGTTTTACTCAAGTCATAGGGGGCTCTAACCTCTATCGATATTCAAGGCCACTAATTTAAGTTTGAGTTACATCAAATCAGAATATGATAATACTGAAAGACTAATGAGGAAAATACCTAATTAATTTTAAATCTTTCTATTCCTGTATGTCTTGATTTAGTCATATGCTTTGATGAAGAATATATTTTATTTAATAAGGAATACATATAATCAGTAGTAATACTTATAATATTTAACAACTTACACAGCATGGACACTGACCAATCAGATACAATGCCAGCTGCCAACAGCCAGTGGACAAATGCTTTGCTCACTTTATCTCTAATAACCAAATGTGATGGGTAATGTTATGTGTGAACTTGGTGGGGTCATGGGGGTGCCTAACATGTCTAGTTAAACATTGTTACTGGGTGTGTCTGTGAGGTGTTTCCAGATGAGGTAGCATTTGAATTGACAGAGTGAGTAAAGCAGATTGCCCTCTCCAAGGTGGGTGGGCATCTCCGTTACGTCGAAGACCTGAATAGAACAAAAGGCAGAGGAAAGGGGAATTAGCCCCTTCTCCGCCTGACTGCATGAACTGAAATATGGGTCTTCTGCCCTCAGACTAGGAAATATGCCATCAGCCCCCCTGATTCTCAAGCCTTTGGACTTGGACTGAACTACATCACTGGCTTTCCTGAGTCTCCTTGTAGAGAGCAAATAATAGGACCTCTCAGCCTTCATAATCATGTGCGCCAATTCCTCATAATAAATCTCTTTCTATTTACCTATATATATCTTATTGGTTCTGTTTCTCTGGAGAACCCTAATACACCACACTAATAGGTCGCTTAGCTGAGCAAACTATGAAGCCATAACCAAGGCCCCACCACCTCTCCTACATTATCTGATTTATATACCTAGTGCCCAGGAAAAAAGATAGCTTCATGAGCACTAGTATTGAAAGACATGTTATATATGTTTCCAAAGTGTTATGGACTGAATGTTTGTGTCCCCTCAAAAGTTATATGTTGAAACCCTAACCCCCACTGTAAAGATATTTGGAGATGGGACATTTAATTTAGGAGGTAATTAGGGTTAGATGAGGTCATTAGGATAGTGCCCTGCTCGATGAGGTTAGTGCTCTTTTGAGAGACACCAGAGTTTGCTCTCCCCTCCTCCCACCCAACTTGAACACCAAGAAAAGGTCACGTGAGCACACAGTGAGGTGGATCACTGCAGACCAAGAGAAGAGGCCTTGGAACAAAACCTACCTTGCCAATACCTGATGTTGGACTTCCTGGCCTCCAGAACTATTAGAAATAATTTTCTGTTTAAGCCACCAAATCTATGGTATTTTGTTATGGTAGACAAAACTGACTAAGATGGAAAGGTTCCAATCTTTTAAAAAAACTTTTCTCCCCTATATGAGGTCTTTATATTCCTTGTGTGTGAGGAGGTCAAAGAAGGATGTGAATCTCCACCCTGATGGCATTTTGTGCATGGGCCCTTTTTCTACAGTACTTTCTTGGTTAATTTGAATATGGGAAAAGGACAGCAAATCATTTAGCATTTTTCCAGAGAGTGATGGAAAGATAAGGTAAAAGTAATCTTCTCCTTCCATTTTTTGCTATTTTAAGTGAATATGTACATGTTTATATCAGTAAGTTGTAAATAACCACCGGGTTTTAGTGTTTCATTCCTAGAGTTTGCTAGGAACACTGAGGTCCTTATTTTCCTAGTAAATTGCTGTGAAGAAGCTTGCTTTGACCTTTCTAACTTATTAGTGAATAGTTTACTGCTTGGCTTAAATGCTTAAATGATCTAGTGCTTTTCCTTACAGAGTCTGTTACCAGGAAAATCAGTAGGCTATATGTCATGCCCCATTTTCTGTTGTGAAATTCAGTCAACAAATGCCAGGAAAGGCATCCACAGACCTTCGTCTGGGATGGAAACATGTGGATGTGCCACATAGGACTGAAGTGATAGATCTTGGTGTCTTTTTATCATTTTTCTTTCTGTTCTCATGCTTGTCTCAGACAAAAGACATTTATACTATGATTCCAGGGAAATATTAATTCCATTTAATCTGTATAGCTTAAAATAATTTGCCATAAAAAAATAACAGAATGAAAGTTTTTATATTTGATTTGCCTCTTGTATATTTAATACCCAATTCCCCTTCTGTAAGGAGGAAAGCAAAATTTTGTCCAAAATATGTGTAATGTAGACTTGCTATATTTAAAACAGTTGCTTTTGTATAGATTTTTGAAATCAGCTTTCATCTACAACCATTTGCTTTTCTAGTAATGTTTTAGATACCCTGCATTTTTTATTTTAAAATATTCATGTGTCATGATGTAGTAGCAATTATAATCAAATGGCTGGCTTTTTTTTGTATCATTTCAGTAAACTTTTACAATCAGGAAAACAAGTTGGAGGTAATGAGTTGTGTGCTGATATTGGAGAGGAGAGTGCAGGGTTCCATGCTGTATAATAGATACCCAACCCCAGAGCAGCAGCCACTCATTTGTTAATATCTGTGGAGAAGTCCACATAGAAAATGAAATTAAGTGAAAAGATCCATCCAGATGAAATAAATGCAGAAAAAGAAGAATGTAGACAAATAGAAGCAAAATATCAGCAGGTTGTAATGCTCATCGAAATGCATGAACTCGGGGGAGCATTTCCACTTGTATTTGGATTTCCCATCAACCTTTCAAATTGTTGTCTCGCCAAGTAGTGATTTTACAGCATCTTACTATGCTGATGGACAGTGACTGTGCAGGGGCATGTGGGGGGGACTTGGTGAAGGGGGGAGCCTAGTAAACATAATGTTCTTCATGTAATTGTAGATTAATGATAGCAAAATTTAAAAAAAAATTGTCTCGCTTTTAGTTAGCACTCTTATCTTTATGGACACAATTACAAACATACTGTTCTCTTTTGTAATTATAAATTATTATAAAAATAAATAAATATGGTTTCAAATTATAATTTTATTAAAAGGATACTTTAATATGAAGTATCTCAATAAGCTAGAACATGGTTTGATCAGACAGAAGGGGCACTGACTTTGAAATTAGAAAGACAAGTTGTGGGGCTCAGATAGGTGATTTAACTTCCCTCTTCCTGTTTCTTCTGTAAAATGAGAATAACAATAGTATCTATCTTTTAGACCTTGAGAGCATAATATAAAGCATCAATGAAGAATCTCAGTAATGTTGTATTCTTTGAACCATACTTGCCATACCTTTTAAGCTTTTCTCTGCACTGTCCCCTTTATTATTATTCTTGTTTATCCTCTTAGTTCATCTTAAGGTATTATTTCTTTACCAGTTTGATTTACTAATGGCATTTTTATCCTCAAGGGCTACTGCTTCCTTTCTATTCTACCTTTCTCTTCACCCCTTTCCTACTATCTCTATTTTTCAACTGCTTTTACTCAAATCTTGATTCTTCTAGGAGTTACAGCCTCTGAGGCATGTTTACTGTTTGATAATTTCTTGTTATTTAGTGATATGACTGAATTTTTTAAAAACAAACATGCTAGACCTTATATTTTCAAATGAGTGCTGTTATAGTCAAAGTAGTTACTGTGGGAATTCATCCACTTATCTGCAATAATATAACCTGTATTAATAACATGGGTCTCTGGCAGTAAGTGTATTGTGCTCTAGCAAGTTTGCTGTGTACCCCAATTCAGAGGCAGCTCTTTAGTCTTCATGCTCCATCAGTCACCTCATGGACTCACTTCTCAAATTAACCATTACAATGGCCAATCATTATAATCATCCCTTCACATTCAAGGTCAAGGTCAACTAATTTACCCCTTGCTTCATCTTACTACTTGGAAAAACCCCAACTCTAGTTAAATCTAACTTCTTGCCTAATTTACACCTGTACCCTGCTGCTGAATTTAGTTGGAGTAAAAAATATACAGCCACCCACACCAAATAGATGTTTAGTGCTGTTCAAGAATCACAGTACATTTTCTTAGTCCATTCATTCTCCCAATCTCATAAATTACTATTTCACATTTCTATTGCCCTCAGACTTTCAACACTTCTTCCTCACATTGTTATTCTCACCTGAAAGAAAATGGAAAATAAAAAAGAACTCCTACAATCCCTACCACCACAGCGACCCAACTACATGTTGTGGATCTGTGCCTGTGTGCCCATGTTCCTGTCTAATGCCAGCCCTTCCACTAGATCCCATCCACTCTCACCTATCAAGGACATCGCCCCAGCAATTTACCCCCTCTCTCTCTTGCCTCGTCTATTTTCTACTTTCTACTGAATCATTGCCATCAGCATTTTAAAAGTACTGTTATTTCTCCCACCTTAAAAAAATTCTTTATTCCATGTTTCCCTTTTATTACCCCTCCCCTCATTTTTATTCTCTACTTGATAGCAAAATTTGTAAAAACTAAAAATGTCCATACTCCCATTCTTTGTTGAGCCCACCAAAGTCAGGCTTTTGCCACCCATGTTACACAAAATCTATTCTTTACAAGATCACCAATGGCCTCCACAGTGATAAATCTAATGTTCAATTCTCAGTTCCAGCCTTATTTGCCTAATCAGTAGTCATTGTTATAATTGATCACTCCTTCCTGTGTGTCTTCCAGGACCCCAGTTCTAGTTCACTGGCCACTCATTGTCTACTTTACTGATTCCTCTTACTAACCCAACTTCTTGAGTGCCCTAGAGCTCAATCCTCAGTTTCAGTCTCTTTACCTATTATACCCCGAGGTACTCTTTGGTAATCTCATCCATACGTTAAATATCACCTGTATGCTAATGACTTCCAAATATATATAACCAGACTTCTTTGCTGAACTCAAGGATCACATATGTGTTTACCCACCACATTCATTTGGATGTCTAATAGGCTTCACACTCTTAACAGAACCAAAATCAAATTCTGATATTGCATCTCAAATCTGTTTTTCTCACATTTTTTCCTTATCTTAATAAAGAGCAACTCCATCTTTTCAGTTGTCCAAGCAAAAATATGTCATCCTCATTCCTCTATTCCCCATTATCCACATCTTATGCATCTTCAAGTCCATCAACAATACTTTCAAAATGGAGGGGAAAAAAGATGGAGTAGGAAGGCAAGGTGGAAACCTCCTCCTACATACACACACCAAAGAAGCAACGACAGCAAATACGACTAACCTGAACACTGCAGAACAGACCACCTACACCTGGTGAAGAAGAGAAGACCACCCAGAGAAGGGTAAAGTGGCGGAGCCACGATGGATCAGGATCCAAGCCCTTTCCCTATCACAGCCCGCAAGCGGAAGGGAGAGGAGTGGAACAAGGAGGAGATAGGAGCTCAGGAACTCTGTACACCAGGCCTTGGAGATCTCCTCTGGGAAGACAAGTCCACATTGCATTGAGCTTTGGTAATTAGTGGGGCTGGACACCAGGGACAGTTGTAGCACTCTGGGAAGCTAAAACTCCAGCCCCTTGGTGAAGGACAGGCACACTTTGCTGGTCCTGTTGAGACCCAACACAGAGGCAGCAGGTTGAAAGATTTACCAGCAATAGGAAGGGTGCCAGAGGGGTGAAGGTTCAATGGAGCTCTGTCTTCAGGAGAAAGTGCAGGTAGATGATACCTCCCCAACCCTCCCTCAGCACAACAGGAAAGAAATTCACAGGAGCCCCAATGCTCCATCCCTCTCCTTCGCAGATCAGCATGAGCCGTATTCTTATATACATGCCCACCCCACTCTGCCCAGCAGCATCAGACCTTGCTGCCTGGCAGGCAGAGGCATGCTGTCCCAGATTTATTGACCCTGTCTTGGGTCAACTAGGGAAACACCTGTGGGATCCAGCTCCAAGCGCTACTTCCTGCTCATGGATGGCCCAGCCCTGTGCTACACAAGCCTCTGCTGATAAGCCCAACCCAGAGCCATGGGCCACCCAGCCCACCCCATTAGCCCAGTAGCCACACCACTGCAGCAGGGCAGGCAGAGGGCAGCCCAGCCCACAACAATCCCAGCAGAAGTGTTGGTGCTTGGCTTACAAAGGTACACTGAGGCTACTGTCATCTATAGAAGATTGACATAGACCACTGCCAGCAGTCAGACAGAAAGGCAGCCCTGCCCATAGCCTACCAACAACAACTGGGGCTCCACCACAAAGGAGAACCAAGCACTGAAAGGTAAAGAGTCTTGAGCTTTTGGGCACTACAGAATGTCTTCATAAAGCCATTACTCTCTAGACCAGGAAGTGTAGCAGATCTATCTAATACAAAGGAAGAGACACAGAAACCCTGACAAAAAGAAAAGGCAGAGGAATATGTTCCAAACAAAAGGACAGGATAAAACACCAGAAAGAGCGCTAAATGAAATGGAGAGCACCAATCTTCTTGATAAATATTTCAAAGTAAAAGTCATAAATATGCTCACTGATCTGTGGAAAAGTATTGCTGATCTCAGGGAAGACTTCAACAAGGAGAAGAGTTGAAAAAGACACTCCTAGCTTAAGAATACAGTAAATGAAATATACAGTGACAGGAATGAATAATAGATTGCTGAAAGTAGAGGAGACAATCAATGATATGAAAATTTAAAAACCAGAAAACAGTGAAGTTAAGAAACAGAAATAAAAGAGAATCTCTGGAAACAAGAAGATGCTGAGAGAGCTGTGGGACAACTCCAAACAAACAATATTCATGTAATAGAGGTACCAGAAGGAGAAGAGAGAGAGACAAAGGAGTAGAAGTTCTCTTTGAAGAAATAATTGCAGAAAACTTCCCCAATGTGGGGAAGGAAATAGACACCCAGGTCCTAAAGGTTCAGAGAGCCCCTAACAAAAGGAACCCCAGGAAGACAACATCAAGATATATAATTAAAATGACAAGGTTTAAGGATAAAGAGAGGGAATTAAAAGCAGCTATAGAGAGACAAATATTTTCTTATAAGGGGAACCCCATCAGCAGAAACTTTACAGGCCAGAAGGGAGTGGCCTGAAATATTTAATGTTTTGAAACAGAAGGACCTTCAATCAAGAATCCTCTAACCAGCAAAATTAACACTCAAATTTGAAGGAGAGATTAAACATTTCCCAAATAAATAAAGGCTGAAGAAATTTACAACCACTAAGCTGGCATTACAGGATATGTAAAGGGATTTGTGTTGATGGAAATGTTCTTAAGCCTGAATAGTTTTCATAAGTGAAAATAAACTCACAGTAAAGGTAGTAGACCAATTACTTAACAAGCAAGAAAAAAATTTAAATAAAAGAAAACAGAACTACTATAGCCAACTATATACAAAATCAGTCAAGGGATAAGCAAAAAATGCAGATTATGACATCCAATACATACAGTGTGAAGGAGGAAGTAGAGTAAAAAGAAGTTCTTTTATATTGTGTTTGAAAGAGAGCAATCATCAACTTAATACAGACTGTTATATGTTTGGAAACTATCCATGAACCTTATGGTAACCACAAACCTAAAGCCTATAATAAGATACACTAAAAGTTAAAAAAGAGCAATCCAATCACAGAACTAAAGAAAACCATCAAATAACAAGAGAAAAATATAAGAGAGGAAGAAAGGAATTGAGAGAAACAACAAAAAAACCCAGAAAACACTTAAAAATGGAAATAAGTACATATTATTCAATAATACCTTAAATATAGTTGGATTGAATGAATCAATCAAAAGACATAGGGTGCAAGAAATGATAAAGAAACAAGGCACATCTATATGCTGCCTACAAGAAATGCATTTTAGACTTAAAGACATATGCAGACTAAAAGTGAAGGAAGAGAAAAAGATATTTCATACAAATAATAGGGAGAAAAAAACAGGAGTACCAGTACTTACATCAAACAGAATAGACTTCAAAACAAAGAAAATAACAAGAGACAAAGAAGGACACTGCATAATGATAAAGGGATTAGTCCAACAAGAGGATGTAAGAAATATAAATATCTATGCCCCAACCTAGGAACATCTAAATATGTAAAACAAATACTAACAGAATTAAAGGGGGAAATAGACTGCAACACATTCATATTAGCAGACTTTAAAACACTACTCATATCAATATACACATGAGCCAGACAGAAAATAAATAAGGAAACAGAGGCACTGAACAACACATTAGATCAGATGGACTTAACAGATATCTATAGAACATTCCACCCAAAAGCAGCAGGACACACATTTTTTACAAGTGTACATGGAGTGTTCTTCAGAACAGATCACACACTAGGCCACAAAAAGAGCATCAATAAATTTTAAAAGATTGAAATTGTACAAGCAACCTCTCAGACCACAATGATATGAAACTAGAAATAAATTACCAGAGAAAAGAAAAAGGCCACAAGCATATGGAGACTACACACCGTGCTTCTAAATAATCAATATATCAATGAACAAGTCAAAATAGAAAACAAGCAATACACGGAAACAAATGAAAACAAAAATACAACAGTTCAAAATTTGTGGATGCTGCAGAGTGATTCTAAGAGGGAAGTACTTAGTAATACAGGCCAACCTCAAGAAATAAGAACAATACCATATAAATCATCTAAACTCACAAGTAAAAAACTAGAAAAAGAAGAACAAATGAAACCCAAAGTTAGAAGGAGGGACATTATAAAGATGAGAGCAGAAATAAAATAGAGAAGAATAAAACAATAGAAAAAAATCAATGAAACCAAGAGCTGGTTCTTTGAGAAGATAAACAAAATAGACAAATCCCTAGCCAGAGTTATCAAAAAAAAAAGAGAGTGAGGATACAAATAAATAAAATCGAAATGAAAAAGAGTCACAATGGACACCACAGAAATGCAAAGAATTTTTAGAGAATGATATGAAAAAGTTTATGTCAATAAATTGGACAACCTAGAAGAAATGGACAAACTCCTTGAAAAGTACAACTTCCTAAGACTGACCCAAGAAGAAACAGAAAATCTGAACAGTCCAATTACCAATAACAAAATTGAACTGGTAATCACAAAACTCTCAACAAACAAAAGTCCAGGACCAGATAGCTTCACAGCTTAATTCTACCAGAGATGTAAAGAAGAGCTAATATCCATCCTTTTTAAAGTATTTGAAAAAGTAGAAGAGGAGGGAATACTTCAAAACACATTCTATGAGGCCAGCATCACTCTAATACCAAAACCAGGCAAAGACACCACAAAAAAAGAAAATTACATAGACCAATATCCCTGATGAACATAGATGCAAAAATCCTCAACAAAATATTAGCAAACCGAATTCAAAAATAAATCAAAAGGATCATCAATCACAATCAAGTGGGATTTATTCCAGGGATGCAAGGATGTTACAATACGTTATACACTGCATTAACAAAAAGAAGGATAAAAACCACATGATCATCTCAGTAGATGCTAAAAAAGCATTTGACAAAATTCACCATCAATTCATAATCAAAACTGTCAAAAAAATGGGTGTTGAGGAAATGTACCTCAACATAATAAAGGCCATATACAACAAACCCACAGGAAACATCATACTCAATGGTGAAAAGATGAAAGCTTTTCCTTTAAGATCAGGAAGCAGACATGGATGTCCACTCTCACCACTTTTATTTAACATAGTACTGGAAGTCCAAGCCATGGGCATCAGAGAAGATAAAGAGATAAAAGGCATTTGGGGGGGGCGGAAGATGGCGGCGTGAGTAGAGCAGCGGAAATCTCCTCCCCAAACAACATATATCTATGAAAATATAACAAAGACAACCCTTCCTAGAATAAAGACCAGAGGACACAGGACAATAACCAGACCACATCCGCACCTGAGAGAACCCAGCGCCTCGCGAAGGGGGTGAGATACAAGCCCCGGCCCGGCGGGAGCCGAGCGCCCATCCCCCCAGCTCCCGGCGGGAGAAGAGCAGGCAGAGCGGGAGGGAGACGGAGCCCAGGGCTGCCGAGCACCCAGCCCCAGCCATCCGGGCCAGAGTGCAGGGCGCTCGATACTAGGAAAACAGGGCAGCAAGAACAGTGAGCAGGCACTGGAGGCTGGGCGACAGAGGACATAAGAGAAGCGCGTGACCATTTTTCTTTTTTTGCTTTTTTGCTGTTTTGTTTTGGCGAGCGCTTTTTAGAAGTCTTAAAGGGATAGGGACCCCAATACTAGGGAAACAGGGCAGAAAGACCGGTGAGCAGAGGCCTGAGGCTGGCACTGGAGAAAAAGGAAAACGAACGACCACTTTTTTTTTTTTTTTTTAATTAAAAATTTTTTTTTCTTTTTTTTTTTTGGTGGTCGTTGTTCTGTTTTGGCAGGTGCTTTTTCGAAGTCTTAAAGGGGCAGGGCGGATCACTTAATCCAGAGGCAGGGAATCCGGGATCTCTGGGCACCCTAACCCCTGGGCTGCAGGGAGCAGGGAGGCCCCTTATGGAGATAAATAGCCTCCCAGCAGCTCCTGCTCCAACGCGACTCCACCATTTTGGAGTAGTTGCCCGAGCCAGGCCAAGCCGACAGCAACAGCGGAGATTAACCCCATAGAAGCTGGGCAGGAAGCAGAAACCCTGTCTGCGCGCAGCTGCGCAGCACAAGCCACTAGAGGTCGCTGTTCTCCCAGGAGAGGAGGGCCACAAACCAACAAGAAAGGAAGTCCTTCCAGCCGTCACTCGTCCCAGTTCTGCAGACTATTCCTATCACCATGAAAAGGCAAAGCTACAGGCAGACAAAGATCACAGAGACAACACCAGAGAAGGAGACAGACCTAACCAGTCTTCCTGAAAAAGAATTCAAAATAAGAATCATAAACATGCTGACAGAGATGCAGAGAAATATGCAAGAGAAATGGGATGAAGTCGGGAGGGAGATCACAGATGCCAGAAAGGAGATCGCACAAATGAAACAAACTCTGGAAGGGTTTATAAGCAGAATGGATAGAATGCAAGAGGCCATTGATGGAATTGAAATCAGAGAACAGGAACGCATAGAAGCTGACATAGAGAGAGATAAAAGGATCTCCAGGAAAGAAACAATATTAAGAGAATTGTGTGACCAATCCAAAAGGAACAATATCCGTATTATAGGGGTCCCAGAAGAAGAAGAGAGAGGAAAAGACATGGAAAGTATCTTAGAAGAAATAATTGCTGAAAACTTCCCCACACTGGGGGAGGAAGTAATCGAACAGACCACGGAAATACAGAGAACGCCCAACAGAAAGGATCCAAGAAGGGCAACACCAAGACACATAATAATTAAAATGGCAAAGATCAATGACAAGGAAAGAGTGTTAAAGGCAGCTAGAGAGAAAAAGGTCACCTATAAAGGGAAACCCATCAGGCTAACGTCAGCTTTCTCAACAGAAACCCTACAGGCCAGAAGAGAATGGCATGATATATTTAATTCAGTGAAACAGAACGGCCTTGAACCAAGGATACTGTATCCAGCACGACTATCATTCAAATATGACGGTGGGATTAAACAATTCCCAGACAAACAAAAGCTGAGGGAATTTGCTTTCCACAAACCACCTCTACAGAACATCTTACAGGGACTGCTCTAGATGGGAGCACTCCTAGAAAGAGCACAGCACAAAACACCCAACATATGAAGAATCGAGGAGGAGGAACAAGAAGGGAGAGAAGAAAAGAATCTCCAGACAGTGTATATAACAGCTCAATAAGCGAGCTAAGTTAGGCAGTAAGATACTAAAGAGGCTAAACGTGAACCTTTGGTAACCACGAATTTAAAGCCTGCAATAAAGCAAAGAGGCTCACAAACACATGGAGGCTTAACAACACGCTCCTAAATAATCAATGGATCAATGACCAAATCAAAATGGAGATCCAGCAATATATGGAAACAAATGACAACAACAACACTAAGCCCCAACTTCTGTGGGACACAGTGAAAGCAGTCTTAAGAGGAAAGTATATAGCAATCCAAGCATATTTAAAAAAGGAAGAGCAATCCCAAATGAATGGTCTAATGTCACAATTATCGAAATTGGAAAAAGAAGAACAGATGAGGCCTAAGGTCAGCAGAAGGAGGGACATAATAAAGATCAGAGAAGAAATAAATAAAATTGAGAAGAATAAAACAATAGCAAAAATCAATGAAACCAAGAGCTGGTTCTTCGAGAAAATAAACAAAGTAGATAAGCCTCTAGCCAGACTTATTAAGAAGAAAAGAGAGTCAACACAAATCAACAGTATCAGAAACGAGGAAGGAAAAATCACGACGGACCCCACGGAAATGCAAAGAATTATTGGAGAATACTATGAAAACCTATATGCTAACAAGCTGGGAAACCTAGGAGAAATGGACAACTTCCTAGAAAAACATAACCTTCCAAGATTGACCCAGGAAGAAACAGAAAATCTAAACAGACCAATTAACAGCAACGAAATTGAAGCGGTAATCAAAAAACTACCAAAGAACAAAACCCCCGGGCCAGATGGATTTACCTCGGAATTTTATCAGACATACAGGGAAGACATAATACCCATTCTTCTTAAAGTTTGCCAAAAAATAGAGGAGGAGGGGATACTCCCAAACTCATTCTATGAAGCTAACATCACCCTAATACCAAAACCAGGCAAAGACCCCACCAAAAAAGAAAACTACAGACCAATATCCCTGATGAACGTAGATGCAAAAATACTCAACAAAATATTAGCAAACCGAATTCAAAAATACATCAAAAGGATCATACACCATGACCAAGTGGGATTCATCCCAGGGATGCAAGGATGGTACAACATTCGAAAGTCCATCAACATCATCCACCACATCAACAAAAAGAAAGACAAAAACCACATGATCATCTCCATAGATGCTGAAAAAGCATTTGACAAAGTTCAACATCCATTCATGTTAAAAACTCTCAGCAAAATGGGAATAGAGGGCAAGTACCTCAAAATAATAAAGGCCATCTATGATAAACCCACAGCCAACATTATATTGAACAGCGAGAAGCTGAAAGCATTTCCGCTGAGATCGGGAACTAGACAGGGATGCCCACTCTCTCCACTGTTATTTAACATAGTACTGGAGGTCCTAGCCATGGCAATCAGACAAAATAAAGAAATACATGGAATCCAGATTGGTAAAGAAGAAGTTAAACTGTCACTATTTGCAGATGACATGATACTGTACATAAAAAACCCTAAAGACTCCACCCCAAAACTACTAGAACTGATATCGGAATACAGCAAAGTTGCAGGATACAAAATCAACACACAGAAATCTCTGGCTTTCCTATATACTAACAATGAACCAACAGAAAGAGAAATCAGGAAAACAACTCCATTCACAATTGCATCAAAAAAAAAATAAAATACCTAGGAATAAACCTAACCAAAGAAGTGAAAGACTTATACTCGGAAAACTACAAGTCACTCTTAAGAGAAATTAAAGGGGACACTAACAGATGGAAACTCATCCCATGCTCGTGGTTAGGAAGAATTAATATCGTCAAAATGGCCATCTTGCCCAAAGCAATATACAGATTTGATGCAATCCCTATGAAACTACCAGCAACATTCTTCAATGAACTGGAACAAATAATTCAAAAATTCATATGGAAACACCAAAGACCCCGAATAGCCAAAGCAATCTTGAGAAAGAAGAATAAAGTAGGGGGGATCTCATTCCCCAACTTCAAGCTCTACTATAAAGCCATAGTAATCAAGACAATTTGGTACTGGCACAAGAGCAGAGCCACAGACCAATGGAACAGACTAGAGAATCCAGACATTAACCCAGACATATATGGTCAATTAATATTGATAAAAGAGCCATGGACATACAATGGCGAAATGACAGTCTCTTCAACAGATGGTGCTGGCAAAACTGGACAGCTACATGTAGGAGAATGAAACTGGACCATTGTCTAACCCCATATACAAAAGTAAACTCAAAATGGATCAAAGACCTGAATGTAAGCCATGAAACCATTAAACTCTTGGAAGAAAACATAGGCAAAAACCTCTTAGACATAAACATGAGTGACCTCTTCTTGAACATATCTCCCCGGGCAAGGAAAACAACAGCAAAAATGAGTAAGTGGGACTATATTAAGCTGAAAAGCTTCTGTACAGCAAAAGAAACCATCAATAGAACAAGAAGGATCCCTACAGTATGGGAGAATATATTTGAAAATGACACATCCGATAAAGGCTTGACGTCCAGAATATATAAAGAGCTCACACATCTCAATGAACAAAAAACAAATAACTCAATTAAAAAATGGGCAGAGGAATTGAAAAGACAGTTCTCCAAAAAAGAAATACAAATGGTCAACAGACACATGAAAAGATGCTCCACATCGCTAATTATCAGAGAAATGCAAATTAAAACTACAATGAGGTATCACCTCACACCAGTAAGGATGGTTGCCATCCAAAAGACAAACAACAACAAATGTTGGCGAGGCTGTGGAGAAAGGGGAACCCTCGTACACTGCTGGTGGGAATGTAAGTTAGTTCAACCATTGTGGAAAGCAGTATGGAGGTTCCTCAAAATGCTCAAAACAGACTTACCATTTGACCCAGGAATTCCACTCCTAGGAATTTACCCTAAGAACGCAGCAATCAAGTTTGAGAAAGACAGATGCACCCCTATGTTTATTGCAGCACTATTTACAATAGCCAAGAATTGGAAGCAACCTAAATGTCCATCAATAGATGAATGGATAAAGAAGATGTACATATACACAATGGAATACTACTCAGCCATAAGAAAAGGGCAAATCCAATCATTTGCAGCAACATGGATGGAGCTGGAGGGTATTATACTCAGTGAAACAAGCCAAGCGGAGAAAGAGAAATACCAAATGATTTCACTTATCTGTGGAATATAAGAACAAAGGAAAAACTGAAGGAACAAAACAGCAGCAGAATCACAGAACTCAAGAATGGACTAACAGGTACCAAAGGGAAAGGGACTGGGGAGGACGGGTGGGAAGGGAGGGATAAGGGGGGGAGAAGTAAGGGGGTATTAAGATTAACATGCATGGGGGGGTAGGAGAAAAGGGAGGGCTGTACAACACAGAGAAGGCAAGTAGTGATTCTACAACATTTTGCTATGCTGATGGACAGTGACTGTAAAGGGGTTTATAGGGGGGACCTGGTATAGGGGAGAGCCTAGTAAACATAATATTCATCATGTAAGTGTAGATTAGTGATACCAAAAACAAAGCAAAAAAAAAAAAAGGGCAGTTCCTGTGTGGTAACCTCCAACGAGTTCTACACAAGGGTATAAAGGGCATATAAAAGTGTAGGCAAAGGGTCTGTTTGTGTTTATACAGAGGATCAAAGCCTAATTGGGCTACCCCAAAAATGAACTAAGATACGATATGAAAAAGAACTTCCAACATCTGCACTCTCTGGAAGACTCATGCCAGAAGATGATCATCAAAAAACCCCAACAAAGATCCACGCACTGCTACAGCTGTAGATGCACTCATCCCACCAGTTCCTGGACTTGCCATGGGAATGAGGAAGGAAATATCTAAGCTGGCCTGTGCATACAGTAAAACAACAAATTTGACTGGATCTATACTGTTGGAACTCAACCAAGAATTTGGAGAAGTGCAAATTGTAGCGCTCCAAAGTCTTACAACTACAGACTATTTACTGTTAAAAGAACATATGGCATGTGAACAGTCCCCAGGAATGGGTTGTTTTAATTTGTCTGATTTCTCTCATACTGTTCAAGTTCAGTTGGACAATATCCACCATATCATAGATAAGTTTTCACAAATGCCTAAGGTGCCTAACTGGTTTTCTTGGTTTCACTGGAGATGGCTGGTAATTACAGATGTGCTTTGGTTATGTAACTATACTCCTATTATGTTAATGTGTGTGTGCAATTTAAGTAGTAGCTTAAAACCTATACATGCTGAAGTTACTCTACAAGAAGATATGTCAAAGAAATAATCTTCCCATGTTTTCTTCCGCCTGCTACTTCTATAGCTTTTCTTCTTCCTTCCTAATTACAACCCTTAAATAGAATTCGTGCCTCATATCAAATTTACCGAGTATCATAATTCTTCCAAGTGGTAAAGATACCTCAAGACAAATGCTGGGCATAGAAGCCACAGGGCATAAATATGCAAAGAAGTGAAAAGCTAACCTTTTCAAACAATAAGGCTTCCCTCTCACTTACCAACTTCACATTTCCCTGTATGGCCCCGGAAGATGACTGGTTAGCCAGAGACGGGTAAGATTCCTCAAGGGAGGAACAACCTAAGACAGGCACAGTCGCAGGGGGCCATCAGGTGAGAAATTGGGGATCAACAGAGGTGAGGCTTAGAACCTCACCCCCCCTGTTCTGAGAGAAATCTTCTGCATACGTGGATGTTTTATTGCCCTGTTCTAGCTTGGATTAACACATAGTCTACAGGCACACACCTGATCATCTACATTTGCTCTCTTACAACACTAAACTATGTTTTCTACCTTTATCTTGTATCTACCTACCACTTCAACATTTTATTAAAAATAATAATAATAAAGAGAGAAATGTGGTATCCACATATAAATCAAGTATAAAAACAAAATGAGTATTCATATTTGAACTGACTGTTTAGAGTTCATAATGCATGAGCAAAACCGAAAGTTTCTGTGATGACTGCCCTTGTACTGTTCACTATGTAACTTATTCATTAGGTAAGAATTTGTTCTACATGTAAGAACTTGTTTGTTATGCCTCAGAAGATTGGAGACTGACGAAAATTAGGCTTGGGGTGGATTAATGATTGTGCATTGAGCATTGACTCCCCTATACAGAATTTTATTGTCGTTAACAACCATTTGATCAATAAATATGAGAGATGCCCTCACACAAAAAAAAAAAAAAAAAAAAAAAAGGACAGACTTCCAATGGTAAAATAAATAAGTAACCGGGTTGTAATGTATAGCATAAGGAATATAGTCAAGATATTGTAACAGCTTGGTAGGGTGATAGCTGGAACCTAGAATTATGTATATAAATGTTCTACCACCGTGTTGTACACTTGAAACTAATGTAATGTAATACTGTGCATCAACTACCCTTCAATAAAAAATAATTATTTAAAAAAAAAATCAGCCATAGGAAATGTTATACAAAGATGGTATCATTCCTATACTTTCCACAACTTATAAATTAAGGAAGCCATTCAGGATACCAACTAAGTACATGAGTTTTAGATTATGAGATGTGATTGAAGTCATCATGCTATTACATAATAGTAGTCAACTGTGATTTCTGGCAAATCTTTTAATCACTCTTGGCTAATTTTTCATATTTAAAGATATTTACTTATGGTTAATATGAGCGTTACAAGAAATAACGTTTGTAAATCAGGCAGCATGGTACCCAGCACATAGTAAATGATCAAGAAATATTTGTTATTATTGCACAATAGTCATAATGAAAGTGAATGACTGTGGTGAAAATGAAAGTTCCCATGGCTAGGAACCTCATCTGACCCTAAACTACTTGGTGATGTAATTCCAAGCCTACTGCTAGGCTAATGCTTACATGCCCATTAGCAACGAGCTGTTAGTGACTGAATTACTATATAAAGAGCTCTGCCCAGTGATCTGGGCAGAGGCAGAGACAGATGTGGATTAGGGACCTGTAGACTTGTGGATGGAGATGTGATCCTAATGTTCAATTTACCACCATGAGAATAAAGCCGGGTATAAACCCTTTAAGCCCCAAAAAAAAAAAAGGCATTTGGTAAGGCAGAAGTTCAACTGTCATTACTTACAGATGAAGGTACTACATACAGAAAACCCTAAAGACTCCACCAAAAAACTATGAGACCTAATAACTAGATTCAGCAAAGTTGCAGGATACAAAATTAATACACAGAAATCTGTTTTGTTCCTATAAACTAACAAAAAACTAGCAGAAAGAGAATTTGGGAAAATAATTCCATTTACAATTTACTCAAAAAGAATAAAATATGGTGGAGGTGGAGATGAAGGACGATTACAGACATGCCAACTGTTGATACCTATAGCCAGTAGAACAAGCCAGGTGATGTTGATATGGTAGCAAACAATATTTTTATTGGGAAGCTTGTGTTCCAAGAAGAAAAACAGAAAATAAATAAATAAGGTTATAAAAATAAATCAGAGTCCGGAGCCAAGATGGCAGCGTGAGTAGAGCAGCGAAAATCTCCTCCCAAAACCACATATATCTATGAAAATATAACAAAGACAACTCTTCCTAGAATAAAGACCAGAGGACACATGACAACATCCAGACCACATCCACACCTGGGAGAACCCAGCGCCTCGCAAAGGGGCAGCCCGAGCCAGCCCACGCCCACAGCAACAGCAGAGATAAACTCCATAGCAGCCGGGCAGGAAGCAGAAGCCATGTCTGCACGCAGCTACCCAGCAAAAGCCACTACAGGTCGCTGTTCTCCCAGGAGAGGAGGGCCACAAACCAACAAGAAGGGAAGTTCTTCCAGCCGTCACTCGTCCCAGCTCTGCAAACTATTCCTATCACCATGAAAAGACAAAATTACAGGCAAACCAAGATCACAGAGGCAACACCAGAGAAGGAGACAGACCTAACCAGTCTTCCTGCCAAAGAATTCAAAATAAAAATCATAAACATGCTGACAGAGATGCAGAGAAATATGCAAGAGAAATGGGATGAAGTCGGGAGGGAGATCACAGATGCCAGGAAGGAGATTACAGAAATGAAACAAACTCTGGAAGGATTTATAAGCAGAATGGATAAGATGGAAGAGGCCATTGATGGAATAGAAACCAGAGAACAGGAACGCATAGAAGCTGACATAGAGAGAGATAAAAGGATCTCCAGGAATGAAACAATATTAAGAGAACTGAGTGACCAATCCAAAAGGAACAATATCCTTATTATAGGGGTACCAGAAGAAGAGAGAGGAAAAGGGATGGAAAGTATCTTTGAAGAAATAATTGCTGAAAACTTCCCCAAACTGGGGGAGGAAATAATGGAACAGACCACGGAAATACACAGAACACCCAACAGAAAGGATCCAAGGAGGACAACACCAAGACACATAATAATTAAAATGGCAAAGATCAATGACAAGGAAAGAGTTTTAAAGGCAGCTAGAGAGAAAAAGGTCACCTATAAAGGAAAACCCTTCAGGCTAACATCAGACTTCTCAACAGAAACCCTACAGGCCAGAAGAGAATGGCATGATATATTAAATGCAATGAAACAGAAGGGCCTTGAACCAAGGATACTGTATCCAGCACGACTATCATTCAAATATGACGGTGGGATTAAACAATTCCCAGACAAACAAAAGCTGAGGGAATTTGCTTTCCACAAACCACCTCTACAGAACATCTTACAGGGACTGCTCTAGATGGGAGCACTCCTAGAAAGAGCACAGCACAAAACACCCAACATATGAAGAATCGAGGAGGAGGAACAAGAAGGGAGAGAAGAAAAGAATCTCCAGACAGTGTATATAACAGCTCAATAAGCGAGCTAAGTTAGGCAGTAAGGTACTAAAGAGGCTAAACTTGAACCTTTGGTAACCACGAATCTAAAGCCTGCAATGGCGATAAGTACATATCTTTCAATCGTCACCCTAAATGTTAATGGGTTGAATGCACCAATCAAAAGACACAGAGTAACAGAATGGCTAAAAAAGCAAGACCCATCCATATGCTGCTTACAAGAAACTCACCTCAAACCCAAAGACATGTACAGACTAAAAGTCAAGGGATGGAAAAACATATTTCAGGCAAACAACAGTGAGAAGAAAGCAGGGGTTGCAGTACTTATATCAGACAAAATAGACTTCAAAATAAAGAAAGTAACAAGAGATAAAGAAGGACACTGCATAATGATAAAGGGCTCCGTCCAACAAGAGGATATAACCATTCTAAATGTATATGCACCCAACACAGGAGCACCAGCATATGTGAAACAAATACTAAAAGAACTAAAGGGGGAAATAGACGGCAATGCATTCATTCTAGGAGACTTCAACACACCACTCACCCCAAAGGATAGATCCAATGGGCAGAAAATAAGTAAGGACACGGAAGCACTGAACAACACAGTAGAACAGATGGACCCAATAGACATCTATAGAACTCTACATCCAAAAGCAACAGGATATACATTCTTCTCAAGTGCACATGGAACATTCTCCAGAATAGACCACATACTAGCCCACAAAAAGAGCCTCAGTAAAATCCAAAATATTGAAATTCTACCAACCAATTTTTCAGACCACAAAGGTATAAAACTAGAAATAAATTCTACAAAGAAAACAAAAAGTCTCACAAACACATGGAGGCTTAACAACATGCTCCTAAATAATCAATGGATCAATGAACAAATTAAAATAGAGATCAAAGAATATATGGAAACAAATGACAACAACAACACAAAGCCCCAACTTCTGTGGGACGCAGAGAAAGCAGTCTTAAGAGGAAAGTATATAGCAATCCAGGCACACTTGAAGAAGGAAGAACAATCCCAAATGAATAGTCTAACATCACAATTATCAAAATTGGAAAAAGAAGAACAAATGAGGCCTAAAGTCAGCAGAAGGAGGGACATAATAAAGATCAGAGAAGAAATAAAGAAAATTGAGAAGATTAAAACAATAGCAAAAATCAATGAAACCAAGAGCTGGTTCTTTGAGAAAATAAACAAAATAGATAACCCTCTAGCCAGACTTACTAAGAAGAAAAGAGAGTCAACACAAATCAACAGTATCAGAAACGAGAAAGGAAAAATCACGACAGACTCCACAGAAATACAAAGAATTATTAAAGACTACTATGAAAATGTATATGCCAACAAGCTGGAAAACCTAGAAGAAATGGACAACTTTCTAGAAAAATACAACCTTCCAAGACTGACCAAGGAAGAAACACAAAAGTTAAAACAACCAATTACGAGCAAAGAAATTGAAACGGTAATCAAAAAACTACCCAAGAACAAAACGCCCGGGCCGGACGGATTTACCTCGGAATTTTATCAGACACACAGAGAAGACATAATACCCATTCTCCTTAAAGTTTTCCAAAAAATAGAAGAGGAGGGAATACTCCCAAACTCATTCTATGAAGCCAACATCACCCTAATACCAAAAGCAGGCAAAGACCCCACCAAAAAAGAAAATTACAGACCAATATCCCTGATGAACATAGATGCAAAAATACTTAATAAAATATTAGCAAACCGAATTCAAAAGTATATCAAAAGGATCATACACCATGACCAAGTGGGATTCATCCCAGGGATGCAAGGATGGTACAACATTCGAAAATCCATCAACATCATCCACCACATCAACAAAAAGAAAGATAAAAACCACATGATCATCTCCATAGATGCTGAAAAAGCATTTGACAAAATTCAACATCCATTCATGATAAAAACTCTCAGCAAAATGGGAATAGAGGGCAAGTACCTCAACATAATAAAGGCTGTATATCATGAACCCACAGCCAACATTATATTGAACAGCGAGAAGCTGAAAGCTTTTCCTCTGAGATTGGGAACTAGACAGGGATGCCGACTCTCCCCACTGCTATTTAACATAGTACTGGAGGTCCTAGCGATGGCAATCAGACAAAACAAAGAAGTACAAGGAATCCAGATTGGTAAAGAAGAAGTTAAACTGCCACTATTTGCAGATGACATGATATTGTACATAAAAAACCCTAAAGACTCCACCCCAAAACTACTAGAACTGATATCGGAATACAGCAAAGTTGCAGGATACAAAAGTAACACACAGAAATCTGTAGCTTTCCTATACACTAACAATGAACTAATAGAAAGAGAAATCAGGAAAACAATTCCATTCACAATTGCATCAAAAAGAATAAAATACCTAGGAATAAACCTAACCAAAGAAGTGAAAGACCTATACTCTGAAAACTACAAGTCACTCTTAAGAGAAATTAAAGGGGACACTAACAAATGGAAACTCATCCCATGCTCATGGCTAGGAAGAATTAATATCATCAAAATGGCCATCCTGCCCAAAGCAATATACAGATTTGATGCAATCCCTATCAAATTACCAGCAACATTCCTCAATGAACTGGAACAAATAATTCAAAAATTCATATGGAAACACCAAAGACCCTGAATAGCCAAAGCAATCCTGAGAAAGAATAATAAAGTATGGGGGATCTCACTCCCCAACTTCAAGCTCTACTATAAAGCCATAGTAATCAAGACAATTTGGTACTGGCACAAAAACAGAGCCACAGACCAGTGGAACAGACTAGAGACTCCAGACATTAACCCAAACCTATATGGTCATTTAATATTTGATAAAGGAGCCATGGACATACAATGGCGAAATGACAGTCTCTTCAACAGATGGTGCTGGCAAAACTGGACAGCTACATGTAGGAGAATGAAACTGGACCATTGTCTAACCCCATATACAAAAGTAAATTCAAAATGGATCAAAGACCTGAATGTAAGTCATGAAAACATTAAACTCTTAGAAAAAAACATAGGCAAAAACCTCTTAGACATAAACATGAGTGACCTCTTCTTGAAAGTATCTCCCCAGGCAAGGAAAACAACAGCAAAAATGAACAAGTGGGACTATATTAAGCTGAAAAGCTTCTGTACAGCAAAAGACACCATCAATAGAACAAAAAGGAACCCTACAGTATGGGAGAATATATTTGTAAATGTCAGATCCGATAAAGGCTTGACGTCCAAAATATATAAAGAGTTCACATGCCTCAACAAACAAAAAACAAATAACCCAATTAAAAAATGGGCAGAGGAACTGAACAGACAGTTCTCCAAAAAAGAAATACAGATGGCCAACAGACACATGAAAAGATGCTCCGCATCACTAATTATCAGAGAAATGCAAATTAAAACTACAATGAGGTATCACCTCACACCAGTAAGGATGGTTGCCATCCAAAAGACAAACAACAACAAATGTTGGCGAGGCTGTGGAGAAAGGGGAACCCTCCTACACTGCTGGTGGGAATGTAAATTAGTTCAACCATTGTGGAAAGCAGTATGGAGGTTCCTCAAAATGCTCAAAACAGACTTACCATTTGACCCAGGAATTCCACTCCTAGGAATTTACCCTAAGAACGCAGCAATCAAGTTTGAGAAAGACAGATGCACCCCTATGTTTATCGCAGCCCTATTTACAATAGCCAAGAATTCGAAGCAACCTAAATGTCCATCGGTAGATGAATGGATAAAGAAGATGTGGTACATATACACAATGGAATACTACTCAGCCATAAGAAGAGGGCAAATCCTACCATTTGCAGCAACATGAATGGAGTTGGAGGGTATTATGCTCAGTGAAATAAGCCAAGCGGAGAAAGAGAAATACCAAATGATTTCACTCATAAAAAAAGAAAGAAAAAAAAGAATAAAATACCTAGGAATAAACCTAACCAAAAAAGTGAAAAACTTGTAGTTTGAAAACTATAATACCCTGATGAGAGAAATTAAAGAAGACACAGATAAATGGAAATCTATCCCATGCTCATGGATAGGAAGAATTAATATAATCAAAATGGCCATCCTGCCCAAAGGAATTCACAGATTCAATACAATCCTTATCAAAATACCAATAGTATTTTTCAATCAATTAGAGAAAATCAGTTTAAACTTCATCTGGAACCACAAAAGACCCTGAATAGTCAAAGCAATCCTGAGAAAGAACAAAGCTGGGGGTATTATACTCATTGACTTCAAGCCATACTACAAAGCTACAGTAATCAAAGCAGTATGGTGCTGACACAAGAACAGACACATAGATCAATGGAACAGAATAGAGATCCCAGATATAAATCCAAGCATATATGGTCAGTTAGTATACAATAAAGGAGTCATGAATATACAATGGAGAAAAGACAGCCTCTTGAATAACTCGTTTTGAGAAAACTGTACAGCAACATGCAAGAGAATGAAACTGGATTACTGACTAACTCCATTCACAAAAGTAAACCCAAAGTGAATTAAAGATCTAAATGTAAGGCATGAAATCATAAAACTCTTAGGGGGAAGCATAGGCAAAAATCTCTTGAACATAAGAATGAACAATTTTTCCTGGACACATCTTCTCAGGCAAGGGATACAAAAGCAAAAATAAACAAATGGAACTACATCAAACTAGAAAGCTTCTGTACAGCAAAGGACACCATAAATAGAACAAAAAGGCAACCTATAATGTGGGAGAATAGATTCATAAATGATTTATCTGATAAGTGGTTAACACCCAAAATGTATAAAGAACTCATATGCTTCAACACCAAAAAAAGCAAATAATCCTATTAAAAAATGGGTAGAGGGCCTGAACAGACGTTTTTTCCAAAGAAGAAATATAGATGGCCATCAGGCACATGAAAAGATGCTCCACATCCTAATCAGGGAAATGGAAATCAGAGCCACTATGAGATATCACCTCATACCATTAGAGGACCACTATTCCAAAAGACAAGAAATAACAAGTGTTGGTGAGGATGTGGAGAAAAGGGAACCCTCCTACATTGCTGGTGGGACTGTAAATTGGTACAACTGCTGTGGAAAGCAGTACAGAGGTTCCTCAAAAAACTAAAAATAGAAATACCATTGGAACCAGTAATTCCACTTCTAAGAATTTACCCAAAGAAACAAAATCCCTCATTTGGAAAGATATATGCTCCCCTATGTTATCACTGTATTATTTACAACAGCCAAGATTCTCAATCATAATTTAAGTTGGTCACACGGATAGTAGTAGAATTTAGCCAATGATTTGTAACATCTTCCTTTGTTGACAGTAACTGCACTAGTGGGGGTGAGGATATAATAATATGGGTAACTGTTGAACCACTCTGTTGTATATTTAAAACCAATATAAGATTATATATCAATGATAGTAAAAAAAAAGGAAATTAAAACATTTTCTCATTATAAAAAAATGAATTCACCAAAAAAAAAGCTATCAAATCATGGAAAGACACAGATGAAGCTTAATGCATATACTAGGGAAAAGCAGGCAGTCTGTAAAGGGTACATACTCTGTTTTTAATTGTATGACATTCTGGAAAGTGTCAAAATAATAGAGATAGTAAAACCATCAGTGTTTGCCAGGCATTAGGAGGAAGGAATGATGAATAGGTAAAGCACAGGGGATTTTTAGGGCAGTGAATTCATTCTGTATTATACTTCAACAGTGGATACATGGTATTACGCATTTGTCAAAACCCCTAGAACTGTACAACACAGACTGAATCTTCATATAAACTATGGACTTTAAGTAATAATGATTTGTCAATATCGACTCATTAATTATAACAAACATAACAAACTAATGTGAGATTTTAATAATAGGATAAATGTCTCTATGTGTGGGGGGATATATAGGGGAAATTTCTGCACACTCTACTCAATAGTTCTGTTTCACACCCACTAAGATGGCTGTAATTAAAAAGACATAAATACAGGTATTGGTGAGGATGTGAAAAAATGGGATACCTCATATACTGATCGTGGGAATGTAAAATGGTGCAGCCACTTTAGAAAAGTGTGACAGGTCCTTATATCATTAATCACAGTCACAATATGACCCAGCAATTCCACTCCTATTGATATAGCCAAGAGAACTGGAAATAAATTCACTAAAAAACTTGTTCACAAATGCTCATAGCAGCATTGTTCATAATAGCCAATGGTGGAAACAAACCAAATGTCCATCAACTACTGAAGAATGGATAAGCAAAATTGGTTTATCTGTACAATGGAGCATTATTTTGGCCATGGAACGGAAAGAAGTATAGATGCATCCCGCAACATGGATTGACCTTGAAAATACGCTAAATGAAAGAAGTCACTCAAAAAGACCACAAATTGTATGATTCCATGTATTTGATCAATAGCATGAATGCACCCTCAGATTGTCTGACGTTAGCTGTGTTCACACAAAACAATGAGAAGTCATCCAAAGTTTGAACGTTATTGACAGGCAGTTAAATTGAACTATTCTGTCTTGAAATACCTCTTGCCTTTCCTACTGTTCACCCTCACCCCTCTTTGTTAGCTCTTCTTTCTCCTCCCGCTCCTAACTACAGATCTTCCCCCATGGTTCAGTCCTTATTCCCTGGGATGGATGTGAATTTAGGGGGGTGGGGCAAGGGAAGGCTGTGGTGTCTGAATACTGGTCTCCCCAAAAGATATGTCCTTGTCCTTATCCCCAGAACCTGTGAATATTACCTTATATGGAAAAAGAGTGTATATTAATATGATATGGCATTAGTTGTGATTATGTTAAGGACCTCAGAGGAGGAATTTATCCTGGATTCTCTGGGTGGTCCCTAAAAGCAATCACCCTTATCTTGATAAGATAGATGCAGAACGTTTTGAGAGGAGGCAATGTAACCACAGAGAAGCAGAGGGGGCAAAGATTGGAGTGATGTGGTCACAAACCAAGGGACTTCTGGAGCCACCAAAAGTTGGAAGAGGCAAGGAATGATCCTCCCTTAGAACCTTAAAGAGAGCAACCCTGTTAGCACCTTGATTTTGGACTTCTGCCATCCAGAACTGTGAGATAATAAATTCATATTGCTTCAAGCCACCCAGTTTGTGGTAATTTGTAACAACCACCACAGGGGAACTAATATACTGCCTTTTTGATTTCTATGAAATCATTACCTTGCTTACTAAGTCATAGCCTGTGGGCCCTAAATCTCCAGAAGCCAGCAGAATTATTGCAAGCCTGGTGTTAGATCATATATATCTTGCATATAAATCCAGCATTATTTTTTCAAATACATTCATATATGGTGTTTTAATATGATGTTAACTCATAAAGTATTACTAAGGTCATATTTCTGTCATTATATAATGTCTCAAATACTGGATATTAAAAGTAATACTATTATGTAAGTTTATAAATACATTTTTTATTTAATTTGTATTGTGGTAAAACAAACATAACAAAATTTATCATTTAAACCATTTTAAAATGTACAATTCAGGAGCATTAATTAAATTCACAATGTAGTGCAAACATCACCACTATCTAGTTCCGGTACTTTCTCATCATCCCAAAAGGAATTCCTTACACATTAAGCAATCACTCCACAGTACTGCCCTCCCTCCAACCCCTGGCAACCACCAACCTGTGTTCTATCTCTATGGATTTGCTTATTCCAGATAATTCATTTAAATGGAATTATATAATATGTGTCTTTTTGTGCCTGGCTTCTTTTACTTAGCATAATGTTTCCAAGGTTCATCCATGTTGCAGCACGCATCAGTAGCCCATTCCTTTTCATGGGTGAATAATAGTCCAGTGTATG
The DNA here is from genome assembly GCF_030020395.1 of Manis pentadactyla. Lineage (NCBI taxonomy): Eukaryota > Metazoa > Chordata > Mammalia > Pholidota > Manidae > Manis > Manis pentadactyla. The sequence goes on along the minus strand of NC_080038.1, from coordinate 115,593,706 downwards.
AATATACCATCTTAGTTTATTCATTCATCCTCTGGTGGATGTTTGGGTTGTGTCCATGTTTTCACTATTGTGAATAGTGCTGCTATGAACATGGGTGTACATGATTTCAATTTTGTTTGAACACCTGCTCTCAATTCTTTTGGGTGTTTATCTAGAAGTAGAATAGATGTTTTTTGGTAATTCTACATTTAAATTGTTGAGAAACTGCCAAACTGTTTTCCACAGTAGCTGGTCCATTTCACATTCCCACCAGCAATGTACTAGGGTCCCAATTTCTCCACATCCTCAACAACACTTATTATTTTCTGTGTTTTTTTATAGCAGCCATCCTAATGGGTATGAATGGTGTCTCATTGTGTTTTGATCTGCATTTCCCTAATGATTAATGATGTTGAACATCTTTTCATGCACTCATTGGACATTTATATATCTTCTTCAGAGAAATGTATTTTCAAGTCCTATGCCCACATTTTAATTGTGTTGTTTCATTTTTTGTTGTTGAATTATAGGAGGTCTTAATATATTCTGGATACTAGACTAATCAGATACATGATTTGCAAATATTTTCTCCCATTCTGTGGCTTGCCTTTCACTCTCTTGATAGTGTTATTTGATGCAGACAAGTTTCTAATTTTAATGAAATCCATTTTATTTTTTTCTGTTGTCTATTGTGCATTTGGTGTCATATCTAAGAAATCATTGTCAAATCCAAAATCATGAAGTTTTATCTGTTTCCTTCTAAAAGTTTTGTAGTATTAGCTCTTATATTTAGATCTTTGATTCATTTAGAGTTCATTTTAGTATCTAGTGTGAGGTAAGGGTACAACATCAATTCTTTGCAGGTGGATATCCTGTTGTCCCATTCTTTTATATTTGATATGAGAAAGGGGTCCTTAAAGAAATAATATGTTCAATGATATTCACTGTAGTATTTCCCATAGTGGCAAAAAACTAGAAACACACCCTTACAATGTAATATTATGTAGAAATAAAAATAATATTGTTGGTAAGTATTCGTTGTAATGAAAAGTTCATAAAAATATCATTAAATGAAAATTGAAAGATGTGGTAATTGCATATATATAGCTTATATGTATATAATTGTATATAGTTATATATTGTAATACATATGTATAATATATATAATTATATATGCATGAAAATATTTTCTGAGAGGGACACCAAGGAGCTAATTGTGCCTATCTGGTGGTAGTGTTGTGTGCATTTTTAATTTTCTTCTTTTTTTTATATTTATTTTCTAAAATTTGTATAGAATGAACAAATTGCTTTTTTTCAGGAAGATTGCTTTTCTAATTTTCCAAAAAGTTGTCTTACTAGTAATAAGTAGTCTTCATTTTCAAAAAGGTCAGAAATGATTGTTCAAGTCTGTTTGGGCCTCTGGAACCAACCAATTTTATGCTCTGTTAGCTGAATTCCCTATCCTTGGCATTTTGCCTATCTGATCTCTAATTTCTCTCTGATACTTTCCATTAAAGCAGGCTATATTTTCAAGTCAAGTCATTCTACTACATAGTTTTTGTCTATTGAACTTATCCATCAAAAGAGATGTGGGGGTGAGGTGTGGCTGTAGCAGTGATCATCCCCCAGCCTAGATTAGCCCTCATTTCTATCCTGAGTCTGTGGTTAAATTTGTCAGATTAGTCTTTATTCTGAGCACACCTTCAAAAACTGTAATTATGACTAGTGACTTGTGGAGACATTTCAGAAACTTGCATATGCTGAGAGGCAAGAACAGAAATGAGGAATAAGTGACCCACCAAGATCTCCGTTTCTGATTAAAATGCATGTATGAGATCCAACATACATAGCAGTAGCAGTTGCTCTCTAACCTAGCAAACTTCTGTGCTTGCTACTTTTATGAATGCTGATTATGAAATTTTATTGCTTGATCTGCTCGCCCTTAAGCAGATCTGCTCAAATATTTGGATGTAGCAGGCTGATCTGCAACCAACATTTAGATATTTTTCTTCTTTGAATTTAATGGATTCCAGGAGGCCTGATCTCTTGCCAGTGTTTTCTTTGTGATTCCATCCAGTGACTATGAGGCAGACACAAAGTCAATTTCTCAGAACCTCTCTCTCTCTTTCTGCCTCTCTCTTCTTCCCTCCCTCCCTCCCTCTAAACTCATTCTGTGTCAAAAAGCTTCTATTAATAGCATGGGCCTAGAAATTGAATGGTGTGTAATTTTTCTTTATTAAAAGAGATGTGTTTTTCTGAAATAATATCTCTACTATTTGAATGCATAGTTGGTATGAAATTCAGTCAAAGTACAGTAATCAGCAGTTTGTATCTATTAACCCCTTTTTCATTTTTTTTCCTTCTGGATTGCCACAGACTTCTTCCTGTTATTCACATCTGTCAGAATCTTAGTCACAACATTTCTAGTTCCTTTTTAGCTTAAGCTCTTTTCAGTCAGTATCGAGTTAAATCATTTGAAGTAAGCAAGATCATCTTTGATATCTGATCCTAATTGAACTCAAACTTTGTGTACAGTTTATACTCTTCATTTAAAGGGCTTCATATTCCCTGAAATCCACAACCTTTAGGGAGTTTTAACTCAAGAACCATTTTATAGTGTTTTCTACTCTGATTTTTCTCCTGTGCCTGCTTGACAAATATAGACATAATGTCTGTGTCCCTGTGGACATTTTCCCCTGAAATGGTATTTCTTTCTCCTTTAGAAAAGAATCTAATACTTTTCATTGAGTTTCAGTGTATTTGGCACATGTGGACGCTAATAAATCATAAAAAGAGAGCCTGATTCTCCTAAGAAAGGAAGTTTGTCATATGCCTGTGGAAAAATACTAAGGGCATTTCTCCATGAGGTTTATTAGATTCAAGAGGAGAATCATTTTTCCTCATATTTCCCAGTCCTGTAGATTTTGTGGAGCCACCTTGCCAGTGTATTTACACCATGCAATTCAGGTAGAAGTGTAAGGCCATGATGGGGTTCTGACTAGAGAAAATCTTAACACGTGGCAATCTTACAGTCTTCATCTTAGAAGATCACATCCTCTTGAAACAGTGTTCCCTTGGTTTCTGGGACAGACCCCTCTTTCAGTGTCCTGCCTGTTATCTGGTCACTCCTCTGGCATCTTTTTTGGCTCCTCCACTTTTGACTACACATTAAATGTTGGAGATCCTCAGGGTATGGCCTTTTCTCCTTAAATTATGTCATTCATTCATTCCCAGGGTTTCAGTTAGGTACCAGTGACACCATTGTGGATTTTTATTCTGAACTTAAACCCTGCCTACTGCAGGTATCTGCTAGGCATCAAAAACTGAACAGAACAAAAAGTATATTCAAGATGTATACCACCTTTCTCAAAGTCCTGTTTCTCTTTCAGTTCTCTGCATTTCAGTTAAAGGTACCATTATCCACCCAACTATTCAAGTCAGAAATCCAGAAGTCAGCTTCGGCATTAGAGTCTCTCTTCTGCAATCAATTAATCACTAAATCCTCTTGATTCCAAGTCTGACATGCCCCCCAAATCTGTCCACTTCTCCCCAGCTCCATTACCAGGACTTAGGGTAAGCTGACAGGTATTGCTCCCTCTGCCTCTAGCCTTGCCCAATCCATTTTGCACACTGTACATCTGGTGACCTTTTAAACACATGAATCAGATTGCATCGCTCTTGAACATGAAAACCATTCAGTGATTTCCAATGGCTCTTAGGGTGAAGCCCAAATTCTCACCCTTACTCACTATCCTTGAACTATTTCTGGCCTTCTTTTACATCCACCAACATGCGAAGTTCCTTACCATCTCAGATCCTCTATACATGTTTTTCTATTTGAAATATCCTGCAACACCCTCTCCCTGCATTCCCAGTTTAATTTTCAAATGAATGAATGCCACTAGAACTGACATTATGGAAACTATGGATGGTAGCACTTAGGAAATCCTTTGGTTTACCTAATAGCAAACACACCAAACAGAAAAACATACAAATCCTGTATGAAGTCCTTCCTGTTAGGCCTGCCGACCTTAGTATGAATCAATATAATCAAACTTTGTTGTTCTTTTTAGTACAATACTCTCTTCTATAGAAAGAAATGAATAAGTAAAAAAGATGTTTTTGCAGTGTCCAGATGGTTATGGCTAACGTGTTGTAGGAAAAATGGAAGTGTTATTCTGTCATCATGGAGATATAGTCCAGATTTCTGACTGAAAGTTTCCATTTTTATCTAAATATTTGTGGTTGTCTGTACACATTATCTGCTTTATGAAGCTACCCACTTATTTTCAGGAATCTTTAAAGTATGGTACTTATATTATCAAACAAGATTCCTGTGGATCTAAGCCATCTGTGAAGCTAAAGATGAAAGAATTATTTTGATAATAACATCTGAATAAGATTCCTTAAAATTACATTCAGTGGCAATATAGGACATCAGAAAAGGTAAACAGTGACATTAGACTTGAGTTGGATGGTCAGTGGCTCACTAATTTTCTCTTTCCAATATTATTTACATTTTATACATGTATTTTAAAAGATAAATGACCTTTTCTTTGTGTTTAACTATATATATTTCTTTGTCTAGTGATACAGAAAGGATATTGGCAATGGGAAATGTTAGAATAATGCCCCATCTTATTCAATTTTACCCCTAGATTGCTCAGAGTTTAAAATAAATAAGAGGCAAATTGTCCTAGGCATGTACAGGACACTGTCCAAGGCCTGTCTCCTACTGTAACAGGTGTGCTTTCAATGGCCTTTTATTGCTCTTTTTCTCCCCCTCCTGTTCTGTTATCCCCTAGAGTCAACAGCTGTGACTACTGTTTGGTCTCTATAGCACCCAGATTCCTTTCTCCTGCAGTCTTTCAGCAATCTCATTTTCCTAATGACTTTGTTTATCTGCTATTGATTATGCTGCAATGTATATTGCAGTGGCTATTAGACTTTGAAGCTGTAGTTAATCTAGTTTGAATACACATAACTCCATAAATTTGTGTAGATTATACAGAAGCTAACTCTTTCTGGGCATAGCCTAGAAACACCTTGGCTAGCTATGTCATACATGAAAGCCCCATGCCTCCTAGTTGGGAATGACCCAGGAACCCAAAGTTAAGTAAGTACCCGAAGCCTTCCTTAGGCTAGACATATATTCTCCATCCATACATTCATCCCTTACTCCTTCAAAAACCATTTATTGAACAGCTACCTATGCAAGCCCCTGTACCAGGCAATGGAGATACAGAGATGAGTAAGATACAGTTCCCTGCCCATAAGGCTTAAGAGTCTTATGGTATAGAAAGACACAAACATAGCTACTATGAAATATGGTTAATAAGGATGGAGGAGAGCTGTAGGGTCACGAAAGAAAGATACTTTAGTGTCAGGAAAGCTTCCCAGAGGAAGTGGCATCTAAACGGGGATCTAAAGGCTTTATAGGATTTAGCCTCACTAAGAACTACAAAATAGCCATCTCAGGCAGAGAAGCCAGTGTTTACAAAGGCACAAAACCTTGAGATAACATAGTTTATTGGGTGAATTCTCAGTAATTCCTCATGTCTGGAACATAACATTCATGGGTAGGGAGAGGAGCATAGTAAAAGAAGCCTGAGGAAGAAAACAGGGACAACTTAGCTAGACTGAGAATCATGAGCTTTATCATTTAGAGCATGGGGATCCACAAAATGTTTTTAATAGTGTCTTGAATGGGCACCTGGGTACAATATGGAAAAATAGGAAAGGGTCATTGCTGGATACTATTGTAATAATCAAGGTGAGAGATCATAACAAACTGAACTAAAACACTGGTTGGAGAAGATATATTCGAGTAATATATGGAAGCTGAATTGCCAGTACAGGTAATTATATAGTTATGATTCAACATGCAAAGCACTCTGTCTTGCCAATGGGTTTCAGCCCCGGACAAGTTCACTATGGATTCAACGAGACTGAAAAAATAACAGTGGAACACTCTTGGGGTGAAAGGGTTTATACCCAACTTTATTCCCATGGTGGCAGGTCAATCACTAGAATCCTGTCCACTCAGAGCGAGTCTGCATGCAGCAAGCCGGTCTCTGCCTCTAGGCCTCTCTGCCTCCACAGCCGTCTCAGTCTCTGTCCTCAGTGCTGCCACCACTCCAGTCTCTGCTCTCCTGCAGCATTGCAGCCCAGAGCACGCAGAGCTCTTTATATACAGTCAATAACAGCCTATTGCCCACAGTATGTAGTCAGCAAGCCGACCAGGGCCATTTGAGAATCCGGGCCATAGGAACCTTCACTTTCTCCACACACTGTAATAACCATAAATACAGAATACTATCAAAAAGAGAAAGGAAACATTTTTTGTCTGCAAGGGTTGGGGGAGACTAATGAAAAGATGAGCTTTGGTTATCCCAGGCAGAAGAATTAACATGTGCAATGGCACAAACAAGTGAAAGCAATTGTGTGTTCAGTAAATGGCTTCAGGTGTGTGTGTGTGTGTTTTCAGCAACAGAGCACTTTATCCCAAATAAATCTTTCTCTAAACCTTAATGTTTAAAATAGACGTGATGAACCAATGCCTCAGGTAGGTTAAATATTTTGGCAAAATGTCATTGTTTGCAGAACTCTGGAGCACCCTGCCCTTTGAGTACCTATGGAGCCCAATTGAAAAATGGGGTAGGACTTTATCTACTAAAGTCCAAATCACTGAACTAGGCTAGAAGTGGGTCCTAAGAAATTACATGAGCTGACTCTTATCAGTCCATTGTTTCCTGAATCTAAGCTGTGTGCCATATGCTACCTAAAATGCTTCAGAGAGATTTATTTAACTCCTGCAGTTAGGGAGAATCTGGGAAATCAGGTAAACAGGTAACTTTATTTGCGGCCTTCATCAAAAGAGAGTTTTATGTACTGAGTTCCTTTATCCAAAGGGCCAAAAGCACTTCTGAAATCTCCCACCATCCTCCCTTCCAGCCTTTGTACCAGACTTCTACAATTTAGTGTGAACACAACTAAATGAATTCCTTGTCCCAAGGACATGAGCAATGTATGCTTGGTGAGTTCAGGATTGAGTATATGAGTTTTGGGGTCCCATATCACAATGACTCAACATTGACTCTTTTTTCAAAAAATGTGATAGCGTCTGGATGGGGTCAATAGGCATAACGCCTTCCTCCTTTCTCCAATTCCCTGCTTTTCACATTATTCTGTTCTTTGGGTCAATGTTGTTCAAACTGGGCACACATACTCCTGGGATGCATGAAGACTCTAAAGAGATATATAAGCAGGTTTTGTCTGTGTGTCTGTTTGTGGGGAAGTTGGGGTTCCTATAGCCAGGATCCTCACTGAACTTAAACCACCTGATGATGTAACTGGCCTGTTGCTGGGCTACTGCTTCCACACCTTTAGGCAATAAGTTATTATTGCGCTATATAGAGAGCTCGGCCCAGTGCTCTGGGCGGAGGCAGAGATGCTAGTGCTCCACCTACCACCAGGAGAACAAGCTGGGTAATAAACCCTTTCACTCCAAGAACGTTTTGCTATCAATTTCTTTGGTCACATTGAATCCATAGCGAACTTGCCTGGGGCTGAAACCCATTGGCAAGACAATTGGTGAAAGTCGGCAGGGTTCACTGTTGACCAAGGAAAAAGACAGGCTGCCCTTATGGGAGGGGTGCTTCAGCGGGCTGCCCCTGTGAATGGGGAGACAGTGGATCGTCCCCCAGTGGGTATGTGGTCTGAGGTGGCTTGCTTCCTAGAGGACTGGGCCCCATCCCAGGACTGGAGGCAAGTGGAGGTGACACCTAAGGCAGTAGGGGTGGCCCTTGGTATAGTAAGCAGATCCTTTGAGAAGCAGAATGCCCGTGAGGCAGCGGGGACTGTGGGTTGGCTGCTTCTCACAGTCTTAAAAAGGTCTATAGAGGAAACCCAAGAAATGGCGGCGTGAGAACACGAGCTGCAAACTTCAGTAGATTCCCTGAGGAGAGAAGTGGCATTGTTGCAAGAGGCAGTATGAGTCGCGAGCTGCAGACTTCTGTGGATGCCATGAGGAGGGAAATGGTATTGATGCGGGAGGAGGCCGCACAAGAACGTGAGCTGAAGACTTTTGTGGATTCCCTGAGGAAGGAGATGGCCTTGATGTGAGAGGAGGCGGCACAAGAACGCCAGCAGCAAAGTGTCTCACAATTGATCTTCTTTCTCTGGGGAATTGCCCTGAGCTGTCAGGAGCTACTTCTCCAGGAAAGTTGTGTCCTAGGTTGGGGGTGGCCCATAAATTCTGAACCACTGATAGAGGTATAAAAGGCTGACTTCTTGACAAAAATAGGGACAGCTCTGCAGTGTGGTTTATGCTCCAGAACCCTAACCCAATGGCTCAAACCAAGGCTAGGCTCATCTTAGACCACACCCTTTCCTGGTTCTCTTGGCTTTTCTGTCCTGTTCCCCTCACTTACTTACTGGTGTTTCCTAAAGAGCATTCGCTCAAAATGTCATTTGCAACCATATCCCTGCTTCTGCAGAATCTGACACAAGAGGGATGAGGCTAATAATGTTCATAAAACACTATAAAGTTAAGCTTAGACAGCACATTCAGCAAACCAACTCACAAGACTAAAATGATCATATGTAACCATGGATGCTCTTTGAAGACAAGGAAAAACTGTTGCAATATTTTAAGTATCAGGTTTTAAGAGCCAGGATTTAGAGAGTGAAAACGACAGAAGAGGTTGAATCTAACACATTTTTTTAAATTGGCAAAATTAAAAATAGTAGCTACCATTTATTGTTTTCTACATGCCTTCATGTAAATCAGGCAACAATACAACTCAGTTATAATCTTAATATAGAGCCCCTTGAGAGCTAGCACCACATCTTTGCACAGTACCTGGCTCACTGTTGAAGCTCGAGCAAAGTCTGTTAATGGAAGAAAGTCGTGTGTCCAAGGGACACCGAGATTTCTAGGTTGGAAGCACAGATGAATACCATCAAGAAAAAGGGAAAGCTGGCAAGATGATGACTTCATTTTTAAATAAGGATTTGCGGTGACCCAAATTAGAGAAACTCATGAAGACTGCTATAGACAGCTGGAAACAAAGGTGTGGCCAAAAAAAGTGAAAGTTCAGGGCCAAACATGTATATTAGGAAGTGGATTTCTGATTACAATGTCATTCATATAAACTCAGTCTTTATAATTCAGCATGAAGCCAGGGCATCTGATCACAGTTTTAAAAATCTAAAAAGAAAATTGCTAAACACAAATGTCTAGCTGCTCTTTCTCCTGAGTGATCTTCTGGAAATTTTACTTAAAGGAAACTTTGGTAAAGGACTTTCAATATAACAAAAGATGCTTCTGTGTAGCAAGCGACTGTGGAAGAAAGTTATTCTTTGATGCCACTGGTATGGAACTTTCCCCTGAGGAGAACTTTTTGTGTCAATTAGCCTGTGGGTTTTCACATACTTTTTTGAAAAACTTAGGTTCCCCAAAAGATATTCAAACCGATACTTTATGAACCAGCCACACACCTGAATTTTTGCACTGAAAAATAAGGTTTGCAATTTGCTACTTGAGGTTTTTTAAAGTAATATTTTTATGGCTAAAAAGCAGTCATTCTCTATAATAGTCCCTTTTCTCTTCTCAGGGTTTGGTCCACTTTTAATGGGCTGAGGACTCAGAGGCTTGTTTCTTTGATCTTATGCACCAGTTACATTATGCACTAAAGATGTGATGACTCATGCCTCCCAAGAACCATCTACATTGTCTAGGCAGCTCCATTTTCTTCTAAGAACAGCAAATGTATGGATGTTGAAGAAAATGCAGGCAATATGGAAGCTGGCTCCTGAGAGATAAAATACAAATGTGCAGACAACCTAGAATTTAAGATGAGTCTGAGTAAGTGTAAACCTTAAGAAGACAAGAAGAAAAAGGACTGAAGTGAGAAGAAGGACAGACTGGAGAAAAAGTAAAATGGAGAAACTGGGCAATTGACTAGAGAGCAGCTCATGTAACCTGACTTAGGCCAAGTTTCCAGGCTAAGGTTTTATTCAGGGGATTTAGAGGAGAGCAGTCCACCTGGGCTGTCAGGGTAATTGCTATGTCATAATTGATTTAGAATCTTAGGCTTACACCTGCAGTCCAGTCACAAAGACCTATTTTTCTGTAGTTACCAGGGGCTTAATAGTTGTCCTGGTTGGCTTGAGGGTAAAGGATGTCAAAACTAAGAAGACAAACTTAAGCTTTGCTCCATATAATCTAGGCTATTATCATTTGTTTCCCTGGGTGTGGTTTGGAACCTGAGATTTTTCACCAAGTGGCTATCCATGCATCCTTTGTGGTGGTATCCAAGTCAATTCTGAGGAGCGGTACTGACATCCAGAAGGGGAAAATCTTCAACCACTGAGGACTGGCGATGAGAAACTGATGACAAAAATGGGGAATATTCTGTTATTTGAGTAGTCCTGGCATTTTGGCCAAAAAAAAAAAGCATGTGAAAAGTCTCAGCCACCTTCTAGTTAACATCTGCAACACTCTGCTCTTTAAAACTGTGAAAATCTCAAATTTTGTGAATAGAATGGAAAAGATGATTAAAATAAGTTTGATATTCACAGAGCAGTTTCTTGAAGTAGTCAAAAGTGCATCCTTAAGAACGACAAAGTCTCTTTCTTGTATTAGCTGCTAATAGCAAACATACACCATTTGGTATCAACTGATACTCTTAAATGAACCCCAGAGAGATAAGCAAGTTAGCTAATTACTGTAAACAATCCCAAAGGAACAAAAACACCATTACTATGGTTTTCAAAGGAATATTATTGGTATACTCAGCTGAACATATATACTCAACAGACTATTTCGTGTGCTTAAATCCATATTCTAGAGGCTGTAGTCACTACTGCCCACTTGTCATATTGTCATGTTTCCTATTAGCAAAATTGTTCACAAGGGGGGGCAGTATATGCAGTAGTTAAAGTCATAAACTTTAACCTTTCAAGGTACAAATCTGGTTTCCATCATTTCCTGGTTGTGTGGCTCTGAGCAAGTCTCTGGATGTCTCTGAGCCTCAATGCTCACAGAGCACACACTGCACAGGGTTATGATGAGAGGTGAATAAGGCTTGGTACATGCCCCCAAATGATAGGTGCTGTGATATGGCAATTATTTCATTCTTCTCATTAAGTGATAGAATCAAATGAAAAAATATCATCTGTTAAAGTCCCTCAAAGAGCCCTATGACTTCCAAGTCCTCTGACATTTCAGCAAGTTTGAGAACTTCCCTTGTAGAGCATAGCCTGTGCCTGGATCCAAGATATTACACCTCAGGAGAAAACTGGACTGAAGGTGAACCTTTGGATGAACAAAAGACATGAAGGGGAGCCTTCGGGGAGAAAAACTACATGAGGAGAGATACTGCTGGGGAGAAAATCTACATCCAAACGTCAGAGGGTTAGGAAGTACAGGATCTTCAGGGAGAGTCAATGTTACTGCATTGCAACTGGGTCTGCATGATCACATTAGCTTTGTAGGAAAGGGAAAAATCTCAAACCAGGGTTTTTCTGGCTTTGTTCCCATGCACTCTCAAGGAACTTCACTCCCCATTCCATAGGCACACATTCCCATATATCCTCTCTCTTGCCCCTGCCTCCCATAAAAAGAAAACAAACTCCAGAAAACCAGTAAGATATCTCACAAGTTCTCTGCAATCTGGTGCTCATGGCCACCACAAGTCTCCCATTTCGCTTCTTCTCATCCAGAGCTTGCTCTGGGTATGTATGCTGTCGTGGCCAATGGCCATCAAAAGCAAGACTCCTATTGATGCTGCCCATGGTGTGACTGGTGGCCAACAGTGTCCAGGCTGGCAGTGCCCTCTAAGGCAGGTGCCATCTTCCCGTGCTGCAGAAGCCAGTCGTGCAGTCTCCCAGGGGGTTGCCATAGTTGTTGGCACTGAGGTTGCTGACATAATGCCATAAAGTTATTTTGTTAGAGATCCTCTGCTATAAGATTCAGGGATGGTTCAGGGGCTGGGCCAGAAGATATCTATCACAGACACTGTGCTGGGCTCATAATCTACCCAAGGCCCCTATACTGGACCAACTGACCTTGAAATAAGTGCTGTGACCCCCTTTTTAACTTTGGATGATTTATTTCCCAGGAGGCTTCTTGATGCTTATACCTTATCAAACCTCCTGGTGTGTGCAGCCAGTCATGTCTGACTTTTAGAGTAAACACCTAAATTGATGAGGAGGTTCTTTATTATGATGAGATGGTGAGAAGAACAGAATAGGGATAGTGAGGTGAAATCCACTGAGCAGTTGGGCTTCTCAGGCATTACTGAATACCTATTGTGTGCTCCATAACAACCTTGCAAGGCTGCCATTATTATACTCACTTTACTGGTATTATACTCCATTTGCTAATGGTCAGTCATTCAAAGGAATAAGAGTAAGGTCACACAGACAGTATGACAAAGTTAGAATTTGAAACCAGGTCTTCCTACTCCAGTTGTCCCTACTTGCCATAGTACTCTGTGCTTCTTCATGTCATAATTATCACTAAGAGTAATTATATTTGGTCCTAGGGAATTAGAACTAAATGTTCAAGAGGATACAAGCACACAGATTCTGCAGCATTATCTCTTTAACAGACTGTGTGCCCCCCTCTAATCTGGGGGTCAGCAAACTACAGCCTGAAGGCCCATAACCTGGTTTTGTAGATGAGGTTATACTGGAACACAGCCATGCTCATCCATTCACTTACATATGGTCTGCAAATGAAGAGATGAGTAGTTGTCACAGAGACCATACACCTGCAAACCTAAAATATTTATTTTCTGGGCCTTGAAGGGAACGTTTGGCAACACCTGCTAATTGCATCAAAATGTCCTATGGGCCTCAGGGGTGCCTTCATTGACAAATGATATTTCCCACCCCCTTTTAAAACCCTAAGGAGGCTGAAGAAGACCTAGTCCTGTGTTTCAGGAGAAACTGTAAACTCCAAGTACCCACAGAGCCCCAGCTCAGGCTGAAGAATGGCACCGTGGTGCACAGGTTCTTAACCTGGGGCTGCCACACACTTGCATAAGTTGATTTTTCTGGGGCAAAGATCTGTAGCTTTTACCATGTCAAAGAATAGTTAGGAAACACTAATTTAATCATTGTCAGAGAGACACATGTTCAAGTCTCACCTCAGGCACTGACCAGGTGTGTGGTTTTGGCCAATTAGTTCAACCCTTGGAGCTTCTCTTTTCTTTTTTGTCAAATTGTGTCTATGGACATCTCCTAGGATCAGGTCATCCCTTCAATGTGTGAATCTACTTGTAACTTTAGATCAGGGACGGGTTCACAGCTTCTGTTCTCCCTCTTTTCCTTAAACCAAACGTGACCACAGAGGATAGAATGTAAGGGGGCCAAGGACAGAAAGAACATGACTAGTTGTAAGACTAAATGAGGAAGAGATTGAAGCTTCTTTCTTTGAATTATGTCCAAAAGTGAAAATAAGTTTTTATTAAACAGTAAAATGACGCCAAGGTACTATTCTTTTCTTTTATTTAACCAAGAAACAGTTTTGCATAGCAGAGTCCGCATGAAACACTCTAGGTCAGCTGGATGCTTTGTTAGAGACCTGAAGACGTAGGATTGGTGCACTGCATTACAAGAGTATTGCAAGGTAATAGTCTATAAATTATATAACTTGTGTGGGCCCATGTTTTACATCAACTTCTGCCTATCCCAGGCCTCCTACCTCTTCTGGGCAGGCTGGAAGCCTCTAGTCCTCCGAGGGCAAATTCTTGTCACATCCAGTGCCATTATCTCAACTCAGGCAAATCACCACTTACAATACACTTTATCTATTGAGCTTCAGAATCCTTCTCAACACCATGCATTTTTTAAGACAGCCATTATTGATTCATTAGACTTGGCACCAAAAACTAAACTTGTTTAGTATCTCTAGTCTCACAGTTGTTATGTTCTTCTTTGCAGGGCACCTTCATGAGAGAATGAAATGGGGCTGATAACCACCCACGCTCTGTTCTTCATGGGCTGGGTCTGTGTTTGAAGCCTGTCTTTTCCAATCACATGTAGGCACTGTTTGGACTAGCAGCAGTTTTGTGTGTGTTAGGGGAATAGGCAGGGTGGGGCACTAAAAACATTCATCTTTGAAGAATGGCTAAGATTTGATTTTTAAATAGGCAATGACCTGTGTGACAACGAGGTTAGTGTGAAAATAGTCTAACTGAGCTAGATGTTGTAAATAGGGCGTGCAAAAGCAGGGTTGTAAAGAACAGGGGTTGGCCCTGCCTAATGGAGATGCTTCCCTAAGTGGTTATTGCTTCTGCCTCTTGACAACTAATTAAAGCCAACTTTGGTTTCTGAGCATGTTCAATGTTGGATGCTTTTCTGTCCAAGAAACTTAATATAATGTAAACCCAACAGCAGTTTTCTATTTACTGGTGCATTTTTGTTATTTGTTAACTTATGTTCTGTATTAAAGAAACACACACATGACATTATAATTTTACACAATAAATTAAGTGCCAAATGATTCATAGTGCCACAGTTCCTCAGGTGAGTCTAATATACATAAACTTGGTTGAAACCCATGGAACCTAAAGAGTAAGTCAACTGGCCTGGAGGGAGAATCAGACCAGAACCTAATGAATCAGCTTTCAGGCTCATTAAATAAGACTGTTCACCTGCCCCTTACCAGTGTATAAGGACATCCTGACATTCCCCATCCTGCAATGAGAAGCTCTAAAAATGGGGATGTGCTGAACTGAAAGTGTCAGCTGACAACATGGCGGACAGGGAAGAGCAAAACTTCAGCCCCAAGGCCATTTGGGGGAGAAACTGTTTAGCACACATGCTCTAGCAAGATTCCAGTAACAAAGACTGCCGGCCACATAGCCCCCTGATGAGAGTTTCATTAAGAAGAGTTGTCATTTTTGTATCACCTGCTCCCCCACCACCCCAACCTTGCTTTCTGTAATCCCCTTCATTGTCACTTGGGTTGCTTTTCTCTTCATCTTCTCTGACTCTATCATTCCTGTCTTACACACAGACTAGAGCTACAAAACACAGCCCAGATGCACATACCTCAAGGAATTATTGAAAAGTAGGATGACTGCTTACAGGTTTTTTCTCCTATTTTTCGTAATGATGTTCAACATTTTCCTGATTATTTTAGCCAAAGCAACACTTATGCAGCATCCTCAGGGAACAGTTTCTAAGGACTCTAGGCTCCCTTTCCTTGGGGGTAACAGCTCAGTACTCGTCATTTTAAAACATGCTTGAAGAGATGGAGAAGTGGAAAGGTGGAAATACAGATGTGATTTGAAAAACCAATGTATGGAGGTTAGGAACATTCACTCGGGTGGCTATTTGGAGAAAACACCTCATATTTGCATAATGCTTTATGGTTTGAAAGGGTCTTTCATGTATATTTGCACTAAACCTTCACAATAACTGATTAGAAAACTAAGTGCACTTTTCCATTATACAGTAGTTGTGCAATGAAGCTGGTATTAGAACTGAAGTCTGGCTCCTTCCTCCATGCTAGACTGCTTTATTGTTTGTTAGGAAACCCTGGGCCATCTTGACATCACAAAGTAAGTTGTGTGTTTTAGAAAAGATTTTATTTGAAAAAAATCCAAAAGTTCATACGGTAACTTTATAAAGAAATTTATGAGACTAAAGGTAACCAGTGGAGCATGCATGATAAAATGCCCATCTCCCTCAAATCTAAAGAAAATGTAGGGCTCTCTTTGTGACCGCTCATACTGTAAATTTAATCATGTTTCAGGCTTTAAAACCTTAGTGGTCAAAAATACAGCAAAGGGACCAAGGGGGAATTTTATTTAAGATTGTCAACTGTCAAAAGCAGCTACAGATGGAGGACTTCTATAGTGCTGCTTCCTCTGTGGGGAAAGATATTTTCATTCCATGCTGGAAGCTGTTCTTTCTCCATCATTCAGATTACTTTATGAGCCATTTGCTTTGCAAGTATTTTTTTTCTTTTAACAGAATGAAATGGTACAAGGTTAAAGCTCATTATCAGATTGGAATGCAGAAACATTGGTTCACAGTCTAAATTTGCCATTGTGGAAACTGTAAAGAAGAATATATATATATATATATAAAGAAGTTTGTTAGCCACTGAAAAATTCTGAAGAGACCTTGATACATTCAAGGCTGTCAATTTAAAAGAAATACTCAACTAAAACCATGCAAATGAAGGAAGACATTTTACATTTCATATTTCTTGAAATTTCAACTATCCACGAAGTTTTAATGCTCAGAAAGGAAAAAATCTCCCTATCTATAAACATCTATGAATATGAAACCACTTAGCAGTCATTTAGCGGAGTAACTAAATATAAACAAAACTTTACTACAGGATATGAGTAGGTGAATGGAACAAATTAACCGATATGAGTGAGTGGGAAAAGAGGCTAGTTGTAAAGAAGGAAAGGAAAGACAATTGTGTAGCACATCACCAACTCGTAGGTCCATATTCTATACAGAATAGTGAGTGCATCCCACATTACTTTTTGTTCTTTTGAAAAAGTGCAAACATATTCAAGGACAAAGTAAAAGATTAATGATTTTAGACTTAACACTAGAATGTGCTAAAGAAACCATCATAAGGAAACAAAAATCACATTGTTGGTAAGCCATATAAACTGACAATTTGGCTATCAGCTTGGTTGAGTATGAAGGGTATGTGTCCTCAAAAGAGAGTCCAAATATTTAGCACTAGAATAAGACTGCAGGTACTTTTTTTTTAAATAGTACTTTAAAGGTCTTTGCAATTACCAGTTTGTAGTCTACCCTGTGAATGCCTTGAAAGTCTAAATCAGAAGCCCATAAAAACTAGTTCTTTGCTTTTAATCATCTGATTTGGAAAAGTACAAAATTCTGTGGGATTTGATTTGATTTTTTAAAATATTCCTAACACACCATGGATAGTTCTATAATGTCAATCGATAATTAAGCCAATTATCTGAAATGATTCAGACAAAAAGTTCACTTTTGCCCACATTTATGAAGTGTTTTACTGTTTTCAATTGCTCAAGTTGCAGCAGCGAGGCAGTTTAAGGTTTTGGTGATAATAAATTTGATCTTAAACTCTTTATGTCTTAGATAATAATTATTAAAAGTGGGACAAGAGTGAAAGCCATCTATTAACAACCTGATTTCTTAAGTGAGGAACTCAAGCCCAGAAAGTTGAAATGACCAGTCCAACATCACAGAACTAAATGCTGGCACAGTTGGGCCACACGTAGGTCTCCAGTTTTGCGGTCTCATGTACTTCTGGTTTCTAGAGACTATCTCAAGTCTTAATTGGTTACTGCCAAAAGTATTTAATGATTTCTGTTTTCTAGAACTTTCTGATTTTAAAGTGATAGCAAGAGCAACAATTCACTGAGTGCCCCCTCTCTGTGCTAGCTGCTTTATATTATTTGGGAGAATTGATATCATGACAATATTGAGTCTTCCAACCAACGAACAATGGTATAAATCTCTCCATTTATTGTTTTAGGCAATATTTATTATCTAGACAATCTTTTGCCAGCTAAGTAAAATTAATTCTCTCTGATAACACTGTTTCCTTGGCCTCAAATTATTTCACCTTTTCAGAACAGTTGCTAGGCCATTTTCTCTCATTTTTTCAGATGTAACCATAACCAGTAAAATTCAGGGAAAATGCAATGTGTTCATTCAAGGGAGGTCTTTCATTTGGCTCATAAATAACATAGAAATGCCATCAAGATAGTTGCATGACATTCACTATGAAAGATTTTCAGGAAAAAATATTATAAGCTGATACTAAATTTCTAACAGCTTTATTAGTATATAATTTGACATTCAATAAACTGAATAAATTTCAACTGTGCAATTTGAAATGTTTTGACATATGTGTATGCACATGAAATCATTACCATAATCAACAGAGTGAACAAGTCTACAATCCCTAGAGTTCCCTTGTGCCCCACTGCACTACTTTCCACATACTCAGTCCCGGCTTCCCACATTCCCCAGGCAAGCACTCATCTGCTTTCAGTCACTATAGATGAGTTTGCATAGTCTAATATTTTACATATACATAGAATTATACAATCTGAACTCTTTTCTTGACTAGTTCATTTCACTCAGCATAATTATTTTCAGACTCATCCAAGTTTTTGCACATATCAAAAGTTCATTTTGTAGGTACATCACAGTTGTTTATCCTTTTCCCTGTTGATGGATATTTGGGATGTTTCCTGTTTGGAGCTATTTCACAAATAAAGATGCTATGGAATATGCTTTAATTTTTCTTGAATAATTGCAAAAGAGTTGAATAGGTGTATCATACAGTTTGTGTAACATTGTAAGAAGCTCCCAAATTGGTTTCCAAAGTGGTTACACCATTTTACATCCCACAAGCAGAATACGAGCATTCCAGTTCCTCTGCATCCTAGCTAAATACTTTGTATGGTCAGTCATTTTCATTTTTGCCATTCTAAGATGTGTAGTAGTATTCTTTTGTGGTTTTAAATTTCATTTCTTCTATTACTAATGATGAGCATCTTTTCATGTGTCCATTTGCCATTCATATATTTTCTTTGGTGAAGTGTCCATTCAGATTTTTCCCTTGTTTAAACAGGGTCGTTCATTTTCTTATTATTCAGTTTTGAGAGTTCTTTACATATTTTGCATGCGAGTCTTTATCATTTGTAATGCAAATATTTTCATCCAGCCAGTGGCTTGTTTTACATATTCTAACAGCATTTTTTGAAGAGTGGAATTTTAAGATTTTGATGAAGTCCAACTTACCAATTGTTTGCTTTATGGATTGTGCTCTTGTTGTCTTATATATAGAATCTTTGTTTAATCCAAGGACACAAAAATTTTCTCCTATATAGTCTGCAAGATGTACATTTAGGTCTGTAGTCCATTTTGAGTTAATTTTCGTGTATGATAAGAGGTATGAACCTATACTCATGTTTCTGCATATGGGTATCTAATTGTTCTAGCACAATTTGTGAAAAAGACTAGCCTTTCTGCATTTAATTGCAATTGATCCACTGCTAAAAATCAGTCATTCCTATATGTGTGGGCTTAGTTCTGAACTCTCTATTGTGTGCCATTGATCTACAAGTTTATAAAGATAAACTAGTATAAAGATTAGTATCAGAAGGTTTTGGTTACTGCAGATTTATAATGAGTTTTAAAAATAGATACTCTTACTCTTTCAACTTTATACTGTTTTTTCAAAGTTCTTTTAACTATTCTAGATCCTTTGTATTTCCATATGAATTTGAATATATATATATATATGGATTTATATATCATTTTGGAGAAAACTGGCAAAATGACAAAATTGAGTCTTCTGATCTACGAATACTGTACATTTATTAATTTATAATTTATTGAATTTCTCTCAGTAATGTTTTATAGTTTTCAGTGTATTGGTCTTGAACATATTTTGTTAGATTTGTTAGATCTATGTATTTCATGGGCTTTTTTGATGTTATTGTCAGTGGCATTATTTTATTTAAATACAATTTCCAGTTATTAGTTGCTAGTATATAGAAAGAATATTGGTGTTTCTATTTTTATCTTGTATCCTGCAACCTTATTAAACTCACTTATTATATCTAGTAGCTTTTTTGGAGATTCCTTAAGATCTTCTTTACAGATGATCATATCATGTATGAATAAAAATGATATTACTTCTTTTCTTACAATTTAAATACCTTTTGTTTCTTGCCTTATTACACTTACTAGAACATCCAGAACAATGT
This sequence comes from Manis pentadactyla, assembly GCF_030020395.1. NCBI lineage: Eukaryota > Metazoa > Chordata > Mammalia > Pholidota > Manidae > Manis > Manis pentadactyla. Next base: position 115,573,967 of record NC_080038.1, on the reverse strand, counting down.
TGATGAAGTGGAAAGAGCAGACTTCCACACCTTGTTCCTGATCTTAAGAGCAAAGCATTCCATTTTTTTACCATTAAGTGCTTTCAATAAGTATGTACCTTTTCAGTTTGAATGTGTTTCATTTCTTTTTGTTGCCCAATTGCTCTGACTAGAACTTTCAGTAAGTTAGAATATGTGGTGTTTATGTTTGAGGAGGTACATTAAGTTAAACCAAGCTAATGAAGTTTTCATGTGAAGCTCTGTCAGGATTTTTTTATTGAAAAGAATATTCTACAATCTGCATATTAATATATATGTGCACGTGTGGGTGAGGATGTGTGCTTAAAATGTTCTCAGAGTTCATGAGTTAAGGATTTTGGACCTGATTAATTTGCTTGGCAAATATTTTTAAATGACTGAAAATATACATGTAGGGCTGACCTCCTAAACTATAACTAGCTTGTCATATATTTTATATTATTACAATTTAGTGTGATTTTACTGTGCATACTTATTGAAATGTTGATACTATTGTCAAATAAGTGTTCTTCACGGTGTGGAAAATTTTTTAATTACTTTAAAAATAACTTTTTATCTGCATGTAAGCATTTATTTCAATTTTGCTTCTGTAATTGAAGCTTCCTTGGATAAAAGACATACTGTATAATGTATATGATATAAAATCACATACAGAAAAATATTTTTTCAATCAACATTAAAGCTTGATCTGAAGTTGTACGTTTACTTATATCAGCATCTGGGAGCATGATATCTTTTTGAGCCTTTGTAGTGTTTGGGAGCTGAACAAAAGATTTAATAATCATAAATAGAAGCCACCAATATTAATATTTTTCCATTAAAGTGTTCCTGAGAGGGCAGATATCCTATATGAAAGTGTGTAAATAGAGTTCTTACTTATTTCTAGAGACAGCTCAGGCATTTATTGCTGTGTGTCCTTCTGCAAATCACTTAACCTCTCTGAACCTCAGTATTTTTCATATGTAAAATAAGTTGTATTACCTACATAAATTACCTCAGTCATTCACAGGGTTTCAAGTAAGTACAGTACACAGAAGTACTCTGTGTGTTTTAACAAAGCATATAAACAAAACATGGGAGTGTGTAAATCACATTTTAAAACTAAAAGGTTAAAGAATTTATAGGAAATGTTTGAAAAGCAGTACTTTTCAAAATATGTTTAAGGTTATGTCATCATCAAGGATATCTGTCATAATACAGTTGAAAGCTGTTTGAAAAGCTGTTTCAGGGTTTCATAGAAAGGTTTTCTCATGACACAATAAAGCAACTAGTGAAATCCATAATATTTCTTAGTTTTCATTAATTTGCCCCTCCCAAAATTGTTAGAAGTTTAGGAAACAACCCATATTATTCATATTCATTTGTACTATTTGTCATAATTAGAGCCTGTCTTCAGGGATAGCCTGAGGTAGAGGGAGCTAATCTCCTTTTGAGATAAGGAGTAACTAAGTAATCCTGGAAGCAGACATCAAGATATTCAAATGTGAAGAAGATGAACTTATTCTGTGTAAAAGTGGTTAAGAACTAAATGCAGAATCATCAACTTTTCAGACTTTTTTTGAACAACCTGATGGAAGTGTTAATTGAACGTTCACTGAAATGACCAGAAAAGGTAAAGCATCTGAGTTCTATTTGGGGAAGTGAAATTCTTTAAAGGAAAACTCCACCTGATGTCTACATTAGAGCTCACTACATATGCACTTTGGATGCTCTCCAAATTCTCATTCAAAGTATTTCTACTTTTTGGACTCAGTTCCTAGACCCCCCTCACCCCACCCCAGCCCCACCTCACTCTGGATGAGACTTGACACTAAAAACAGTAGAGTTGAGACTTATAGTTGAGGCACTTATCTGAATGATTCAACCCAGATCAACAAGCAAAGAGCAATTGAGATGGCAGAAAACAGGAGCCAGAAAGAAGCTTTCTGTTCACTTTTTTTTTGAGGGTACAGGGCTTTAAAATAATGCATTTATGAAGTGAATGGTCTTCTTCACAGAGAATATTTCCATTCATTCAAAGAAGTCTTGTTAGCTGGGGAGACATATAGGAATGAGGAAAGATGAAAAACAGGGGACATAAAGCAAACTTGCCTCCTAAAATTTAACCGTCCCACTGGAATGTTATATAATCAAGCCATGCTCTCTCAGGTTAGGGTTGCGAGATCTTGCATGGGTCACACTTACATAAAAATCATTTGTTTATCTCAAAATCAAATTTAACTAGGCATCCTGTATTTTACTGTATCATTATTTTTGCTAACTCTGGCAACCCTATTAAGGTGTTACCCATCGTGTGCATGGCAGTTAAAATTCCGAATCAGGCGTTATAATTTAACATTCTTTAATGAACGAAGAGTTTTTACACTGCTATGTGAAGAAAAAACTTGGTTTTTCCTTGACCTAAAAAAAGATTTGAAATTTAACTATTCCATCACTTTTCTAAAGGTTTAGGATGGTAATGATTTCATCTACAGAATTTAGAATCTAAGTTCCTATGCAGTATCAATATCAACATAACATTACGTTCTAGGTTTGTAAGTTTTCTGGCTATCCGTGGATTCTCTGCCTTCTCAATCAGGGCCCTATGTCTGTAAATACCAAACTTTCTGTGTCAGTGAGCTTGGGGGGAAAGGGACAGCTCTTTGCTATTAGTCCTGGCTCAGTGAGTACAATGTGGGCTATGTGTCTGCCTCACAGTGGCTGAGCAACAAAGAGTTAAAATCTTTTTCAATATTGCCACTCAAATTGCTGTTTACCATCTAAAGTACAGGGTACAGACTGAGGAGAAAGGGCACAAGGGTCATTATGCTTTGGTGGCAAAAGACCTATGATTGTTTTCATTCTATTCAATGCCAACAAATCATTTATTAAAGGATAAAATTGGAAATTCTCCACTTTGCTCCTTTTGAGGAATGTTTAGGAAAGAAGGCTTTACAGATGGAACGCTTCAGTTGTCAGAGTCTTTTGGTGCCTACAAGGCTGTCCTCATCCAGTGACACTATGGTCATTGTTTAGACAGTTGAATCTCCTTTTTTTCCTTATATTGAGTTGAAATATTTTCAGTCTTGCTGCAGAAACTAAGCTGGCTTCATGAGACTGACATATTTGGTGAGTCACTGAGGGAAACTAATCACATGAGGTTTTCTGCCTGGAGGAGTCTCTCCCTTTTCTGAAGATATATTCTCTATCTTATGTCCCATGTGCACGGCATTTATCCCTTTATGCTGTATGTTATAGCTTGTAGCTTCTCTCTCCTGTTCAGTGACAGACTCTGTGAGATCTCAGTAGGGTCCAGATCAGCTCATCTTTATCCCCTCATCCAGAACTTTACATTGCATATCGTCAGATCTTGATGAGTATTTGTTGAATGAATGAGTGAATGTGTGAACTGTTTTTCTTTTGTACCAACTATAGAACAACTGTACCCAGATATGCAGGGCTTCCAAGAAAATATTGCTGAGAGGAGTTTCTTCTCTTTTGTTAACTCAAAATAAAAGACTTTGCTGTTCTGTCATCCAAAACTACTCGGATGCAGAAAGAGGAGAAAGGTTTTGGCATTTTCCCCACTGACAAAGTCTAAAATCTAAGTAATTCTCAGCAACTGGAACTTCTTTTTTACCCTGTGGGTAAACAGAGAGGTCTGGCTGAGGTGAGAATTGACTGTAAGCTCAGTGTATTCTAGAATCTTAAACTAGGTCTCTTATCATACTCTCAAAGCCACGTGGTGAAAACCCAGCCTGTTTGGGATGTCACCTATCATTAGCTGGATTTTAGGTCAGCATGTTTTTGCATATATGTAGGAAAATTTGAATGTGGTCAGAAGAGGATGACAAACACTAGAGGCCTAGAAAAGTTACTGTGGAATAAGGGGGGAGGAAAATTTTTTTAAAACTTTGACACAATAGTAGGATAAATGCTGGAAAATAAGAAAGTTTAAGCAGGGGCCATGAAAAAAGTGAGAGACTAGTTTAGAGAAATTTGTCTGAGTAGGAGACCAGGGGATATATTCAGTATTAAGGAGGCTAAGGACTGAATTTTTCATTGAGAGATAAGTGGTCCTAAGAAACCTCACTTCCTTAGAAATAAAGGTGAGAGGGAGGGAGAAAACATGAAAGAGAAAGAGAACAAAGGGATGGATGAAAGCAAAAAGGTTAAAACTAGAAAGGAAAAACCGTGGATCCCAGAGGATCAGGGCTAAAGTCATGAGTTGAGGCACTATGTTAAAAAAAAAATCAATTCAGAACTATTGAAATTTGATTAATCAGGTAAAAAAGGATACTTAGGTACCAGTCATTGTACCCAGTTATTTCACTATTATATCTAATTTAACCCTCAAATAACTACTCAAGTAGAAATTTTTATCTCTATTTTCCAGATTTAAAAAAAACCAGTGGCTCATATACATCACATTCAAGATCACACAGATAGTAAGAAATTGAGAGGGAATTCCTACTGAGGAATAATTCAGGTGGTTCCTGACAGATCCATGCTCTTTCCAGTATACTTAGTGAATAGAGTTTGCAACAGGCTGGTTCAAATAACTATGTATGTATTTACTGCTGTATCATCTATCTGTTACCCCCTGAGATTTAATAACACTGGAATGTATTAATTTTGCAATAAATAAAAGCAATGATATACCCTACTGAGGAGAGAAGTCAAAAGGGAAATTAGATGGTTCAGAAGGCACATTTCCCATTTCCTGAGGTTGTGGCAACAGAAGTACATACTTGGACTCCTTCTACCTCCCTTCAACCCCCATAGTTCTCAATCCTCTCATTCTACGAACCAGTTTAATTAAGTCACCTCTTACAGATGTACCCTCACCTCATACCCTAACCTAGTCATGATTCTAAACTGGAAGGTGCGGCCAGTGTGAAGCCTGATGAAAGAACCTGACGACTATTATTCACATCTCTCAGTAAAACTGGGACCACTGAAAGCCTTACAGCTTTGCTCCTTCTGAAATAAGTCTGCCAATAACTTGTACTGTACTCCTACTATAGGCCTTCAATTGATGTCTTGCCTTCTGCCTCCCCTCAACCCCCGACTTAAGTTCTCCTGTGGACTGAATTTCTTGATACTGAACTTTATTTACACTTGTCAACACTGAGTCACTGGTACCCGGTGCCACACTGTCCAGATACTGACCATCACCAGCACTTCCTTTGATTCTATTATTAACAGTAAAACCTATGAAATTTACAAAGCACAGTTACATACGTTATTTCACCTGGATTCCTTACAACCCTGTTTACTTGGGCACATGCATTTCTTATCTTCATTTTAAGGGTAAGAAGCCTAAAGAGTTGTGACTCACTTAAGGACACAAGGATATTAAGTAGCAGAGCCCCTTTTTTCTGATTCATAGGCCAGTGCTCTTTCACCTATGCTCTACTGCATTCTGATTGTCCCTTCTATCTACTGGCTGATACACTGGTTTCAAATCTGTCTTTGACCTCAAGTTCTCACAAACATGCTTTTTGTTCTTTGCCTCCATGGACTTCTTAAAACTAATGTTCTTCCCTAGCCCAGAGATTCTCAAACTTTGAAGTGCACCACAATCACGTGGGATGCTTGTTAAAATGTGGATTCTAAGACTTCAAGCCCAAGGGACCTGATTTACAATGTTTGGAGGGAGGACACAGGAATCTCCATTTTAACGAGTAACCTAAGTGATCACCATACAGGGAGTCCAAAGACCATGCATTGAGAAAGGCTGTTGTTGTAGCTATTCTGAAATAAGGCTACAATCAGATAATCCTCAAACTGAAAATTGCTGGGGGATTCTTCAGTTTGAATGTTGTGTTGCCTTGGGTAACAGAGCTTTTTACACAATGTATAGTGAATAATGTGGAGCATTCAATCAACACAGTTGTTCACTGCAATAAAATGTCAACATTTCAAGTCTATTTTTCAAAAGACTGCTTAAGAATCTCTCTCCACACATGGTCCTGTTTAAAAGGAATTACAGCTGCTCCTGCTTTTGTAACTAACACTTCCAAATCTGTCTATAAAATATTTTAAATGAACAAAGCACAGCTATAGCTATAATGCAGTTGTGTAGAAAAAATCCATTGCCTTCAAAATTATAAGTCCAACTAATTAAAACTAACAAGAAACTTCTACTGAATAATAATGGAATTGTTAAGCATGTAAGCAGTAGAAGAAATTAAATAGAAAAAGCAATAAATTTGGACTATACGAAAATGGAAAAAAAACTGAAGCTCCAAAGCCATTACTAAATAAGAAAACCTTAAAGGCGAGCCACAAACTGGGAAAGATATTTGCAGTAAATATTAAAAAGGGATGATAGATTTGAAATATGAAAAGCTCAAAAAAGTCAAAAAAGGGAGATGGGTAAAGAACAAGAGCAGAGATAAATACACATCTGACAAACTCAAGAATCTTATGTATTTTTTGAATGTTCAATATTTTAAAACACCAGTGATACGTATATATACCATTTGTGTCAATCAAACTAAGAACTGTTAAATGTTTATTTGGGGGAACACGTTCAGTGAAATGGACATGCACACTAGAACATGCTGGTGGGTGGGTAAATTGGTACATTCTTTCAAACAATTAAAAAATTCGTATCACACCTAGTAAGTTTCTTTGTAGTATTCTAGTCTAATGAAACAACCAGAAACTTAGATAAAAATTAAGTGCAGAATCACTTTTAAGATAGAAAAATTGACATTAATTTGAATGTCCAACAGTAAAAGCATGTTATTTGAAATAAACCCATGGTATATTCATATGACAAAAGATTATATAGCAATTTAAGACAGTATTTTCAAATACTTACTGGTACTTGAAAATGTTTCAGATGTAAGGACACTTTGAAAAGCCAAGATACAGCATTTTATACATACTATGTCCCCAATTTTCTTTCAAAATATTTCATATGCACATTAAAAAGCTATACATAAATACATCAAAATGCTAACAGATGTTATCTCGAGGTGTTGAGATTTTTATTCTCAGTACTTTTCTGTACTATCAATTTTCTGCAATGACCATATGTTACTTTTATCATCAGAAAATGCAACAAATGGTATTTCAGAAGTCCCTCTGAAAGTATAACATAAAGAAGGAAAAGCTGCCAACTTAATTAATTTATAGTTTGCAAGTGACAGAGAACACTCACCACTTGTTCCTGGAGCAGGCACTGGAATCCATTTACGGAATGACAGTGACCTTACATTCTCAAGACAACTGCTTATCTGTCTCCCTAATTAAGCGAGGGGATATGGAGTAAAGACAACAGTCTCTGGGAACAGATGTCTGAATGAAGATAAAACAAGTGTCAGGATAAAGTGAAAGGAAAATTTCACTTACAATCCTTAGTCTAAATATATTCTAATTTAGAACTCATAGATTTGTATTCTTTGTACAGTCCAATACACCAATTGATCAACAGGAACACCATTGGTATTTATGAGTGGTGTTTTTTTTTCTTTTAACAGAAAAGGCTTTCCTTCAAGAATTTTACATTGTAATCATCAGAGAAATGTGTTCTTCTTTCCCTGACAATTAGGATGGCTGGGCAGGGGATAATTTGGGTAATTAAAAGACTGAAAAGAAAGATGACACTGGCTAGGATACTTGGCCCAACCCATCAAAGCCCAATTATGCATGAGAAAATACCAAAGAATCTAAGGCATTCATTTTGTATTGATCATACATGACAGACTGATGGGACAGAGATAATTTTAATACATTACTTACTAGCTAAATATCCACCTAGCACCCACTTTTTTCTTCATATTAAAATTAGCACAGAACATGGTTGCTTCTTGGTTGCTGGGCAAACAAAAATAAAGTGGGGATCACTTCAAGTAATTTGGAAGGGAGGTAGAGGCAAGATTTTTCTCCCAGCTCCATAAGATGTCATTACCTGAGCATTCCCAAACTCAAAAAGTAGGGAATTAGACCAGAGGAGTTCAGTTCTCATATTAAAAAGAATAGGTTCAAAATTGAGGGATTTCACAGGTTGATGCACTATATCTAATTTATGACACCTCTGCCCAGGGCTAGACATTGTCAACCAACACACTGGATAGCCACTGTACACAATGTGATTTGAAATGTATTTTAAGGATTATGCATTCAAATTGCTCCTCTCCTACCAACCTCAAACAGGTTGACAAAAGGCAATATACCATCATTTGCCAGGACATTTTTATTATAGCTGGACTGAGACACTGATTGGGAGGGATAGTGAGGAGTTAGCTAATAACACATTAGTGGAGTTGAGTTTATCTAATTCAAACCTATCCTTTGGCACTTAGGAAAAGAAAGCAGAGACTGAGAGAATACGTGGAAAGACAGACATTGTAAGGACCCTGTGAAGTGGAGGAGGAGAGTTACTCAAACAAAGAAAAACAAAAAGAATGGGTGAAAGAGCCCTAAAGATGGATTTTGCCTACACTAATTCAGCAGACATTTATTGTGCCCTGGCAGGCACTGTGTTGGTGCTGCATATACAAGGAAAGGGGCCTTCTCTTAAAATTTCATGGTCTAGTGGGGAACATAGATATGTGAATTAAATAGTATAGTCAGATCCTACATTCTAGTAAAAGCTCTGGTTGACAACTCAGTCTCTTCTTCATCTTTCATCAAACATTTATTTACTTTATTATGATGTACCTGAGACTTAGAAAATAGGGACAAAAAGTCCAGTGACGTGGAATCATTGCCCTTAAGGAGCTTCCTTACTCTACTTGGGAAAATAAACAAATCAGCTATGACAACACAATGCTCTGAGAGCTAGGTATAAGATGCTACAAGAATGCAGAGATAGAAGCTCTGCCTGGAGGGCTGGAGAAGTCATCTCCAAAGACATGTCATTTGATATGAGACTTGAAGGAGTCAATTGGTTAGGAATTTGCTAGGTTAAAAATGAACTTGAAAGCAGACCTTACAGAATGACAGGATAAATGATAAGAGGTATTATTTCCCAATATGTATATATGTTATATCTGATACTTCATTCAATAACAATTACTTGAGCACATGCTAGATACCTAAGCACTAAGCTGGACTGCTAATTCTCTGAATTTTCATAAGAGAATACTAAGGCATACAGTCTAAGTGATTTCCCCAAAGCCACCAGATAGTAAGAGACAGATTCAAATCAAGTTCTGATTCTCTCCTAAACACACGTGCTTTCCATTCCACTCCCCAAACTGGATTGTATAGGTATACAGGCATACTTGGGAAATGATGAAATATCTGGTTTGGCTAGAATATAAGGGAATGTGAGGAATGGGTGGGAAGTGGCAGCAGAAAATCTCTGGAATGTTTCACTAATTTGCATGTTAAGGTTTACATATCTGATCATTTGCATTTCATTTTAGAAAAAGAGAAAGAATTCCTTTTCTATGCATTTCCAAGATCCTGGACCAGGTACAGTAATAACTTTCTAATGTTTTTAGAAACTTTTGACCCCACAATGCTGAGGGGGGTAAAAAACAAAAAGAAATTAAAATTGATTCTGAATGCAATCATTTTTTACTTGTAATTACTTTAAAATACCATGAATATTTATCACTCAGCTTTCCAGACAATATGCCAGAACCCAGGCAATGACAAGGGGACAGTTATCTGAAGCAAACATGGAGAAGAGTACCAAATAAAAATGACAACCCTCATGCTGCATCATAACTATATCATGCATATGTAGTTTCATATCTTCATATTCCAAAATAATTGCCAAAATCTGCATATACCTTGAAAACTCATTTCTTATAAAATTACATCTCATTAAATGATCTAATATATGTTTAGTATTACACAATAAAAGAAAGTGTTTGGCAGTAAATATTAATTGTTGCATAGTGCAAACCAATAGTTATTTCCTGAGATTTCTATTAAGCCTACAGGGCACTAATTGAAATGACCCATCTGAGTGATCATGGAAAATAATTATACCCTCTGCTGGGATTTAAGATGTTGGCTTTAAGTTTTTAGATGTTAATGTTTAAGCATATACTTGATCTCCGTGGAGCACCAAAGCATTATAATTAATTTAATGGCTTTTAGTAAGAATAACTGAAAATGTAGAAATTAGCTCTGAGCCTGGCACTTTCATTTTATACAACTTTAAATAATTGAAACCCTGCTAATGCTTATGCACTTCTTGAATTTATGCAATACTTTATTCTTTCATACACATTGTTATAAAGTATGTATCCATTTCCCTTTTAGAAACTGAATTTGTATTTCTAATCATTTATAAAATGTTATGAGACATTTGGAAAAAATTATAGTACTACTGATAAGCATTCAATTAGCCCAATTTCCTGACCTGCACTTTGGAGGCTGAGCTATTCCAAACCTTAAGAGGACTTTCTTTCCTCCACAAAAAAAAAGATTGGGTTGTATAAATATAAATGCAGATATTGATTCATTTTTGAAAAATGTATATTTAGTTCAAAATGGAAAATAAGGCATAGGAAAGACCTTCATGTTCTGAATGATTTCTCATAAAAAGAATGATAAATGCTATTATTTCAAATATTCCAAGACAAATTTTAAAGAAGAGAGACTCCTGGACAACCGGATCCAGTCCTGTACATCTGTTCAGTGCATCTGGGGAGCTCCAACACATACTCATATATTGCTGGGAGGTAGGAGAGGCTGGTATTCGTGTTGGGGTTTAAAGGAAGTACTGCCCGTCCTCTGCAATCTCTTACCTGGGCCTCTCTCCTTCGTGGATTGTCTGCTCTGTTAAAAGTTGTACCTTACACTGATCCAGAATATTATGCCATTTTAATGAGCAGTACTGCTTCAATCAGGTAAAAAAGAAATGGGAAAGGATAAATAAAGCTTCTCAGATTTGATGAAGAGAAAGGGCTTCATCCTCCTTTAACAGAAGAGAAAGAATTTTGTATCCTCAACACTAAGGTTAGGGAGAAAGGAGAATTAAGGAAGCAAACTAACTAGATGATTCCATTATGTGGCAGAATGACCTGACAAGTGACCTCTTTGCAGACATTGAATTGCTCCTAATGATGTAAATAATTTACTCAGGCTTCTTAAGGAATAGTGCAGTGACTTTCATGCCTCTTAGAATCAGAATAATTAGAGAGCAGACTTAAATAGCAGCCTGATTAAGGGATCTTTGCATTTGTTTGCTCTGGAAAGGACACTGTCTCAGAAACTAGAAAATCATTTCTGCTGGGTTACTATGCAGGTTTCCCTTGCCTTACCTGGCTTCCTTGTCAAGCTCTCATCTTTGATTAGGTCCTTAAAGCTTCGATCTTTCCATTTCCTTTAGTTGACAGTTTCTTATCTTGGTTACTCCTGGCCCTACTTTCGCTCTGTTGGTGCAAGACTTTGGAGACCATTTTACGACTTACCTGCTATTTGACCTCAGCCAGTACCCTATTGTTGACTTCCTTCTACAGGAAACTGACAGCCAAAGGGGCTGCACTCTACTACATGGCATGAGTTATGACAGTGTCACTGGAATGTATCATTAGCTATCATATTTGCAAATTCATTTAAAATTGAATTACAGAGAAAGAAAATTATAATCCTCCCAATGCCACCTCTTAAAGTAATTTAAAGAAGAGACTTTGAAAGAACCAAATGATTAGGGCTAGTCATTTCAGTCCTGTGTGCCTCAGTTTTACTCATCTGTAAAGTGAGGGGAATGGTCTATAATGTTCCTTCTAACATAAATTCTATTAATAATCAAATTATTTGACTTTTAAAATTTGATGCTTCAAGAGACCCTGTGTTAAATAAAATTAAATAAAATGTCAGCTGTATACTAGAGTGTTGTTTTTATTAACAGATTTCTTTTAGAGTATATTTAATTTACTTAAAACTACCTTCACAATGAATTATGTGACCCATACTTCAGAGTTCATTAGATAGGACAACTTGGGCTGTGATGGTGTATTTTCTGGAAAATTTGATTAAATGCCTCTGTCTATACCCTAGCTAGAGGATAAAGTGAAGATCTGTTGTTTTGTATTCATAACAAACAACTAGTTTGATAAACTTTCTACTGAAATTATCCTGTATTTTAATATCCTCTAGAATGGAGACTGAAAATAAAACACCCTTTGCTGTGTTATTAATTCTAGACATCACCTAAAAATAATACTAAAGAGGAAGATAGAATTATATTCTTCTTGCTGCCATTGGCATAAATTGCTATTACATGGATCCATTGACTTGCAAAAGTTGACAGTGCCATTTGGTGGAAAGAAGAAATCATGTGTAGAATTATGAGAATAAATATATGCTACCATAGAGCCATACCTCACATTAGACTAGGCATGAGTATAATAAACATGCCTGCTTATTTATGAGATTTACCACTAACCGGCTTACCAATTTTCCATGGAAGTGAGAAGAAAGGTGAAATCATCAGCAGTGTTCCCATGCTTTAGTTCTTGGGATAAAGTATAATGAATGTTTCCTGTAAGATACTATGGTTCTACTCACAGGCTGTAGAGTCAGATATGAGAGGCAATACTCTCCTCCCCACTCCTGCACCCCCAGCTCTGCATTGCAAAGCAAATGATTTTGGACAAAAGTGACTTATTCCATAAGCCTTGGTTTTTTCATCTGCAAATGGGGATAATAATGCTTCCACTCATGGGACAGTTATTAGCATTCAATGAGTTAATATATATAAAGTTCCTAGTACAAGTCCTGACACACAGAAGGAGTTCAATAAGGGGCAGCTGTAATTGTCAATTTTCCCCCTTGGTGGAATTTTGCCATTGTGATTACATTCAACTTTGAAAGGTGAGAAAGAAATGAGAGTTAAATATAGCCAATCTGTCAACTGCTTGGTATTTAAGATGTGAAAACCTAAAATGAGGGAAGGGTGCTGATTTCTATTTTAATCTGTTTCAAAGCTCCAGTTGTGAATCAACTCTCACTTAAATACCCCTTTAACAACACAACTCCATCCAGATGCCAAGTCCACAAGAAACTAGACAGAGGACTGTTGGCAAACTACAGCAGCAAACCCAATCTGTGGCCATTTGTTCCTTTAAATAGAGTTCTATTGGCAACACACTATGCCCATTTGTTTACATTATCTATGACTGCTTTTGAACTACGATAGCAGAGTTGAGTAGTTACGACAAAGGCTGTATGGCCTAACTGGCAAAAATATTTCCTATCTCGTTCTTTATAGACAATGTTTGCTGACTTCTGACTTAGACTATTCCTTAGAAGTCTACTCTGATCTCACTTCACATGATGTACTTTCCAGAGGACTCCCAAATATTTTTGAAACATTTTAAATCTTAGTTAAGCTTAGTTATAGGCCTACTCCATTCCAGCCACTAAATGAGATGTATCTTACCATAATGTTGCCCAGTGTGTGAAAGGGAATGCTCCTCTGAATGGACAGCTTTACATTCTATTTGTACCCATGTTCAGGTGACCCTACGGCATTGATAAAGAACCAGGGAAGGCATTCGTGGTTTTGAATTATTAAAAAGATGTTTGTTGATTCCTAATGAAACTCCTTGTTCTCAACCCTTCTGGGACACTTTCTAAGGAACCTCTTGGTCGTTTAGACCAAACCTTTCTAACAGCAATTAGTTATTAAAACCTTGGCATGATTTAATCAAACCAATACAGTCACATGATAATTTAAACTTTCTAAAAATATCAAAGAAGAAATATATCATCTTTTGCTCTCTGGGCTCTGTTTCTGATTTATTTGATTTTAAATGTTTTTGCAATGTTTAAATCTCTCTTGTGGTAAATTGAAGCACTTTGTCCCTCTTTCAATGGCAGAGGCAAACAAAGGATCACGCTGACCAAGACATAGATTATTTTATCTTCCAAGACCCTTTTGATTTCTGAGTTTGTCTCCTACAATACAGATCCTTTCCATACTTTTTCCTGCCATCACATGTCATATTCTCACTAGTATGGTTTTTTTGTGCTTAAGCAACCTAATTGTGTCAATCTTTTTTAATACCAGTTTTATTGAAATACGATTCACAATACTATACAATTCACCCACTTAAATGGTACAATTCAATGGTTTTAGTGTATTTAGAGTTGTGTGAACACCACTACAATCTACTTTGGAACGTTTTCATGACCCCCAAAAGGAACCTTGTTAGCAGAAACTCCTCACTTTCCTCCAAGTGCCCCTGCCCCAGCTCTAGGGAACAACAAATCTACTTTCCCTCTCTGCAGATTGTTCCCTTTTTGTTATATTTCATATTAAAGGAGTCACACAATACGTCTTTTGTGACTGGTTTCTTTCACTTAGCATAATGTTTTCAGAGTTCATCCATGTTGTAGCACTATCAATCTCTTTTAAAGTACGTTTTGCATATTTAGTAGACACAGACTGAAATATTTATAGCATTTTAAAACCTGTTTATATTTTCTCTCTCTTTCACACACACATACAGACAGACACTCCTAAATTCACCAAAGTCTGGTCTAACCTATTTGAGAGTCAAACAATCAAATGTAACAGGCTAGAAATGACTGTTTCTTTAGGAGCCTGATTAGTGGTATGGAAAATTATGTATAATCCTTAAGAATTTTGAAGTATGCTCTACAATTTATCCTGAAGGGTCTCTATTATGTCTTTAACAGACCCTTCTCTCTCAGGAAACTTCCAATATTTGAAATTAGTCCAAAGAAGGTTTAGGTTGAATATTTCATCCAAAAGACTGCTTTTATAACCCAGATACACAGAATGGTGAAGTCAAGATATGTATATGAGCTAGGGCACTCACCTCCCTTTGCTTGTAATATGCAAGCATGTTCATTTTTCCTGTAAAAATAAAATGTGGGGGGATTAATATGGCTATATCTAAAGTAATGGTCAGAATTGCTGTAACCAAAAACAAGACTTTCTGTAACTTGTGGTTTAACCATTATAAAACATGATTCGTAAGTCTTTTCAATCTCTGCAGTAAGTAAATATTTTATCTTTTCAGTGGATTAAATAGACAACATCTCGAGCCACCTTCTTTCTGATTATGTTATCACTGGACTTTTATTACAGGCAAATCGAAACTTCTGTTTGGCTGATGAGTAAGTAGGAGCTGGGAATGGAAGTCCAATCCCAGAAACTCATCCGAAGCTGCTCCTCTGTTTTCTTTTCAGGAATGGAATGCCTTTCATTTCCATTTAGTCTTATCAAGCCTTATGCATCTTTTGAAAGCCTAGCTCAAATCCCATCACACAAAGGATGCCTTCTCTGATAGCTTCAGGCCAACCAGTCTCATGCTTTTCAGGATTCTTACAGCATCCCTTAAATATTCCATCTTTAATTGTTTTCTTAGTATTTCATGTATGTTGGTTTTGCTATTGAATTATTATTAAACTATTAATTCCATGTGCATCGAGACCATACTTTTTCTATGTTTCTTGTAATACTTAATTCAGTGCTGAGAACCTAACAGTAACTTAAAAGAATATGTTGACTAGTTATATATTTGACAAACAGCAAACCCAAGGGAAACATTTTAATTTGGAGCATTTCCAGTGATGATAGTAACCTTCATTAGATCTACATAATAGAAGGTTAATGTTGATCAAATATGTCCTAATCCTATAAAGACATTTCATTTGATTTTTGTCTTTAATTCTTCTTTTTTTAACAAGTGAAAAAGTACTCTTGGACACATCACAATAATTACTTTAAGAAAACGTTCTTGTAAGATAATTGGCATGCTTTAGCAGACATTCTGATTGATAGTAACCGCTGAGGCTTGAAAAATATTTAAAAGTGGCCTACTTGAGGAATTAACATTGATGTGTTATGCAGGCGTACATTCTGAGTCAGAAACATGAAAACACCCTTCTGTAAACAATGGAAAGAACTTCAAATTTCTATATTCCAGGTCAAAAAATGTTAAGAATTTTCCAGGTCTACCAAGATTTCTTCCATGCTTAATATTTTAAGGGTTAAAGAAAACTTTATCCTGAAATAGGAGAAATGGATAAAAGGGGGGAAAAAAAGGATACTCTTAATATCACAATTTTAAAAAATTTCAAGTCACTATTTGCTGTGGATATTATCATATAAGCTGCATTTTTAATAAGATATAACATGTTGAATAAAAAGAGGAATCAAGAATCAACCCAAGAGTCTAAAATATCATAATATAGAATAGAATTATCATACAAACCATAAAATGAAAGAATAAAACAGATTGGTTCCAGGAAATGAGCTGATAAATTAAGAAGCAATAAATTAAAATATATTGGTACACAATTATACATTTAGACCCTGAGGAAACAATTAGGTGAATTAGAAGAAATTATTTGGTATTGGCTTGATCAAGATTCTTTACTTCTTACTTCTACTATATAATTAATGGTTGTGTGGCAAAATCACAATTTGATAGCCCATACAAAGGAGGTTTTAAAAAATAGATAAAAAGGAGACAAATAATTTACCTAAGGGAAATTTCAGAAAAAAACTCAGACTATGCGGACATGATAAACTGTGAACTGGACTAGGGAGAGAACTGGAGTGGTGAAACTATAGGGAAAAGAACAAAGAAAGGGAGGAAGTGCTTGTGGAAAGATAGGTTGGACAGAGATAAAGCTAAGGGGGAAACTGGAGTTTCCTATGACATCAAAGGAATACAGGAAGAAGAAATGGTTTTCAAAATTTTGTGTTATTCTGAGAAGTGGATGGTGGTAACCATGGGGAAGGGACTGGGGTGAGTAGGTGAAACAGGTGAAGGGGATAAAGAAAGTAGAACATAGAGAATATAGCCAATAGTTTTGTAACATCTTTCTATGTTGACAAATAGTGACTGCATTCATTTGGGTGGTCATTTAATATTGTAAATTACTGTAGAATCACTATGTTGTATACTGCATACTAATATTGTATGCCAAGTATACTTCAATAAAAAAATCAGAAAACAAAAAAAGTGGAAAGATTTTTTGTGTTATTGATTTTAAGTTATTTATTACAAAGGCCCGTGGAATTGAAAAATTGGAGATGGAAGGAAAGGATAAAAGCTTTTAGGCCATTGATTCACAGGCTATGTGAGAGACCTATATATATAGCCTTCTTTGGTTTGTTTTTATTTTTACAAGAATAGAACCATAAAATAACCATTAGTTCACCAAACATTTACTGAACTCTCATGTATCAGGTGCTGTGCAAGGTGCTGTAAAGATGAGTTAGAACCTATAACCTGACTGTAAGTAGCTGGAAGCAACGCTGAAGATCATTTGTGCAAGCCTTTTTTCAATATAGGTAGGCAAAAAACCAGTTTGGGGTGACTGTGCATGATCCTGTGAGTTAAATTGAAAATCTAAATTGATGGTCTGAAAGAGCAGAAAGAAATGCAGTTTGAATAGAGCTTTGAGCCTGAGGCTCCCTTCTTAGAGAAAATGCTAATCTTTGAAAAAGCCTTTTAGATTTTGGGCAACACAAAGGTAGCTTAGTTATATCAAAATGCCTATCTTAATAGTATTCATTAAAATGGAGTTCTACCTGGTAATACTGTTGATCTTGTTAAATAGCAATCTCAACTAGCATCCAAATAGGTCCTCCGTGTTTAAGGCAGCTTTTATCTGTTGGAAACTACTGAGGCGATGAGAAGTAGGGCCACCACTTTTAGGCACCCTGCAGCTTTGAAACTATGGACCACTGCACTTCCATTAAAGTGATGTTTCTTGACAACAAACTCTTGCTGGCATCCTCTGTGTTAGTGGTGAACAAAGACTTTAAGGTAAAGCTTCTATGTAAGCTTTGTTTAAAATGTATTTATTTATTTATTTGTAAAATTGGAATATAGTTGATATATAATATTGTATTGGTTTCAGATGTACAACACAGTGATTCACTAATTTTATGTGTTACTAAATGCTTACCATGCTAAGTGTAGTTACCTCCCCCCGTTACTATACCAAGATATTGTGATATTATTGGTTATATTCACTATACTGTACTTCCATTCCTGTGACTAATTTGTTACAATTTGAAGTTTGTACCTCTTTATCCCCTTCACCTATTTTACCCATTCTCCCTACCCTTCTCCCCTATGGTAACCAATAGTCTGTCGTCAGTATTTAGGGGTCTACTTCTTTTTTGTTTGGTTGGTTTTTCAGATTCCACATGTAAGTGAAATCATATGATATTTGTCTTTCTCTTTCTTATTTCGTTTAGCATGATAACCTCTGGGTCCATACACATTGTCACAAATGGCAAGATTTCCTTCTTTCTCCGCTGAGTAATAGTCCATTGTGTATATGTACCACACAACTTCTTCATCCATTCATCTATCAATGGACACTTGGGTTGCTTTCTCTTGGTTATTGTAAATAATGGTGCAATGAACATAGAAGTGCATGTATCTTTTCGAATTAGTGATATTGTTTTCTTTGGCTAAATTCCCAGAAATGGAATTGCTGGGTTGTATGGTATTTCTATTTTCAGATTTTTGAGAAACCTCCATACTGCTTTTCACAGTGGCTGAACCAACTTACATTCTCACCTCTTGATCACCAACATCAGAAATTTTTTTCTGGATATGGCTCCCCAGGCAGGGAAACAAAAGCAAAAATAAACAAGAGGGACTGCATCAAACTAAAAAGCTTCTGCACAGTAAAGGAAACCAACAAGGAAACAAAAAGACAACCTACTATATTTGCAAATGATATATCCAATAAAGGGCTAATATTCAAAATATATAAAGAACTCATACAACTCAACATAAAAAAGCCACATAATCCAATTTAAAAATGGGCAGAGGACCTGAAAAGACATTTTTCCAAAGAAGACATACAGATGGCGAACCGACACCTGAAAAGATGTTCAACATCATTAGTCATCAGGGAAATGCAAATCAAAACCACAATGAGAAATTACACCAGTCAGAATGGCTAATATCAACAGGACAAGAAATAAAAAGTGTTGGTGAAGATGTGGAGAAAAGGGAACCCTCATACACTGTACATAAGCTTTTCTGAATAAGAAACAGAAAGTATAAATAGCATATGCATATGATTCTTATGATTTTGACTTATTCTAAATTCTAAAACTTAAAACCTAAATTAGAATAGAATATTCAGTTGAGTAATTGAGACAAATATATCCATACTCAAAAATTTAGCTTGCAGAGTCCCTTCATGCTATTGCTATGTCTATAAATTTAAGTTTAAAAGCAGGTGGAAGCTCTTCAGTGGTGACTCACAGACACCATCAAAGGTGGAAAACTGAAGGACCATGTTTAGCTTATCTAGCGATTTTGTGTAAGGCATTCCAGAAATCATACCAAACCTTGGGCCAATTATTGAAAGCCAGAAATCTCATTCTGGAGCCTATTGTAAATGTGTGTGGACATGCACTGCATGGTCAACTGAACACCAACATGGTGAAATCAGTATTTTTGTGCTGAACCAAACCTGACTCAGTATGCAATCTCTCACAACAGAAATTTAATGTTTCTAAAAGCATGAATGCCCTCTCATTTCTTTTTCACCTTCTGTGCCTTTCATAAGTTCTTCCAGTTGGTTGATCAATCATTAAGTAATATTTAACAAGGCTTTTTCCCAGTGCCAAGTCCTCTGCTTGTCTAGCCTTTAGGCAGAACTCCCCCAGTCCTTCCCATTTAAGAAGCCCTGAAACTCAATATACGGGTTAATGTCTCTAAGGAAATTCTTAATAGCAGATGAGGTAGGGGTTTCTTTACAAGAGCATTCAAGTTTTCAGGCCATCCTTAATTTAGCATGTTTCCCAAAGTGCATGCAAAATAGGATGTAACCGAACCAACTTTAAATTCTTAAAAAATTTCCAGGCACGGATTTCCTGAAACAAAATGTCGTCGACTGGAACAGGAAAGGGCTTGGACTTTCTCTTTTATAGCTGTCCCGCAAGCCAATGTTTTGACCTGACCCCGGAGAATTCCTCAATCTCTCGACCTCGGAGCTGATTTTGGACCTGGAATGAGCCAAAGGATTGGAATGTAGATAAGAAGGGGAAACCTCCGTGTGTATTAATGAAAGAGGTCAGCTATGACACGAAGGCAATCTCGTGAGCAAAGAAGAAAAGGTACTCTGGCAAGCTGGAGCATGTGTCCAAGTTTTCTCTGGTGAAAGGAGACGGATGAGAATCGACATCCATTATCAATCAAAAGAGGGGAACCACGTTACTTCCACCATACCTTCCCACCTCCACCTCTCACCCCTTTCCACATGGACAAACCCACCAGACAGGTGATTTTGGTCAACAGTTTACTTGGCACGAAGCCAAAGACATGGGAGTCCCATCCATATTCTCTGCTCCCTAGACCTCATAGGATTGGAAGATTGCTGAGGTTTTCCCTCTGCGTTGTTCTGCACTTGGGCTGAGTGGAGCAGACGAAACTACTAGTAATGTCTCTTCTCATGCCGAGATCTCTTCACGATTCGGAGAGGGACGGTACCCACCATAGACTTAAGTAGGGGCTTGGTGACGTTCAAACTCTGGTTCCCGACATTCTCATCTTTTCATTTATTTCACAAGATTTTTTTGAACATGTACTTCAGCCGGGCACTGTGGGCTTGCTACGTCTTCCTTAGCCAAGGAGTGGGCGAAACAGGCGCGGGGGACCAGCCTCCGATCCCTGCCGCCGAGTTAGAGTCCCCACCCCTCCGGGGCGCCCATCCTGAGCATTATTCTCCCAGCTCCCCACCCAGTTGATGTGACAGGCTCGTAGTCCAATCCCGTTCCAGGTTCCCAGGCCGACTGCTAGCACCACCCGAGCCAATGGCGACGGCCTAGGGGCGGAGGGGCTGGCAGGATGGGAGGGAGCTCTGGCTTTAGAACGGCTGCTGCAGAGATTCCGAGAGGCAGAAGTTGCCTGAGTGTGTCGGTTGGACGCTGTCAGGCCAGGTCGGTATTCTGCGACTTTCTGTAAGTGCTCGGCCCGAGGAGGGCGCGAAGGGAGCGGTTCCGTGGGCATGGGCAGAAGTGGGTCCAGGGAAGAGCATCTCCGGGAACCTCCGCGGGATCGTGCTTCGCGCGGGGGTGCAGGGGGCAGACGGGGAGGCTTGAGACCTCTCAGTCGTAGCCCTTGGGCGCCGAAGCTTTCCTTCGCTCAAGGATGGGTGGGAGTGACAGTGTTCCCCAGGACCACCACCCGCTGCAAATGCGTTTTCTGCTCGTAACTATAGAGATGGTGCTTTCCCAATAGTTGCTCTGAACTTGTTGCCAACCTCACGTACGAGTCCTTGACGCCAACCCTTGCCCTTTTCCCCTTCCGTGGGGCAGCCGCCAGGTGGAAACAGCGCGCCTAACTTCCCTCTGTCGTCCTTCTCCAGCTACCCCAGCTACTGCCTCCACCCCCGCTCCCCCCCACCACGCCCCGCCTCCAGGCTCAGGAAATCTAGGAGCCGGCAGCCGGCGACGCCTCCAGCTGCCGCTTGCCCAACCCGGGTGACTTCGCAGACTCACGCCGGCCCTGGGGCTCTGGGGGGTTGCCTTGGCCCCGGGAAAGGAGCGAGGCTCCCACTGCCTGCCTTCCGCCTGTTTCCCTGGCCATTAAGGAGAGCGTAGCGATTGCACCGCGTCTCCCTATGAGTAAGCACTTTTTTTCTTTCAGTAGCAAAACATCGGGCCATTAGAGCAGAACTTTTCGGTTCTCCTCTTCCCCGGTCCCGCGCCGCCTGTCAGCTCCCATCTCAGCTCTCCTGGCTCTGCAGCTCCGAGCGCGCGGTGGCAGCTCGGGACCTTTCAGGGCTCCCTGGGAGGCTGCGCCGAAGGGATGGCAGGAGGGGGCATTATCCCTTCCTCCCACGCGGCTGCACTTGCGGGCTCTTTGCTTTTCTCCGCCCGCAGCACTGAAGCTGGCTCTGGAGAGGCCGGTGGACCCCGACCACCCCCGCCCCTGGCTGCTTGCCAGCCTTAAAGTTGCCGCCGCCGCTGCTCCTCTTGTTTCCTGGCGACTCCGATGGCCCGGCTCCAGGGCAGTAGATGATCCCCGCTTGGGAGGTGGAGTGGGGTAAATGCTATTTGATACTTGGGATGCTTCTTGCCCCTCACCTGATCCGCTCAACATCCCTAGTGGTGCAGGAGGTTGAGCTTAGAACTAATTGGGTTGGCGAGCCTCACCATTAAGGTTCAGACAGTCGGGATGCTGGGGGTGCCCGGCCTGGTATGAGCGGTGGAGGGTGGGGAAGAGAGCCTGACCGACCACAGTAGGTAGAAAATGTAGGTGATATTAAAAGCTACGGAAAGGTAAGAACTAATTCCATTTTACTGGATGTCTCAATGTATTGGGACCCTAAACTTAGATCCTGGAGGTGCAATTTACAGTGAATTCCAACGACGTGGCCTAAGCCCCACACGTGCCAATTGGCATCACGCACCCCAAATCTGATGCCCCTAGGTTAATGGTCACATGACTTCTTTTGACTTTAAAACTGGATGTTTTGAATGTAATGGCTGAAGTCCATTTTCCAAAGCCTTCCCCGGACAAAAAGGAAGGGGAGTGTGAACTAGCCTCTACTCAAGAGACTTCTATTTGGATTTGGATGAGGGAAACAGAAAGGGAATTTGGTGCTCAGATTTTATCCAGAATAAAAGCAGGAGCTGTTTTAAAAATAAGGGCTTGAAATACGTTTGTGGTGGCACATACATTTCCCCTGTGGCCCTTCAATCTAGCTATGGCTTTCTAAATTTAAAAAATATCTTAGTAATAATTTTCTAGGAAAATTGCCCTTTTATTCATGCCCCATTTCATCCTTAAATAATAGATTTGAAGCCAGCTACTGCATCCTAAAATCCTAAGACAGTGTTTTTTGAAAAAAGGTTTTGTCCATATACCTGAGTCTGGCCTATATTCTAATGGAACTGTTCTCTATATTAGGCATCTGCTTGAAGGTGGTGGATCATCTCTTGACTAAAATTAACTTATTCGTTATTTGTGGTTTGGAATTAATGAGTCAGAAATCAGGCACAAAAACAGTGGACACTAAATTTGGTAAATCAAGCTGGTTGGGTTTTTGCCTGTCAATAATTTGGTAGAATAATGAGAGGACCCTGAAACAATTCCCATAATGACCAGTACTCACCCATGTGGCCCAAGTTAAGGTGCTGTTGGAAAAACGTGGCAGTTTTGCTATTCAGATTATATACTGCAAGGCATAGAAATGGGCAGAGGAATCTCTGAGGTCAGGAGTTTAAAAGCTTTACTTCTTTACAAAAATGGATCCAGTGATACATAGCCTTAAAAACAACTAGGGCAGCTAAATATAAAACTGGGAACATTTAAGAGATTGTAGCTTTGTTACGCTTTAGTCAAAAACCCTTTACTGCAGCAACCTCTCAGTGACTTGAGTACTTCATTTTAGTGCTGTGCATGGGTTTCTGAGCCTAAAAACTAGAACTACTTTAAAACAAATAGTTCTGACCCCAAGGCTAGCTTTGTGCACAGATTAGCTGGAAGTGGATTTAAGCGCCACCTTAATTAATGAAGTTAACTACACTGGTAGATAGACCCCCCTAGTGGAAGTGAGGTGATAATAAAATTTTAGATTGAACTCCTGATATTCAACCTCAAAAAAAGGAGAATACAACTATCCCACTAGGCTAAAGTGGTAGGGATTTTAAAAATTTTAAAAATATTGTTAACTCGTGTCACATCAGGATCATCACTAGGCTGTCGTCCACAGCATTCCATTGTCTTGGGGTGTGCATTCCTTTAAAACCACTGACTTCATTTTTTAGTGGTATGAACCCAGGTTTTTATTAAAATTAGGGGATTGTGAGTCTAATTATTAATTTCAACTGTTGGATCTAGCAGGTTATCAACCTCTTTCTTTGCCTTGGGTGGACAGCCAGACAAATTATGCCCTGCCTTGACTTATTACAGGCAATCAACATTGAAGTCCAAGGTCTCTAGTCTGATGCCATCATTTGGATTCCATTCCTAAAAATGTCTAGGCTTATGGCATTTGGGTAGAAGGATTAATTATAACAAGTGAGTAATATTTTGGTTGAGATTAAGTCTCTTCCACAAATGGTTACACGCACATTAAATTCGACTGTGACTATTTATACTGGCAGAATGTCAGTATCCAGGGCACTATTAGAAACCAAATGAATTTTGCTCCTAGGCAAACAGCATGACTGTTACTGAAAAGAAAGGGTGGTGTGGTCATAGTGTGTGGGCACTAAAGTGATTCTCTTTGGTGAAACTGACAGGGAAAAGGAAGAAAGTCTACCAGCCATTACTCCATATTCTGTTTTCAGCATTATTTCTATTTGCCTTTTCAAGAAATTTACTGACATAATATTCTCAGCACATACGATAAATTCATGTATTTGCTATTGTGTTTGGTGTAGTATAATATAGGTGGAATGTGTATGCCAAGCATTTTTGCTGTTTAATACAGATTCCAAAAGTAGCTGATATAAAACTGAAAATGAACATTTATCAATACATGACAACTTGGGTATCTGTTTTTAGAACCATTCTGTACTTGATTGTGTGACAGTTTTTCTTTTGGTAAAAAGTAATCCAGAGGGGGGAAAATTTGATCTGTGAAAGTAATAAAACAGTTTAGACGCTAGATCAAGTTTTGAATTATTCTAGAGAGTGATATACCATATAATGTATGTTCAGTGTGTTGCTGGAAAGCTTTCAAAAGCTTTATCTCACAATGTTGGGAGCTCTTCTAGACACCAGTGGTCAGAAATAGCTGTTTTTAGGTGTGATACAGCTTTGGTTAAAGTTATGGCTTAGAAATATAAGAAACTATCTAATCATGAAATGTCAGTCTCAGGAGAAGATATGATGATAATACTTGGGGCAACTTATTGTAGTTATAGATGTGAAGCAGTTTTAAAGAATTCAGTATGTTTAATAACATCTAATTTGCCTTATTCTTAGCCCATGAAAGACAAAAATCAGTGAGCATAAACTGTTTTAGGGATGAAAAAGCATTGCTGCTAATTGAAAATTAAAATACTAAGGGGAAGTATGTTGGACTTAGCTTCAGAAGAACGAGATTCTAGACATGGCTCTGCCACTGACTCGTGCAACCTTGAGAAAGTCCCTTAAAATTATTATATGTATAACTAATGTTGAATACATACATGTGCCAGACAACATGCATTTTCTCATTTATAAAATGAGGGTATTGCTCAAGGGTTTTGGTTTGCTGGGTTGTTTTTTTTCCAAATAGTCATAGTCTGGCTTATTTCCATTATATTTTACTTAACAGCTGATTTATCAAACTCAATGCACTTGCATTGAACAGCTACATACCTGTTGGCAAATTGGTGATGATCATCAGGGACTTATTCCATGATAAATGTCCTTTAAAATGCGAAGGTACCATTAATATCATTTCTTAGCAAGGATTTTTGGTGTGTTAAACCTACTCTTTTTATGTGATGAGAAAGCTTAATTTTTCTTAACAGTCTAGAAATTTGTTTGACGGTAAGAAGGTAGCGTTATTTATTGGAATGTAGGTGGAAAAGGTGTTGAGTGTGGAATCCAAGGTTTTTTAGTTCTCTACAGTTTGGACAGATAAGCCATCTTAAGTAAATCATGGAAGTTCTCTGTGTCCATATCTGGATTTTACTTTATTTGTAAGCCATCTGTTTCCAGTCTATGTATTTCACAGGCATGCTGAAAGGATAAGTGAGCTGTGTAAGGCTGGCTCTTCAGCAGACAGGTGCTACATAAATTCAAAGTCCTGTAGTAGGATATCATAGAAACACTAAAGCTTTAATGAGAGTTTACAGAAATGGTAGAATTCTCATCACTTAAGTCTTGCCACATGTCTGCAAATGTTCTCCAGCCACCCAATTTTATAAGCAAAGGAGAAATAAAGCCAGACAGAATATAATGAAAAATAAAAGAAATGGGTGAC
The DNA here is from genome assembly GCF_030020395.1 of Manis pentadactyla. NCBI lineage: Eukaryota > Metazoa > Chordata > Mammalia > Pholidota > Manidae > Manis > Manis pentadactyla. The sequence goes on along the minus strand of NC_080038.1, from coordinate 115,548,104 downwards.
AAGAAGAGGATAAAAACCTCTGCGTAATACTTTCTTACATTTTTTTCCCTCAAATATTGTGCCAAGTAGCCTGTGAAAGCCATTAATGTGGTGGGTGGTTGTTCTGTTCTTTTGGGTTTTTTTTTTTAACCTCCTCAGGTACTGCTGCGCAGTTTGGTGTTCACTGGTAATCGGTACAGAATCTGTTGGCTCATCCTACTTCATTCTGGTTTTGTGATTGCCTGAAATAGGAGGTGTTATGTGGAACTGCTGATGAAAAACCAAGTGTTTCTCCTTACGTTTGCACTCTAAAGGGGTACAACATGCAGGAATGGAAAAGTGCATAATGTGGTAGGAATCTGTTTAAGTGATATGCCTTCAGTGACTCTTCTGTGAGAAGTTAATGCGGATCTTTGAAAAAGAAACATGTTAGACTAGATGACTTTGGAAGGGTCATTTTCAACCCTCCACCCTCAGAACTGTTAAGTTGGAATTAACTTTCAGTGTTTATTATCATCTTGCCTATTATGTGATGGTTCTTTAACTCTGTCAGTCATTCTTTGAGTCGTTAACCTTAAAAATAAAACTGTCCATTATTTCACCAGCAAAAATGGGTTTCTTTGGGAACAGCAGAGAATAGCAGTCCAGGACAAACAAGCTGTGGTAAAAGCACACTTATGTCCAGAGAACAAAGGAGAGGAACTGCTCTTTTGTAGAAGAAAGGGGATTGTTCTAAGCAGAAAGTCCAGTGGAGGAAACTGGGAGTCCGACCTCTCCTGGCTGCTCACTGGTTGGGTAGGGACAGTCTCTCATGGGCTGAGCTGGTTTTTGGGTGAGTGGGCAGGGTGGAGGCAAAAACTCTTCCCTCTTCCTACTGGGTGGTAAAGTAGCCAAAATAGTATGGGTTGTAAGAGGTCCTCCATCAACTAGGAGTGGTGGGAGTGACAGATCCCCCTGCAGGCCTCAGGAGGCCATATTGGTGAGGTTTTCCCTTTTTAATTTTATATGCATTTTAATTTTTTTGGATAAAATTGCTTTTGATAACATTTGTGGAAATATCATTTGTAAAGTGATAATACTTTATTAAAATGAAATACACAGAAAGCCCTGAGTTGATGGATTTTGAAATAACCTGACATTATATGACTAGTTATGAAGAATGGTTTCTTTTTGTCAATGGAAATTATTTTCTTTTGGAAAGTCTGATCTCTTATTTCTACCATCTCTGGTTTAAAAGACTCAGTAGCAAATTATCTTTTTGTGATCTTGTAACCCATTCCTTGAAAATATAACTGTTTCTCATAAGCTGTTTTGCTATCTATAGAATAAAATTTGAGGGCAGTATAGTAGCTTTGAATATTCATATTATTGTGTTCTACATTATATGCTCTAATTACATAGTGTTAATTACAAATTGACATTCTGCTATTGACACTAATACACTGTCTTTCATAGGCTAATGTAATTTTAAAATATTTTTTCAGTATTTCTTAATTTGTATATTCCCATTTTTGCCATTTCTTAACTGTTCTTTTTGACATTCTGGGGCTTGTATTTCAGGCCAGGGAGAATGACCATTTTAGACTGCAAACTGTTTTCTCAGAAGTGAAAAAATGGTAAGAAATAGTCCCTAGGGTATATCCTATTGCTGTAATGGTCCGTATGTATGATTTTGTTAATCTTCTGGAAAAGTGTCTTAAGTTTTGCATACTTAAGATGTTTTTAAATCATCTTACTTTGGATTAAAAAAATACAAAGTCATTGTGAAAATGTTAGAGGAAAACAAACGGGTTTATAAAAAAGAAAGTAAAAATTGCTTGTAATTGTATCACCTGTTCATGTTTTTCATCTATTTCCTGGTTAGAAAGTTAGATATTTTAAAAATTGGGATCATACTGTATATATAGTTTGTATCCCATTCTTTTCACTTATTACATTAGAACATGTTTTCATGTAATCATATACTTTTGAAAATGTTTAAAATCACCATTAGATATTCTGTATCATTGGTATTTCACAATTTATTTCACCAATTCCAGATTGTTGGAAGTTTATGCTGTTTTCATATCGTATAGATAATGCTTCAGTGAACATCTTTGGGCAGAAACCATTTTGTGGCTCATTATTTCTTTGAGAAATACTTAGAAATTGTAAAGATTTTTCTTTCTAAGGAAAGACTTTGACAGTCTCTGAAATTTAAACATTGGCTTAACAAAAGGAGCCTTGAAACAGTAGCACTCAAAAAAAAAAAGAAAAGCTGTTTTCCTGTATGATCTATCATATGTGACTCTAAACTGGAGCTGGTTTAGGTAAAGTAAATGTCTTGGGGATATTTGGTTTCCTCTGATCTAGTTAACAGGTGCAAAGCAGGATGAGGTAGAATCCTGTAGGGTACTACAATCATAGGAAGTTCTATTTTTTTAAAAAGGAACTGTTAATGTGGGAAGGGAGACAAGTTTATTTTTAAGTAGCCTTTAGATTTCAGTTTGCTATAAAACTCAGTTCAAGTATCAGACCTTAGTTGTGACCATAAACCTTCAGTATCCTCATGAAACTTTTAATCGTGGAGTTGGTTAAATGACTGTTGATAGGCTTTTAAAAATCTCAGTCTGTTAGTCTCTTAAATTACTTTGACATTACTCAATAAACTCAGAGTTTTAAATTTCATTCACGTTGCTTAAATAACTAAATGGAGATCCAGTAGTGGTAAAAATTCTGATGCCGCCAACCACTTAATTGGTGCCTAGTTTCAAATTACAAACTGCTAGCAAATACTTTGTATATTTGAATGACTCATTGTATGCTGCATATTGCTCCCTGAACTTATCCTGTGCTGCTTCACAGAGGCTTCCCTGATGTTTTTCCCCTTCTGCCAGTTCACCAGTCTCACCAAGGACCATGTTGGTCTGGGCTGGGCATTTCATGATGACCCAGAAGGGATGTGGAAGGTTTCTCTGACCTGACAACTTGTTCTTAACACCTCCTCCCCCCCACCTTTTCTTTGTAGAGGGATCATGTACATGCTATGTTTCATAGTCAGAATGGATTTTAGCATAAAATACGGGTTCCAGTGCTTTGAGATTTTATCTCTGGGACATTGGAAAAGTTCCTTAACTCCTCTAAACCTCAATTTCACCAACTATAAGAAGAGGATAATTCCACTTGTTTTCAATATCGTCCTTAAAATTAAATGAGAACATTTGAAACTTGCATATAGTAGGTGCTCAATAATGTTCCCATTTACAGTCAGTTAATGTCATCTTAGATGATCTTTGTTAATTATCTAGTTACAACTTCACTTCCTTCAATTCAGACCTTTTTCCTGAAGTTCACCATTCCAGATAAATAAGATAGTTTATTTTTGTGTGTGTTTTACTTAATGGCATTGTGAAAATAACTGCTTTCTATTGCTTTTTATTGTGAAGGAGGAGGATTTTAACAGTGTTCCAGATTGAAGAACCTTCTTGACTTAGCTAAGAAACCTGTTTACCATTTAATTTATACTTTTGTGAGGATATGTTATCTAGTAGTCAAAAGAATTCGATCTCATAGGAAAATTAGAAACATAGCTCTTTTAATACATTACAGACACCATTATAAACTCATTGCCACTAACAGATAGAGCTTAGATCAGGTTGAAAGGTAATAGGTAATGTTGATAACCTGGTTTGGGAGGAAGGGAAAAAAAGCTTGACATTCTTTAGTGTTTCTACAATAGGAGAAATAGTAGAAATGTGAATGTTAGAGAGTTTACCTTTGGAAAAACAGGAGAAAAGAGAAAAAGAAATTAGTGAAAATTTAAAATGCTGGGCAAGGCAGACCATTATAAATTAAATTACTATCTTTCCAAGACGACATGTAGCCTTTAGAAGTGGGTGAATCCAAAACCTATTAATCTTAAATTTATGATACCCATTATTTCCTTTGATGGAAGTTTCCAGAAACAAAAACCAGGAAATGATGAAGGATATTAACACATTCAACATGTATTTTGAGCAGTTTATGGGTCTCCAGTTTAAAGATACAGCTGAATCATTTTTACAAGTGGTTATAATTAAAATTTTATATTTTGTCTTACGATAATTAAACAAATATAACCACATTATCATTAAGTGTAGGTAATCAAAAGGTAGTATTGATAGATTTACATGTTTAACAAATATAACCCAGCCCATGAACCAGTGTTCCAGCATTAGTTGGTCCTCTGAGAAAAGCAAACTGGAATATATTTATAGATGCAAGCAGAAAGTAGAAAACTTCTCTAACCAGAGAAGATTTGTATAAAGATGAAAGGAAGGTTGATGTATCAAGTATCTTTAAATATGTATTATATAAAAGGAGCCGGTAGGCTATTTGTAAATAGGTGTAAAACTCAGGAAAACACTAAAATGTGCCCAGAGTTCTCAAGTATATGTTGAGGTAGTACAAAGTACAGATGGAGTAATATTTAGCCAGGGATAGTAACATGTACAGTGCCTTAATTAATCTATTTGTGGAATGGTTTCATCCTTCAACTAAAAAAAGTTAATTAAGACTGTTAGGTGCTAAGGCTGCAGAGATGGATAAGATACTCTTGCAGTCTAGTAGAAGAGAAAAACACAAAGGTAATGTTGGATTTCATGAAACCTAAAAATATTCTTACATGAGAAAGTGAACTTAAATATGGTCTTTTTTCTCCACACATAAAGTAATTTCTAAATTTAAGGCTTGTGTGAACAAAGACATTCATTTACAACCCAATATAATCAAATCTAAACTAAGAACAAATCAAGTTTAAACATTGTTATTTCTTTGCAATAATTATTGCATCCTAAAAAAAGTGCCCACTGTGAGTTAATTTTACTTAAATAGAACATTGCTCAGTCTATAAATGAAGGTCAGCAGACACCAGTGTCTTGGAATAAAATAGCCCTTTGGCAAGAAAATGAGCCACACCCCATTTAGTTTTTACAAAAATAAAATTCTTTCCAGCTTTACTAAATTGTAGATGTTGTGCACAGCATGTAGTTCTGCAGTAGTTGGTTCTGCAGCTCTGGAAATACCATGTATGCAGGAGCCTAGATAAACATTGGCCATTACCTGCCAATGTGGCTCTCATACTTTCTGTAGTATAGTATACTGTTAAGTTTTATCTGACTCAAGGACAATAGCAAGTAACTACAGGTGTAGCTGACACCTTAACTTCTTGCCTTGAACTTCTCTATTGTCACAGACTTTTAAATGTGCAGGAAAACCCAGGATTCCAAATCAGATCATTGTTTGATTTTGATGGGAGAGGATCAAATGTCTGGATGTACTATGTCTGCTGTATATGGTCTCTTTAAAGACAGTACTAAATTTCTGCCATGTATCATGGAAAAAACCATGCTTCTAGGGAGAAAGGAAAAGAAACTCTGGGGGGAAGCTCCATTCTCCTACTTCACAGTGCTCCTGGCTCACTATAGGTATCTCTATTTAAGTTTAAAAAGAGTGAAAAATAAATGGCCATAAATGCTTCTTTCTGATAGAGTAAATTGTGAAAACCTAATCAGCAAGTTTAGTAACTTATGAATCACATTGAATAAAATGCATAATGATGTGAATCTACAAGAAGACTAAGCCAGGCAGAGAAAAATAAGTATCAAATGATTTCAGTCAACTGTGGAGTGTAAGAACAAAGAAAAAACAGTAGCAGACTCACAGAACCCAAGAATGGACTAACAGTTTCCAAAGGGAAAGGGACTGGGGAGGATGGGAGGGAAGGGAGGGATAAGGGGGAAAAAGGGGTATTAGGATTAGCATACATAATGTAGCGGGTGGGGGGGAATATGGGGAAGACAGTATAACACAGAGAAGACAAGTAGTAACTCTATAGCATCTTACTATGCTGATGGACAGTAACTGTAATGAGGTATGTGGTGGGGACTTGATAATACGAGGAGTCTAGTAACCATAATATTGCTCTTGTAATTGTACATTAATAATAGCAAAATTTTAAAAAATTTTTAAAAAAAGAAGACTAAGCAAATGACTGCTTTGGTTTTCTTTCTCTATTAGTTGCTTTAAATCAGTGGTCGAGTGAATGTGACAGATGGCACTTTCATTGGGAGAAGTGCTGAACTTTAGAATCAAAAAGAGGAAATTGGGGCATAATACTTTTTCACTTCTTAAAGTGGTTTTATTGAGATATAATTAACATTCTATACCATTCATGTAAAGTCACAGTTCAGTGGATTTTACTGTACTCACAGATATGTACAACCATCACACAATTTTCCAACGTTATTATCATGTCAGAAAGAAACCCCATACTCTTAGGCTGTCACTTTCTTTAGCCCTCCACCTCCCCAGTCCTAAGCAATCACTAATCTACTTCCTGTCTCTAGATTTCCTGATTCTGGATTTCCATATGAATGGAACATATATGTCTTTTGCAACTAGCTTCTTTCACTTAGCATATTGTTTTCAAGGTTCATTCACATTTTATCAATAATTTATTCCTTTTTAGGGTTGAATAATATTCCATTCTATAGATGTATCACAGTTAGTTTATCCATTATTTCTACTTTTGGCTATTATAATAGGATATGTTACTAGAGGTGGTACTGAGAAAATAATATTTCACTTATCACTACTCTGCTGTTAATATAAAGCCTTGCTTTGATAGATTCTGAGCAATATTGATTTCTGCATCTAAGCATAGCTAATTTTTTCTTGTTTCCTAATGCTTAGCAGCTTATATCATCAGTTTGTTCCCAGTACCACTTATCTGATGTCCATTTCTATAATTTTGTCATTTCAAAAGTCTTACTATTTTTACCTGAATAATGTAAAGTCTGTAAGAGTGCATAATTACCTTTTCCAAACTTATTGTATAATAGATTTATACAAAATTCCTTGTTAATACACATTTAATTAAATACCTACTATAAAGAGCAAAGGTAAGCATATAAGTAGTACAGAAGGAAATGATAAATACCTTGAAAACAATGGTTTGAATCAACCTAAACATTAATGAGCATATCTACTTATTTTTTAAGTTTACTTTTCAATTATGAAATAAATTCATAGAACAAAATTCAGGAGCTATAGAGAGACATAAATAAAAGAAAATGGAGCCTCTTGCCTCTGTCCCCTATTTCCCTTCTCGGGAAGTGACCATTAGTACTAGTTTATTGTGTATCCATCCAGAAATATAATATTGAATACATTTAACACTTGACATTTTCAGAAGAATTTGGTGTTTTAAATTTAGAAAGTATGGCTTAAATTTGTGGGTTTTTATCTTTTCACTTTTTAGGGGTGAATATGAGGATGAGAGATTATCAGTGGATGATAAAAAGAATCACCTTAAGTTTCATATCAGAGTTTTTCTCTCAAGTACCCCTGACCCCAGATTCATCTGTGTGGCATCAGGTCAAAATACCTAATGACACCTAGAACCCAACTCTGCAATTATTTTCTGGATCCAACCCACATGAAAATTCCTGGACCAAATCTCCTTACTCTTACAGGCAGTTAGTATCTTGTAGACCCATTAGGAAAGGATAGTCTTCCCTGAGAGAGGAGGGCTGTAGTTTAGTCAAGAAAAGACAATTTCTAAATGGGGAGACCCATTTAGAACTTCCTGTAAAATTACTTAATTCATTTAACAGGCCTTTATTAATTAGCCATGTGCCAGGCACTGGTATCCACTAGGATAAATAAAACAACGTGCCATCATTTGAACTGAGTCTAATCCAGCCATTGCTTTTTACAGATGAGGTGACAGAGGTCTAACTGATTTTAACTTGCCCCAGCATGAAGTGGTCCAGGACAGTGATGAAGGATGGGGGTCTCCTAATATCTAATCCATCACGCTTCTCCCCATAAATTTAAACACCACATCTAGAGTCAAACTTTGTTTAATAGAAATGCCTCAGCCTCCTTGAATCAGCTTATACTAACTGATGTTTTCTTTCAGATGTTAACGGAATGGCAGATGCCTCATTAAAGCTGACATGAACTCTGAAACTCACTTCACCTATAATGTAAGCATCTTGGTTTTAACTTGACCAACTTTTCCACAGGTAATGGAAATTCATTACCAATGGCTTTACAATGGTAAATTATTTTTCTAAGCCATATTTTCAATCCAAAGTTTCTTATGCTAACAAAACCATAGTCCTAATAACTGATTTGAAAGAGTTTCCTATATTGTAATGCATCCAAAAGATTTTGAGAACCCTACTGCCAACATATTAGATATGCATTGTAGGATTTATCACACTTTATCTTCTCAACTGGATTTTATCACTCTCAGAAAGCCAGTATTTCCCCTTTGTATTACTCTTCACCAAGAAAAAAATTTGTTTCATTTATTTATTCATTTACACAGATACTCACTGAACACCTTTTATATAAGTCAGGTACCATTCTAGCCACTGGGAATTACACCTGTGACTGAAACAAACAAGCTGGCATCCTACTAGGAGGAGATAGAAAATAAACAATAATACAATATATTTGATGGTAATGGGTTATGGAGAAAATTAAGCAAGATTAAGAGTATAGGGCATAGAACAAGGGCAGTGCCATTTCAAATCTTGTGGTCACAGAAGGCTTCAATGAAGGGAAGATATGTGAGGCAAGACATGAAGGAAATCAAGGAGTGAGCCACATGACGATCTGGGGAGAAGTACAACTTGAACAAGTAAATATTTCTAATAACAGATACCTAAATTGTCATATATTGATGGGTTTTAGCCCAGAAATCCACCTTTATATCAGCTTTTTCTTTTAGTATTGAACAGAAATATCTTTCACCCAGATCACATATTCTAGTGGAGTCATGAATTGACCATATATGCTAAAGCTATTACATCAGTAGTTAATGTCAATAATATTTTGGAAACATTAGTGTGAATAACATTTAAGACAGGTTATGGAATTATTGCAAGTAGATTTTCTTGCCTTTCCCATATCAATTTAATTATACAGTTAACCCTTGAATAACACAGGGCTTGAACTGCATGGGTCCACTTTTTGGCAGATTTTGTTTCAGTAAAGATATTGGAAAACTTTTTGGAGATATGCAACAATTTGAAAAACATTTTTTCACAACCTTACTTTAGTGTAGGAATATAGTATATAGTACACATAACATGCAAACTGTGTTTATCAACTGTGTTATTGGCAAGACTTCTGGTCAACGGTAGGCTATTAAGTTTCAGGGAAATCAAAGATTATATGCACGTTTTCCACTGCACAGGGGCTGGTGCCCCTAACCTGCCATATTGTTCAAGAGTCAACTGTATTATATTCTGTGTTTAATCCTGAATTCGATTTTTCAGTGAAACTTTTCATTTTGTGATAATCATAGACATGTACTTGTAAGAAATACCATAGAAAGATCCTGTGTGCAATGTACTCAGTTCCCTAGAGTGGTAACCCCTTGCAAGTAACCTTGCATAGTACAGTATGAAAGCCAAGATGTTGACATTGATACAGTCAAGATGTGGAACAGTTTCGTCACCACTAGTAACTCATTCCTTACCCTTTTATAACAACACATCTCATTCCTCCTTACTCTGCCATCTCTACCCCTAGGAGTCACTAACCTGTTCTCCATTTCTATAATTTTGTCACTTCAAAAACATTACCTAAAGGAAATCATAGAGTATATAATAACCTTTGGGGATTAGCTTTTTTCACTTGGCATAATTCTCTGGGGATTCATCCAAGTTCTGTATATCAATACTTCCTTTTTATTGCTGAGTAGTATTACATGGTGTAGATGTACTATAGTTTATTTAACTTTTCACCCACTGAAGGACATCTGGGTCATTTCCAGTTTGGGCTATTACAAATAAAGCTGCTATAAACATTTGTGTATGTTTGTGTTAGCGTATGTTTTCATTTCTCTGAGACTAATGCCCAAAGAGTGCAATTGCTGGGTCATATGAGAGTTGCATGTTTAGTTTTACAGAAACTGCCAAAATATTTTTCCAGAGTGACTGTACCGTTTAATCTTCACCAGCAATGAATAAATGGTCCAGTTTTTCCACATCCTTGTCAGCATTTGGTATTGTCATTTTTTTTTATTTTAGCCATTCTGATAGCTGTGTACTGATATCTCATTGTGGTTTCATTTTTCATTTCCCAATGGTTAACGATGATGACTATCTTTTTATGTGTTTATTTCCCATTTGTATATCCTCTTCAGTGAAATCTCTGTTCAAGTCTTTTGTCTGTTTTTCAATTGGGTTTTTTTTTATGTTGAGTTTCAGAGGTCTTTATGTATTCTAGATAATAATCCTTTGTCAGATGTGTGGTATACAACTATATTTTTCCTAGCTTGTCATTTCAGCCTCTGAACAAGGTCTTTCACAGAACAAAAACATTTACTTTGGCAAGGCCAAATTTATCGGTATTTCCTTTTATGGATTGTCTTTTTGTTCTCATGTCTAAGAGCCCTTCAAGCATTGTTCCTGAAGATTTTTTCAAAAAAATTTTCCTAAGTTTTATCATGCTATGTTTCATATTTAAATCTGTGACCCATTTTGAGTTTACCTTTGTGTAAAAGTTATGAGGTTTTTAGGTTGAAGTTCTTTTGTTTTTTTCTTTATGGTTGTCTGCTTGCCCCAGCACCGTTCCTCCACCGATGTGCTTTTGTGCCCTTGTCACAAATCAGTTGAGCATATTTGTGTAGGTCTGTCATCTGCCAATACAACACTGTCTTGATAGCTCTAGCTACAAGGTATGACTTAATACCAGGCAGGGTGATTCTACCCACTTTATTATTCAATATATTTCACCTGTTCTAACACCTGTTTCTTTTCACATGAATTTTTAGAATAAGTGGACCTATGACTACAAAGAACTGTGTGAGGATGTTGATAGGAATTGCATTAATGAGTTAGAAGTTTGAGATTGCTCATGTAATGTTAAGTTAAAATGGTAATTCCATTAAGGAGGATAATTTTAAGTTCTATAATGTCATTCTAGGCTTTATTTTCTAATGTGCCTATTTTTATGATTTTTAAATCATTGAATGAATATTAATGGGTCATTTTTCTTCAGATGTAATTTAGATGTCTTTTTTAATTGCCAAAATTGTAAATTTTTTTCCCCAAAGGAATGGCACATTTTTGATTTAGGTATATAACTTTGAAGTTCTAAATCACTGGTCTGTTTTCAAATTTTTAAGTGTTTTAAAGGGATACTTCCAGAATTTTTAAAGACACCCCCACCATTAGCCTATTGTTCTGCCTGAAGGAAAGTATGGTTTACCTCTTCTGTTGTTTCAAACAAATGCATTTCCCCAAATAGCAAAATGCCACTAAAGCAGTAGGATTTAGGGTATTGGAGTTTGAGGTACATTTGTTATTCATGAATAGTAAGTCAAAAGTTCTTAGTTGAAAACTTTTATGCATTCTCATACTTTGATTTTGCAAAAATCTTAAAAATTACAGAAAGAATCAGGTAAATCTCTTAATTTAAAAAGGATACTTGGAAATGTACTATTAGGTGTAAAGAAAGGAGGGGACTCTTAAACTGATCAGGGCTGAAGAGGAAGGAAAAATGTCACCTTCTTGCTTTTGGGGGAGGGAGAATGAATGAGATCATGCTTTGATTTCTGTCTTGCTTTCTTGAAATAAAGCTTTTCCATCCTTCTTTCTGCTTAATGATTCAGGGCAGTGGCACCAAAAATATCTTCTGGCTCTCTTTCCCATCCTGTTTATATTCCAAATTGGCTTTTATTGCTTTAAGAAAATATATCACTGGTGGCCTATAACATTATGAATATGGTATTAAGTTGTTAGACTTAGAAAGCAGGAATTTGAAAAGCAAAGTCCAGTTATACTACCTTAAATACTGTTAGCAGAATTACTTCTCAGTAATGAAAACTGCCCTAAGTTATAACGTATGGCATATAGTTTTAGTGTAATCTTTACAGAAGTTTACTACCACTAATATCAGTGGTTTGTTTCTTCCCCCACCTCTTCCTAACTTGTTCAGGTAATAGTCACAGCTACAGCATAACCTTTCCTGTAATCAAAAAAGGTGTAATTTAAGGAAGAATGCAGTGTAATGGTACTCATCATAAACATATTCCAATTTCTTTCTTCACATATGAGTTATCTGCTTTTTTTTGTTTATTTGCTCTAATGAGATACCTTTAAAAGCTCATTCTCTGAAGCTGTAAATGCTCAGAGCCAATGAGCCTATGGCAGTCTACCCTATCAAAAGAACCCTGCTAATGGCTTTAGCCAGTTTCTGAAGTAACATAGTACCAGGAAGAGGAACAAACTGGAAGAGGGACAAAGGTACCCCTGTATGGATGATGTTTTGCTAACGAAATGATTTTTAGCAAGTGAAGGCCACAAAAACCATTTGATCTGTGGCAGAATTAATTATAATGAGACTTTGTAGCTGTACCAGGTAACAGATTGCCAAACAAAATATTCAGCAAACAACGCTGGTCAGTTCCAATTCATTCTCTAGAAATCTGAATCAGCATAGTGTTATGTTAATGGATTCAGCTCCATCTTCAAAGAAATACAACTGGGGCATCTCAGCAAAAATAAAATAAATATTTAAGATCTTTGGGGCATCTCTCATATGTTTGAATATTAAGGGCACATAATCCTTTCTGAGACTATGTTATTTTTGCAGCCAGTCTTAAGGATAAATCTACATTGTGTTCAGGATTCTGTGTTGTGCCAAACCTAACAATGACCATTATGTGTAGAAAATAGCAGTCATTGTTGCATTTAACTCCGTTCACTGGGAGATCAAAAAAATTTCTTTGTAATTAAGCTAATAAAACTTTAATGGCAGCATAATCAAAGAAATTAACATAATCAGGGAAGAATGGTAGAAGCAGAAAGCATAGTGCAATTGTTGGATTATCCCTGGTAAAGGAACCCTAAACTATAAAGCTGGGGACTGTTTACTTGTCTAAAAATTTTCAGAAGTATACACACTCAGAAATGTGGATTTTTCAACTAGACCTTTAAACAGGATGTTCATGACAAACTCCCAATGAAATGGAATTAGTTTGTGTTGTTTTGAAAGTGTTCTGTATGTGCTTACAAGAATTACATGGAAGAATTACAGTGATAGAGAGTTCTTGATGGTTCTTAAAGTGAATACTGGCAATGTTAAGGACATTTTATTAGACAATGAGACAAAATTTTTCTCTGGGAACATGTCTCCACAAAAATAGCAGAAGTCAGAAAATATTTCACATGTAAATGCATTTGAACCCCTTCTTGAATTCATTTAACACTTTGAAGTGATGGCAACATCTGGTAACAAGTAGAAACCAGCCTCTTATAAACTATGGCTTCATGTTACCACTTCGTCTGAATTAGTCATTTAAAGGGGTTTTATAAGTCTTCCTAAGAACTGACAAGGTTAATCTCAGACTAGGGCAGGCAGGCAGGAAATGCTGAAGCCGCTCCTTCTTTTGAAGGTTTCGTTATTCTTTGTGAGGTCAAAAAAATAGTCGTTTTAAAAGTTAGAAAGCAAAAGCACTGTTATCTTCACAGCAAACTGAGATTTTTCTGTCTTTTTTTGTTGGGCAAGTTTGAGGGAAAACTCGATAAAATTCAGAATTCTTTATACTTTCCATTACACTTCTTTAATCTGAACTGCCTTTATTTTCTAAAAATGAAGCATTAAAAACATCCATTCAATGGCCAGATATGATCATAAGTTCCATGCCACTAGAAAGATGTTAATTACCATTTGTTTGGCCAGAGTAGTTTTCAGGAATCATCTTATTTTGTAGTCACCCAATGGAACAGGAGTAGATAGATGCCTTTTATGTTTTTTTGTGTTAAAAGTAGTGAAAGTTTGCTGTTTTGTGTAATAAACCACTATAGCAAATGACAGTGAGTTTAATTCCTTTAGGATGCAATGTCATTATGTATTCATTTAACACATATTTAGTAAGTGCCTACTGTGTACCATTCTAGATACTGGAGATAGATTGGTGAACACAGCAGACAAGTCACTGCCCTCATAGAGCTTAATAAATATTAAATATCGAAACAGTAAAGCAGTTTAAAATTATTTAGTGCTACCACACAGCTTTTAAAGACTTTCACTGAGTGAGTTTTGAGAACTCTGGCACATTTTATCTGAAGGTTGAATAGGGAAGAATTTACTGTTTGGAATATATATATATATATATATATAGCAATAAAGTGGAAGGTGATAATTAAATATTTGACTTTTTGATTCCCACTTTTATTTTTCATTTATCATCAGTGTTATAATTAGACCCCTCTCGTAACTGAGGGGCATTACTAGTTGAACTGTAACAATGGATTTAATTTGTGTGGAGGGAGGTGGTGAAAGGACAATAGTATCACTGGAAATTAAGTATGACATCTGTAAACGTTGTCTTCTGTCATTTGAAGAATTATAGAACACTTAACGTATTTAGTATTCACCATGAAAAATGAATGTATTACTCAGTTATTTTTGCCTATGAGAGTAGTACTAGAGCTGACTCAAAGGAGATGACATGATGGTTCCTGTCCTGAAGTGAAATAAGATGACGCCTTGTGGTGGAAAATGATGTGATCATGCCCATATTTGCTCACATCTCTTGTTGGTTTCCTTTTATAGAGGAAAACCAGAGTCTCATTTCTTACTTTTTGTTTCTTTTTTGTACTTTTGATGCCAGGGTTCTTGTTTGCGGAGCCGAAGAATGAGCTTCACAGTCAAGGTAGGAGAGCAAGGTACAGGCTTTTATTTAGAGATAAAGTGAAAGAACAGAGCTCCCAGCTCACACCAGGAGGGGACAAGAGAGTCCGTAGTGGTGCCGTTGTCTAGGGGGTTTTATAGGCTGCTGAGGATTTTTCAAGAACATGAAAAAACTTAGGGGTGTGAACTTTTTAAGTGGTCTCTGAATATTTAGAATTAACTTAACACAAGCAACTTCCTCTGATGATTTCTCCCTGAGATACCAGCATCTTGGTCTGGGGGCACAGTAAACAAGGCCACCTGCTCAGCCCCCCAAGGTGGGCTGAGGTATTGTTTGCTAAAGAGTAAGTTAAGAATTTCTAACGTCTTGACTTCTTGGGTATTAAAATGCAATCTTATCTTTAAGGTGGAATCCTTCCTGCCTTTTACTGTGTTTATGCCTGGGCTTACTTGCTAAATTAGTTGCCCAGTTTGCAAAATCACTTCATCAGATCTGAAGGAGAAAGACAGCACATAGGCCTGGGCCTTTTAGTATGCCAAAGAGAACCTTACACATGATTATAAATGGTTAGTATAATAAAACATGTGCTACTCTTCTTTATCTGGGGAACATTAACTGATTTCACTGAAGAATGATTCTGGAGCTCAATGTTTAACATAGAGTTTTAGCAGGGTGGTTTCCTTGCATGCAGTTGCGTTGCTCTGACTGCAAATATCCCGCCCTGCCCCCTCCAGAGGCCCTCACCCTACTCTGACTACATCCATGGTCCCTGTCTCACTTTCATGTTATTTTTCCTTCCTTTGTTCTTAAAATTGCATTTTAATGATTTACAATTCAGTTGGCTCAAGTTGTGCTTTGTAATAATAAGTACCCCGTAGAATGGTCATAGCGGAGGCATTGTGTCCATTTTAGGGAATTAATTACATATTTGAACACAAGTACTTTGAGCCCTTTCACACAGGTGTGAAAGGCATGTTTCACGAATCTTTGTATTTCCTAATACCATCTAGTACAGAGTGGATCGCATTCAGTATTTGTCAGGTGAATGAATACAAGCCAGGAATTTTGATTTTGCTTTCCAAAATACCAAATACTTTCTTATAAGCTCACACAATTTTTAAAAACTTCCTTTTATGGAAACGTTAAAAAAAATACAAAGTAAAAGAGTTTAAGGAACCCCTTTGCTTCAACAGTTATCAATATTTGATGTTTTTATTTCATCTTTTCTCTCCCATTTTTTATTTGTTATTTGGAATTTGCCTTAAAATATCCCATATATTACCCATAAATGCTATAGTGCACTTAGTTTTTAATATTTTTAAATACTCATAATTTCTGCATCACACACAGAGTTTAACTTTCAAACCTTTTCTATTCTAGTTTATGTTAGAGAAGGAAACTCTTACTGTTTATCAGGAGAAAAATCTGATTTGCTACATATGAGCTGACTGTTTTTAAGTAGTTTTGTAACATATATTGCCTTCTGGTTCTTTTTAAAAACGGTATTAAAAGTTTCTAAGTACTGATAAATTCATGTCTTATGGGCATGAACCTGATTCTGGAAAATGTGCTTTGGGGTAGGTAAGCTGTAGATTGATCCCTCAGAATTGATATTAATGAATTAAATTTTCTTTTTACAATTGAATAGCCACAGAACTCGCATTAAAACCTATATATGCAATACAGTTATTGGCAGTTTTGAAATTTCTTGTTAAAGCCTACAGACCTTATGTTTTTTGTCTCTCTAAAATTAGATGACTCCATCACAAATATGACTAAATAACAGCAGCAGATCTCAAAAAATGTGTGGCAGATTACTTACATAATGACCTTAAGATGTTATTTTCTTTTCACCGTGTTGACATTTCCACTAGTAGTGCAAAAGCAATCGTGGATAAAACTGCTGATGCTTTAGCAAGAAGCAAGGCAATGGCACCATACCATATTATTAGTCATTCTATTTGACAGCATACTGTCACCATTAGAAGATCTACAACATGTGTTTCATTTACAAAAGTCCTTGATAAAGCAGGAAAAATGAATTTTATTAAGTCTCAACTCTTGGGTATACATCTTTTAATTCTGTGTGATGAGATAGGACACATACATAAAGCATTTTTACTACATATAGATGTATGGTGGTTGTCTTGAGGAAAAGCACTTGTGCAGTTGTTTGAGTTGCAAGCTAAACTAGCCACATTTTTAAAACTAGAAAACTGTTTTACTTGAAAAGCCAAATACCACTTTAGTTATTCAGACCTGAGTATTTGGCAGATATTTTATCAAAAATCAACCAAGGGTGCCTGTCACTGCAAGGGAAATAACTGAGAGAGTATTTGTTGCCAATGATAAAATTACAGCATTCAAGCAGAAATTCATATTTTTGAAAACTTGCATTAGCCACCAAGTATCAAGACTTAGAATTTTCTTATGAGGCCAGTACAGTGTTTTTAATGAGTGTGATTTGTTAGATGTTGTAAAATGAAGTGTGTCAACATTTGGAGGAGCTGTGCTAGTCAAACAGTATTGTTTCAAATGACCATGGCCTGATGTTACAAAATCAGGCATGGGTAAAAAGTTCATTTAAAGTGCAAGGTAGACCAGTGGATTTTAATGTAACAGAGTATGAAAAATTCATAGGTATGGTATCAGATTCCACACTGAAACTAACATTTAAGAAGCTACCACGCTGAGTTTTGGTGTAATATTATAAAGAATATCCATAATAATCTGAAAACGCTCTTAAAATACTTCTTTAACAATATATCTGTGGGAGGCAATATTTTCTTTATGTACTTGAACCTAAGCAACATAGCAACAAGATTGAATGCAGAAGCAGATGTGAAAATCCAGCTGTCATTGTATTAAGTTGAATAAGCAATTGGGAAAGTGTAAACAATATACTCTTCATACTCTGTTTTGAAAATATCGTGATTTTTTCATTTACAAAATTTCTGTGAATACGTAATAGGTTCTTTTTTATTAAATAATCATTTTAAAACCACTCCCAGTTGTAATTTCTAGTATGATAAATATATTGATTTTTCTAACCCACATATAAAAAAGCTCTTGGGGTCCCCACATCCTGAGGGCTGAAAATTTAGGAATTTCTGAGTTAGTTGGGTTTTTTGTTGTGTCCTGTCCTTTCCTTTTTCCTCTCCTGATTCCTTTTCTTTCCTATCCTGTTTTTTTTTTGAGTGAGAGAACCTCAAGATAGAGAGGTGTAGAGCATATGAATTTTCCTTTGTATGGTTTTATTAGCTATGAACAGAACATAGATTTTTCTCCCAGTTTTATTGAGATATAATTGGCATATAACATTTCTTTCAGGTATACAACCTAATGATTTGATCTATGTGAATTGTGAAATGATCACCACAGTAAGTCTAGTTAACATCCACCACCTCACACAGTTACAAGTTTTGTTCTTAGGCTGAGAACTTTTTAAGACTACTCTTTTATATTTGAAACTTTCAAATACACAATTCAGTATTGTTAACTACAGTGTCCACTGATGTCTTTTAAATCAGGCCCTTGCCCCATGTGTAATTCAGCTGATAATTTTTGGAGGAATGGTACTTAAACTACCTTCTGTTTATTTCAACCTTTTGATTCAGCACATTAAGACACAGTATATAAATTTAATGCATAGTAAGACAGCTTTAAAATTTTTGATTGTTATACAAATACAGAACTAATAAATACTGGGGAGATGGCCCTTAGAATATTGAAATTGAGATATTTTTGTGGCTTAATTTCCTCTGAAATAGGAAAAAAAGATGATTACATAAATCAGATATACTGGATTATTAAAACTGGCACATCCATACAACAGGAAGTTTGTATATCTCATACCCCATAGTATAAATTTCCCAAACTTTCCAGTGTAGTCCAAAATTAACAGTAGCAGTTTCTTGGGTGTTACTTTGGTACCTGTTTTATGTTAGACTCCTTTGCTTCAATGCTTCAGTCATTGTTGATCTAATTTATTTGTTTGCTTTATAAGTCATGAAGATGGGTAAAATCTTGTTTCATCAAAAAAACAATAGATCAGTGTTACTGAGGTGTGTCATTAACCACAGTGGGAGAGGCCTCTGGTGTATATGTTACACATGGAAAAAATATACCTGGTATTGGGTGTGGTGGAGAGCATGACATATGAATGAAAATTTGTAGAGACTAAAAACACTATGCCTAGATCTTGTGTTCTAAGTGCATATTACACTGATGCATCTATGAAACTCTCACGCAATTTTGGGTGTGTGCTTCTTCCTTTCCTTTTCACCAAGGGGTGTGTGTATCCACAGGTGTATGTATGTGAACTTTGTAACTTACACATCTGACAGAGATTTGAAATACAGAGAGAGAGAGAGCTTGAGAGATTTATATGTTTTCATTGGCTTTCCTCAGCATTCATCATGATGAATTTAGAATTCAGTGTAAAAGTTGTTTTCATTCTGTGGCCTGTTTATAAAATGTGAAATGTATTACTAAGCCCTTGCCACCATTTTCTATTCCCCAAGCAGTTTTCTTTACCTGTAGTAAAAACAGATTCTGTTCCCACACAGTCACACATATATGCACATATGCAAACATGAACACACGCCTCCTCCCCACCCAAACCCCAATCCCGCAAATCCACATATACCACAGATGATGAGTGAGACATTTAGAAGGTTACAAAATGAGCCACAGACTAAAACTGGCTGAACTACTGATGGAATAGAACAGTGTTTTAGGAAATGGCCTACTATTTACTAAGTAGATGTCCATTTTTGAGGCAAGTATGTATACATTCCTAGAAGTTATACCACAATGTTTTGCAGTATACATGCATTCTACAATGTTATGGTAAATAGACTTTAAAATCAAGACTTGGTGTGGACAGATTTTACTCCGATAAAAGATTAATGTTAGAGTTCAGAAAGCCAGAAAGCACATACTTTCCAGATGACCATGAAAGATAAAATCAAGGAAGCCATTTCTAGGTAGCATTGTCATTGAAGAAGCTAATAGCACTTGGGGCAGACCCATCTAAGTGGTCTGAAGTAACAAGTATGGCTGAAGAAAAGATAAGGTTGGAAAATCCAACATTTCTGGTCTAACCCTGATACTGTCATCTTAGCTGAGGTGATTATCTGTGCCCCAATTTTCTCTGCAAAAAACGTGATAATGAATACACGTATATCCTTTCTTCCAGTTAGTCCAGTGTGCTTGGGTGTTACTATCTCACATATGCCCTGACAGGCCCCAGGCAGGTAGTGCTATGCTTATTTTACAAGTGGAGAAATTGGGACTCAGGAAAGTTGAAGAGGCTTCACACAGTGAGTCAGCAACGAAGACAGATGGAAAAAGACATCCTCTGGCTCCTGCTGCTATATTCCTTCTGTTCTGGATTGTGTTGCCTTTTGATATTTCATGCAGTTTTCATGATTGATGAAATAAAGTGAAGTGCCTCCCTTAAGGAGACAAAATGTAATCCAGTGTCTGCTAATGGTTAGTGATGAGAACCGGAGAACACTCTGCCTTATAAGGTGGACTGTCCTGAACCTTTTACAAGTAAGTGCAGTATGAGTTGCCTCCTTATTTTAAGATAAAATGCTTCAGTTTGTTTCATATTATTTATAAATGACTGGAATATCTATCATCTCACTTTCATTCCTATTAGGTAGGTAGATCAGATGGTATTATGCATGTTTTAACCTAGACTGGTTATAATAATGTCTGCCATTTACTGAGCACCTTGTGCTGGAGCCAGATGCTCTTATGTACTTATGTCATTTTGTTTAATCTTAGCAACCCTGTGAAGTATGTGGAATTAGCTCTACTTTTTTTTATCTTTTGGTAATAGACTTTTTATTTATTATTATTAAAGTATCATTAATATACAATCTTATGATGGTTTCACATACACAACACAGTGGTTCAACTTTCATCCATTTTATCAAGACCTCACCACCCCCATTGCAGTTGCTGTCAACGTAGTAAGATGTTTTAGAGTCATTAATTGTATTCTCTGTGCTGTACTACCATCACCCTGACCAACCTATATTGTGATTGTGAATTATTGTGCCCCTTAATCCCCTTCTCCCTCCCTACCCACCATCTCCAACCCCTCGCCTTTGGTAACCACTAGTCCCTTCTCCGTGTCTATGAGTTGACTGAATTAGCTCTACTTATATAGATGTGAACCTAGGATTCAGAGAAGCTAAGTAATTTGTTCAAGGTCACACAGACTTCAAGTCTGGCCCACTTCTAAAATCCTGACTGCCCCCATTGCTCTCCATTTCCTTTCAAGTGACTGACTTGCCCTACCTATGTCAGTATTAGAAATGGTCTCCTGAGCCTAGCACAGTATTCCTACTGATTTTTTGTTCTTTCCCATAAAGGGCACTCGCAACTAACCAGTTTGCTCAGTTTAGCAATTAACTGATTAGAATTGCTAGACCAGTTAAAAGCAAATTTCAGAAAGAACAGCAGTTATCTAATGTTTACCATGTGCTACCAGGCTATGATCTGAAGTTAAACATATTAAATCATTTAAGCTTCACAGCAATGTAGGAAGTAGTCAATATTATGTAAGGTAGTTACTATTATCCCTGGGTGAGAAAATAGAGGCACAAGAGTTTAAGCAACTTGCCCAAGGACCTGCCCAGTTGGTAAATTGTGGAGCCAGGATTGGAACCCAATCTGGTTCCAGAGGTCTTAACTACTCTGCAGTACTTCCTCTCCATAGAAAATCATTCCATTCAGCAAGTAGTGGCTTGGTTATATGCTGTGGCCGGTGGAAAATACAGTTCTTACACTTAAATAGTTTACATTTTCAAGAGAAAACACGATGTAGGTACTCGAAAGAAATGCTACAACACCTAGCTTGTGGAGTATGAATGTTGTATGAAGGCACAAATAAGTATAGATTGAAAAGAATAACAGATAACATAAGTGGTCTGAGATAATTTGCCCTTCTGACTAATGCACTTTACCATGGACCAGTGACTGGGGAGAAGCTCGTTCCATGTGCTCCAAAATAAGTAGGTTACTTGGCTAATGTTCAAACTCTTAAATAGGTATGTGGGTTGTAGCTATTTGACCTAAACCAGCTTTAAATTCCCTTGTGTTTCTGCATGATTTCAGTGGAGCTGAAATAAAACAATTAACTTTGCGCTCAGTGTCGTGAAGTTAGAATTTATTAGTCCTTGGCAAAAATTCCGTGAGGCTGACAGGAAGGGGACTCATAAGTATTGTATCATTCTTTTGTAAGGGTGTTCTCTTTTTCCAGCAGGAAGTGTTATGACTTGCTCTCTAAAGTTGCAGTTGTAAGAAGAATGTTGGGTTTCCAGATTGGCATTCTGGGCGTGGGAGGTTCCTTCTATTAGTGCTTGGAGAAGGAAACAGGTTTGCTTCACTGTCGTCGCAGAAGGGTAACTTTTCATATTATTTTGTTAGGCTCTAACTTTTAGATTATTGAATATTTAAGTAGAAGTTTACTTTAAAAAGCTTGAAATTCTTATTATGTGTTTAGGTAATTAAACATTTGGAGACACTTTCTAAATCTTATTTATTCAAGTAGAATCAAATTTTTCTCTTAAATTTGAAGTTCATAATTTAACCTGTTCTCTATATATTCTGTCTTTTATTTTGGGAATATTTTAGGGACTTTGTACTTTTTAAAAATTGATTTTGAAATCCTGATAATATAGCCATGTCTATCCAGTTAGATGGCCAAAGGTTTAAATGAAATAAACTATTACTTTATATCATGGGGAGTGGGGTGGAATTTCAAATGCCTTTGAGCCCTGTTAAGTGGTTTTTCAAAATTCTATGAAATAGAAGATGAAGTAGGTGTCATGACAGGATATGTCATGATTAGATTGGTATTATATTCTTTAAAAATGACTTGTGTCATACAGTTGTCCTAGTGTTTGTTTATTCTTTACAAAATACATGAAAATCATTGGTGATCAAAGTTTGGTGGTGTTACTGTAACATGGTAGTGTTAGCGATTTCCGGTGCTCACAACCTCACCAGGGTTTTCGATCACATGGTGATCATATAAGTTTTATTTCTCCATAATTCAGTATAAGTAGTTATATAAATTCCAACTCAATGAGTTAAGGGTACCTCTCAGATTGGTTGGACGTAGTACACCCATGTGAAGTAAAAGAAAAGAATCTAGTTCTCTCAATTAACTAGTTCTGTATTTGAGAACACATAATAAGCATGGTATGTAACACTGTAGAGATATGGTTCAGTGACTAAAAGGTAAGCTTTCTGCTTAGCTCAAAGTCTAAGCTGAAGTTGTATCTCTAGTGATTTCCGACTTGAACATTGCAGTATTTTGTTTTGAGTTGAAACATGGTAACTAGTCTGATCTTGCCTTATGATATATATATATTTGTGTGAAGATTAATTAATTTCATCAGCAGCAGACATATTTTTTCATAAATTATTCAGATGTTTTTGGAAAGTGTCAAAGTTTACTTAGGAAATATGGAAGGGATTAGACCTTTTGAATGGAGACTGTGCTATTTCAATCCAAGGAGTTCACACACCTAAAAAAACACATAAAGCTGTGTAAAGATGGGGGAAGAAGAGATGTCATTTTGTTATGTTTTCGTGTTTGATGTAGTACTCTTCATCACAGGAAAGGGGGCTTTTAGAATATGATTAAGACATGCGCTGAAAACTCATGTCTGGCAAGAATTTAAAGAATGTCTTCAATCTGACTAAATTGAATTGAATGTTTATTATTGGAAAAGTTAATTATGTTTAAATAGCCATTGCTTTAAGATCTTATCTTTTTTTTATTACTACAAAAAGAAGAATGAACATTTTTACTTAAAATGGAGGTATTTAATATTCCTCCAGGAAATGACACAGAATTAGGCACCCTTTGGGGTTTGAGTGACGCATAGATATTAGCACTTGAAAAAAAGATCAATTAGAATCTAGTATTCTAGATTCTAGAATAGAATAGAGGTATTTCCAGAAAATGAACTCATTTCTTAATAGCTGTGTAGGGTGAAAATCACAGGATGTCTGGAGTTTGCTTTAAAATAATTCAGGAGGGAGAGAGAGACAGAGAGACAGGGAGAGAGAGGGAGGGAGTGGGAAACAAGAGCGGCCTGGAAGGGAGAATAGATGAAGCAAGTGTGGGGAAATCCTGATAAATGTAGAATCTGGGTGATGGGTTTATGGTGGTTATACTATTTTCTCTTACTTTTATATATATTGAAAAATTTCATAATAAAACATGTAAGTATAGCTTTAGTGTGGGGCAATTTACAGTTATCCCTAAATGTTACTTTTATCTATAAATTGCAGGTTTATCAAAACATGATCTATGTACAATGTTTATTACTGTAAAGGTGAAATGTGCTGCCTGACTGCCAAAATTGTTGAAAGTAAAAACTACTTCTGAAAAAAAGTTTCTGTTTGACTTTCAGCTAAATTCAAAGGACAGGTTGTAAACATCTTGAAGAGTTTTGTAGTATCGTGAAGTATTAAACGAGAGTAGGTAGTGAAAGCATGCTAACAAGCCAATTGCATGTGAAGAATGTGGGAACATTATTATGTCTTGACTATTTTGTTCATAACTTTCTCTGAGAGACTAAACATAATGCAGGCTAAATAGCTGTCTCCCGTGATTTGAAAAACACATAAAGTCTGTTGATTTTCTCTACTTGCCTCCATCAGAGTTTATTTATTCAACAAACAGTTTAGTAAGTAGGTGCTTATTGTGGGCCAAGATACAAAGTCAGATAAGATAAGACCCAGCTTTCAAGGAGCTGGCAGACTGGTGGAGGAGATGGATGCTCATCACTGAAAGGAGCTACAGGAATTGAGGAAGAGGAGTTACTGGTTGGCAGCTAGGACTATGATGCATCTCCTTTAAAACAAACAGAACATTTGAGATGGTTTCATTAGCCATGGGCGTTAGAGAAGTAGGAAGAGGGCTAAGATAGCTTGGTTCAATGCTTCAGTCCCCCATGTGTGACTTTGCACGTAATAGCCTGCTCTGCTTCTCTGCGCTTCTTCATAAACCTCTGTAGTTCTCTCGTGTGTCTGCAAACGTTGTACCTCAGCGCACACGCAGGGCATACCAATCGCATTCAAGGCAAAATGGCAGTTGTAGGCAAGCAGCTACTTGGGGCTGAATAAGAGGGGAGAGGTGAGCCTTCAGTCCCTGAGAGGGCCTTCCTAAGTTCATTTCTCAATTGAGTTGGTATTTGAAAGACAATTTTGTCATGGAAATAGGTAAGGTTTTTTCGGGTCATTTCACAAATGTCCCTGAAATGGTATGCTACGTTACCTGACATGGTATGTCTTTGTGTTCACATTATTTTCAAGTGAATGTAGAAGCATCAGTCAGTTGCTGTATTCTCTACTCCTGAGTACTGTATGACCTAAGAGCGTATATAACAGTGCCTCACAGCAAACACTGTCAGTTTGATTTGGGGTTATCTATCTGTTTAGTTTTACCAATTTGCAGCTAAAAAGCCAAGGGGAATTACCAGGAGATCTAGGCCTGAAAACAACCTCAGTGAGTGTGCTGTACAGGTTGATTATTGCTTTCACAGGAGCTTGCTCTTCACATTGACGATAACAAGCAATTTTTAATAATGCTGAGGTGCTAGACTAATGAACGTAAAATCCCTCAGCACTTCCTCCTTCTGCTTTAACCTTTCCTAAACTTTCAGGACTAGAAAACTGACGCTAGTCACAATAACACATTCAACTGAGAAAGATGCACGGAACCCCTCAAGCTGTCATGGTTACTCCTTTACCAAGATTCCATTCAAGTTTTCTAAAAGGAAGCAAACACAATTCAAACCACTTGCCCCTTGAGAAAAATCAGCTGTAAGGTTACTAAAAAAGCTGTGGGTATCATAGTGATGGCTTCTGTATGAAAAAAAGAATCCTAAAATAAAAAGTAAATCACAGAGATACTTGAGTGTTTGGTTATGTTTATACTAAGAATAAGTTATTAGCACCAGTACAATTGGCATGGTTGTTAGCAGGACTTAGCATTTAAGAGGCTGAAGTTCAGCAATATTAAATATGGCGAGGCAGATGCCTGTCCCTTTTGGAATGAATGTGCCACAAGAGAAGGTAAGCATTTGTGTCCCTATTTTTAAAAAGCATGGCTTCTCTTATTGTCAGTACCCATTTAACACCAATGTTTTGAAGAAAGAACTTAAGAACTGCATAATATATAGTCTTTACTGAACCTCTTGCTTATATTTTGTATGTTTTACACAGGTACAATTTGGGGATTTCAGTTCAAGGATTAACTTTAAATAATGAAAACAAGTTAGTATTAGTAGCTAGAGGGGTCACTATTTCCATTTTCAGTCAACCGTTCCTATTTCTCAATACCATGGTCACATTTCTTGGGAGCTTTTGAATTATCTTCTGTAGGCTGTAATAGGCATGGGACTTCTTTCCACAGAGCAAGTATGTAGCCTCTTTGTTTTTGTTTTTATGGTAAGAGTAGTTAATTACCTCCTGTCATACACACTCTTAATTTTACAGTTACTCAACAGTTGTGTCTTGGGCAGAGTCACTCACTACCCTAGGCTCACATTTCTTTCCTAGCACAATTTCATTAACCATGGATATTGGGCATGCTGGGAATTATTGCTACCCTTGAAACATGGCAGTCAGTTGGAATATTCTCTGAGCCATGCCTCTGTACTCGGCACCCAACAATGGGTTGTTATTGTGGGCATATATGAGAGGAAGATAAAGTTTAGACTGTGTTCTTGAGAAACAAACAATCTTGAAATAAGACTTACAGAGCAAGTAGTTAGACAAGTGTTTGTGTGCTGTTGGTAAAAGAATGGTTGTGTTTTATTGGGGGTTCTTCTCTTTGACCAAGTTTGAGGATTTGTGTGGAGGAGACAGATGAACTGAATCAGGTGTCCTCATGTCTATTTAGAGAACTATAGGAGGAAGCCTATAATTAAATTGCTAAATTTTGTGGCGAGATTCTAAATCCTGTGGGAGTTGAAGAGAAAAATCAGCCAGGGGTGGAGCCATTGGGAAACATGGTTTGGGAGAAGATGAGGCATCTGCTGAACGTTGAAGGGTGAGTAGAACTTGGGTAGGAAGAGAAGAAAAATAAAGAGGAGGGCTTTGTAAGTGTGAGAAGTAGATACGGGCAGAGGGAGTCCTTAGTGGGAGAGAAGGAAAGAGGAAGGGGGGCAGGATTAAATAAAAGGTACTGATGTAGGAGTTAACAGGACATGTCCTGGAAGATAGCTGTGATCAAAAAGCTAATTTGGAGTGTTGTTGAAAGGTAAAACTGGTTAAGTGGGAGTAGTTGGTCTAGGACCACTCTAGAGGACCTGGAATATCTGACAGAGGGATTAGACAAGCTGTGCAGGCATAAATGAGTATAGCTTCCTAAAAGGGGGATGACATGAGCAAAGTGGTTGTGAGTATTAGCTGTAGACCATTTTTTATTCAGAAGATATTTATTGGAAATGCACTGTGTCCATGCATTATTCTAAGTGCTATGGTGAATATGGAGCTGAGTAAGCTGTATTTCTACTCTAATAAGGTTACAACCATTGTTGAAGAGGCTGTATAGCATAGTGGTTGAGAATACTGACTTTGGAGTCAGGCAGACCTGGGTTTGAGACCTTGCTCTACCTCTCTCTAGCTGTGTGACTTAGGAAAAGTTATTCAACTTCTCTAAGCCTGTTGCTCTGGTCTAACAGTATCACTTGGTTAACTGAGTTTTTCTGAGAACTAACTTACATAATGTCTATAAAACATTTAGCCCAGTCACCCTAAACTGTAAGTCCTCTATAAATGTTAGCTGCTATAATATAAACTTAACAATGATACATTATTATATTATCTTAATTTTTATTATTACCTAGTCTGTAGGCACTGTGATAGGGGTGGGAATATGAAGACGAATGGGATATGGTCCCTTCCATCAAAGAGCTTTGTATAATAGCATTAAATGCTATCCTTAGGATGACTATATTTTCCCTTTCAAAAATTGGTACATATGGCCTGCCAGTAAAACAAGAGATTTAAAATTGGAGCTGTCTGAAAGAATCCAGCACTGGCTATAACAGGAGAAAACACAGTTCTGTGAGAGCACTGGGAAGAGAGAATTTGTATCTCAAGGGGGCCAATCTAGGGGCATCTTTGACTTACTCAGAGATGCTTTCAAAGAGTAGGTGGGAGATGGGTGAAGAGCATTCCACTGGAAAGAACCACAGAGGAGAAGGAATGGAGGTGGAAAAAATGTGGCCTGCTTGGGGACTAGGATATCTATATCTTTACTGTGTGATTCAAGGGTGTAGTGCATGTAATGGGAAATGACATTGGAAAGATAGGCAGGTACCAATACTGAAAACTGTAGGGCTTTAAATGTTGTAGGGCTTAAAAGTTGGGACTTTATTTCGTATGGAATATGTCATAGATCTGCTCCTTAGGAAGTGAGCAATGTAAAGATTATACTGGAGGGAGACAAGACTGTAGATCAACTAAAGGCTTTTGGAGTAGGCCAGACATGTGGAGATAAAGGAATATGAAAGAAGATTTCAGAGTGCTTAGCAGACTTCACCCTCCCTTTGTTTCTTGTGGCCAAATTTCAGATTCAAATTTGTAAACCTGGAGACTGAGGAAAGTGGAGAAGTTGAAAAGGAGATCCGATCGGGCAGGAGAGAGATCATTGAAAAGAGGAGAGGTGGGAATCATGTGACTCTAAGTTTAGTTGGAGACATGTAGACTTTCCTCACTGGAATCCTCCTCACTGACCTGCCTTCTTCCTTGGGGTCAAGTCCAGGTTTTGAGTGTAGTCCTTCCAAATTGGACCATGACTTTCTGCTCCCAGTAGTGTCTGTGACAAACTCTAGGCACAGTGTTCCAACCACAGTTTCTCTCTCCAGCTCCAGAATATCATCTCTTTAAGTCTCTGTGCCTAGAATGCCTTTATGTGTGAGGTTGTCTGAGGAATTCCTACTTACGTTCTAAGATAAAGTTAAAAAGTCACCTTCTCTGGCAAACCTCTCCTGACTCCCACCACTCAGCATGATAGCACTAATGTTAGGTCTTTGTTTTTCCATCTTTCTTCCCGCTCCCCCACAACCCCACCAGACAGTAAGCCCTTGGAGGGAAGGAGACTTTGGGTTCTAATTCTCTCTATCTGCAGCAGCCACCACAGGGCCTGGTAAATACTGAAGCCTTCAATTAAGGCTCAAATACATGTGGGTGAATATGGTAGACATTCAAGTTGAAATCTTCTGAAGTCATTTGGAAACACGGCACTGGAGCTTCCGGAACACAGTGCGATTGGGTGCGCTTCAGCTCAGAGTGTTGCGCCCCTCTGACCTGGAGACTAGTGTTGTTGACATAGCTACCTCGGGAGGAGGTAGGGTGGCAGTTTCTGTTGGTACAGGAAGGTATGTGAAGTGTGGGTGTTCCAAAGAACTGCTCGTTTTGGATGGAGGAAAGTAACAAATACTCCTCTTTTTTTGTGGACCACTGTTAAATTGTTCACACATTGCAGTGGCCATTTTCTCCTCACTTTATTGTGAAATACTGGGTTCTTCCATGTTTTGGCCACCCTTCATTGCTTTCTTCATGATACCAGTGTAAAGACGTGTTGCCAAATCCCTGACTTAAGTAATCAGCCTTGCTTTCCCAATCCTATGCATCGCGCATACTAGTGGCTGGGATGAAGTCTGTAGTAAACACCCCCCCGCTTTTATATTTGATTGTTGTCAATTTCAGGAAAAAATATATATAAAGCTCAAAATCACCACCAATGAGTTTTCCAGGGTGTCTGCTCTCTGCCTCCTGACCCACCTTCTGTGGTACTAACTGACACAGATTAGTAAATAGATTATTCAGTCAGCTGCATTCCTCAAGTGAATCACTTTAGGGGATGAAAACAGGCACCCCTCCTCATCTCCATCAAATACCTTTCAGAATTTGAGTAATAGTTTCAGGTAGTTAGTTGTAGGTACACCTTTCTCAGCATAGATTTGTGTTCAGGGTTTAAATATAGTTAAATGAGTCAGTGGAGTGGTTTCATAATTGCTGTATTGTTAGTCAAACTCTGTAATTAGAGATGACTTCATAGGCATAGGATTCCTCTGGGTGACGCCCTGAATTCAGACCCGCTTGTACACCATATCCTTTTATGAAAAAACAAACAAACAAGGTTTTGTTTTCTTTTGTTTTATTCCCTTATTTCAAAGTCTGTTTTCCTCTGTCTCAGATGTTCAGGGAGAGAGAGCATTTGCCTTTTTTTTCTGCTGCTTTCCCTTTATAGAGGAGGCAGGCATAGGAACTATGTTGGGTAACAGGCATAGGAAACAGAATTTGGGACACATCAAAGTGCTTTGCAGATGAGAGAATTCAGAAAAATGCAGAGACCTTGGGAGCTTTGACTTTTTGTTAGTATTTCATTTGGCTAGATTTAAACGGAGGAGAAATATTTCTATTTTTTTGAACATCAGTGCTTTCTCTCCGTGTCAATTAAGTTCACTTCTGTGGGAAGACAGACTGGGGAAAAGGACCTGTTTGAAAAGTCAGACTTTCTTTTTGCCTGTCAATCACATAACTGTGAACTTGAGGTTAAACTTTTATTCAGCAAGTAATATCTACTTTTATCTTCAATTTTTATTTTTCGTTGTTTATGGGGAAAATGTGCAAATTAGGAATGTGACAATATTGACAAGGTGTTAGCTGTTTTTAAAGTGGTCCTGAAACATTGAAAGTAGAATTTGGTTTTTGTTTTTGTATTTCCTGCCCACTCTTCAAGTTGTTTAGAAACTGGCTTTATGAAGGAGCCATACTGAGTCATGGGCAAAAAGGTGGCTGACAGGTTTTCTTTAGGCCCATCCTTAAATTACTTTGACTAAAGGCTTATAATTTTTATATATGAAGGAGATCTTTATATTCTGTAGTCAATAATTATAGGGCAAATGAGATAACTTTTCACAGATCCCATTTAAAAGGTTCTTAGAACTTACGCCTTATATTTATATAGCCTCTCACCATTACTTGGGTAGACATGCATTTATTCCCCGCTTTCTTTCATTAAGGATTTGAAGTTTCGGTATAATACTTTCTAGTTTACAAAGTGCCTTCACATACGCCATTTTTAATGTTCCTGAGGACCCTGGGAAGTAGGTATTATTACTGTTATTTTCAAATGAGGAAACTGAGGCTCAGAGATGAAATAAACTTGCCCATGGACACACTGCTAGGAAACAGCAATGCTGGGTCCTAGGTGAGGTCTTCTGATTCCACATTCAACAGTCTCCCCATTAGAACAGACCACGCCTTTGGGTGAAGAACAACAGCTTGCTTCAGGAACTCAGGATTGAATGAGGTGTCTCCAGGGCAACAGTGATGTCAAATCCTCTGATTTGCTTCATAAACCCCGGCCTGGGAGGTTTGAGTTGCTTTGAGAGAAAAAGGTCCTAAAGTACAATGAATATCCCATGGAGAGGAGGAAGAGTTTCTGTAATTTTAATTTGTAAGATTTGAAGTTTTAAAAACCTGATGTTACCTACCTGGCAGTCTTCCGTACATTATTAATGTGATGTTTTCTCTCAAGATAGCACTTAATTGCTTGATTCTTAAAGATACCACCAAGTACCTATGAGTAGTCTTAAGGACAAACCTTTTTTTATTAATAGTGGGGAAAAGCCTGGATTAAACAGCTAATTTTACATTTCTGATTTTTTTTATCAACTGAAGTTTATATTGTGAGCCTTTTAAACTTGACTGTATTTCCAAGTTTCATCTCAGGTACTTCATGGTAGCATTTATTTATTTACTTTCAAATAATTATAAATAAATGAAGTTGAGTTTATTTAAGTGAGAGATTCCTAAATCAAACTTTTCTGTTATGGGAGGTTACTGGGAAAAGCACAGTAAACAAGAGTAAGGTTGTGAAGCAGATTTGAGTGGACGCCCTCTCCTTTGATAACAGTTTCTAGGGATTTAGAGAGCCCTCTTCCTGGTGTAGCATGGGAGACACACCTGCAAATGGAGATTTCCCTTATCCATGTAAATGTCCCTTCCAAGGGGCAGCTTCTATTCAGTTTTCAGAGCTTCACCTGTGCTTGTTTCTTTAAAAATAACCACTTAAAATAGTCAATATGCCAAAGAGGATATTTGAGGAGGTATATTTTGCTCCCCTTCAGTGTGAATGAAGTCACTTTAGGCTTTCATTAAAACAATTAACTGCAAGAAATTAGAAAACTTGAAAGTATAGTTTGGGTTTTTTTAACGATGTGTCTTATTCATTCTTTTTTTTTTTTAAGTAAACAGGTGCTTTGAAATCATTTCTATGAGATACAATTTCCTAATTCTGTAAGAAGAACAAAAGTACTTCTTTCCTGGCCTGAGAGGGAATTAATCTTCTTTAAGGCCTCCAGAGCTTTTTCCCTTCTATACCTTTTACGGCATCCACTAATTCATAGGCATACAACAGATGCCTAAAATAATGGTAATATTGGGAGGATAGATAGTTTGTGTGTGTTGGGAAAGGGGTATGAAAAGAGGGAAAGTGATTTCTACCCTGTTCAGCCCTGTTACCTGCAAAGGGAAGTGGGAGAGGATTTAATTAGAACCCACTGGTCAGCAGCTATGAAGGGCGAGGGCAGGGCAGGCCAGGGGGAGACTTTATGTCCAGAACCTTCTTTGTGTAATATGCCCTTTTGTATATAAGTGATAATGGTAGTATGACAATACAATCAATTCCTTTTTCTTTCGACTCACATACTTTAGAATATTACTGACTCACAAACTGCCCAAACTGGAAAGGATGTTTAGAGATAGAGGAGAACCACATATTTTGGATTTTCTGAGAAAGTCTCACTTTCAGAGTTTCTGTGCCATTGTTCTACATGGCATAGTTCATGGAGATGAGTAGTAATTTCATTTTGAAACCTTATTACTTAAAGTGTGCGTGAAGAAAATAGTAGTAAATGCTATATAGTGTTTCTGTAACCATAAATGTTGAACATCATATTAGCAAAACACAGAACACTCTTCTAAAGTATTGTCATTAGTTTGCAGGTTTTACTTTATGAAAAATTGCTTTTTACTTTTAGTCTTTTAAAATGCTTGGCTTCCTATCTAACGGAAGATCTTTCCTTATCTTATAGATCCTGAGACTACTCTGAAAGGTGTTTTTACCCAATTTATTATCTACTGAGAAGTCCATCTTTAGTGACATTTTAACACCGTAGGTAAGAAAAGTTTATGAACAGGAAAGTTCTGTTTTTTTGTGTGATTTTTTAAAAGTCTTTTATTTACTTTTTAAAGATAATGGTCATTAGAAGTGTGGATTGCATTATGGTGGAAATTTAGCTAATAGTATAGTATGGTCATTTTAAAACTTCCCAGGGATTTGAGAAACCTGAATTTGAATTCCAGTTCCATGGTCCCTCAGAGCTTTTGTTAACTAACAAGAAAAGGGAATAAGAATATTTACCTCATCAAGCTGTTGTGAGGGTTCAGGGAATTTATATGAATCTGAATTCATGTAATGTAGTGCCTGGCACAAGTTGTTTGGATGAATTTATTAAAGTACAATTTTGAGTGCCTTACTGTGTGCCTGAGACTGTGATAAGTTCTAGAGATGACAAACACGGCTGTGAAAAAGAAGTGGCCCAGCTCTCTCTTGAGAGCTTCTCTGTACTGAGTAATAGGCTTAGTGGCAAAAAAGATGAGGTAGCGAGTAGTGTTTTAACTTCTCATAAAAATGTCTAAAGGGGATAAAATCAGGATCTCAAATTTGTATTTTACATGGTCTGTGAAATTTAACACATAGAGTACTTTTCTGAAAGGGCAACGCATTTAGGGCAGTGAAACTATTCTGTTTGATACTTCAGTGGTGGATATGTCCTTATATATTTGTCAAAACTCATAGACAGACCAGCACCAAGAGTGAACCTAATGTAAACTGTGGACTTTGGGTGATAGTGGCGTGTCAGTGTCGGTTCATCTTTGGTAACAAAAGTGTACTAGTGTGGTGGCGGATGTTGGTAACAGGAGAGGCTGTACGGGCAGGGGGTATATGGGAACTGAATTCTCTGTACTTTCTGCTCAATTTTGTCTCAATTTTTAGAACTGTTCTAAAAAGTAAACTCCTTAAGAAAGATAAAAAGACAAAAAAACAAAGCCAAAAAAAAGGCAACACATAATCATTTTCATTTCCTTCTGTCCAAAAATTAATAGGTTTGTATTTGGGGATTGTCCCATTGTGATACAGGCTTCCTTCCTCTATTGCAGGGCTTGGTAAAGTTTTTCTGTAAAGGTTCAGGTCATAAATATTTTGTGCCAAGAGGCAAAATCAAGAATATTATATTATTATACCACAACCTTTTGCTGACAAAATCCACACTGTAACAACAGAGTGCGTTCGCTTTAGTAATACAGGTCTACTGATGAGAAGAATGGTGTTCTTTTTTTGTTCTGGGCTATTTCTCTTAACTGGGGTTTCAGAGTTAATGTGCATTATCATGAAAATTCACTGCTGCAACACACATGTTTATCTTTAAAAACTGTACTTAGCTTTGGGGACATCCAGGAATAAGCAGTGATCCATATTTAGCCCACAGGCCACAGTTTGCCAAACTCCTGCTGTGTTGGTTAAACAGGAAAAAATGGAGCCAAATTGGAAAGGGTGTAAACTTAAATAATGCAAGTTATGTTCCCAAGGATGTGCTTATTAGCACACGCTTGTGTCTATTTCTGTGTTAAAGCCAAATATAATTTGTTTTAGTTGACTCCTATAATGGAAATGATTGATAGGTATTAGAATGCTATTTGAAAACCAGTGTTTTCATAGTGAATGATTTTGAAGTGGCTTAATGGTAACTACGTGAGGTGATGGATGCATTAACTAACCTTATTGGGGGAATCATTTTGCAGAATATACATAAATCAAATAAATCATCACTGTGCACTCTTTAAACCAACACAGTATTATATGTCAATTGTATCTTAATGAAAATAGAAAAATGGAAGTAGCCAGAGAGAAAGAAAGACTTAATGGGAAAGTTATATTTTACATGAATCTCTGATCACATAATTTTGACTTGTAATTTTGACTCCTATTAGCAAGAATTTTTATTATATATCCTTCCTGTCATTGCCGGTTTCCTTGACCCTTCTTTACACTCTTTGAACATAATATAAGAGTTTGTCCTTGAAAGAAAGATTCAGAAATATATTTTTTATGTATAACTTCATAAATGATGACTTGTTCTCTTTATTATGGCCATAGCAACAAATATGGAACCCTATTCAGATGGTTTTAGTACTTTGTATTTCTGTTTAAATTATCCCTAAGCTGAGAATTTCTTACAATATTTTCATCAAAAAAATTTTTTTGAAGTCTTAAACTTTTTTGCTTTCTCCTTAGATCCTCTTTAAACGGATGAGATGGCTACCACTCAGATTTCCAAAGATGAACTTGATGAGCTCAAAGAGGCCTTTGCAAAAGTTGGTGAGTATTTTTTTTTTGTGGTGTAATTATAGTAAAGCAATCTTTATTTGGCCCTAATCAAAGTTATTTCTCTGGAAAAATTATATGAATGGAGTTGCAAACCTTACAGCAAGATAGTTAAAACTGGCAGGATAAAGTTTCAGAAGCTACACTGTATTAAAATGTATTATTTCTAATTACATCTAGTATCTAATATGGTCAAAGGTGTTTAGTCCACAGTCCCACCCAGCCCTTAACTGGGGACTGCTGTGGCTCCTGAAAATTTTAGACAAATTTTGTATTATTATAGTATTTTGAGTATCCTGTTTTCGTGAGGAAAGAGCATTTGGAAATTTCACCATATTCTCCGAGATGTACGACTCCTTTAAATGTGAAGCACCATTAGATCATGTTTTTCCTTCCCTATTTAGCTTAGCCTCATTGCCTTTCTCATGGATCTTCTGTGCTTTTGGATAATGCACCCTGTTCTGCCTTCTCACATTAACTTAATAGCATCATGTAAGATGGGAGGCATAGCAAGCCATTTGGCCTATCCTTTAACATCATACACAGTATCTTAGAATTTAACAACTGTGGGAGCCATTTATAGCATTTACATTCAAAATTTCAGTGGTCAGGTCAGTAGAAGATAGTGAGAAAATAGGGCAAGAACTAATTCTTAATGTATGTACTCACATGAGTCAACAAGTGCTTAGAGAGGTAGGCTATTACTATTTGGTATCTCCTTGATTAAAGGGCATACGTTAGATCATGATGATTTGTTACTTTACTCAGAATTGAGTCTTCAACCTGTGTTGAAAGTCACATTAGTGAAAAGTGATGAAGCATACATGTCTATTCCCATACATTTGTGATCAACATTTTCTGTGAACGCATTTGTAGAAACAGTATGTATGGCCTGGAAAAAAAATGACCCCCAGAGTGACTATTCATAATCCCATTAGAATTCTAACTGGAAAAAAATTGGTTAGTTCTGAATCTAACAGAAGTGTGTGTGTGTGTG
Source organism: Manis pentadactyla (assembly GCF_030020395.1). Classification (NCBI taxonomy): domain Eukaryota; kingdom Metazoa; phylum Chordata; class Mammalia; order Pholidota; family Manidae; genus Manis; species Manis pentadactyla. The sequence continues at coordinate 115,511,942 of NC_080038.1, read as the reverse complement.
TGTGTGTGTGTGTGAAAAAGGCAGTTAATTAATTTGCCATTGATACTACTTAGTTTAAGAAGAGTACTACCCATCTGATACTAGATTGATTATGAAAGACAACAGGTGAAGTCCTGACTGCAAGATTTTTAAAGTCTCATTCTGGAGAGATATCCTTATAATTGTTTTAGGGTTGCATTTCCTTTGAACCTTGTTTTATTTCTATTCATCTTTCAGTGTTGGGGACAGTCCAATTTGTTCCTTTATAAATAGCATTTGGGGGTAGGGACATGACTTATTATTGCCTTTGTTAATCTCAAGGCCTTGCCTTCTCAAATAAATATGTAGTGTTGAATATAGCCTAGTTCTCATGTGCAGCAACTTGGAAATGTTTGTGTGCTATATTTTTAAAAAATTGAAGCTCATTTGTTTACCTGATAGGACTGGAATACTTTTATCTGTAAAAGAGTTTAATTGCTCCTTGGAAGCTTAATGATATCAAGGAGGTTGACTGGTTATCTCCATGGAGGAAATGGTGTTTAAATTGCACTAAGTGAGGGATCAATTAGAACTTGCATTGCAAGAAATAGTCATTGTGAAACTGCTGTCTTATTCAAAATCATACATCTGGGAGGGTTTAGGGTAGGCAGACAGCTTCCCAAAGGCAGGAGATTGGACCATATGTCCTACTGAAGTCCCTATCAGGCATATATTCCTAAGATACACAGACTCTTACTACTCTATATGCTGTAAATAGGAATTCTGGAATCCAGATTTTTTTCTGCCTGTTCTGCATGTTCTGGGTTTTTTTGTATTCCCTCCTCAGTATCTGGGTCAGTGTTGCACACAGGTTAGCTTCTCTTAATTGATTGAATTCCAAGGAATTATGCACAGTCTTTTCATGTACTAGGACTTCGTCATTATCACCTAAACTCAAAGGGCCTTTGTCATGAAGATTTCCACCATAGTGGAATTCATTTCTAAAGGTTTGGGTCATTACCTTGTAGCTGTAAAATTTCTGTAAATTTCTCAGCATAATAAAGGCTTGTGTATAGTCTTCCTTTGAGAAAATTGTTTAAAGACCCAGCTGAATATTTTGAGTTTCTTTTAAAACCTTTGTAGTTTTTAGTTGTTAGTGACGAGGCCCTCAGGCAACTGTCAAAGGTGCTAATGGAAATGCTTTCCATTCAGTTTTTCATTCAGGGAAACTTGATTTTAAAAACAAGCTCTGTAAGTTCTTTTCCTGTCAAAGATAATTCTTTCTTATTTTGGGGGGAGTTGGAGAAGGTAGGGAGGACTACTTTGTCTCAGTTCAGTTGTGACAAAATATGGAAATCGTTATATGATTTTCCCCATCTACTAACAATAATAGCCTTGATTATCTCTTTAGAAATTCAGCAAAATCATAGTGTCTGGAGAAAATCTCTGTAATTACCACTAATCATAGATTTTGTTCAATCAATTAATAGTTCTTTGAAACTCTCTTTACTAGCAATAAATCGAGTATTAGGATTTAAAGTTCTCTTTTCATTCACTTTCTGCATCTGCTTGGTGTTAAGGTCCAAGCAGTATGTTTTCATTTAATTATTTTAATTTTCTCAACATATTTTTTCCAGGATTTTCCACTGGGATATCAGAAGCCTTTGCTCTTGTTTTTTTTTTTTTCCTTATAATGTTTCTGTTTTAATTAAATGTTGCAATTCTAAGTTCTGTCTAAAAAAACAGGTAAAACTTTTCAGAAAACTTCTCAGAAGTAAATATTTTACCAACTAGAAAATGTCTCTTACATTTTGAGGCTTTAATCTTGTTATGGAAGCTAGAGTTCATTTGGATGATCATAAAGATAAATTTATGTAGTATAAATCTCTCAGATTGGCTTTAGTCCTGCAAATACTTATCTCTGACTTTCTCCTAAGCCATTGCTACTGAGCTTTTGAAAAACATGAGTTTGGCACTTTTGAAATAAGAGAATAGTGGGGTTTTGTAAATGACTAGGAATAGTGTGAGTATATTCCTTTGAGGCTGCCCACCAAACTCAGCCCGAAAGTTTTGGTTATGGTAATTGTAGCTGTACCAGATTTTCTCATCTTAGGCAGTTGAGTTGTTTCAAAGTACTTGATATTCTCTTACATAGAAAAGCCCCATCAGGATGATGCCTCAAAAAGCATGGTGGAATTTACTTGTAGTATTCAGTAAAACTACCAGTGCATATTTGTTTAATTAAAACTTAAAAATAAAAACTATAGCCCATCCAAAAAAAATAAACTAAGCAGTACTCTTTCACTCGACTTCTGGTTAATTATTGGTGGAGTATTTGAAATGAAGGAGGATGGCAGCAAGTGGAAAATGATGGCCAAGCTGCTGGCAGTTTTGCATTGGAAAAGGATTGATAGATGATGCTTTTGATTTTGCCTTGTCTCAGCCCTCTAACTTTGTCCAGTCCTTAGCTGTACTTGACTTCCACCTTTGGGGATCCACTGTTAGGATGAACTCTTAGGCAGTGACCTCTATTCTACCCTTAGCAAGACTCACTAAATTTCCTCTTATATTTCCTGGAATAGGCTACCCCAAAAGGTAGAAACTGTGAAAGGCAAAACCCATTTTGAGTTAAACATCTGGAGTCGTTTAGTAGCCCCCTTTTCTAAAGTTTTAATGCTTAATGAAAGCTTGACTTTACTGCTTAGATCTTAGGATGGAATATAATCTAAATTATTCTGCACAAGTCTTTTGGCTAAGTATTTTAAGTCAGTATTTTGTGTGCTTTCATGGACATTCAAGGTTTTATATGTGTGTAAAGTCATTATTGTTAGACATACAGATTCCTTTTGTTATTTTGTTGTGCAAAAAAATTGTGAAATATATTGATTAAACTAAATGGAACTTTTTAAGCCCAGTGTTTGTGAAAGGATGTACATCTGCACTAGATTGGTTTTCTTCTTTAAATCCTAATGAGCATTGTCCATAGTGGGTTAGCAAAGAGGTTGCATATGTGTTGCAGATGAGGACACACATATGCAACCTCCTTATAAAGAAAGATACTAGATTTAGACAGATTCAAGGATGTTTAAAGCAAAACACACATACACACGTACAAAACCTGAGGTCAAAGGAAATCCCTGTCTTTCTTACTGTCAGGTTTATATGACAGGGTAGCACCCCAAAAGATGTGTTTGAAGTGATAGATTGCACCCCATAGCACCTGGACATGGGCAGTGTAAAACAGCAGCTAAAATCAAAACCACTTGAATTCTGGCTCAGCTTTCTCCAGACAAGTACTTAAAATAGCTTAAATAACAGGATGCAAGGGGAGGGAAAACATTTCCTTTTAAGGATATATATTCTTGGTGTGATTCAAACTTCTACAGGAACATGGATGTATAATAAGTTTATTTACTTTAAGGTTACTTGGGGGAGGGTGTTGGGAGAGTTAACTGGCATTTAGAATAAGGCTTGGTGAAAGATCAAAATGAGGTTTCTTTCAAAACAGAATGCAGATGTGAACATACATGTGTCATCAGAAAGAGAGAGCGAGCACGCCCCACACAAAGGGAAGACAGAATCTGTTGTTAGAAACAGTTGGTTCCTTTCTGATGAATTCAGCAGCCAGTATGAAAGACAGGCCTCTCTGATGCAGCACTGGGAGCCTCTTGGTGATTTCTTTTTTAAGTATAGTGATTTTTCTTTAAAAATAAGAGCACATGGTCAGATTATTGAGATTTACCTCTTTACTTTCTATGGGAATTTTGTTCAGTGAGTAGGTGGAGTTTTCTTTTTCCTGCTGCCCATTTATGGCTACCCATACTGACCATATTTTCTGAACTAAAAGGTTGAGACATGTGCTTCCAGAAACATTGAAAATGCTCTAGATAATATAGGCTGTATGATAATTTCTACTTTATCAGGAGGTTGAAAATATGATACTGGAATAGAAGTCTTCAAAATGTAGAACCTGTTCCACCCTGTGGCAATGTGTAATGAAAAAGTGGCAAATGAGCCAGAAAGGGGTTCCAGAATCTTGGCAGCTTAATGAGAAAATAAAAGGACTGCCATCATACCAGGAAGTTGTGATTTTAGTTTCCATTTGTTAAAACTGTTTTCAATCCAGGGCTCTGTTTTTTTGGGTCAGTTTATTATTAAATTCTCATGTTTATGTCAAAACTAAGAATAGAAAAAGTTCACCATCAAACGTAGTTTTGAGCTCCTCGTTAATAATGTCACTGATGAAATTTCTAAAATGCCATTATGCAATCTCGTTTTCTAACCTTCTAAAACACAGCACTTTAGATCTCTGATATTAAGGGTGTGGTGGGAGGGGGCGGGGCTGAGGACTGGAAATAAAAATTAGCATAAAACTCTTAAAAATAATTGCACCCTGTTTTGTCTTTCAAGTACTTTGCCAGCTGTGAGATTTTCTAAAATTAATTGCAAGGCGCCTTTTTAGGCTCCTCTGCCTTTTTATTGAAATTCAAATTGTTTTCAAGAGAGATGATTTGGGATCTCTAACAAAAGCTTGCTAGAATTTACTAGTACTAACACTAAATGCCTTGATTATGGGAGGTAGTGTAAGCTAGATCTACTGAAAAAATATAGAGGTACTAGAAAAATAACTTTTAAAGTATATAAAACTAGATGACACGTGTTCAACAATTCTTTTCTCATCTCAGGAAAGGTATAAGCTCGATATTCCAAATGACTGAACAGTTTTAAAAGGATTTTAAAGCTACCATTTCAAGTAAGAAGAGGTTCTGTCTGATCTGTTCCTGTATCTTTGGCCTGTAGTTCAGTGCCTGCCACAGAGTCGGCACTCAGCTTGCTCTGAAGAGTGACTCACGCTGAACAAGCGCACATGGTATTTCTTAATAAAGTCAAAGCAAGTTTCTACATTTAGAACAAGAGAGAGGTCCTGACCAAACAGCCATCACTGGTTGTCTACTTGGTACTCCTTGGTGGGTATGTTCACTTGGAACACCAAATTACAGATCTGAAGGTTGCTGGGTGGGGACAGGATGAGAACAAAGGGAATGAGATTGAGTGTTACTTAAGGGCTATTTCTGTCCTTACAGTTTCCTGATGAATTGCCATTCAGTCTTTTAGTGCTACTTCTGTATTTTTTGTCATTGCTGTCTGGTTGGTTTTGTTTTTAAAATGCTCATTAGATCGGAGCACTCTTTTCCTGGTTAATACTTGAGAATCAGTGATTCTACAAAAAAATTTTCCCATTGCTCATTATATGCAAGGTATTGGGGTAGGAGATAAAAAGATTTACAAGAATCTTTATCGAAACATTTGCAACCTAATAAGGAAGATGGTTATGTAATGACAAATTCTTATCCCTCCAACCCCGTTTAAAATGTTCCTGTCAGTCACTAAAAGTATCTGTTAGTACTACTACCCTTACTTCAAAATGGAGTTGCCGCATGTGGTTTTTTTATGTTACTTACATGTTAGGGTGGCTGATTCCTGCCATTTTTAAATCACATCAGTGAGCTGTGTTCTAACTAATGCTCCAGAGGTATTTCAGAGAGCTTTTTCAAAAGTTGTAATTCTCCCCATTGCCTGCGCCTCTATTCTCCCCATTGCCAGCGCCTCTATCCTACCCATTGCCAATGAACTGCCGGATAGACCAGATTCTCAGTGCCTTAGTCAGTTCCATGTAGTTTTGAATTCATAGTTCTTTGATGTTTATTTTAAAACATCTCTACCTCCTGCTTCTGTTGTATCAGTGAGAATACAAAAAACAAGTAAGAACCTGTTATATGCTAGTTCTAAACTGGGGCCAATGATAAGATTAAATTATGCTCAGATACGTCATTTCAGAAGTCAAGGAAAAGTACAATACTTTTAGAAAATATTTTTCTATCAGAAATTGCCAAATGGACAGTTTTGGCAGTCACAAGGAATAAGTTACCTCCTTTTCTAAAAATACCATAAAAATGAAGGAATGTTGCATTTAGATATTGAGGTGTAATACTGATCAGAATGTACTACTCTGTATTTGTTTTTAATATGTATTATGATTTTTATCTCCCACTTTTAAAAAAAAGTGTATGGGTGTGATTTGTGAAGTCCTGAGTACTCAAACTTAAAATGAGTGTGTTAGAGCCAAAAAGGAACGCTTAGAGATCATATTATCGAAAGCACTCCTTTTACAGATGAGAAACCTAAGACCTGCCCTCTGACCTCCGGAGCACACACACACAACTCCCACACACAACTTATGGCAATCAAAACTGTCCCCAGGGCTAGGGAGGGGGCAAATAGCTCCCAGTGTAACCCCTTTCCCTGCTTTATTTTTCTTCATAGCAAGTAAGATTCTATTCTATTGCATTATATTTTATAGTCATATCACATGTTACATGTTATTTGCTTATTAGTTGTCATCAGATTGTGAGTTCTTGGACAGCCAGACTTTCGTTGTTGGTGGCAGTAACTCCAATCCCAAGAACAGGTTCTGGTACAGTTTTTAAGTAATGTATCAAATAGAGTAACTTTTATAATATGTTTTCTTGGATGGTGCTGTGGTCATCTTGAGTCATTTCTCTATTCAGATTGCTTCCTTTTATTACAATAATTGAATTTATATTTGAAAACCAGTGGGTACCTGAGGAATAAAAAAACGTTGCTGAACAGTAGGTATTTGAGGATGCTGGTGGAAGTCCAACTTTCTTTACTAAAAAAAATATACCCAAATGATCAACCCTCAGGACATTAACCCTCTTCCCCAATAAATTAACTTTTGGTGATTGATCAGGGTTTTTCCCATTTTTAACAGTTTCAGAATAAGCATCATCTACATAATTCTGTTAAGCTGGAATAGCACAAAAACTAAAAGGTTTTTTATAGAGTCATGTTAAACATTTGCACTACTCAGGACTGCATTTACTTTTATGAAGTCTGTGTTTGTCTTGGATTAATGTTTATTTAAATTAACTCATGGAAAACATTGGGACTGATGATTGTACCCTAATTTCAGGTGTGCTTTGTAATATAATGAGCATTGATTCATAAACTATTCTGTTAGCCAAATGGAAGAATAAGGGGCATAAAACTCCTAAATAGCTACAGTGGAAATTGCTTTATACCATGACAGTGTTTTATTGGTGTATAAGCTCTTAATTCTTTTTAAAAAGTCTTGTCAGCTTCATGATTTAATAATTTTTTTAAACAGCTATGCTTTTTTAATATTAGAGATGCTATTTTTAAGGAAAGCTACTTTAATACTGCTTAAGGTACAGAAAAAGGTGTAAAATCATGCTCTTTCGCTAAAATTTTCATTTCCTTTTCAAACAATAAGAAAGGGAAACACTGTATTTAGGTGAATTTATGAACCTGAGACTCAGATGAAGAAAAATACTCTAAATAGGTTAACTGGTTTCTCCTAAAACTTTTTTTTTCATTCTCCCTTTTTACAAAGATCTCAACAGCAATGGATTCATTTGTGACTATGAACTTCATGAGCTCTTCAAGGAAGCTAATATGCCATTACCAGGATATAAAGTGAGAGAAATTATTCAAAAACTCATGCTGGATGGTGACAGAAATAAAGATGGGAAGATAAGTTTTGATGAATTTGTTTATGTAAGTATGTGCAAATCCACCATTATTAGAAGTAATGATTGTTCTTTTGTCTAGTGGGATCTTACAGTAATAGTAAGTCCTATTAAGTTCTGAAGTATATATATCATATTAGTACTGTTACAGCTAATAAAATTTCTCTCATCCCACCCACTAAATTAGTTCTTTTAGCTCTTAGGATATCTCAACTAAAGAATTAAGAAAAAAGAGCTCTGACAGAAGGAAAGATATACTGCTTGCTGTGTAAGGTGAACAGTCTCCTTTGGGGGCATCATAAAGGCCATTTTTCAAGGTGCTAAATGAATGAGATCCTTGAAGTGTTCTTTCTGTCTCCCTTGGTGAACAGTGTGCTCCCAGATTTTAATGATATACCCTGACTCACAGGCCTGGAAGTTTCCTGAGTTGAACCTGATTAAGAAGATAGTTGCTACTCTTATGGCAGTAGTATTTAACTGCACAGTTTTCTCTAGGATAGTAAGTTTGATAATTACAAATTAGAACCCTATCTTTTTAGTCCATTGGAAGAGTCATTTAAAATTTTTGTTCTCTTTTCTAGTATCATCAGATACTCTTCAAGGTTAGGGGCCTATTTCCTAATCCTTCTCCCTCGAGCACCTACTTTATTGTTCTGTGCTCTGTGCTGGGAAAATGTATGTAACACTCATTGTTGAAGGGGTTTAGCTTCTAGTGAAGCAAGCTGTAGATTTTCTAGGCATATGCCATTTTCAGTCCATATTCATTGACAAAGTATTTGAGGTATATATTAAAGCATAGCTGTTGCCTCTTCTCCCAATGAAGAACACCCCTAAGATATTTTTGTTTTTATCTATTATTAACTTAAGGTTGAGTGTGACTAGCTCTCATTAGTTATTCCTCACAGTATATTGCAAACAGGTAATTGCTGCCTAATATTTATCACAAACTTCCTAGCACACCTACCCTCTTTTCCCATGGTTTACTTTTGCCCTAAAACACCTGAAATAATGACATATATCCCCATCAGTAACTGGCTCACTGTAGCAAGTGAAATTCTGATGTGCTCTCTCCGATTAGAATTAACTCCTTTAAACTAAGTAATAATGTCTACTCAGCATATACCATTTTGTGGGGGGTGTTGTGGTTTTAAAAACGCAGGTATGTGTCATAGTGACAGTGATAAAGTTCTTGCCTTCTTTTCAAATACTCATTTCCTCCCCATCGTTTTTGTCTCCAGTTATTGCCAAAGCCTTTTGTTTTGAACTGTGTTCAACAGTAAGTTGCAATTGACTTCTAGTATGAGCACTTGCATGTCCTTTGATGTATAACTTGCTTCTCTTGTAACTGCATGTTGAATTGTGAATTTAAGGCAGCTGAGATCAGTAAACTATGGTTATTTTTGATAAAATTTACCACTCAGTATTTTTTAGTCTACTAGAAAGAACAGACCTAAATCATTAATGTTTGCAGTGTGCCAGTGTTATAAAGGACAAAATTATGAAAGTATCTTTGAGGAGAATGATCTTGGGAAATATTTAATTTTGTGTATTTTGAGACCATGCAAATACGGCTCAGCTGTTTGTAGCTTTTAAGTGAGGAGGTGTGAATTCCTTAGTATAGTGTATTGTTAAAAAGTAAATAACATGCATAAAAATTTTCTCATCACTAGGGCTTTTTTAAAAAACGAAACAAAACATTTTAGAATTGTAAGGAATCAATGCTTCTACTCTTTCCTTCATTTTTCAAAATTAAAAAAAAAAAGGCTTGGATTGCTGAAAAAGGAAGTGACTTGCCCAGCATTATAAAGGAGACTAGTGTATTTTTCATTACCTCCCTTCTAGTCAAGAAATTTGAAATATGAAAGACAGTAAAATAATCTGCCTGCTGTTTTGGAATTATACCACCATGACTACTGAAAAAAAGATGGGCATTTAACCAAACATCTGTCCACTCTCATCCGCTTTGTCATCAATGAAACATCTTACAAATTGTCAAACAAAATACAGGTAGATCTTAGTTATCTGAGAAAGAGGAAGTATGTTATTCCTGTCAGGTATTAGCATAAGGAAGTAGAAATAAACATGTTCTTACCTCTTAGGGTTTTGTGTTTTATTTAAATTGCTGCTTAAAAGGTGTTAATTGCCAACCAGCCTGCAAACAGTTTATGTTAATTTTGGAGACTATATATGAGGCAGAAGAGTCCCTAAATTTTATGTAAACTTCAAATGATAAGATTAAATTTAATACCCTAATTTATTTTTTTTAAGTATTTCAAAATGAAATTCCTGGATTTTTATATTTTCAAGATGATAATCGTTTTTTTTTTTCCGGCATCTTTAAAAAGACCAGTATAGCAATTTTTTTTCAGCAGAAATGTCAGCAGAGATACATGAGTACTGACTTCATAGGATTAAATAACTTCATACAAATGCTTAGAACAGTACCAGGCATATAGCAAATGCTATATAAGTGCTGGTTGTTGGGGTAGTTAACTTCTGTTTTCTTAAAAAAAGCAATTTTTTTTTTCCTACTATTACTAAGTTTAGGCCTACAACAGAGTCTGAAAAAAAGGAAAAATTCAAACTGCTACTTTGCAAGCCCTTTAAAGCAAACCTCTAAGGTTGGAAGCCAATCAATTTTTTTTTGCAATTCTTTCCTTTAGTCATACGCCTCTGGATTGTTTTCGTTTGGCCATTAGTCCTGTGCTGACCTAGAAAGTCGATGAAACTTTAAAACGGAATAAGAAACATATATACTCCATAAAAGAGACCTGGAAAGATGTCTAGAACCAGAGTGAGAAGTGTATACCAGCCGTTTGTTCACACACGATAAAGCAAATCCTTCCTCGGTGAGGGAAAACAGCCCGAAACAGTGAGCTCATTAGTATCACAATGGGTAGCTTTGAAAAGATTCATTAAGACTGCAGCACAGTGGTTGGCCTTGTGTTATCTCTTATTTTGTTAAGCCCACGTTTATACTCAAATAGCTTTTTCAGCCACTCGAGCAATTTCTTTACTGAAGTAGAAAATATAATGCAAATTCTCATGCAGTGAATAAATTTAACAGATACATAAATCTTCCATTATCTCTTGTCTTTAATTTTTTTACCCTAAGAAACAGACTAAAATACTATGAATCTGAAAATCTGACCTTAGCTGGAATAATTTAAAGACACTTAGAAAACAAAGGCCATGTAACTTTTGTAAGACAATTGAAAATTAACTAATTGTAACTTTACATACATGTAGTTCCCAAGCATCATGAGTTTAAGTAAAGCTATGTAAGTAATTGCATTAGGATATTATACAGCAGCCCTTCCTTTTTTATCATTTGTATTATTCCTCTTTTCATGAATATATATAAAATTGAGTTTATTTTTCAGCTGAAATTGTGATCATGGAAACAAATTTTAGAAGCAAATGACCTTTGAGACAAAAATTGTCATAATAAAAAAAAACATCATTCTGAAGCAGAAATATTTTGGACATTTTTTTGTCATTCCAGTGATTTATGGTTAGTCATGAGGAAATACACACGTTTCAGATTTTAATTTACTAGACAATGTTTTACTAAATGAAGTAGAGTTCAGAATGAGACAGAATGGTGAATATTGTTTTTTCACCGAGCAGATACAGAGTTATCAAAGGGGGAGTTTTTGGGAACAAAATGCATCACAGTTAAGACTGCTACATTCCCAGTAACCATTTGGTTGTGTAATCTTGGCCTGGAAGTTAAGGTAAATTAAATGAATTTGAAGTTGGACTAAAAAAAAGTCAAGAGTGTAAAGAAAACTAATTTTAATAATTTGGCAATTACCAGAGTGCATGAGTTAGCCACACTACTGATACTTAACAGGAGTCAGTAATGGCCAGAAAGGAGGAAAAGTGATTTCTACTTTGGTGTGTGAATTATTTAGAGCAGTCAGTGTGTGTGTATGTGTCCATATACATATATAAAAAAAGACACACACACATCCATTCTAAAATTGTACCTGTGAAATTACAGGTATAGTACAAAAATCATGGCTGTGGAAATGGAGTAAGCTTGCTTTTGTAAAACTTACTGCTTACCAACTATTTTCCTAAAATAAATTGGGTTTGTAAGTCCAAGGAAAGTCAGGATTTAAGAAAGGTAACAGGAAAAGATGACTTTGTTATAGGGCCACTGACAACACCTACAGCAGCTGTTTGACCAGTTACAAAAAGTCACTCCATCTAGGCGGATTAATTAAAAAAAGGTGCTCTCCTGGAACGACTAAATATAAGAAGGCACTCCTGCTTTTGGCCTGACACAGTCTTGTGCAAGACACTTGGTTAGTGGCTGGATTTCAGCTTCCACTTGTGCCTGCTCTCACAGATACAACCTGAACTGCTAGGTACTGTGACCCTGTTCTGTGAACTTCAAATACAGCCTGCACCTCTGAGATGTGTGTGTCTGTGTGTGTGACTATGTACTTGTCAAAATGCTAAAGGCCTTTGAGTTGTTTCCTATTTGTTCAGCAACTTTTCCATTAGGGTCCTAAGTTTCTGTAAGTCCACTTACATGTTCTGAGCACCTTGGAGCAAAATTTTTATGAAGATGCTACATCTTGCTCTTGTTTTACTGGCAGTGGCTAATTTAGCCATGCACATTAGTAGATCAGGAACAGATTTGGGGTTGGGTAAGTTCCAGTGTTTAAGAAGTACACAGATGGTCCTTTAGAATGTCTGGTACAATGGTTAGAGTACAGTGTGAGATTTGCTTTGTTATAACTGGCTATTGTACAATTAGAATGTACAAGTTAATTTTGTTAGCCACGTTGCTTACTGTAAAGAGAAGCCAGACTGCCTAAGTGCTCAAACAAGACGATCACTGAAAAAAACTCTTATTTGTGCTTATTCTCAATAGTCATCTGTTGCTGTCAACACCAAGGTTTTTTCCACCTTACTATTCTATACATTTTGATTGAACAAACTCTGGCTGAGCTACCTAAGCCCATGATACCCCAAAATAGCTTTTTTGGATGGGTCATAAATTTTCATCTCTCTTTGCACTAAGAATTGTGGTTAAAGAAAGGGGATCCTTTAGCCTTTCCTCTCCAGGAAAAGAACAAAGCTTTACTTGTTCTTAGAATATTAACAGATTTACCTGTGCCTTTGAACCACGCTGGTTTTTGGTGTAAAGCAGATTCGATGCATGTGGCACTTAATGTTTTTGACAAGTGTGTGCAATTGACTTTTTGGCGCTTTACTTTCAGTAGCACTATGGTAGTACTTGTTGAGCATTTTAAAAACACAAGCCAGTTTTCCATACCTTTTAACGCTTATCACCTATGGGGGAAAATACAGGTGATCAGAGTATAAAAGAAGATAAATGTGGTTATTCTTGTTCCTGATTTAAAATTAATTGTGAATTGATAACATATTTTAATTGATAGATTTTCCAAGAGGTAAAAAGCAGTGATATTGCCAAAACCTTCCGCAAAGCAATCAACAGGAAAGAAGGAATTTGTGCTCTGGGAGGAACTTCGGAACTGTCCAGTGAAGGAACACAGCATTCCTACTCAGGTACTAGTTTCACATTCTTTAGGTCAACACAGTGCACTTAAGTAGGATACGTGCTGTAATGTCAAGGAGGACTCTAGAGAAACATTGCCTCCTAGTTAAGAATAGAGTATAAGTCCTTTCTGACATGTATTTTTTTGGAGTTGGGTCTAATACTTGCCCTAAAGGAATTTATAAGTATTCATTGTATGGCTTTGTTAGCTTGTAAGAGACATGATACAATATGTGTAATAATAGGCTTTCTTATAATAGAACTCTAATCATAATTGTAAAAGAGTGTTGTAACTAACTTTTCTGAGGATCAGTTAACTCTGCTGTATTCTTTTGTTAATTTTGTAGTTCCTAGTAGCCACTGGGTTGTGTTCCAGTGTCTGGGTTTCCAAAGAGGATACTCACATGTTTATGACACATTAACATTCAGCACTCTCTCTACAACTATTTCAGGCTTTAGAGTCAAATATTTTACCTAGAGTATGAACTAACTTCTTGTTACTCAACATAATTTTAGAGGAAGAAAAGTATGCTTTTGTTAACTGGATAAACAAAGCTTTGGAAACTGATCCTGATTGCAGACATGTTATACCAATGAACCCAAATACCGATGACCTGTTCAAAGCTGTTGGTGATGGAATTGTGCTCTGGTAAGCCATTGCCTTATTTTAGATCCAGATTTCCGAAAACAGTCTTCCATGTAACTGATATATTTGTTGGGATGCTTGCCAGCTTTTACCTTGGGGGAAATCATAATCGAATTGAAAATTGCCTAGGTTCTGCCCATTTCATTTCTTCTCTAGGTCTATCCATAAAAGTACCACCAAAATGTGAATGTAAAATTCAGTCATTTAGACTGAGAACCTATTTATGGGAGACTCTCAGCTTCCAGTTTCTTCTCACCACTGAGCAAGCAGAACATTACAACTTTGTTGAACTTAAGTAGGTCAATATCTACTTATTCCAAAGTACCTTAGGTTCCCAAAGGAACAAAGAGGCTACTCCTCGGTTCTCACCCCCTCCCCAGTTACTTATATCTGAAAAATGCGTTGGTCACTGCTGTTGCTCCAGAGCCAACAGTATCTTGGTAGAAATGACACAAGATTACCAACACTTTGTCAGTTGGTGCACCTATTTACTGAGGCAGTATAGCCAGTGGTTAGGAGCATGCTCCATAATCAGTCTGCTTGGGTTCCTATTTAGTAACTGCGATCAAGATATCCAACCCCTTTCGCATTTCAGTTTCCATCTATTATGGTCCCCATATTATTGTACTTACCTCAGGGCCGTTACAAGCATGAAGTGACTACATATGGAGTGCTTAGAACAGTGCAGTAGAGATATATTTCAGATGGTAGTGTACAATATATAAAATTCCTTTTTGCAATAAGGTCATTTTGGCTGTTCGAAAAACTGATTTTTAAAATGTAAGGTATCTTAATTTTGTCCATTTATAGACACTAAAGAAATAATTCCCCATGTGTTTTAATAGAGACAGATAATCATGTGGTATTATTTATTTAATATTTAAATTTTGCATGGAAAGGAGCATGGTTTTCCCTGTGCAGAATAACATGTTTTAGGGCAGTAGTATAAACATCTAAAATGTTAAAATCTAACTTCAAATTCTACCAAATGAGATTCTTCCTAGTAAATCACAGACTCTAGCCTTACTAATATACCCTTTCTTTCCCTCACCACTGTATTTCCAGCACCAAATGTAGTGCCTAGCTCATCATTTAGGCATTCAGTAAATATCTAGTGAATGAAAGAATCTCATGCACAACTAATTTTACCTCTTTGTGGATCAATTGTAATTTTTAATTGTAAATTACATAATCTAGACAAGACACAATTGCAGTGTGGGATTTTATCTGATTTTCAGGAAGAGTCATGAGGTCCATATCATTTAAATCTTTCTCAAGAGTTGTATTAACAATTTTACTCTGGACAAGGTTCCTTTGGTGTTTCATGTTTGTATATGGCGCCCTCTAGTGTCCAGAAGCTCTATACTGGAGCTGCTGAGCCCCTGAAGCAATGTCGGGGGTCGCAGGGGAGCGGTACTGGTGCCTGGGGGGAGGAAAGAGCTGTTCCCCGCCTCCTGACTCCTGTGCCTGTCTCCACTGCCTGAGCCAGTGGGCCGGGCACACAGGTACAAGTTTTTGTCCCAGAGCAGCCAGATATGGATCCCTGCTTTCCACAAGCAGCCAGAATCCCAGTCTCCCCAGGAACTCTGCCTGTATTAACTTTCCAACCTGGAAGTCATGCGAGTCTCATGAAAGCACCATGAAATGTAGGTTTGTGCTCTCAGGGCAGGACTCCGGAGCTAGGTATTCAGCAGTCCCAAGCCTTCCACTCCCTCCCTGCTCCCGTTTGTCTTCCTCCCGCAGGCGAGCTGGGGTGGAGGAGGGGCTCGGGTCCCAGGGAGCCACAGCTCTGGTAAGTTACCCCATTCGCTGAGGTCTGCTCTTTTCTCCAGGTGTGTGCAGTCTGACGCCATCCTCTTTCCTGTTGCTTTCTCAGGATTAGTTGCGCCAATTAAATTTTCTAATTGTATCCAGTTTTAGGAGGAAGCCTCTGTCTCTCCTCTCACGCCGCCATCTTTAATCACGATTTTATCTGATTTTAACATTTATTCAATCAAGCTTTTTCAACATCCAAGTTATTCAGTCTTATAATATGGAAAATATTTAAAAATAAAATGAGAAAATATGCCCCATCCTCCAACTCAGAAATGCCCAACTATTGTAAACATTTTGGTCTTTTTTTTGATTTGCATTTTTCATATGTATAGTTTTTTGTAATCAGCACAATAAAAGTCACATGTTGCATTTATTTTTTCAGATTACTTGGGAGACATAATGAGCCTTAAAATATTTGTGACTACAGTATTTTTCAAAGTAAATTAACTCATTATTTAATTTTTGTTTCAGTAAAATGATCAACCTTTCAGTTCCTGATACAATTGATGAAAGAGCAATCAACAAGAAGAAACTTACACCCTTCATCATCCAGGTTTGCATTGTTCTCCCCTCCCTCTTCCATGAAGCAGCTGTTAGAGAACCTGTTCTGTAGACAGACTATAGACAGACACTTTCTATCTTCTCATTTAATTCTTATAACAACTCTGAGTTTAGGATTGTTATCCAGATTTTACAGAGAAGAGAGCTGAGACCGAGAAAGGTTTCCAGGCCTTGCCCAAGTTTAATATTGGAACTGAAGTTCAAATCCAGGTCTAACTGCAAAGCCATATGTTCTTTTCATTAGACACTGTGTTCAAACATGTAGGAATAAGCAAAAATATTTAAGTTCTTAATGAATTAGCATGCTTAAAGAATGGAGCATTTTCCCTTTCCATCACGTGAGTACTATGCTACCAGATAGCAAAATTCCCTCAGGAAGGACACCTCCTGGGGTGTGGAGATTTGAGAACTTCTAGAACTCTTCCAAGAATATGCAACAGATCTCTCATTTAGGCATTTTTAGAAATACAAAACTTAACAAGCATGGATATACTTACCCTAGTCACTCAGCTTTTTCCTTTACTATCAATGTACTTCAGGAGGGATCAAATAAAAATACCATGTTGACTTCCCACGGAATTCGGGAAAAGCCAATAAGCAATAAGGTTGAGATTTGTGTTAGCTATGCTTTTAACTCTAAAGTCTGAAATTTCTTTCCTGTGGATCATGTATGGCTGAAATTAATACAGGGCATTAATTTCCTCAGTGAGTTGAGTGTTATTTTTCAGTGAAGTGAGAAATAGACTTCTAATAAATGGAAAGGCCAAGCAAGTGTATAAACTGGCTGTCTTGCAGGAAAACTTGAACTTGGCACTGAACTCTGCTTCTGCCATTGGGTGTCATGTTGTGAACATTGGTGCAGAGGACTTGCGGGCTGGGAAGCCTCATCTGGTTTTGGGACTGCTTTGGCAGATCATTAAGATCGGTTTGTTTGCTGACATTGAATTAAGCAGGAATGAAGGTAATGCAATACAGTCATTTTGAAAGTTGTTTATTGGTTATTTTTTTCTAGTCATGCAGACTGTCATGCTTTCACTTAATTGAGGTGATTAGATGATAACTAGAATTAATGCAAGGTAATGCTATAGTGTTATTCAGGAGAACAGCCTAATGATAACTTTCTTCTTGAGTAGCATGCTATTATAATTTGTCTGGCATTTTAGAATTCATTTTACAGTAACGACATGGAAGCACAGAGAGTTTAAGGAACTTTACCAAGGTCCCCAAACTTGACATCTATTCTTTTCTGCTCTGCCCACCTAGCCCCCAGCCCCTCACCACCCTCAGCTCTACCACTGTGCACCATCTCCTGTTAGTTTTAATACTTTTTATATTCTATCATATGTTTAGACCTCTTCAAAAATAGTCTAATTTGCTCTTGATGGTCTCATACTTCCTGAACCAGCAGAAGCATCATCCTCCTTACAGAATAGGTTTTTATATCACATCATGGATTTATAGACTATGCAGGGCTATGTAGTACAATTGCCCTGAGATCCTAGGAAATACTATATTATCCTCACCTTATCAAGCTTAGAACAGTTAAGCTCCACTCCAAATATCCATATTTGATTCCAGGAATCACCATATCAATCCTCAGTTACTTTGGGGGAAGAATATATATTTTGGGTTCTCAGTATTTTCAGGGTCTCAGAATATCTGTCAAAGCTTTATTTTGCACATTTATCTATGTGAGACTTTTTGTTCTTTCAAGACTTCACTGTACTTAACACTTTCAATCCATTCAAAGGTATATATTTGAACAAATAAAGTTATTCTAATTCCTGGCTTTCTTCACAGCGGTGTTTGTCTTGTTAGAGTTGAAGTCCATTGAAAAAGGAAAGTAGATGACAAAATACAGTTACATTGGCTTTGACAAGGTCTCAGTTGCATAGTTGTCCAAGCTGTTTAATCCCTGCCAGCCTTTGACATGGTGGAGGGTGGGGAGCAGGAGAGTTCTGTACAAATGACCATCCTGTCCCTGGCCTTGCTTAAATCCCTCGGTGCCAAAATGACACAGTGAGAAGCAGAGTCCATGCAAAATGAAATATGCCTGATAGAGCTATTACTTAGACCTCTTCAGAAATCAGGTGGTTTCAGTCCTCTTGTTCAATATAAACTTCCTTTATTTTAAGGGAGGGAATTAGTGCATAAGGACTACATATCTTCATAAAATAATGCCTAAATTTAGACAGTTCTCTCTGCAGACACCCATTCTCTATGCAGACACTTCTACCTATTGCCTATGGGACAATTTCCCAGAAACCCTTGGCTTCTTCCACACAATCAAATCAACAACAAAAAATTATTGCACAGCCTTTACATAGAGCATCCCTTAGGTGCTATACAAAATGTAAAGTCTAATTGTATTTCTTTAAAAACAGGTTTAACTCTTCAAGATTTAATGAATTATACTTAATTATAAATGCCATAGTGTTTATATACAAACAAAGCATTAAGTAAAAGACTCCAAAATAACAAACATCCTCCCCCAAATCTCTGGTTTTAATATTATTAAACAAGGACCATTGGTGTAAATATGTGACTTAATGTGAAAATGTTAATCTTAAAATCTGTAACTTGTTTGGTATTTGGAATGTGAAGAATAGTAAATAAATTATATACATGCTGTGTATTCTCACAATACAGTGCCTTTCTCTGTATCATGTTACAATCACCTACTTCCATATTTATCTTTTGTTAGACTATGAGTCCCTGAAAATGCAGAACTAGGTTTTACCCGTTTTTGCACCTCTGTTATTTAACAGTGTCAAAAGACAGAATAAACTTGTAATGACCATTATTATATAATATATTGGTTTTGGGGTTTTTCTTCTTGCAGCCTTGGCTGCTTTACTTCGAGATGGTGAGACTCTGGAGGAGCTTATGAAGTTGTCTCCAGAAGAGCTTCTGCTTAGATGGGCCAACTTTCATTTGGAAAACTCAGGCTGGCAAAAAATCAACAACTTTAGTGCTGACATCAAGGTAACTGTGCCAAGAACCAGAAACGTTTTCAGGGGAATGTAAAGACTTGAGAGGTTTCATCCCAGCTTAACAGAGGGAGAATCCTACCAGTATATCACCAAGCCTGGTTGCCCCTTGGCCCCGATGGTAGGTTTCAGTAGAGACACAGTGCCAAGTAAGGAGCACGAGCACCAGTCTGGCTTTCATTTTGTGGGAAAGGGTAAAAGTTTTCTAGTGATAACATTTCAGTCTGCCTATTGTTGAAGATGGAGTGCAAGAGGATGGGCCGTGAGTATTCTACTCTCAACTGCCTCCCCCAGGTCTCAGTGTACCTGTTAGGAAAGACCTAGAAGAGAGAGAATGGGCCTCAAGAGTCCCCTTCCCCTTTCTTGTTTGGCTTCTCTCCAGTCATGGGCTCCCACCTTTAGACATTGAGATATTGAGGGTAATGATGAGCTCTTATTATGTCTGTGTCTCCTCCCCCAGCTCCAGCCCCAGGGCACTCCTTCTACAGCACACCTCTAACACAATACCTGGCATATAAAAGACCCACAGATACTTCTTGTGCTGCGTTGAATTTTGGTACTCACTGCTCACCATGAGCAACAGAGGAAAGCTAGCAAAGGAGGGAGACATTGATAGCATTCATTCAACACATGTTGCCCTTTGGCCTCTCAGGGAGAGAAGGCCAGAATTAACATAGCAAATACTGCAGAGTTCTCGATAACTGACTCTTTAACTCTTTCCAAAATCCAGATGTTGGGAGGCAGGGAGTAGACTTGAGGATCTTCTGATGTCACTGACCAACAGAACTATGAAAACAGTAGTCTGTGATCATACTGATTTGTTCAGTGGTGAGAGGAAGGAATGGGATATTTGCACTACTGGTATCATCATACTAGAGGACAGCCTTATAATTAAGGCTAGCCACCAAATTATTAAAGCCACCCCTTTTAACTCACACGTTTGACCCTGTATATTTTGCTTTATGCATTGGGTGTGTTCCTGAAAACCATTCGCAAGTGGATTATGCATTCTGGGACGTATTTTAAATGTTCAAAAGGAAATAATTAAAAAAAAATAAAGCCTGTTTTCAGTATATTTTAAAAGCAAAATATTGTTTGGTAATGTGAAAAGGAACATCAGTTTATCTATATTCAAGTTCTAATTTTCACCTGTAAAGTCCTTTTCAGGGTCATAACTACAGACTCTGCTGGGTCTGCTCTCTATCTTTTCTTCTCAAGTACACAGAATTAGACTATGAAGTATTTATGCACTGTTAGTAGGTAATTTTAATCGAAAGCATTCACAACAGTAATGCACTGTTCCTTAGAAGGAGGCAAATCTTATGCCCACTAATGGGAGGTAGTATGTGGGTTTGCATTTCAGAAATAAATCTGAAATGCCTTTCACTCCCTGATTTTCCCATATCTTAGAATAATTGATGGCACTGGGTATCAGGCTCACTTGGGTAGCTCATTTAAGATGCAGCTTTCTGAGTAGCTCTCAGAGTTTCATATATTT
This sequence comes from Manis pentadactyla, assembly GCF_030020395.1. Lineage (NCBI taxonomy): Eukaryota > Metazoa > Chordata > Mammalia > Pholidota > Manidae > Manis > Manis pentadactyla. The sequence continues at coordinate 115,491,367 of NC_080038.1, read as the reverse complement.
GGTAGGTCTAGGGTTGGATATAGTAATCTGCTTATTGAAAAGCTTCCCCAGAGGATTAGGATGCACATAATCTACAGAGCTGACTGTGAGAAACACTCCTTTGTAGCCTGTTGGACTGTCAGGGTCTAGTAATAGAAAACTCACAGCTTGAAAGGTGGTCTTCAGATATAGCAGGATGAGAAATCTTGATCCCAGTTCCTGTCCTCTAGTACTGCAGAAAGGCATAAGTGTGTGTGTTGAAGACCTTTACTAGTTTTTGCAGGCCACTCCCAGTAGGAGCAACACCACTTTGTTAGGCATTGGGATTCCAAGTAAAAATGGGCAAGTGATAAAAGAGTTCAGGCTCTTAAAACAAGAGAAGCTCATTTGGCTAAGTATATTCAGATCATAAAGGGTGGAATGTTATCTCACCAACTCAAGTGCTCCTCGTTTAAAAGTTTTCTCTCTTAAATTTGCAATTAAATATATCTTTAACAGTCTTCTGCATAGGTTATGGGATATATACTGCACTTTGTAATGATGTAACCTGTTCATTTTCTCTTTCCCTATGCTTCCTGGATTCCCGTTGTCCTTTTTTTTTCTTGCTTGTTTTATCTACCAAGCTTACTGACTTCAGTAATTCATTGAAGGTACAGAACTAGTTACATGTTTATTAGCACACCATGGCAACATGCAGTTCATCCATATTCAAAGTAGACATAAGGCCAGATAGATGAACTTTTCTGGGGAAAAAATATGTTAAATTAGAAGACAGGTTTATGCCATATATTCTCACAAAATCCAATGCAAATAGCCTTCTAAACACAGGATGGTAGGATACATTCCCTCTTTGTAAATTTGATCTCACTGACATTTTCAATTCTTTTGTAGGATTCCAAAGCATATTTCCATCTTCTCAATCAAATTGCACCGAAAGGACAAAAGGAAGGTGAACCACGGATAGATATTAACATTTCAGGTTTTAATGTAAGTACAGATGTTTTGAAATCTACAGTCTTACAAAATTGTTACCGATTTCTTACAGATAACAAGAATTTTTGTGATTGTAGTGGTGTTGACAATTTTAAGCATTATTTTAAAATGTATTGCTGTAGGTGTAATTCAGAGGCAGAGACCACAGCTTTCACTTATTTTGATAGTTAGTGAGTTCCATAATTATGGTGGTATTAGTTTATATGGATGCATATGGTTTATAAGTCAAAGCAAAACTGGGGTAGTAAGCACTAGACACTCACCTTTTCCAAGTATTTGGTTTATAATCACAGTGGCAGCTTTAATGACTGCATGTTTGCCTATGCATCTGTAATATTCTTGTGCAGAGAGTAATCTGAATGTGTTTACAAACTCTTGATCCCTGAAATCCAATTTGGGGAGTCACTGTCATGGACCGTGTTCCCTAGTTGTGGCAGTCATTTGTTCAGTGACCTTGGATGAGTTCCTTCCTCAAATGGGATCTCACTTTGTAAGTAAGGAGTTGGACTAGATGATTTATTCTCAAGTTTCTAGGATCCTATGTACCCATTAGATATGGAATGCATTCTGCTAATTTTAAAAATCAACACTTCTAGTCTATTATGCAGGAGGATTGAGTGCATTACCCTGGCTAAACCATTTACACTGCCCTTAGTAGAATTGGATTGTGTGTGTATGTTTCTGTCTGTTAAATGTGAAAGTCTTCGGTTCGGTTCACTCTTGAGGGGCCATCCTGTGCACTGTGGGAGCTGTCTGGGATGGCCAGCCACATGATCTTATGCCTGGGTAAATGGCACCAGTATATTAACTGATTCCAATTCTGATCAGCCCTAACTGATCTTACAGCACTCCTTTGGCTCTTCCCTCCTCAAAATCCTTCAAGGATTCCCCATTGACTCTAGAGTTCAGACTAAAATGTTCTGCTTAGCATTTAAGGCCCTACACAGTCTTGCTCCATCTCTTCTAGGCAGACTACTTCCCACTGGTCTGCAGCTCCCCCAACACTCATTTTGCCTCTGAGCCCTTTGGTCATGCTTTCCCTGTTCTTGTCAGTGTCCTTCATCTTTTTCAGCCTTACACCTTCTTTAGGGCCTTATTTATTTCTTTGTCTAATAGCCATTACTATATCAAGTTTTCTCTTAAGCTTTTGTCATTTCTCCCTTCCCATGCCGTACTTCCCATTCCAGGTGACAAACCAAAACTCTCGAGAGTGAGAGTGCTCTGATATGAAGGGGCCTATTGAGCCTTTACAGATGCAGCCAGGCAAGAACTGAGTCCTGGGACAGGAAGTTCTCTGCTCTCCAACACCAAAGCCAGGTCACAGGAACAGCTTGCCCCCAGACTCAAGAAATGGCATATTTATGAGAGGTCTTAAGGGAAAAAGTTGTTTAAATTTATATTAGCTATAGATAAGAAAGGTGGGCAAATGTGAAGCTGGCAAAGCCTGGGGGTAGGTGGTCAGTCCAGAGAGAAGGCTTGTTTGGTGGTTGACAGCCAGGAACTGTCCACCTGTAAGAGGGATGCAGTGGTTCTGGGGACCTTCTAGATCATTGCTAAAATGACTTCATTCAGGAATGTGGAGCCTCTGGTTAGCTGCAGCCTGAGGCTATTGACTGATTAACCTCTTATCTCGCCCCCATTCTCTGGCCCTTATGTCACTTGATTTTAGGACTTATCAGAATTTTTCTTATCACAAGCAACCACAGATTTGTGTTCTTTCACTTTAGATAAGTTTGAATTTTTTGGAATTTTATATAAATGGAATCATACAATACATACCTCTTTTTGTCTCATTTCTTTCCCTCTGCATAACTGAGAGCATGTAGCATAAATTCCTTCCTTCTTTTTCTTGCTCAATAATATTCCAGTTAACAGATACACCATATTTGTTTATCCACTCACCTGTTGATGAATATTTATATTGTTTCCAATTTTGGCTATTACAGATAGAGCTGCTATGAACATTCATGTACAAGTCTTTGTATGAATGACTATATGCATTTGTCATATCTAGGAATGGAATGGTTGGGTAACACAGTGTATGTTTCACTTTTTTAAGAGGCTGCCAGGTGGTTTTCCACAGTGGTTGTACAGGTTCACATTGCCACCAGCAATGTGTGGACATCCCCCTACGTCCATGTCTTATGGTTACTCTTTTTAATGTTAATCATCCTAACAGGTGCTGAAAGATACGTCATTGTGGTTTTAATTTGCATTTCCCAAATGACAAATGATGTTGAACATCTTTTTTGTATGGTTACTTGCTATCCATATATCTTCTTTATTCAAACATTTTGCCCATTTTTAATTGCATTGTTTTCTTATTATCATTTTGAGTGTTTATATATATTTTGGCTAGAAATCCTTTATTGGATATGTGATTTGATTTCCATATATTTTCTCCCAGTGTTTTCAAAGAACAGACATTCTTAATTTTGACAAAGTCAGGTTTAGTCATTTTTTCTTTTGTGGATCATGCCTGTGGTGTTGGATGTAAGAAATTACAGCCTTACACAAGGTCCATAATATTTCTTCCCACATTTTCTCCTAGATGTTTTATAGTTTTGGGTTTTACAGTTAGGAATATGTTTGTGTGGTTAATTTTGAATATCATGTGAAGTATGGGCCAAAGTGCTTTTTTTTATATGTATGTTTTTTATTTCACTCTCCTGTATTTGACTTCTATATTTTTTAATTTCTGGCTTTTCTAAAGCTTCCTTCTGTTCCACTACTATCAATGCTTTTTCTTTAGGAATGCCAAGATGATAAATAAAGAAGGGATTTTAAAATTAAGGTGGTAAACAGCATAAACCAGAAAATATTAAAATAACAACTGACAGGTTACAAGAAGTAGAATAGGCTGTATGAGAGAAACTCACTGTCCTCAAAGAGAATCTTGAAGAAAGGCTGAATCCCACTCAGTTGCCCATCTGCTGGTGGTTACTGATTGCCCTGCAGATGGTAACAATGAAAAGGGAGCAGTAACTACACGTTGTTCTGGAGTTCTATGCAGTCAAGTCTTAATACTACCTCACTGGAGATTAAAAAACCAATTAAAGACAGCATCACCCAGTAATGATGGAGTCAAAGACTGTCAAGCTACACATCCTGAGCTGCGCAGTGTTGGTTTATATGTAACATTCATCAAGTTTCTTTTATCTCTTTTATCCTCCACCAATTTTAAAACCCTTTTTCATGTGACACTGTTTTCCAGAAGTGCTGCTTTTGCCGCAGAGCAAACTGGGGTGGAGCTGTCTGAGTAACTGCTAAGAGGGTCCCTTTGTCCCTTTCCAGGGATAGGTCACTAGAAATGGGACATCCAAAACCATTGTTCCTCCTGCAGCTCCTGGCTTTTTACTTTTAGCACTGGGAGGTGAGAATGGTGGGCTCCTGGGAAACTGCTATTTCTATACCAGTTTGAAATCACTGGATCTACAACTTAAATTCTTCAGTAAATCCCATCTTAATGAAGAGATCGGTGGGCATCTTTCCAGAAAAAAAGGGGAAATAAAAGAATGGGGAAGAAGGCAACAAATTAGGAGTCATAGGAATCAGTTGAAAGTAAGTATTCTTTACAGAAATGAGCAACTTTGTTTCCTGGGTGGAAAAGTTAAGTAAAACAAAACAAAGACAAAAAAAATGGTTGAAGAGAAAAACTGCAATTTGAAATATGCCAATTAAACCTGAAGTTAAATGATTGGAACCTGGTGTCCTTGATGATTATTTTCTAAAACATTTGCTCATAATTCCTTCATCTTTTTCAGCATTATACCTTCTTTAGGGCCTGATTGAAAAATCTGAACAGTTTTATTAGCTATTTTTCCTGAGATTTCACACTAGAGATTTAATCTCAATTGAGTTAAAAATGTTCTGTCCTTAGAGATATGTTCTGGTGCCATCTAGGGTATTTTCAAGGTACTGCATATCAATCAGGGCCAACTTTTTTTTTTTTTGCCTTCAGAACAATTTTATAATAAGTATCATATGTTGGCCGAGAGAAAGTAGACTTGTATATCCAGCCTATCACTGTAGAGAAATATTTCTACATTTAAAAGGCCATTTCTATGGCTTTTTAAAAAATGTCTTTTTATTGTGCTTCAACAGGAAACAGATGATTTGAAGAGAGCTGAGAGTATGCTTCAACAAGCAGACAAGTTAGGTTGTAGACAGTTTGTTACCCCTGCTGATGTTGTCAGTGGAAACCCCAAATTGAACCTAGCCTTTGTGGCTAACCTGTTTAATAAATACCCAGCACTAACTAAGCCAGAAAACCAGGATATTGACTGGACTCTCCTAGAAGGTGAGTAAAAGTTTCTCAAATTCTAGTATGTTGGACTACAGAGTAGGAATACATAAGCCACGATGATTTCATAATCTTGACTTAATAAATTTTCTTATCCACTTTCCTTCACCAAATTTCTGCTGGGAGTAGACCCAAGGGCTGAGTAAAAAGAGGCAGCTGATAGAAAGGGATGATACAAGGGAACTTTTAAAGTAGTCTAGGGTAACTTAGTCTAAGGCCACTTAGTAAACAAATGTTTTATTTTAATATTTTAGAATTTGATCACTTTTTAAACCTCTCACCAGAAAAATGCATATATGCATAAAATTTGACCTATACATTTCCAGTGTTTATGTTTCATTTTTCCATAGACTACTTGGACCTAGCCCCAGTTCTTTTCCTACTCACCCTACTCAGAAAATAATACTAATCATTGGTTTAAGTTTGGGGAAGGCAGAGTTAACCTCTTCCAGATGATATATGCATGAAGTATAGTGTTCAAAAATTAACAAATGTGATAGTGGTTTTTTGAATATCCATTGAAATTACTGTAAAAATCTTTAAACCTTGTGCTTTTGAAATTTCAAGTAATTTGTTGTTGTAATATAGGTGTGTAAAAGGAGTACTCATATATAGCTTACTATTTTTAAATGGGGAGAGGAAAGACATAAATTAATATGAGTACAGAGGTTCATATGAAAGACATAAATTAATATGAGTACAGAGGTTCATATGAAAGACATAAATTAATATGAGTACAGAGGTTCATATGACCACAGCAAATTCTTAAAATATAAGCTAAAGTGACACGATGAAGTTACTTTTGAGGTATGGGAATTGGGGGAGATACTGGAGAAGGACTAGAGAGGTAAGAAGATTTTTTTTTTAAGTTCATAAACTTTAAATTGGTTACCTGGTTATCATGAGGTTGTATTATTCTTTAATTTTAAAATAAGTTCAACAAATTAGAAAAAGTAGCATGTATCTAGAGAGAATGCTTGAAGATTCATATTGGAGAAAGCTTCTAGATCTGTACAGAGGAAATAAAATAATCTTATATGGGTTGACATTATATGCACTTATACAAGGTATTTAATTGATATCTAAATTTTGTGAATATTCTTAATAGGAGAAACACGTGAAGAAAGAACCTTCCGTAACTGGATGAACTCTCTTGGTGTTAATCCCCATGTAAACCATCTCTATGTGTAAGCCTTCGTACTGCTATTGTAAACTGTCAGGAACATCATGAATAGATACTACACAAATAATTATAGCTCTAAACATTTTGTGTTAGTTTGGAGCAATTCTTTATATCAGAAAATGATGAGTAGTGACTCACATGATCATTTTCCAAATAAACAAATGCCTAGCTTATTTCATTACATGATGTTAACATTAAGTGAAAGAATGTATCAGTCTTTCTAACACCCTAAGGAACAGATACTTTTATTTTTAAACAGAGACCAGAGAAAGCCTTATGTAGTCCATCCGTGATGTCTCAAACCCTTTGTGCTCAATTTCCTCTCAGCCTGGAATGTTCTGTTCCACATCTAATGCCTTAATCCCTTACTATAGTCAAACCACTGGTTCAGATCCTCACCGCCACCTATTTACTACTCCCTAACCCCTAATCCTAGTCCTTTCCTTCTTCTAACAGTTACATGCACCCCAAAATCATACTAACCTTTTATCCATATACTTGTTTTTGTCTCTCTGACTCTAATGTAAGGCCAGGAATTTTTATCCTATGTGCCAGCTTCTAGAACAAGACTTTGCAAACAATAAGCTTTCGATAAATATTTTTAAGTGAATTGAATAATGTTAGCTCTATTTTTCAGCATAAATTGGTAGAAAATATGAGTCTTGGATATTACCTATGGTTTATATATCTTGTTTGACAGTAGAGTGTTAATTGTTTTTAAGGAAACAAAGGACCAGCTATCTGAAAACACTGATTAAATTATTTTTAAATTGTTAGCGACCTGCAAGATGCCCTGGTAATCTTACAGTTATATGAACGAATTAAAGTTCCTGTTGACTGGAGTAAGGTTAATAAACCTCCATACCCGAAACTTGGAGCCAACATGAAAAAGGTAGATAATTAAATTGTTGCACATATTTGTTACAGACTATTTTTATTCCCAATTCGTTTCTTTTCTTTGGAAAACTCTTGACTAAGCTTCTTAAGGACAGGAATAGTGTCTTATTTTTGTGTGCTAAACACTTAACATCATGTTCACATGCACACACATGTATACCGATTAAACAAAGGAAAAATCTTTTAACCATTTACCTTTGTGTGTTTGCAGCTAGAAAACTGCAACTATGCTGTTGAATTAGGGAAGCATCCTGCCAAATTCTCTCTGGTTGGCATTGGAGGGCAAGACCTGAATGATGGGAACCAAACCCTGACATTGGCTTTAGTCTGGCAGCTGATGAGAAGGTATGTTACACAATTTTAGCTGTTTAAGCTTCACTATGATACAGGTCTGTGATCTAGTCATTATTTTTAAGCAAATGTGTCAATGCCTACACCTTGGAGATCATTGTAATTAGCCTCTGAAGTTAGCTTAAATAGTGGATCTATGCTGAATGTTCTGTGGGAGGTGCCTCCTTGAAAGTTAAGCAGCAGAACTATTTTATTTCCATTTTTCAGAGAAAGCCTGACACAGACTTGAGCCTTATCGAAAGCCAGTGAATAAAAAAAACAGTCAGCAAAAATTATGAACATCCTATGTGTCCATTTGAAAAACAAGATCTCTTAACTATAGTGCTGAAAAGCATTCATTATGACTGGGTACCAGCCAAAGCACAGCCTATTTTAAGTCATTACCACTGTTGAACTAGTACAAAATTTACTTGTAGTGGATTGTTGGACTGGCTTATTAAAGAAATAAAAATGTTCTGCACCACTACAAAGGGTAGATGAGTGGCAAGCCACTGTTACTTGAAATTTTTTTTTTAAATAGTGTGAGTCTCTTTCCATGAACTCTTTATAGTCTGGAGTAAAAGAAGTGGAAGATAAGGCCTATGTCTAATGTTTGCATTTTTTCTCATAAAGTAGATAAGGACCTTTTCTTCTTTTCTGCTGCTTCCTTTTAGATATACCCTCAATGTCCTGGAAGATCTTGGAGATGGTCAGAAAGCTAATGATGACATCATTGTAAGCTGGGTGAACAGAACATTAAGTGAAGCTGGAAAATCAACCTCCATTCAGAATTTTAAAGTAAGAATTCCCCATGTGACCATTAAACAATATGTTTGCTCGAAAATGGAATTTGGAAGGACAATCTTTGGTTTTTCTTTGAGAATTGTTATTGGGCTAATGGCAAGATTCTCTTTTAATTCACTGGGCTTTGTTTTTAGCAACTTTAGATAAGATAATCACTGTTAATTTCTACATACTGAAGTTCTCAGATTCATTGTCCTTTTACCATAGGACAAGACAATCAGCTCCAGTTTGGCAGTTGTGGATTTAATTGACGCCATCCAGCCAGGCTGCATAAACTATGACCTTGTTAAGAGTGGCAATCTAACAGAAGATGACAAGCACAATAATGCCAAGTAAGGGACACTGCATAATATCCTGGTGAGCGTACAGGCTTTGTAGACAGGCAGATGTGCGCTCTCAGGTTCTGCCACTGAAGAATGTTGTCACGGGTGAGGCAGGGGTCTCTTTGAGCTGCTGATTCCTCACAATACTATTTACCTTAGAGATTTTGAAATGAATAAAATATTTGTGCCTAGCATTGTGCCTGACTTAGTAGGTGCTCAATTTGTTGTTGCTTCAGTGGATTACAGAAAAAATGTAGTGTATGTTTTAATGCAACTCAGTTACAAACTTAAGAGAAAAATGACCCAAGGATATTCATGCCTTAGATAAGACTATTTTGTCTCTTTCTTTAAACACATTATCCACTGATGCCTCTTTTACCGTGCATAGGTTACTCTTACTACACATGTTGAGTTTATTATCTTGGTCCCTAAATAGGCAGAGTGCTTAACTCTCAGCTGAAAATATGCCTTGGAAGTTTCTTGCAATTCAGCAATACTGAGAAGGTCTTTTCAGCCCATGTCTTCCCTTCCTCACCAAAGGCCTATACTGGGACATGGTTTCATGAGCAACGCATAAAAGCTTAACTAGTATACCCTGAAAATCAGCCTGCAGCAGAGCATCACAGGATAGCTAAGAAGGCATACTGCAAAACTTCAGAGTTAGGCACCTCATTTGTTTCCTCCTTGAAAAATATTTGTTAAATATTTAATATCCATAACATATAGAGAGCTCTTCAAACTTCCTTTTCCAGAAACTTGATCATCTATTTATTTATCCCCTTCACTTATTTCGCCCATCCCTCTACCTCCCCCACTATAGCAACCACCAGTGTGTTCTCTGTGTTTTTTAGTCTGTTTCTGTTTTTTTAGATTCCACATGTAAGTGAAATCATATGTTATTTGTCTGTCTTCATCTACTTCTGTTAGTGCAATACCCTCTAGGTCCAACCACATTGTCGCAAATGGTGAGATTTAATTCTTTTTGATGGCTGAGTAATATTCCATTTTGTGTGTATATCTGTATCTTGGCTATTGTAAATAATGCTGCTGTAAACATAGGGGTGCATGTATCTTTTTGAATTAGTGTTTTTGTTTTCTTTGGGTAAATACCCAGAAGTAGAATTATTGGGTCAATGGTATTTGTATTTTTAATTTTTTTGAGAACCCAACATACTGTTTTCCATAGTGGCTGCACCATTTTACATTCCCACCAATAGTGCACAAGGGTTCCCTTTTGATAAAGATCATCCTTAAAGATTCCTGTTATAAAACACCTAGAAATGCCTCATACATTAGTTGACTAGTGCTCCTGTAGATTTCCCTAACTGGAAATGTCAGATCTTTCCTCCATTCTTTTGTCTCCCCTTTCCATTTCTTGTTCTGGCCAACTCTGGCTGTCTACCATGTAGACTCTTTCCCCTCCTTTGAATATTTAGAAGTATTCACTGCATCTGTTTGAGTGACTTGGATTTTGTAGCTGGCATAGTTTTCCATCTCTCAGCTCTAAGATCACGTAAGAGTGTCTGTTACTACATGCCCAATGAGAATATAAATGTTTCACACTCACTCCAGGTAATTACATACATGTTTTTTCATTTTCATATCAAGTCTGCTTAATGTTATTTCATATTGGAGAAAAGGAATAAATATTCTCAGTCTCAAATAGTAGAGCTTTAAAACCTGATGTCGCTTAAGAGTGACCCTCAAAAACAAAATGGAAAACAAAAAAACAAGTATTCATTCTGATTTGAATTTTCATTATGGCAGTTTTGCATCCCAGCCAAATTATTATATAAGAAGAAATAGATGTCTCACATTGTGTCCGTGACTGACAAGAATTTCGTTTTAAATTTTTGTTTCCCTAAAATATAGGTATGCCGTGTCAATGGCTAGACGAATTGGAGCCAGGGTTTATGCGCTTCCTGAAGACCTTGTGGAAGTAAAGCCCAAGATGGTCATGACTGTGTTTGCATGCTTGATGGGCAGGGGAATGAAGAGAGTGTAAAATAACCAATTTGAATAAAAACAACCTTGCTCCCAGGGGCATGATTAGCAGGTCAGCTATTTCCAGGTGAAGTGCTCATGGATTAAGGAACTGTTGGTCATCTAAAGGACTTTTAGTTTTGATAAACAAGACTAGCTCATTGGGAGAGCCCTCAGGGGAAAGAGTTTTAATAAAACCTGCTTTCCCATAGTCAAAGTTGAATTTGTCAGGCACACCTGGAATGTGCTCATAGCCAAATAATTTACTCTCTCCTCCTAGATCGCCGCCCTTGACATTTCCCATTGCTGTATGTTATTTCTATGTATATTTTCCCTCTTAGAATGTCCACCTCTTGGGACTCACTTAGATGATTGGGTATGAATATTGTTAGACAATAATTTGCTTCCCATCTAGTGCGCTAGTTCTTATCCAAGAACTGTGGTCAGAGGGTATTTGGCTGTGAGAGTCTTCTGCTTGTCTTTACAGTACTGAGAATTTGTAGAAGTAACTGGCTGTGCAGAATGTAATAGATGCTTTGCATATTCTTTTATTCTTAAAATTGGTATCTTTTTACAGTATTCTTTCTACATGATCCTTTTTTGTACATTTAAGAATATTTTGATTACATTAAATAAGACTGCTGATTTTGCTACTTTTTTAAAGGGGTCTTCAAGTAAGTGAAAAACATACATTATAGATAGAGGAAAAATGTACCTTGGGTTTGCATCTCCCCTCTCACACCCAAGCTGTAAACAACTGACATATTTTGTCTTAAAACATGTGGTTCAGTATATGCTTATATATTTTGAAACCTGTATCATCAAACTCTCTCTTTAAATTGAAAATGTTGTTAAATATGATACTTTTGAGGAGAGAGTGTGCTCAGAACTTAGACAGGATATGGTAGGCCACGTATGCTAAGTGTACAATAAATTTCCTAATTTTACACCTAAGGCAAGGAGATGTGGTCACTAAAAAATACATATGTAGGACTTAATGTACTCTTGCTTTGTCAAGCTGTTTGCTATAGTTTTCAAGATCATAATGTTACCCTAACTCTGGAAAGAGATGTAATCTGGTAGCAGTGTATAAGTTCAAATAAAGGCATTTACATAAAAATTAGTCTCTTCATGTTTCTGTCCCTTAGGTGTATGCTAATAATGTTTGCCAGGTTTTTTCCTCCAATATTCTAACTGCTTTTCTGGTGTATTGTACAAAATCATGTTTGTTAAATTTAAGCTGGAATTACAGGGACTGAAGTAAGGATAGTATGAATGGGATATGACAGCTTTACTTACCCAAATGTCCTTACCTACTTTCTTCCTTGTTCTTTCTTCCCATACCATTCAGTCTTTTCAATGTTCTGTGAAAATACAGAACACCATAACAGTGGGGATCCAAGCAACCAGGGAGGAGAGGTGTCTGGCAGGTGTTCTCAGCTTCATCATCACTGACATTTGGGGCTGGAGGGGAGGGGATATCCTGTGCTTTGCAAGAGGTTTAGTTGTATCCCAGTCCTTTGCCCACTAGATGTTGTAGCACACCCCTACTATGTAGACCAAATAAGTCTTCAGACACTGCCAAACATTCCATGAGGGGCAAAATAAGCCCTAGTTGACAACCAGTGGCTTATGGTCCCATTTTAAGGCTTTGTGTGAATGAGTCATATGAAATGCAATCCTTTGAGGAGCTGCATGGTGATACTATAAAATATTTTGTATTTCTAATCTAAAAGTAAGAAAGACCTTTCTAAGTATGATAGAAACCCCAAAGACATAAAGTAAAAGAATGATAAAGTTGACAGTTCTGCTTTTGCAAAAAGTATATAAATAAAGTCAAAATACAGATGACCAAGAAAACAAGTTTAGTACCATTATCTTAGTCCATGTGGGCTGCTATAACAAAATATAGACTGGGTAGCTTATGAACAACAGAAATTTATTTCTCAGAGTAGTGCAGTCTGGTAAGCCCAAGACCAAGGTGCCGACAGATTTGCTTTCTGGTGAGGGCTGGCCTCCCGGTCCATAGACAGCTGTCTTCTGGCCGTGTTCTCATGGTGGAAGGGGCAAGGGAGCTCTCTGAGGTCTCTCTAATGCGCTCTACCCTCATGACCCAAGCACCTCTTAAAGGCTTGGCCTCCAGATACCATCACATGGGAGATGAGGTTTCAACATACGAATTTTGGGGGAGAGACAAACATTTGGTCTTACAGTACCTATATCATGGATTAATTTTATTAATATAAGAACAGCTTTTGTGAATAAACAAAAGATAAGTCTTCTTCATATAACAGGGCAACTGAAAAGGACAATCACATCTTATGACCTGTCTTCTGCTTCATATTTTTTATGCTTACCCACATTTCTCTCCTTCCATGTACAATGGCACTAAGTAATTAGGACCCTAATGCCTTGAAATGCCTTTGAAGCATGATGGAAAAGGTTTATCCCATCTTGCCCTTTATTCAGGAAAGGAGCTGGTTTTTTGTGTGGTTCACTGTACAAAGGCCCACAGTTTATAGAAATGCACCTTGGACTGTTGCGTTCATATAAAGCAATGGGCCTGAACACACCATTTCTTCCTCCAAATAATGGGCTAACATCACTAATACTTTTAAGAATTCTATAAAAGAGAAAGTTCCACTAGAAAAAATGGGCGAAAGAGATGAATATCCTATTCAAAAAACAATAAGTTGCCAGTGGACATAAAAAAGGAATGCTGATTTTCAAGCGTATGATGGTATGCAATTTAAAAGAATCAAGAACTGCCCCCTCCCCCAGCTTTTTAGTAGACTACATCTAGAGCAGTTTGAGGCTCACAGTAAAATTAAGAGGAACGTGCAAAGATTTCCCATAAACCCATATACTATCAATACCAGAGAGGGACATTTGTTACAGTGGATGAACCTACATTGACACTTCTTCATCACCCAGGGTCTATAGTTTACATTAGGGTCCATTCTTGGTGGTGTGCATTCTGTAGGTTTGGACAAATGTATGTTGATATGTGTCTACATTATACTATCATAGGGAGTAGTTACACTGCCCTAAAAATGCTCTGTGCTCTGCCTCTTCATCCCTTGCCTTCCCCTAACCCCTGGAAACCACTGATATTTTATTTTCATAGTTTGGCCTTTTGCAGATATCATGTAGTTAGAGAATCATATGGTATGTAGCCATTTCAGATTGCCTTCTTTCACTTAATAATATTCATTTAAGAGAACTGCCTTGTTAATGAACTGCTTTTCATTGATAAAAAAGTGATAAGTTATCTGATGAAGGTATGAGTATATAAACGTTCTCTAACATCACAGATGGAAGGAAGAGTGATCAGTTTACAGTTTGTTGAAGTCGATTTGGTAATTAAAGTCAAACTAAAGCTGGTATATCCTTTAATCCTGCAGCCAGAAGGTGTAGCAATGTGCCCTTGATACATCTTGTCTTGTAATAAAGGATTGGTGAAATAAGTTGTGTTCCATCTACACAATGGAATACTTAATGTATTAAAAAGACTGAAAAGAAAAGTTGTTCTGCTCCATCCCACTGTTAAAAAATAAATGGTAATATATACATAAAAATCTTGATACTATATGAATATACGTGCATAGTTATACTTGGAGAGGTGGAGTACAATAACAAGGGTGTTTTACTTTTCATGTTCCATACTTCTACAATGTCAGAAAGTTTAAAAGGAAAATTAAAATATACTATTACCATAATCAGACAAATAACAGATAATAGACATTTTGTTAACCTACAGAGAAGTATTAAAAGTATTACAGTGAACACAAAAATATTCTTCATCTACATTCACCAATTCTTAGCAATTCACATATTTCTTTTTTATCTGTGTGTTTTTTTACTGAAGTATTGTTGATATACAATCTTAAATTGGTTTCAAGTGTACAGTACAGTGGTTTAACAGTTACCCGTATTATTAAATCCTCACCCCCATAGTGTGGTTACTATCTGTCAACATAGGAAGATGTTACCAAATCACTGACTGTATTCTCCATGCTGTACAACTATTCCCATGACCAACTTATATTAAGATGGAGGATTTTTATGCCTCTTTATCTCTCTCACCCTCCCCAGCTACCCACCCCAACCCCTCCCCATGGTAACCACCAGTCACTTCGCAGTGTTTTTGAGTCTACTGCTTGTTTGTTCCTGTAGTTTTTCTTTGTTGTTATACTCCACAAATGAGTGAAATCATTTGGTACTTGTCTTTCTCCACCTGGCTTATTTCACTGAGCATAATACCCTCTAGCTCCATCCATGTTGTTGCAAGTGGTAGAATTTGTGTTTTTCTTATGGCTGAAAAATATTCCATTGTGTATATGTACCAAATGTTCTTTATCCATTCATCTACTAATGGACAGTTAGGTTGCTTCCATTTCTTGGCTATTGTAAATAGTGCTGTGATAAACATAAGGGTGTGTATGTCTTTTTGAGACTGGGAAACTGCATTCTTGGGGTAAATTCCTAGGAGTGGAATTCCTGGATCAAATGGTATTTCTATTTTTAGTTTTTTGAGGAACCTCATACTGCTTACTACAATGGTTGAAGTAGTTTACATTCCCACCAACAGTGTAGGAGGGTTTCTCTTTGAGCTATCCATTTTGTGCTGTTCCCTCATAACAGTCCATTCTTGGGTTCTGTGAGTCTGCTGCTGTTTTGTTCCTTCAGTTTTCTCTTTGTTCTTATACTCCACAGATGAATGAAATCATTTGGTACTTGTCCTTCTCTACCTGGCTTATTTCACTGAGCATAATACCCTCTAGCTCCATCCATGTTGTTGCAAATGGTAGGATTTGTTTTCTTCTTATGGCTGAATAATATTCCATTGTGTACATGTACCACATCTTCTTTATCCATTCATTTACTGATGGACACTTAGGTTGCTTCCGTATCTTGGCTATTGTAAATAGGGCTGCAATAAACATAGGGGTGCATTTATCTTTTCAAATCAGGAATTTTGTTTTCTTTGGGTAAATTCCTAGAAGTGGAATTACTGGGTCGAATGGTATTTCTAATTTTAGTTTTTTGAAGAATATCTGTGTGTTTTTTGCTTAACCATTTGAAAGTAAGTTGCAGACATTGTGACATTTCACTCCTGAATACTTCAGCGTAAACCTCCTGAGAACAAGCACATTTGTCAGATGACTGAATAACACTGTCATGTCTCCAAAGTTTCACATAGATATCATATCTAACATATAGCTTGAATCCAAATTTTTCAAAGTAGTCCAAATGCCTTTAAAGATGTTCTTTTTAATCCAAGAGACAGTAAAAATCTACACACTGCATTTGATTGTCAGTCAACTCCCTGCTCTGTCCTTTGAGATTTAAAATACTGGAACAATCTTTTTTTCCATCTTTAGTGTCACTGACATTTGTTAAGAGTTCAGACCAGTTTTGTCGTAGAATGACCCCACAATCTGGATTTGTCTGCTTGTATAGAGAAGAAAAAAAGTTTTTGCAATTTATGCAAAATTGTATTTATAAAACCTGGTATAAATGAGCACATGGTATGAGTGTGCAGGATTTAAGTGGGTACAGGTAAAAAGGTGATATGGGTTTTTTGGGGGGGTGCGTCATTTTACATTTTTATTTTGAAATACTTATAGGTTAAAAGGAAGTGCAAAAAATGAACAAGAGGTTCCATATCTTCTATATCTATATATTGTATATATAGCTATAGTACAATATCAAAAACCAAGTGGGTGAAATGGGTGAAGGGGATCAAAAGGTACAAATTTCCAGTTATAAAGTAAGTCCTGGGGATGTAATGAATGGCATGGTGACTACAGTTAGTAATACTGTATAGTGTATCTGAAAGTTGCCAAGATAGTAAATCTTAAAAGCTCTCATCACAAGAAAAAAGTTTCTCTAACTGTGTGGTGATCGATGTTAACTAGACTTGCAATTGTTTTGCAATATATACAAATATTGAATAATGTATATACAGATACTGAATTCTGTTATACACCTGAAACTAATGTTGTATGTCAATTACTTCTCAATTTAAAAAAAAACCAGGAGCTAGAAAATAGTAAGCAATGAAAAATGTGAAAAAAAACAAAAACGGAATTGACATTGGTGCAATCCACAGAGTTTATTCATACTTCACCGATTTTATAGACATGCATTTGTGTGTGTGTGTGTGTGTGTGTGTAGTTTTGTGTAATTGTATCATGTAGGTTCACAGAACCACCACCACAATGCTCCCTAGTGCTACCCCTTTATAGCCACATCCACCACCCATCATTCTTAAGCCCTGGGTCTACTTGTGGGTTCTCTATTCTGTTCTATTCATGTGTCTACCCCTCAGCCAATACCACAGTTATTAATGTAGCTACATAATAAGCCTTAACAGGTACAGTGATTCTTCCCACTTTATTGTTCTTTTTCAAAACAGTTTTAGCTACTCGAGGTCCTTTGCATTTCCTCAGACATTTTAGAATAAGCTTCTCTACAGCTACAAAAAATATTTGCTGCAATTTCAGTAAGGATCATGTGAAATCTATGGATGAATTTGGGGAGAACTGACATCTTACTGTGTAAGCTCTTCCAGTCCATAAGCATGGTATTTCTCTCCATTTATTAAGGTCATCTTTGATTTCTTTAATAAACATTTAAAATTTTTCAATATACACAGCATACATTTTTAAATAAGTTTATACCTAAGTATTTTGTTTTATTTGGTGGTTTTTTTGATAAATTCCTTGAGATTTTCTACATAGACAATCACGTCATCTGTAAATAGGAAATTTATTTCTTCCCTTCCAACCTCACAGTTCGTTAAAGGGTAGATCTCATGTAAAATATTCTCACCAAAATAAAACAATTTGTTTACAAAACAAGAAGAATGAGTGCTTTTATAATGAGAGGTAGTCCTCTGTCCATTATACACCTGTGTACACCTTCCCGGGAGCACTGCATGGGAAGGTGTATTTAAATGACCAACAAGATGAAAATGACAACTCATGAGGGATTTATAAGATTTTATTCACTTTGTATAATGTCCCTCAGTGGAAAGCTTAGGACATCAGTCTTCTTTTGTTGCTTTTTATTCAACATACTTTCTGTGGGTGTTGAGGTTTTCAAAGTTACGTTTTCTTTTGAGTCTGCTATTAAGATACTTTTCATGAATAATTAATTCATTAATCAGTCAAACAATTTTGAGCACCTGCCTTGTTTCTCAGGCTTTTGTGTAAGGCCCGAATGCTACATTCTTTTCCTAGAGCTCTGTAGTTGTTTACCTGGGACATAAACATATCATAAAGTGTAACAGTGGAAGTTTGCTCAGGTAGGGGTGCAAAGTCAGAAAGGGTAAATTCTGAAAGTGGTAGGCAAAATTATGTGTGAGTTAGGGTGATGGTGGTCAGCAAAATCTCCAATGTGTAGTGTTGGTTTAGCTGGTGACTAGATTATCACAACTTTGACTGGAGATAAAAGGGCCCAGATAGGTTTTGAAAAAAAATCCTAAAGGCTTCAGATTTTACCCATTGTGGAGAAGTTGGGGTTCCTATGGCCAGGATACTCACTGAACTTAAACCAGTTGATGATGTAACTGACCTGTTGCTAGGCTACTGCTTCCACTCCTGTAGCCAATAAGCTATTATTGCACTATATAGAGAGCTTGGCCCAGTACTCTGGGCAGAGGCAGAGATGCTAGTGCTCAACCTACTGCCAGGTAATAAACCCTTTCACCCCAAGAACGTTCTACTGTCATTTCTTTGGTCACACTGAATCCATAGCGAACTTGCCCAGGGCTGGAACCCATGGGCAAGACAATTGGTGAAGTTGGCAGGGTTCATTGTTGACCAAGGAAAAAGACAGGCTGCCCTTATGTGACGGGTGCTTCAGTGGGGACTGTGGGTTGCCTGCTTCTCACAGTATTAAAAAAGTCTACAGAAGAGAAGAACATGCACCTGAAAAAGACCCAAGAAATGGTGGCATGAGAACGCAAGCTGCAAACTTCTGTGGATTCCCTGAAGAATGAAATGGCATTGATGTGAGAGGAGGCAGCATGAGAACACCAGCAGTGAGGTGCCATTGGAGAGGTAAAAGATTCCTTACAGAATGAGATAGCAGTGCTGCCAGTTGCTCTAAAGGAGGAAAAGGCCAGACATCAAGGAAAAAGATGAACTCCTAAGAGAAGCACCCATCCACCCTAGTCCCTTTCCCTTTGGTAACTGTTAGTCCATTCCTGGGTTCTGTGAGTCTGCTGCTGTTTTGTTCCTTCAGTTTTTGCTTTGTTCTTATACTCCACATATGAGTGAAATCATTCGATATTTGTATTTCTCTGCCTGGCTTATTTCATGGAGCATAATACCCTCTAGCTCCATCCATGTTGTTGCAAATGGTAGGATTTGTTTTCTTCTAATGGCTGAATAATATTCCATTGCGTATATATACTACATCTTCTTTATCCATTCATTTACTGATGGACACTTAGGTTGCTTCCATTTCTTGGCTATAAACATAGGGGTACATATCTTGCTGCAGTAAACATAGGGGTGTATATGTCTTTCTCAAACTGGACTCCTGCATTCTTAGGGTAAGTTTCTAGAAGTGGAATCCCTGGGTCAAATTGGTATTTCTATTTTGTGTTTTTTGAGGAACCTCCATACTGCTTTCCACAATGGTTGAACTAATTTACATTCCCACCAGCAGTGTAGGAGGGTTCCCCTTTCTCCACATCCTTGCCAACATTTGTTGTTGTTTGTATTTTGGATGGTGGCCATCCTAACTCATGGCCATCCTAACTGGTGTAAGGTGATATCTCATTGTGGTTTTAATTTGCATTTCTCTGATGATTAGCAATATGGAGCATCTTTTCATGTGCCTGTTGGCCATCTGAATTTCTTCTTTGGAGAAGTGTCTGTTCAGACCCTCTGCCCATTTCTTAATTGGAGTATTTGCTTTTGTTTGTTGAGGTGCATGAGCTTTTTATATAATTTGGATGTCAACCCTCTATCAAATATGTCATTTATGAATATATTCTCCCATACTGTAGGATGTCTTTTGTTCCACTAATGGTGTCCTTTGCTGTACAGAAGCTTTTTAGTTTGATATAGTCCCATTTGTTCATTTTTGCTTTTGTTTCCCTTGCCTGGGGAGATATGTTCATGAAGAAGTTGCACGTGCTTATGTCCAAGAGAGTTTTGCCTATGTTTTTTTCTAAGCGTTGTATGGTTTCATGACTTACATCCAGGTCTTTGATCCATTTGGAGTTTACTTTTGTGTATGGGGTTAGACAATAATCCAGTTTCATTCTCTTACATGCAGCTGTCCAGTTTTTCCAATACCAGCTGTTGAAGAGGCGGTTGTTTTCCCATTGTGTGTCCATGGTTCCTTTATCATACATTAATTGACCATATATGCATGGGTTAATATCTGGACTCTATATTCTGTTCCACTGGTCTGTGGGTCTGTTTTTTCTGCCAGTACCAAATTGTCTTGATTACTGTGGCTTTATAGTAGAGCTTGAATTCGGGGAGCATAATCCACCCAGCTTTTTTCTTCCTTCTCAGGATTGCTTTGGCTATACGGGGTCTTTTGTGGTTCCATATGAATTTTTGAACTATTTGCTCTAGTTCATTGAAGAATGCTGTTGGTATTTTGATAGGGCTTGCACTGAATCTATAGATTGCTTTAGGCAGGATGGCCATTTTGACAATATTAATTCTTCCTAACCATGAGCATGGGATGTGTTTCCATTTATTGGTTTCTTCTTTAATTTCTGTCATGAGTGTCTGTAGTTTTCATAGTATAAGTCTTTCACTTCCTTGGTTAGGTTTATTCCTAGGTATTTTATTCTTTTTGATGCAATTGTGAATGGAATTGTTTTCCTGATTTCTCTTTCTGTTAGTTCATCATTGGTGTATAGGAATGCAACAGATTTCTGTGTATTAATTTTGTAGCCACAACTTTACTGAATTCAGATATTAGATGTAATAGTTTTGGAGTGGATTCTTTAGGGTTTCTTATGTACAATATCATGTCATCTGCAAATAGTGACAGTTTGACTTCTTCCTTACCAATCTGGATTTCTTTGTGTTCTCTGATTGCTGTGGCTAAGACCTCTAGAACTGTGTTGAATAAAAGTGGGGAGACTGGGCATCCTTGCCTTATTTCCAATCTTAAAGGAAAAGCTTTCAGCTTCTCTCTCTTAAGTATAATGTTGGCTGTGGGTTTGTCATATATGGCCTTTATTATGTTGAGGTACTTGCCCTGTATACCCATTTTGTTGAGAGTTTTTATCATGAATGGATGTTGAATTTTGTCGAATGCTTTTTCAGCATCTATGTAGATTATTATGTGGTTTTTATCCTTCTTTTTGTTGATGTGGTGGATGGTGTTGATGGATCTCCTAATGTTGTACCATCCTTGCATCCCTGGGATGAATCCCACTTGATCATGATGTATGATCTTTTTAATGTAGATTTAATTCAGTTTGCTAATATTTTGTTGAGTATTTTTGCATCTATGTTCATCTGGGATATTGGTCTGTAAGTTTGTTTTTTTGTGGTGTCTTTGACTGGTTTTGGTATTAGAGTGATGTTGGCCTCATAGAATGAGTTTGGAAGTATTCCCTCCTCTTAAATTTTTTGGAAAACGTTAAGGAGAATGGGTATTATGTCTTCCCTATATGTCTGGTAAAATTCAGTGGTGAATCCATCTTGTCAGGGAGTTTTGTTCTTGGGTAGTTTTTTGATTACTGATTCAATTTCATTGCTGGTAATTTGTCTGTTTAGATTTTCTGTTTCTTCCTTGGTCAGTCTTGGAAGGTTGTATTTTCTACGAAGTTGTCAATTTCTTCTAGGCTATCCAGCTTGTTAGCATATAGATTTTCATAGTATTTTCTAATAATTCGTTGTATTTCTGTGGTGTCAGTCGTGATTTTTCCTTTCTCATTTCTGATTCTGTTTATGTGTGTAGATTCTCTTTTTCTCTTAATATGTCTGGCTAGGGGTTTACCTATTTTGTTTATTTTATTGAGGAACCAGCTCCTCCTTTCTTTGATTCTACTGTTTTATTCTTCTCAATTTTTTAAATTTCTGCTTTAATCATTATTATGTCCCTCCTTCTACTGACTTTGAGCCTCATTTTTCTTCCTTTTCTAGTTTCATTAGTTGTGAGTTTAGACTGTTCATTTGGGATTGTTCTTCTTTCCTGAGGTAGGCTTGCATTACAATATATTTCCCTCTTAGCACGGCCTTTGCTGCATCACACAGATTTTATGGTGTTGAATTATTGGTGTCATTTGTCTCCATATATTGCTTGATCTTTGTTTTTATTTAGTCATTGATCCATTGTATATTTAGGAGCATATTATTAAGCCTCCCTGTGTTTGTGAGCTTTTTCAATTTCTTTGTGTAATTTATTTCTAGTTTAATACCTTTGTGATCTGACAAGCTGGTTGGTACAATTTCAATCCTTTTCAATTTACTGATTGTGTTTTTGTGGCCTAGTATATGATCTATTCTTGAAAATGTTTCATGTGCACTTGAGAAGAATCTGTATCCTGTTGCTTTTGAATGGGGTGTTCTGTAGATGTCCGTTAGGTCCATCTGTTCTAATACTTTGTTCAGTGCCTCTGTCTCTTTATTTTCTGTCTGGTTGATCTGTCCTTTGGAGTGAGTGATGTGTTGAAGTTCCTAAAATGAATGCATTGCATTCTATTTTCCCCCTTTAATTCTGTTAGTATTTGTTTCACATATGTAGGTGATCATGTGTTGGGTGCATAGATATTTATAATAGTTATATCCTCTTGTTGGACTGAGCCCCTTACCATTATGTAATGTCCTTCTTTTTCTCTTGTTACTTTCTTTGTTTTGAAGTCTATTTTGTCTGATACAAGTGCAACTCCTGCTTTGTTCTCCCTATTAGTTGCATGAAATATCTTTTTCCATCCCTTTACTTTCAGTCTGTATAGGTCTTTGGGTTTGAAGTGAGTCTCTTGTAGGCAACATACAGGTGGATCTTGTTTTTTATCCATTCAGTGACTCTGTGTCTTTTGATTGGTGTATTCAGACCATTTACATTTAAGGTGATTATCGATAGGTATGTACTTATTTCCATTGCAGGCTTCAGGTTCATGGTTACCAACAGTTCAAGGGTAATTTCCTTACTATCAAACAGTCTAATTTAACTCACTTAGAATGCTATTACAAACACAACCTAAAGGTTCTTTTTTTCCCCTCCTTTTCCTTCCTCCTCCCTTCTTTTTATGTTATGAATTATATTCTGTACTCTTTGTCCATTCCTTGGGTGACATCTACTTAGCCTTAGGAACACTTCCATCTATAACAATCCCTCCAATATACACTGTAGATATGGTTTATGGGAGGTAAATTCTCTCAGCTTTTGCTTGTCTGGAAATTGTTTAATCCTTCTTTCAAATTTAAATGACAACCTTGCCGGATAGAGTAGTCTTGGTTCGTGGCCCTTCTGCTTCATTGCATTAAATATATCATGCCACTCCCTTCTGGCCGGTAAGGATTCTGTTGAGAAGTCTGATGAGAGCCTGATGGGTTTTCCTTTGTATGTGATCTTTTTTCTCTCTCTAGCTGCTTTTAAGTTTTTCTTCATCCTTGATCTTTGCCATTTTAATTATTATATGTCTTGATGTAGTCTTCCTTTGGTCCCTTGTGTTGGGAGATCTGTGCACCTCCATGGTTTGATAGACTATCTCCTTCCCCTGATTTTCAGCAATTACCTCCTCAATGACACTTTCTATCCCTTTTTCTCTCTCTTCTTCTGCTGGTACCTCTACAATGAGAATATTGTTCCATTTGGATTGGTCACAAAGTTCTCTCAATATTCTTTCATTCTTAGTGATTCTTTTTTCTCTCTGTGCCTCAGCTTCCTTGTATTCCTCTTCTGTAATTTCTATTCCATTTACCATCTCTTCTACTACATCTATTCTGCTTTTAAATCCCTCCACTGTATGTTTCATTTCAGATATGGTATTTCTTAATGATTGAATCTCCATCTCAAATTCATTCCTGAGTTCTTGAGTATTTTTCTGTTCCTCCATAAGCATGTTTATGAATTTTATTTTGAACTATCTTTCAGGCAGATTGGTAAGTTCAGTTTCATTAGGCCCTTTTTCTGGGGTTTGTGAGATTTTGGTCTGAACCATGTTCTTTTGAGGTTTCATATTTCTGTGTGGTGCCCACTAGTGCCCAGAAGCTCCAGTCTCTGGAGATGCTCAGACCCTAGAGTGAGGTTGGGGTTGTAGGGGAGGGGAGCTGCTGCCCTGTTTCATGAGGTCTGTTCTGTTCCTCGATAATAAGAGTCAATGTAGTAACCACAATGTTGTTAATGTGAAACCTTCATAAGATTGTGTATCAATGAAACCTTAATTTAAAAAGGTGACAAAAGATAACACAATCACTATAAATCCTAAATAAATAAATAAATAAATAGAACTATATTCATAAATTCACTATAAACCAAAGCAACACATAACCCTAACTCTAACCCAAACCCCCATGCCCACTTTCACCATCATCATTACCCTCTCCAAAAGTTATCCATTATCCAAAACCAATATCTAACCATCAGCCAAACCCTGAATGCCATACCAAACTCTAAGTGTAACCATAAGGTCACTGAAACAGATGCTAAGCCAAACCCTAACCTTAAACATTACCCCTTACCCTTACCCACACTTCACAGTTAGCTGAAAGCTAAATATAATCCTCACCCTAACCATAACCCAGTGTCCCAACTAAAACTATATCCATAACTTCACCCTAACCCCAACACAATGCCTAACCCTAACCGTAACATAAACCCTCACCCGAATTGTTACCATCATCCTCACACTCACCCACAGATATCTGTTACCTGAAACCAAAACATAAACCTCAGCCTAACACTCTATGCTAAGCCAAACTCTAAGTGTAACCATAGGTTCACCGAAACATGGACCCTAAGCATAACCCTAACCATACCCATCACCCCTCATCCTCACATTTACCCAGACCTCACTGTTAGCTGAAAGCTGTTTAACCCTAAGCCTAATCCTAACCCAGAGCCCTAACTAAAACTGTATGCATAACTTCACCCTAACCCCTGCTAAAATATTAGTGCATCAGGATTGAGGTTACCAATTCAGTTACACAGGACTCATGAGGCGTCTATTGCTTAGATGGAATAACCAAGACACATTCACTTTGTGTGATACACCAGCAACAACAAAATATTTAAAAACTTTCATAAGCTTATTTCTATGGTCTTCACTAAACATAATGTTCCTCCCTGCTATGTGAACTCTTCTGTGGAAGAATAGTGCTCACCACTTTCCAGCTAGTCACTTAGCTGCCTACGTTCTACTTCACCCAACACTGTCCATCCTTGCAATACTCCAAACCCAGCCACTCTCCTTCCTTTACCTAAAACAGAAAAACCCTGTGGTCATTGATCTCTTTTAGGAGATTATCTATGCCCTGTAAAGTCCTGTTAGAGAATCTTCTATAAATTATTTAGTGGTATTTGTTAATGGTAGAAATATGAAAAGACTAAAAATTGCTGGGCAGGATATGCTATCACAGACTTAACTTTCCTCTTAAAAATAAGCTTCTCATAAAAAATAAATCCATTCAGATGGCAAACTTAATTGCCCTTGTCCAGACTTAGCATTCGACAAAATAGGAAAAGATGTTTTATACTGAGAGTAAATATGTGATTTTAGATTAGTCCACATCAATATGCTTTAAAAACAAAAGGTATTTCCTGCCCTCTCCAGGAATCCCCATAAAATAAATGGTAAGTTCAAAGACCTTTAGATTCTTTGCCATTATCTACAAAGACCTTGGGAAGGAGGAATTTTCCCTCCATCCTTCAAGTTTCTTCTAGCTGTTCTAAGAATCAAATTGACATGATACAAATTAACAGGAGAAAAAACAGTATGTACAAAGGCCAAATAATGAAATGGGGACCTATAGATATGAACCAAGGCATACAGTTTTTATACATTTTGGAGGAGGAGACAATAAATCTGTAAAGAATTGACAGGAGAAAGAAAACTTAGGTTTGGAAGCTTCAATTAGGAAGGAATTCTAAACATCATTTGGGCTGGGGTAGTAAATTAGTAAAAAAGTAACAAGATTTGTTTATGCAGACTTCTTGGCTCTAAATTCCCTGTCTCTGGTGACTAAGGGCCTTCCAGGTACAGGGATGGTACCTTTCACATGGGAGAGTAATTTCCCAGTTTCAGGGGGAAACAGAGGATGGTCAGGGTATCTCTTGCATTGTTTGTTCTTCCCGTCACTTTAATTTAATCAATATGCCAAAGTGGCACATTTTGGTGCAGCCTGTCCTTAGCCCCTATGAAGATAACCATGATAGAAACAGGTTTTAGCAAAAATGCTTCATATCAATCTCAGTAGCAGAGACAGTTTGACCACAACACTCTAGTAACAGGGACACACATTTTGCAAGTGTCATCATTTTAAAATCATTTAAAGTATTACCTTTTACTCAGAAATCCCTCTGTACTGACCATATTCTAATTGAAAAAAAAATAAAGAAAATTAATATAATGCTAAAATTATAATTACCAAAGCTCTCAAAAGCCCTCTAGCTTCCCAGGCCTGCAGCACTGTCATGAGACCTGATAAAAATAAGATCAAACATCTCAAGGATCCATAAGTTGTCTCCTTATATGTTAATAAAAGGCTGCCTCATGAACTTGGGGATTTCACTTCCAATCCCAGAGTCTAGGCTAATATGACTGAATATTCCAAGAGGCTCATAAAATAGCTTTATGACCATTGGACATAAGGCACATTTTCAAAATACACCCGGAAACAGCCTCTACATGATCTGTTGATGCCGGAGTTCTTGTTCACGAAGCTGAAGAATGAGCTTCACAGACACTCAAGGTAGGAGAGCAAGGTACAGGCTTTTATTTAGAAATAAAGTGAGAGGAAAGAGCTCCTGGCTCATGCCAGTAGGGGACAAGAAAGCCCAGGGTGGTGCATTGTCTAGGGGATTTATAGGCAGTTGAGGATTTTGGGGAATTGAGGGCTTCAGGTGTGGACTTGTACCACCTGCCCTGCCCTCAAGGTGGGCTGGGTTGTTGTCTGTTTGCTAGAGCTGGTTACAGTGAAGTCATGCGTTATGCTGAGATACCCTTGCGGAACACTCAAACGTTCCAGGCCAAGTTGCTCCTGGCCTTTTGTTCTTTAACTGATCTCACTGAAGATGTCTATATTCCTAGTCTGCTATCTTTACCCTAGAGAATTAGGGTGACCTTGACTTTGCATAATGCTGAACACAGAATTTCGATAGGGACTTTATATTGTTACATTGCTTTGACTGTAAATATCTTGTCTTGCTTTTCCAGAGGCCTTCACCCTACTCTGTCTAAGCCCATGGTCCCTGTCTCATTTCCCCCTCTACAGATAGAGATCCTAGCTGCTGCTAGGGAAAGGGGGCGAAGACCACTCTGGCTGCTTCATGCTGAGAAGGGGTGCAGTAAAGGGTGCAGTTAGGTCTCCATCAGTGGTCAGTTGAGAGGCTCTCGGAAGATGGGCACTTCTATTCCAGGTTCCATTTCTATTACTATCGGCATTTTTGTGGCTTCTAGGCAAGATAGAACAAATTGTGTTATTAGGTTAAGTAGCAACATCTGGAGTTGGATTTTCCATTCTGGAAGGACAAACTTGAGATTAAGAATGCATGGTCGAATTTGAGAACTAGAAATAGAAAAACTTTAATTGAAATGATGGGAGAAAACTAACACAGCTGGACAATCATAGCCAGATATTTTGGGAAACTAGAATTCTGAATTTAGTTTATGTCCCAATGACTACTATTAGGATTTAGTATAGATAAAGGCTGCATTATTGAAACAATACTTTTCTCTAGAAAATAATTAACACTTGGCTTGATTATTTGCATAAGTGCAGCAAGAAAAGCAATTGATTACATGGGCTCTTTTAAATGTGCTTTGCTGAAACATTTTATAAGGAATTTCAGATTGGACTTTTAAAGGCCTCATGAAGCCAGAAAGCCAAGCCAGACTTACCATCAGGTTTTGCCTGCAGTACCTGTAGATTTGGGTGAATGCCTCTCTTCTCAAGGTCCCCAAGACATTCTGAGGTTCCTGTACCTGCCAGGAAGTGACCTTCCTTACTCACCTGGTAAGGCTGCTGGGAACCCTGTATAAGCAAGGTACCAGGCCAGTTCTTCCAAGGGGCTTTGTTGGCTCTATAAAGTCAACCTTAGTTCCTTAAAGCTTTTCATATCTGAGTTTATGCACGTGTCTCTCAGGTATGACATTCCAGTCAAAGCCTTGGTAATATAACCTGTGTTTTCAATTGTTCCTCTTACAAGGAAAGCAGATTCTTATTGAACTTATGCAAATAAACATACTGCCATGAAATATAAAAATAGTCACTGAGAGTTTTTAAATTCTGGAGGGATCAGGTAGAAAGATAAATGTTTCATTTCTGCTTATAAAGATATTGTTATTTACTAAACTGTTGTCAGCTTAAGAGAAAAAGCTTAAAACACTTTATCAACAATATTTGAAACAAAAAACCACAAAATCATCTTCCTTAGTTTACTTAATACTATATAACCAATACCTGTTCTGCTGAAATCTAGTTCTTTACTAGTTCAGGAGTAATAAAACAGTGACTATAGATGACAAAAGACTTACAAATGACAATGGTTAAAGATCTGATGAGAGCTTACTGTAAGACAGTTGACATAAGGAAATTCAGATATTTCTGCACAAAACATTCAGTAACAAAGTTTAGTATCATTCCCTTTGACAGTGCTTTCCAGGTAATTAAGCAGATAATTATATATCAGATAAATAAGCCAAATTAGCAATACTTTCTCCAATGAGAAAAAATTCCTCTGACATGTTCCAGGGGCCCTCTGGAAAATATCAGAGTTAACTAGAGGTAAAAGCACCTTTTCGAATTTGATTTTGGGAAGTTGGCAGAAGAAAGTTTCTTTGACACTTGCTTAAATAGGATTATAGGTTGCCATGAAGCAATACTTATCCATTTAACCAGAATGAAAACAAAATACCTCAAAGGCAAATACAGAAGGTTACAGTTGTTAGCAAAGTTTAGCTTTTAGTCCTTTTAATATTAAGATCTCATTTTCTTAAATAATCAAGGCAACTCATTGAGACTTTAAGCATGAGAAACTGCTTTGATAAAAACAATTAGAAAACCCTTTGCAATCTTTCAACATAAAGAGCAGACCCTTTAAGAAAACTTGTCTAACTGAAGACAAAATTTTAGTTTTGTTTTGTACTTGATATTGAGACTCATTTGCTTTGATTTTATATAGCATGACCATATCAATTCTTCTACAAACTTTCTACAACCTTCTTTTACATTCAGAGTTGTCCCTCTTTAAATAAGCAGCTGTACTTTAGAACAAAGTTACTTTCTTTTATCAAGACACATTCTTTAGCATGTAGAAATGTTTTCTTTATTACTTTAAGTAGTTTTAATTAGAACTTAAAACCATTAGGTACCTTAATTTTCAGTGAACACAGAGTAGGCTATTGTAAACTGTTACACTAGCATTCTTTAGATTGACAAATTTATGAAAACATTTTATAATTTCTGGAACCGTGTGCTTTGCAGCACAATCTCACTAAGCACAAAATATGTCTAAACTTAGCAAAATTTTGAGATTTTAGGTTACTACAGAAATTCTCAGGCTGTAGGTAGGTATACACACTGTAACATCATTATTATTAAGATGTTCACTTCCTACACTTAAGTTTACTCATTCTTAACAACTATGCTAAACTACTTACAAAACCTTTACTGAATATTAGACAAAGTCAAGCCTCTAAGCATTTTATTATTGAAAGATGTAGCAGATAACATTAACTTAAATGGCTTTAGGATAAACTTGGGCAGCTGATAACCATAAGGACACGTCCATTTCAGTTCAACTTAAATTAGCATTAATGCTTAATATTTTCTATTAGAATTTTCTGGAAGTTTTAGAATGCCCAATTTTCACGAGCACTTGTCTTTAAATCAATTTTATTAATACCATCCAGAGGTAGAAAAATCTTTCATTTACATGCTTAGACACACAAACATGCAGATTGAGACATAATGACTACAGTTAGCAACACTTTTCATAAAAGAACATATACACAGACAGATAAACTGATACAGAGATTTGAGTTACTGATATCCAAATGCCTTTCCTTTTAGCTTATTTGACTAAAAGCATCTCAGTTTTCAAGAATACACTCTACGGGGTGAGCAGTTTACATAACTGGGTTAAGGTTTAGATGGCCCCAGACTAATAGGGCCAATGAAGGCTCTGAACTGATAGGGACTGTGTGTGTCCAGGGGGCTGGAAATGAAATGCAAGTACAATTCTAGCACCAGTCATTTAAAGCCAGGCTGTATTTCTGAAGATACATTTCTTCTGTTTCAGGGAGTCTAGTTTAAAAACCTCCCAATTTTTGAAGATAATGAACCCAATAAGTAGAATAGATTTTCACCAAAAAAATTTAGAAAACTAGCCTCATAATAGTCCATGGGACTTTTGACTATTTTCCATCCTTGCATTAAAATAAATTTAGCTGTATAACCTTATTATATTGTATACTTCTCTCAGGGACCAAGCCTCTCCATTAGAGAGTTTCTATTGAGGCCAGGCTTGTGTGCAGAAGATAAGGCACTTCTTTTTCAGGGTCTGGGGATCAAAATTGCTCCCAGTTCTTTAGAATGCAAGCCAGAGGCGTGTATGGCTTTAGACTTGAAGAGGATGCTTCTATCTGAAAGAGAGAGAGGGAAAGACAGGTGTCCAGCACCTGATCAACCTCTCTCTCTGAGGGCGTCCCCTCGCATTGGAGCCTAGGTGACAGTGGTTAGTCACCCCCTCTGCCTACTGGAATTAACCACTCCTTACCAGCGTGGCCTATACCTTGCCTTGACTCCCCTCTTGCCTTTCCACTAAGCAAGAGTTGCTTCAGAGCCCTGGATCTAGTGGGGACCTCACCAGTATGCTCTTATTTTACGCCTCTGGGAGTCCTGATCCAGACCCTAGTTTCTCTGCACAGACTTTAGCATAATCCACTCTGGCTGCAGATAAGGAAATGCCATAGCCCCAGGAAGACTGCCTCCAAGGAAGAGAGATCAATAGAATAGAGCCACGGCTAGAATTTAAACGGGGCCATTTACATGTACATTTATGGAGGGGGATGTCTATATTCAAACACCAGTTTCTGCCACTGCCTGGGATTTAGCCAGTCACCCACTATAACAAATTTGATCTGTGAAACAAGAGGTCGGGGGGTTATCTACGACTCTCACATAAGCAGCAGCCTAGCCGGAGGTTCACTCAGTGCCGTGGGATCAATCGGCTGGAGCCAAGATCCAAGGACCACTGTCTACTAGTCCGGTCTGCCTTTGGAGTCTGCAGATTAGGATAGGAAAGTAGGAAATCGGCTCGCCACTCCCCGACATTCCCGTCCATCTGGAGGGCAGGGGATCAAGGAGCAGCAGACACCGGGAAACCTTTCACCGGACACTTAAGACTGGTAGCTGACTCTAATTTTCTTTTAAGTGGCTAACGGGTGCCCAGACATATTTTTATGAGATAAAAAGTACAGCATTTACTTAGTCAGGAATAAGAGCGAAGCATAGACCTCCTACCTTGCGGTGGTGAGCATCAGGTTCCGTGAAACTGATGAAGTTGGAAGAGAGTTAGGAACGCCCCCTGCCTCACCCAGAGGCCAGGGCAGCCTGAAGAAGCACGCTGGAAGTCAGAGACAGAGACAGAGAGACACTCCTCATGGATACCCAGTCGGGCTGTCGGGGCCTGATTGCAGACACGTGGGCCTTTGAGAAGCCACTGAAGTGCAGCCTCAGCCTAGATTCTCGCAGGTGCCCATGGCCTTCCTCAGTCCCTCGCATCCAAGGAGAGGCTCTGAAAGGGAATCCGGGCCTCCACTCAGCTGACTTTCCCGGCTCCCAAGTGAGACGGGGGATCCACTGCGGGAGATGAGGGGAACCTGACGCTTAAGACTTTCAGATCGGCAGCCAGGGTAGTCCCATTTAAGTGGCTGACGAGCACCCGATTTTGTGTGCCATAGATGGCTTACTCTATAAGGACAGTGAAAGAAAAGGCAGTCTTGGATGCTGATACTCACCTCTGAGGTAATCCTGGACGAGCCCCCAAAGATGATGCCGGGGTTCTTGTTCACAAAGCCAAAGAATGAGCTTCACAAACACTCAAGGTAGGAGAGCAAAGTACAGGCTTTTATTTAGAAATAAAGTGAGAGGAATGAGCTCCTGGCTCACACCAGGAGGGGACAAGAGAGCCCGGGGTGTTGCGTTGTGTAGGGGATTTATAGGCAGTTGAGGATTTTGGGGGACTGACGACTTAGGGTGTGGACTTGTACCACTTGCCCTGACCTCAATGTGGGCTGGGTTGTTTTCTGTTTGCTAGAGCTGTTTACAGTGAAGTCATGGGTTATGCTGAGATACACTTGCGGAACACTCAAACGTTCCAGGCCAAGTTGCTCCTGGCCTTTTGACCTTTAACTGATCTCACTGAAGATGTTTATATTCCTAGTCTTGTATCTTTACCCTAGAGAATTAGTGTGACCTTGACTTTGCATAATGCTGAACACAGAGCTTCGATAGGGACTTTACATTGTTACATTGCTTTGACTGTAAATATCTTGCCTTGCTTTTTCCGGAGGCCTTCACCCTACCCTGTCCAAGCCCATGGTCCCTGTCTCATAACCATCAGGGAAATTCTGGGGTATTAGGAACTGCGTGCGAACAATTTGGAACAAAGACCAAATATTTATTTCCGATTACATTACAGCAATGAATTCAGAGTAAAGCACTCATTCTTTAAGCACTCTCTAAAACCATCTAATACAAACTCAAATCCTAAATTAAGTCCTTTCTAACAGAAGGCAATCCAAGGTTACCTTCAATAAGCAATAAATCCTACTTGTTTCACTGCAGGGATGGATGATCCTGGTATTTTTTTTTTTTTAATTTTATTTATTTATTTATTTTTTTTATTGAAGGGTAGTTGACAACAGCATTGCATTACATTAGTTTCAGGTGTACAACACAGTGATTCAACATTTATATACATGATAATTCTAGGTACCAGGTATCACCATACCAAGTTGTTACAATATTTTGACTATATTCCTTATGCTATACATTACATCCCGGTTACTTATTTATTTTACAATTGGAAGTGTGTTTATATATATATATATATGTATATATATATTTTGTGAGGGCATCTCTCATATTTATTGATCAAATAGTTGTTAACCACAATAAATTTCTGTATAGGGGGGTCAATACTCAATGCACAATCATTAATCCACCCCAAGCCTAATTTTCATCAGTCTCCAATCTTCTGATGCATAACGAACAAATTCTTACATGGAGAACAAATTCTTACATAGTGAATAAGTTACATGGTGAACAGTGCAAGGGCAGTCATCACAGAAGCTTTCGGTTTTGTTCATGCATTATGAACTATACACAGTCAGTTCAAATATGTATATTCATTTGATTTTTAAACTTGATTTATATGTGGATACCACATTTCTCTATTATTATTATTTTTAATAAAATGCTGAAGTAGGTAGATACGAGATAAAGGTAGAAAACAGAGTTTAGTGTTGTAAGAGAGCAAATATAGATGAACAGGTGTGTGCCTGTAGACTATGTGTTAATCCGAGCTAGACGAGGGCAATAAACATCCATGTATGCAGAAGATTTCTCTCAGAACATGAGGGGGGAGGTTCTAAGCCTCACCTCTGCTGCTCCCCATTTTCTCACCACATGGCCCCCTGCGACTGTGCCTGTCTTAGGTTGTTCCTCCCTTGAGGAATCTTACCCGTCTCTGGCTAACCAGTCATCTTCCGGGGCCATACAGGGAAATGTTAAGTTGGTAAGTGAGAGAGAAGCCTTATTGTTTGAAAAGGTTAGCTTTTTACTTCTTTGCATATTTATGCCCTGTGGCTTCTATGCCCAGCATTTGTCTTGAGGTATCTTTACCACTTGGAAGAATTATGATACTCGGTAAATTCGACATGTGGCACGAGTTCTATTTAAAGGTTGTGATTAGGTAGGAAGAAGAAAAGCTATAGAAGTAGGAGGCAGAAGAAAACCTGGGAAGATTGATTATTTCTTTGACATATCTTCTTGTAGAGTAACTTCAGCATGGATAGGTTTTAAACTACTAATTAAATTGTGCACACACACATTAACATAATAGGAATATAGTTACCTAACCAAAGCATACCTGTAATTACCAGCCATCTCCAGTGAAACCAAGAAAACCAGTTAGGCACCTTAGGCATTTGTGAAAACTTATCTATGATATGGTGGATATTGTCCGACTGAACTTAAACAGTCTGAGAGAATTCAGATAAACTAGAACAACCCATTCCTGGGGACTGTTCATATTCCATATGTTCTTTTAACGATAAATAGTCTGTGGTTGTAAGATTTTGGAGTACTACAATTTGCACTTCTCCTAATTCTTGGTTGAGTTCCAACAGTATAGATCCAGTCCAATTTTTGTTTTACTGTATGCACAGGTCAGCTTAGATATCTCCTTCTTCATTCCCATGGCAAGTCCAGGAGCTGGTGGGATGAGTGCATCTACACCTGTGACAGTGTGTGGATCTTTGTTGGAGTTTTTTTTTTTTTTCTGATCATCTTCTGTCATGAGTCTTCCAGAGAGTGCTGATGTTGGAAGTTCTTTTTCATATCGTATCTTAGTTCATTTTCGGGGTAGCCAAATTAGGCTTTGATCCTCTGTATAAACACAAACAGACCCTTTGCCTACACTTTTTTTTTTTTTTAATAATTATTTTTTATTGAAGGGTAGTTGACACACAGTATTACATTACATGAGTTTCAAGTGTACAACACAGTGGTAGAACATTTATATACATAATTCTAGGTTCCAGCTATCACCCTACCAGGCTGTTACAATATCTTGACTATATTCCTTATGCTATACATTACATCCCGGTTACTAATTTATTTTACCATTGGAAGTCTGTCCTTTTTTTTTTTTTTTTTTTTTGTGAGGGCATCTCTCATATTTATTGATCAAATGGTTGTTAACGACAATAAAATTCTGTATAGGGGACTCAATGCTCAATGCACAATCATTAATCCACCCCAAGCCTAATTTTTGTCAGTCTCCAATCTTCTGAGGCATAACAAACAAGTTTTTACATGTAGAACAAATTCTTACATAATGAATAAGTTACATAGTGAACAGTACAAGGGCAGTCATCACAGAAACTTTCGGTTTTGCTCATGCATTATGAACTCTAAACAGTCAGTTCAAATATGAATACTCATTTGGTTTTTATACTTGATTTATATGTGGATACCACATTTCTCTCTTTATTATTATTATTTTTAATAAAATGCTGAAGTGGTAGGTAGATACAAGATAAAGGTAGAAAACATAGTTTAGTGTTGTAAGAGAGCAAATGTAGATGATCAGGTGTGTGCCTGTAGACTATGTGTTAATCCAAGCTAGACCAGGGCAATAAAACATCCACGTACGCAGAAGATTTCTCTCAGAACGGGGGGGTGAGGTTCTAAGCCTCACCTCTGTTGATCCCCAATTTCTCACCTGATGGCCCCCCTGCGACTGTGCCTGTCTTAGGTTGTTCCTCCCTTGAGGAATCTTACCCGTCTCTGGCTAACCAGTCATCTTCCAGGGCCATACAGGGAAATGTGAAGTTGGTAAGTGAGAGAGAAGCCTTATTGTTTGAAAAAGTTAGCTTTTTACTTCTTTGCATATTTATGCCCTGTGGCTTCTATGCCCAGCATTTGTCTTGAGGTATCTTTACCACTTGGAAGAATTATGATACTCGGTAAATTTGATATGAGGCACGAATTCTATTTATGATCCTGGTATTTTTTTGACACTGGAAACAACCGCATCCCTCTCTAGGTGGCTAGTAAGGAAAGCCACAAGAAATTGCGCTCAAGTTTTACCCCCACTTGAATGTCCAGAACTGTCTCCTTGTCTCCAATTCTCCTTCAGCCCACTTTGTCCTCTATGGTTTTATTTTCTACAAAGAGGAAAATAGTTTTGTAACAACCCATCTTATCTTTGGAAAACTTCAAAGTACTTGGCATAAAACTAATTATTTTGAAGTTCTAACTATGAATAATTGCTCCAAATATAATTTGCTCCAAATAAATTTCTTCTCTGTGTTTGAAATTGTTAGGAAAGAGCATAAAACCTAAATGTGATTTATTACCACCAGGATGTTTAAACATTTCAACAGTAAGGTATTAACAAAGGGCCACGTGGTGGAAGATGCTCAGGCCAAGTGGGGGTGGGGGTAGGGGTGGGGGAATTAGTAAGGGCCTGGCTATACCTGTTTGATTTGAGTTCTTTAAACCTACCAATAAAATGAAGACAAATATAAGGGGAAAATATAACTGGCTTAGGCGACGTCTGGGAAAGAATGTAAACCCTGTAGTACTCAGTCAATGAGAAACCAGGGGAGGGACTCATGTACTAGGAGATAAATTACTGACACCAATCTCCCCAGGTGTGCCTGCTCACCAGACACCCGATCTTGCAAGACCGTCATTAAAGCCTCGCTCCACTGTTCTCTTTGTCTCCATGTCCACTTACTGAATTTGGACCAGTTAGTGTGTTTCTCAAAATTTGGGGGCTGATCTAGGATCATCTTGCCTGTGCGAGGTGGGGGCCCACAGGGAGTGGGAAGATGCGTCCCCCCCGGCTTTGGGCAACCGGCTCTGTCTGGGCATTTCACCTTCACATGGAAGCCTAGAGAAGTCCCAAGACTGTTGTGAGGAGACAGTGTGACCGAAGCAGGGGAGAAAACGCAAGCACCGCAGCAACCAGGCAACCTCGTGCACTAGCCAAGGTAGGAAAATTGGGCTATAAGTACTGCTTGGTGGTTGGGCATTTTTTGGAGGTCGAGTGTGTGTGGCTGAGACGTGTCCTAGATACGAAGTGAGTGTGGAGTCCCGATCTGCGGTTCCGTTCTCCCTCGAGGGAAATGGCCGGAGAAGGACGAAGCAAATCTCAGGGCGTGTACAAGAAACTTCCATTATGGGGGGTTGAGTACACAGGGAACTCGGACACAGGGACCTCTTGAAAGATGGGACATACAAATTCTAGGCCTAGGGAAGCAGGGAAAGGGAACCAGATGAGCTCCCTTGGAATTCCCCCCAGATAGCCTGCTGGGGTGAAGGTTACGGTACTGGGGGGACGCCTCCTGTACTGT
The DNA here is from genome assembly GCF_030020395.1 of Manis pentadactyla. NCBI lineage: Eukaryota > Metazoa > Chordata > Mammalia > Pholidota > Manidae > Manis > Manis pentadactyla. The sequence goes on along the minus strand of NC_080038.1, from coordinate 115,454,267 downwards.
AAGAATTAATTAGCATGAGAATGGCCATCTTAAGGGCCGAAAAGCTATTTTCTGAGTGCGTGACTCAGGAAAGGAGGAACTGGGTAAGGCTTGATAAACAGGTGTTGAAGAACAAGTTAATCATAGACACCGGGTTGTGGGCGGCTGCCACCCTTGGTCAGCTAATCATGCATACCGAGTTGTGGGCGGTTGCGACTCTGGTCACCTTATCTTGCTGAACCACCCTAACATTTGAGGAGTGGTCTTATCTTGCTTTTGCTTAACCCCCAGAATGTGGCACAAGCCAAAAATTATGGAAAATTACTGTAAGTGCTTTTTGAAAATGCCATATAAACCCCTGGCTTTGAGTGCTCTAGGTCCTTGTTAAAATCCGCTGTGTCGGGCAGACACTTGGACCCCAGCTAGCTGGAAATAAACCTTGCTGTGTGACTTGCATTATCATGAGTGTCTTCTGTCTATCTGAGAGGTGGTCGACTCCGGACCCTAACAGTACCAGGGTTAAGGACAAACAGAAGATAATCAAATTTTGCTGTTTTGTCTGGATTAAAGTTAGGTCAGATGAAAACTGGCTTTGCCGGGTTTAAGTTATTTTTGAGAGTCATAAAACCTCCAGTTCACCTGAGTAAAAAGGGACACTCTGTTGGTTACCAAGGGTGCTACCCATATTTCCCCTCAACACCAGAGAAGGGAAAGCTAAGGAGGAGGAACTACAAGAGACTTCCCAGGATAAGTCCGGGTGTTGGGGGAGTGTTGTGTATTTTCCTCGGCCCTTGTCCCTGCCTCAGCAGAGAGCTGAGGGGCAGGGACACGGTGGTGAGGCCGAGTGAAAGTTTTGTTTGGAGTTACTTGGGGAGAGAGAAGGCCACCTTGGCAGGGAGGGGTGCCCTGGGAGGTTGGAGAGAGAAAGTCTGAAATTAAAAGGTTGAGCACTTTGAGGGTGCCAGCAGCCTCGGAGAGAGGAGCACCCCAGAGGTTGGGGGTTCCCCATTTTAAAGATTCTTTAGGAGTGTGGCCGGGGTTTGGGGGTGTAGACATGTTAGGTGGTCTGAAGTATCTTTGATGAGACATTAAATTTCTTATCAATCCTCTAGGTAATTCTGCAAAATTAGCTTAACACAAGAAATTTGCTGCTTTAGTCCCCTCCCAGGATAGCAGCTTCCTGGTTTGGGAGCATATCAGGACTGACTGCCCTTCCTCCAACGGGGGCAGAGTTATTGTCTGTCTGCTAATGAGTAAGTTGAGAGTCTTGCTTCTTGACTTCTTGGGTATTAAAGTGCAATCTTTGGGATGGAATCCTTCCTTCTTTTTGCTATGTTGTTTATGGCTGTGCCTGCAAGCTGAATTAATTGCCTGAGTTGCAGGCTACTTGATGAGGCTGGAGGAGAAAAAAAAAAACAGCATATAGGTAAATTTATAAATAAATAAATAAGCTGGGCCTGTATGATTAACATAATAAAGACAGGCTATGCTGAGGTACCCTCCTTTATCTAAGGAATATTCAAACATTCCAGACCAAGTTGCTCCTGTCTTTTTGAGCTTTTATTAATTAACTTTGGTTCTTTTTAGTGGACTTTCCTGGCCTTTTTCTCTTACCACCCCACTCATATCTATTTAACATTGGGAAACACTTTCTTGTCTCCCTCCCTGTGGGTAAAATTGTAACATTTCCAGAATATCTCGCCTGGCTTTGGTACATCTGCGTATCAACAGGCGTTCAGAGGTGGAAAGAACTGTGGCTTTAGTGTATTTGCATCTTTCCTCAGGGGTGGAAAGAAGTTCATCTCCATATCAATGGGTAATTACCTGGACAATGGAGGGCTTATCTGTACCTGAGAGGTGAAGGTGGGGGCTGGTTTTTGGCAGTTGCTGGAGCCAGAGAGAGAGAAATGGCCCCAGACTGCAGCTTGTGAACAATAAATGGATTTTAAACTTTATTTCTCTCTTTGACTGATTTCAGTTTTTAGAGGTATTTTGCCCCAGGATTTCCTCTTCCCAGACTTAACATTCCCCCTTATGATCCTCGGGCTAGAACTCAAGGGGAACAAAGCCAGGAAGATCAAGTAAAAGACTCAGGTTCATCTGAGAACCAGGAGCCTTTAGCCCTTACTAGGCCTCCTATAACCCCTTATTCTAACCTTAGAAAGGAATTAGAACAATATAAGAAGGACTTAGAGTTTCTCCCTTCTGGGGAGTCCACCAAAAACCCCAAGATGTTTCCATTGACAGAGGTCCCACTAGGACAAGTGGAAATTGGGTTTGTTAATGCTCCCCTCACTGGCACTGAGGTGAGAAATTTTAAGTCTTGCTAGAAGATCCCCTTGGCCTAGTGGACCAACTAGATCAATTCCTGGGACCTAATATATACACTTAGATTGAATTGATGCCCATCATGAATATCCTATTCCCTGGTGTTGAGAGGTGGGTGATCAGGAGAGCTGCTGTGTCCATTTGGGAACAACACCCACTGGGCCAGGGTGTCCAGCCAGCTGATCAAAAGTTCCCAAATGTAATCCTAGATGGGATAATAATAATCTAGAGGATAGAACTAAAATGCAGGAACTTTGAGGGCTAATTATAAAGGGAATTAAGGAATCAACCCCAAGATCTCAAAATGTTTCTAAGGTATTTGAAGTCCAACAGGAAAAGGAAGAGACCCCAACTGCATTTTCACAGAGACTCAGGGACCAGATGAGAAAAGTATTCAGGACTTGACCCAGAAGCTCAGGTAGGACAGGGTCTTTTAAATGTCAATTTTGTAACCAAAAGTTGGCCAGATATTGCTAAGAAATTACAGAATTTAGATGGATGGAATGAGAAACCTATAAAGGAATTATTGAGAGAAGCTCAAAAGGTGTTTGTTAAAAGAGAGGCCAGAAGCTTGTATTTCAAATTGTTAGAGGGAGAGCCAGACCCTCTCTGATGGACCCCAGGGGAACTGCAAATTCTAGAGGAATTGAAAGCAATCCTTAGTCACCGTCCCATTCTTGGCACTCCCATCTTTAGAGAAGCCATTTCACTAGTTTGTTACTGTTGAACAAGGTTCCCCTGTAGGGGTTTTGACCCAAGCCTGAGGAGGAAAGAAACAACCAGTGGCCGTTATGTCTAAACTATTGGACCCTGTCTCTTGAGGATGGACTGAATGTGTTCAGGCCATTGCAGCCACAGCCTTACTAGTAGAAGAGAGCAGGAAACTAACTTTGGAGGAACCCTCACGGTCAGTACTCCTCACCAGGTTCGGGTCATACTTACTTAATCAGCGGGCTGGGTGCTGGCTAATAGATTCTCAAATTTTAAAATATGAAGCAATTTTACTTGAAAAAGATGACCTGATCTTAATCACAGACACCTATCTCAATCTGACCAGCTTCCTATGTGCAGGGGAGGCTGAAGGCCAATCAGAATTGAGCCATAGTGATGCCGGGTTCTTGTTTGCAGAGCCGAAGAATGAGCTTCACAAACAGTCAAGGTAGGAGAGCAAGGTACAGGCTTTTATTTAGAGATATAGTGAAAGGACAGAGCTCCCGGCTCACGCCAGGAGGGGACAAGAGAGTCTGTAGTGGTGCGTTGTCTAGGGGGTTTTATAGGCAGTTGAGGATTTTTCGAGAACATGAGAAAACTTAGGGGTGGGGACTTGTTAAGTGGTCTCTGAATATTAAAAATTAACTTAACTGTAAGGAATTTCCTGCCTTGATTTCTCTCTGGAACACCGGTGCCTTGGTCTGGGAGCATATTAAAAGGCCGCCTGTTTAGCTCTCAAGGTGGGCTGAGGTATTGTCTACTTGCTAAAGAATCTTGCCTCTTGAACTTCTTGGGTGTTAAAATGCAATCTTATCTTTAAGATGGAATTCTTCTTGCCTTTTACCATGTCGTCTACAGCTGGGTCTGCATGCTAAGTTAGTTGCTCAGTTTGCAGAATTACCTAGTCATATCTGAAGGAGGAAAGGTAGCACATAGGCCTGGGCCTTCTGGTATGCTAAAGTGAATCTTACACATGGTTACAAATGATTAGCATAATAAAACACGTGCTACCCTTCTTTATCTGGGGAACATTAACTGATTTCACTGAAGAATGATTCTATAGCTCAATGTTTAACATAGAGTTTTAGCAGGGGGGGTTTCCTTGCATGTAGTTACATTGCTCTGACTGCAAATATCCCACCCTGCCCCCTCCAGAGGCTCTCACCCTACTCTGACTACATCCATGGTCCCTGTCTCAATAGTTACATAGACCTCATAGATTATCAGACTCAGAGTAGTCCATACCTTTGGAAAAATTTGGACAGAAAGAGGACTCATAAACAGTAAAGGAAAAGAATTAATTCATGGGGTATTAATCAATGAGGTTCTGGAATTCTAGAGAATATCTGAAATATCTATAATGCATGTAAATAGTTACCAGAAAGGAAATTTTTTTTGAGAGGGCATCTCTCATATTTATTGATCATATGGTTGTTAACAACAATAAAATTCTGTATAGGGGACTCAATGCACAATCATTAATCAACCCCAAGCCTAATTCTCAACAGTCTCCAATCTTCTGAAGCATAACGAACAAGTTTTTACATGGTGAACAAGTTCTTACATAGTGAATAAGTTCTTACATGGTGAACAGTGCAAGGGCAGTCATCACAGAAACAGAAAGGAAATTCTTATGAAGCAACAGGTAATAGAATTACTGGTGCGGCCACTAAAGAGGCTGCATCTGAAGATGAAATTAGACTTTTAAATCTCACTCCTAATATCCCCAAAATTTCCCTTTTCCCAAAGTTTTCTTAAAAAATGGAAATTAATTAGCGACAGGAGGTGGAGGCATCTCGAGATGAGAAAGGGAGGTGGACTTTACCAGATGGGAGAGAAATGATCAGCCAACCTATTACAAGAGAGCATGTTATGTAGAGAGAGCCATTGGGGTCCCCAGGCAATGTGTGATGCTTTCCTAAAGGTTTATGGATGTACTAGTATTTACAGCATTGCTAAACAGGTTTGTAGGAGTTGCATAACATGCCAAAGAATTAACAAGAAATGTATGAGAGAGCCAGTATCAAGAGGGAGACTCCCAGGAATAAGACCATTCCAAAGTATTCAGATTGACTTTACTGAGATGCTGAAAGTGGGAAAGCTTAAATATTTAGTAGTGATTGTTGGCCATCTCACTGGATGGGTGGAGGCCCACCCATTAACAACTGCAATGGCAGGATCAGTGATAAAAGTACTTCTACAGCAATTAATTCCTAGGTTTGGGTTAATAGAAAATGTTGATTCAGATAATGGGAGTCATTTTACTTCAGAAGTACTACAGGGAATAATGATGGCACTCCAAGTACAGTGGAATTTCCATACTCCTTGGCACCCACCATCCTCTGGAAAGGTAGAAAGAATGAATCAGACTCTTAAGAAGCATTTAACCAAATTAATATTAGAAACCAGGTTGCCTTGGACTAAATGTCTTCCTATAGCACTCCTAAGGATTAGAACTGCTCCCTGAAAGGATTTAGGACTTCTCCTTATGAATTATTGTATGGGCTGCCATATCTGGGAAGGGCAACAGACTTGCTCACTATGGAAACAAAAGATCAATTTTTAAGGGAATATGTGCTGGCCATATCTTCTACCTTATCTTCTCTCAGGCTGAAAGGACTCCTCGCCCAGACTCCCCCACTTGAGTTCTTCGCTCACTGCTTCCAGCCTGGAGACCTGGTGTTAGTAAAATCCTGGAAAGAAGAATGACTCCCGCCCAGCTGGGAAGGCCCCTACCAAGTGCTCCTGATCACAGAGACTGCAGTGAGGATGGCTAAGAAGGGTTGGACTCATTACACCAGAGTAAAGAAACTGACTGAGGGATCTGGGGACAAAACAGAGAATTGGCAGGTGTCCCAGGTGGCTAACCAAGCCTTAAGGCTGAAACTAAAAAGAACCTAAAATATATTAACTTTTATCCTTCTAACTCTGTATTTCACAGGCAAGTCGCAGGGAGCCCTAGAATAGGAAGGAACTCCTGGTTATACTGTCAAACTGGTAATCAATATTACTAAAACATCAAGCCCCCAAACCATTAGGTTTGATGCTTGTAGTTCTCTCTTGTGGTGACCTAAATGACCAAAGACAGCTTTCTGGAGATAATAAGTATCTCTGTTCTGAATGGATAAATGTTAATAGAATAAAAAAGGCAAGTTGGCCCCCATGTCCAGGGTGGAGTAATGTTTGGTGGACTACCCAGTCTCAAGGATGGATGGCCCCTCATGCAGCAGAAAAACCTTTAAAAAGAAAGCTCCACTTGGCTAAAGGAATTCCTCCTGATAATTGCCAGGACAGACAGTGTAACTGCCTCTTATTAACTATACATAAACCTCAAGACTTAAATTCAGACCCTGTAATTGCTCCTTGTGTTACGGACTCAATGTAGATGTCATAGGAGTAGATCCTGTGGGAAGGTTTGGTCTTAATTTAATCGAAGACTTCACCCATAGTGGCCACCCCAATCCTGAGGGAAATACTGAGCCAGAGCTTCCCCATAATGACCCTAAACTAGTTACTGTAACAGAAATAAAAGATCTAAAACAGACTCTTGAAATAAAGATAGGTTATGGAGAAACCAATGCCTGAGTAGAATGGATTAAATTTTCAGTACTAGCTTTAAATAAAAATGATTGTTATGCATGTGCTACTGGACGGCCACAGGCACAGGTGGTCCCATTCCCTCTCGGCTGGGACACAGACCCCAATGGGATGAACTGCATGTTGGCCCTGTATCAGGGCAAGGATGCTTGGGAAAATGAGACTTGCAAAGGCTTGTCTTTTACTCTTTCATGCACTAAAGAAGTCAGACCTGAGGGCAATCCCCTCTTTTTTCATAAGGAAGATGAATCACTCCTCATTCCTCTCTAGGCAAGGGGGAGGTTTCACAACTCCTGCAGGGAACTTACTGACTTGTACCCATGTCCTAAATGTCTCTAAAGAGGGCAACTTCTTGAAATTACGCATCCCCTGAGCGCATGTTTGGTGGTACTGTGGAAAGAGAAATCTGCACTACTCGTTGCCACCCAACTAGACTGGGACCTGTGCTTTAGTCCAATTGGCTATTCCATTTACCCTGGCATTTCTCTCCACAACCAACAAAGAAAATTTTTCATGGAAATCACAGATCATTACAAGGATCCTTTGATTCGAATGTATGCATTGACTCAATAGGAGTCCCTAATGAATTTAAAGCTAAAAATCAAATAGCTGCAGGATTTGAATCAGCACTATTTTGGTGGTCCACCATAAACAAAAACGTAGATTGGATCGATTACATTTACTATAGTCAACAAAGATTCATTAACTATACCAGGGATGCTCTTTAAGGAGTAGCTAGCCAACTAGATGCTACCAGCAGGATGACCTGGGAAAATAGAATAGCATTAGATATGATGTTAGCAGAAAAAGGAGGAGTCTGTGTTATTGTTAGGAGGAAAATGTACTTTTATCCCAAATAATACTGCCCCTGATGGTACTATTACTAAAGCCCTACAGGGACTCACCACTTTAGCAAATGAATTAGCTGAAAACTCTGGCACCAGTGACCCTTTTACAGACTGGTTGGAAGGATGGTTTAGAAAATGGAAAGGTATGGTTGCCTCTGTTTTAACAGCCCTTGTTATCGTTGTGGGAGTTTTAACTGCTGTAGGATGCTGTAGCATCCCTTGTGTGAGAGGCCTGACTCCAAGGCTTATAGAGGCAGCCATAAACAAATACCTATGACTTACAACCAAAATCATCTTATGTTATTAGAAAATAAATTGAACTATGAGGAAGAGAGTAAAAATCTACTAGAGAAATTTGAGAAAGGACCAAGCGTGAATTAAAATACATTACTAGGAATAAATAAAATCAGAAATTCTTAAAAAGAGGGGGAACTATTAGGAAAGAGCATAAAACCTAAATGTGATTTATTCCTGCCGGGATGTTTAAACATTTCAACAGTAAGGTATTAAGAAAGGGCCACGTGGTGGAAGATGCTCAGGCTGAGTCGGGGTGGGGGAATTAGTAAGGGCCTGGCTATACCTGTTTGAGTGTTTTAAACCTACTAATAAAATTAAGACAAATATAAGGGGAAAATATAACAGGCTTAAGCAACTTCCAGGAAAAAATGTGAACCCTGTAGTACTTAGCCAATGAGGAACCAGGGGAGGGACTCGTGCACTAGGAGATAAATTACTGACACCAATCTCCCCAGGTGTGCCTGCTCACCAGACACCCGATCTTGCAAGACCGTCATTAAAGCCTCACTCCGCTGTTCTCTTTGTCTCCATGTCCACTTATTGAATTTGGACCAGTGAGTGTGTTTCTCACAAAATGACCCATGTTCAGGAAGCTTACTGAGGATTCCTAGACTTGGTCTGAAAAACATTTTCCCACAAAAGTGGAACCTCTGTGTTAGCCTTGCATTTCCATAAAAAGTCACAGATTTTCTTTCCTGATTGATTTTCCTTAGAAGGGTTTTTGGACATGGAGAGAGGATCTAAAGAGGACAGATTTACCAATGTGGAAACAACCTACATGATCAAAATTTCACTTGCTAACATCATTATCAAGAAAAGGATAAACTTTGGAAGATTCATACATGAAGAATCCCTTCACCCGAACTTGTTAAATTCCTCTTGCTTTGTCTGAGACTCACCAGAGCGACCACTTGGGGGTGTTCTGAGCCAGTTTCATGGTGGGTGTGTGCATGTTGGGTTATGTTATCATCCGGTCATCTAATGGCCAAATTTCATAGTGCTATTTTCCTGTTTAATACTGATACCAAGGTGTAAGGAATGCTTTAAACTATGGAAAACAGTCTGCCTTTGGTGGGAAAATAAAAGTCCTCCTCTGGGATGGTTTTTGATTTGACCTTGAATCTGAGGTTCCCTTTGACTCTAAGCACATATTATGTGGGTATTTGTCCTGAAATCATGATGGGGTATATTCAGACAGCAGGGACCGGAGAGCATAGGTGAGAATGGAGATTTTAGGAACAGTCTTTGATATGGCCTGGGCCTCTCCAATCTGCTATGAGGGTGCAGCCAAGCCTGAGGAGGCCAGGATTTTTGTCCAAGAAGGCCAGAGAGAATTGGGGAGTTCCTGGGGATACAGAGACCACAGGACTGAGCGTGCTGCACTGAACATTGAACTTAAACATCAAAATTCACCCACAGGCCAGGAACTGGCACAGTGAGGAGAACTACTCAAGGACCTCAGCAGAGACAAAACAGGAAAACAGGAGCAAATCAGAACTAGGTCAAGGTGGTCCAGGCCTGAGGCTGAGAAAGGAATAGTATACTGAGCTCACCTTGATTGGTGTTTGAAACTGGACAATGTTGGGAGGTTTGCAGGTCAAGCTGGTCTACACCCTAAGGTAAAATCAAAAGTTCACTTACTGCATGGAGAGAGCAAAAGATTGGTGGCAGCATGAGAGCCCCATGTGTGTGACTCCCTCTTGTGCAACCCTGGTTCACAATGGTAAAGACACTCAGCCTCTTTGGACCTGTGTCTCCTCACACAATGAGTAGTTATTGAATCTCTGTGTCCAGAGAATGGGGACAAAAAAAGGCTTTCATTTTGATCTCTGCATGGGGAAATGGCCACTATTCCCTAAAGTGAAGGACAATAAACCCAAGGAGGCATCCGGAGGGGCAGCTGAGATCCAGAACCCAAGCATGGGTCAGGTAGTTCCACTTGGTGAGGAGGTGGAAGCTCTCTTCACTTTCCACTCCTTACAAGGGGGTAAGGTGTGGCAGAGCAGTAACCCTTCACTTCATGCCCTAGTGAGGCAGAAATTAGTGGGATGTAGGCAGCCTTAGAATTCACAGCCCTGGTAAGGAGAAGTGAAGACGGGACTAGGGTCAAGGCCTCACAGTAAACAAGGAGCCACATCCTGGGCATCTAGAGAAATCAGCGTGAGAAACAAGGGGCTACATCTGGAACATCTGGAGAAGTCAGCCTGAAAAACAAAGGGGTCTTCCTAGCAACAAGGCCTGCCAATCCTGTAAACTTCCTCCTTTCTGGCTTATAAACCCTAGACACTGAAGTTCCAGTGGCCTCTACTCTTGGAGCCCCTCCCATTTAGAGGGAGTCTTATTCTTTCCTTTTCACTCTTTATTAAAAACTGCTGGTTGCAGCATACTCTTGTCTGCTGACTTCATTCCTCATCGCCTCCAAGACGCAATCCTGGGAAAAACAGCATCTCAGCCAGTAACATCAGGAGTTGAAGGCAGCTTGGTTTTGGGGAGATTTCCTGTGTTGAGCTTAAATGCAAAAAGGCAGCTGCCAGGACAAAGCCCCTCAGGGTCCTCATTGTTCTCCTTCCTCCTGCCCTGGAAATTCTCAGCCACATCTGCCCAAACAGCCAGGGAATGGGGGAGAAAAAGGGGCTGGGAGTCAGAGCCTGAGCCAAGACTGGGAGCAGGTGGACAGCAGGTGGGCTTGGGGGCCTGAGCCTGTGGTGGTGCTTAGTGGGAGAGTGAAGTGAGGCAGGAATTTCTGAGTTAGGGGCCATCAGCCCATGGATTCCTCTTAAAAATGTTTCTTTTAAGGGTGATTACCCCAGAGAATGGATCTGGGCAGGGTGACTTCATTGCTCACTTGAAAGGCTTCTGTATTGGTGAAGATGTTTTTTCCTTAAAAAACAAACAAGGATTACACTTTTCAATAGAAGTAAAATGTCAATAAACATATCTTCACAGTTGTTTAGTACCAAAAAAGCTGGAGGTACCTGGGCCAGGGACATCCTCAGATGATTTTTTAATTTTTAAGATTTTTTAATTGATGTATAGATGAAATATGATATTACAGTAGTTTCAAGTATACAACATAGTGATTTGACAGTTATTTACATTATTAAATGCTCATCCCAACTTGTATAGTTACTATCTGTCAACATAGAAAAATGCTACAGTATTACTGACCATATTCTCTATGCTATACTTTCATTCCTGTGACTAATTTATATTATAATTGAGATTTTGTGCCTCTTTATCCCCTTCACCTATTTCACCCATCCCCTCAACCCCTCCCCCATGGTTACCACCAGTCACTTCTCACAAAACAAACGAACAGAAATAGACTCAGACTGTTGTTTCCAAAGGATCTTTATTTGTGTCTCTCTATATCTCAGTCTATCTCTCTGTCTCTCCCCATTAAGGGAACAACCTGCTGGGATGATACACGCCCCAAATTAACACCCCTCATCTCTGAGTGAGAGCATCAGCTGTTATCTTCATTTTCGTCTACACTACACGTGCCTCCATTATGGGGATTTTGCAGGAGGAATGTGTTCCCTTTTTCAACAGGAAGGAAGAAATAAATCAAGTCACCGGAAAGACCAGAGAAACCTGTGAGTCGCTGTGACTCCTTCAGACCCAGCACACCACCTGCAGGAGCCCCGGGAAGGCCACGGAAGAAGCACTGGTTCCCTAGCAGGTCCCTGGCAAAGAGTGGGAGGTGATAGGGCCATGGGAGTACCTACTTTTCACCTCTCACCTCTCACCGGTGAAGCCAGCAATTACGTTATATGAATGATGCAAACTTCTCACAGCATCATTTTGAAAATTTGCTTATTTAAACTCCTTTGTCTCAGGTAGTTCTGTTGAATACATTTTCTATTTTGTTGTCCTCTCTCAGTTATCATTTGCCCTCTTGTCAACAGGGACCTTATTTGAAGGGAGACAAAGTGATTCTCTCTGAGCAAGTGGCAAAGTAGAAGAGGTTTCTTTGCTATTCCCACAGCCATGGTTCCCTGCTCTTCAGGCAACAGGAATAACCCATCAGAGTACACACAGCAGGAAAAGCAGGCGATCAAAACTAAGTCATAAGGGGCCCAAATGGTGGGCTTAGAAGACACACTTCAAAGCAGCTTTTATAAATATGATCAAAGAGTTAATGGAAACCATGCTGAAAGAAGGAAAGGAATGCATTCTCACCACAAGGTAAGAATATCTTGTCATTCTTAACAGTCAAGATGAAGAATATCAATAAAAAGAAACCATAAAGAAGAAGCTAATTCATATTACTGAGTTAAGAGTTATGCTAACCAAAACAAAGAATTTACTAGAAGAGTTCAGTAGATTTAAACAAACAGAAGAAAAAATCAGTGTACTGGAAGACATTGTTAGAAACAGTGCAATCTGAAATATTGAAAGAGGAAAACTTAAAACAGAGAAAACTCATCACCTGCAAAACAACCCCAGCAAGATTAATGACACTTTCAAGAGAAAATCACTCAAAAACCTAGGATTATAAAGGACCTTCCTCAATGAGTCAGAAGACACCTACTGAAGAAGAGATAAATAAAATGTGTTGATCCATACAATAGAATGTTTTTCAGCAAATAAAAAGGAATGAAGTACTGACTCATGCTACAATATGAATGAACCTCAAAAACCTTTTGATAAGTGCAAGAATCCAGGGGCAGAAGACCACATATAGCATAATTTATTTAATTGGAATATGAAGAATAGGCAAATCTACAGAGGCAGAGGTAGATTAATGTTTGTCTAGGGTTGAAGAGGAGGTCTGGGAGGGTGGTGGGGAGGGTGGGGAGTGACGGCTAGTGGGTATTGGGTTTATTCAGTGGGAGGGGGGTGACAAAAGTGTTCTAGAATTAGATTGTTGTGATGGTTGTACAGCCCTGTAAATAAACTAAGAAACACTGAATAGTATGCTGTAAATGGGTGAACTGCATATCTCAGTAAAGTTATTTTAAAAAGAGATAAAGTTCAGTTGGTTGACATGCTCACAATATGAGAAGTACAGTGGTAGCGAGACTGCCTAAGGAAAGTCAACCATGTTTCCCTTCTCCCACTCAGGCCAGGATTTACAGTCATAGTTGGAATGGTAAGCACAATGTCCCATCCTACTCAAGTTGTAATATTATTATTAAAGACATACATGCTTTTGGATTTACCCTTCATTTTTACTTTTTACCATGAATCTAGTTTCGAAATGACACCCCTAGGTCAGGTTTCTCAATAAGAGAAATCACAATAAGGGAACTGTTCTCTAGCAATCTGTATTAAGTATGCTTTTTTATTTTCTGCAATTATGATACATTGACTTCTTAAAGACTTGCTTGACCCTGAAGAGACTGCCCCTCCCAGAGCTAGCCAGCCAATTCCTAGAGATAGCAGAGGACTCCTGAGAGTCTATGTCTGAGCCTTTGGTCCACATAATTCTATCACAGAATTTGTCAAATTAGTAGCTGTATAGATGTTTCTAATTTTCCAATTACAAAATATCTGTGTAGGTAACACTATATGTCTGTATTTTTAGCACAGATGAAATTTCATGCATGGAATTACATGGCAAAGCAGTGTGAGCATCTTTCATATGAAAACTAATCCAGAGCCCACACCCCTCCTCCCACCTCATATTTTGGGGTTTTACACACTGGGCCAATTTTCCTCTGCCCTAATCACCTCAGAGTTGGGTACTAGACAACTGTGGGGATCCCCTACATCCCAGAACCTGCTGAAGTTACTCAACTAGCCAGTCCTAAGCTTACTTACCCTTACCTGTTGCTTCCCATTGAAATGACTATAAAGGCCCTTGCCCACATTTTCCCCTACTCCCTGTCTCCTGGCAAATCCTGGTGCTTCTCTGTGTAGCCCTGCGTGGCATGGCATGCCTACTCATGGACTTTTAATAATAAACTATCTTTTCAATGGAAATAGTCTCCTGAACTGTTGGCCCCATCCTACCTGAACAATAACAAAACCTATTTTAAAACAAAAGCTCCTATATATCTTTTGAATCCCAAAAGGTTGTTTTTTAAAGACATTTCCTCACACTTTTGACATGTGACTCAGTGTAAGTGTATGTCATTTTAATTCATATGCCTCAGTATGGCAACTAATATGTAATACTTCCATAAGCTAAAACCTATAAAATTACTTTTTTATTGTTTTTATACAAAGTGAACTTGACTACATTCCCTTACCTCCTTTTCGTTCAACATTGAGAAGGGTGCTAGGTCCCATGTTTCTGTCTCTCCAAACTCTTTATTATTATTGTTATTATTAAAGTATCCTTGATATACAATCTTTCCAAACTCTTACTATCTTTTATAATCTCTTGTCTGCTTTTTAGTGCTTTTTAAAGAAAAATTAAGAAGCGATTAGAAGTATGTTTTAGTGCTTAATTTGCAAGTCAGATTTGCTAGTATGACCACTCCTCTGTGACCTAGGTATTATCATGACCATTTTATGAAAAAGACAACTGGTACACATAGTGATTAAGAAACCTGTCTAAGATCATGCCCATACCAAGAGGTAGAACTGCATTCCACACTGGGCCTGTTTGAGTCTAAGTTTGTATTGTAACCTCTGTGTTGACTGGCTATTTTACTCAATAGACTTCTAAGCCTCACCAAAGATCCATATTAATAAAAATTTGGCAAACTTGATTAGATGGAAAAAGCTCTGTGGTGGAAGACACAAAAAACTAAATCCTAAATTTTTAGAAATGTTTGCATCATAAAGAATTAGGAAAGGCTGGATTTATATAATAATGAAAAATAAATATTTAAAGACAAACATTCCAATTAAAAATAGGCAATGGATATGATCAGGAACCTCATTGGAAAGGAAATAAAATAAGCTATAAATAGATAAACAGACATTTCATCTGGCTTGTAGTTATAGACATGCTTTTAAAAACAGCACTAAAATGTGGCTGTTCCCCTATGGGACTGGTAAATGTTAAAAACAGATTTGTAACTCTTGTGAGGTTGTATACAAATGTGAAGTTTCATTCAGTGTTGGGGAGAATGTACATTGCAGCCTAGTATTTGTAGTATATTTTGGCAATTCTCTCTGACGTCTATGACTGGCTCAAGGACTAGGTGTAGATCCCAGTGGATCTTCAACCCCTGATGATGATGATGATAACCATAATTGTAAAAAACACTTAGTGATTCCTATGTGCAATCTAATATTCTTAGTACTTTATTATTTTATCATTACAATAACCCTATGAGGGGAAGATTCTCAAGATGGTGACATGAGTATGGTGGCAGAAATACCCTCCCCAAACCATATATATTTTGAAAATACAGCAAATACAACTATTCTTAAAAGAGTGACCAGAAGATAAAGTACACAAGCCAGGCTACATCTGCAAGACCCCAACATCTCATGGAAAATAGTAGGATACAAAGCTGTGACCCAGCCGGACCTGAGCACAACCCATACCCCACTTCACCAGTGGGAGGAAGGGAATCAGAGTGGGGAGTGAGTGGAAGCACAGGACTGCTAAATAACCAGCCCTAGTAATATGCACTGGGAGCACAGCCACATTGCATGGTGTACTGGATATAAGAGAATGGAAAAGTAAAATCTGAGACTGAGACCGCAAACAGGTCCCCATAGCCAGCTGCCCTGGGACAAAAGAAAAGCAGGCACTTTAAAAGTCTTAAGGGACAAGGGTGTAACAGGTTGACAAAATCGTCCTGGTACACTCAGCCCAGCAGGCTGGGATCTTTAAGGAACTTCAGGCACCCTAACCCCCTGGGTGGCAACACAGCTCCGAAGCCCCTCATGGTGATAAGCAGCCTGCCATTCCTTCCACCCCACTGGCAGTGCAAGAAACCAGCTGACCCACCATTGCTGCAGAAAAGCCGGGGAGCAGCTCCACCTACAGCAACTACATAGCTTAGCACGGAGGATTCTCCCTGTGCACAGGCTAACTGGCCCAGACCCAGAGGCTGCTCCTTGTGCACAGTTGACCGGCACAGACAGCGGAGACTGGCGCAGAGTACGGGAGGCAGGAAGGGGCTCTGTTCTCATGGAAGAACATGCACCATTGGCCTGCAACCCCCTCCAGTGCCCTAGGCCATCCTGAGGGATGCCCTGCCCATGGCAGCACAGGGGGTTAACCCAGAGGCTGTGCCCTGCACGACCTGACTGGCACAGAGAGTGGAGATGGGCATGGAGACCGGGAGGCACAAAGGGGCACTGCTCTTGTGGTAGAAGACGCACTGCTGGCCTGTGACCCCCGCAATTGCCCTAGGCCATTTTGAAGGCCACCCCGCCCATGGTAGCTTATGGTATTAACCCAGAGGCTGCTCCCTGTGTGAGATTAACTGGCACAGACAGCAGAGAAAGGCAAGGTGACCAGCAAGCAGAAAGGGACTTTGTTCTCCAAGCTGACACACATGTGACTTGCCAGCGAACACTCCCATCACCATGAAAAGGTGGAAGAACCTTGTTCAGTCAAAAATCCCTCAAGCACAACAGAAAGGGCTTGGTGAGACTGAAATCACCAATCTTCCTGACAAGGAATTCAGAAAAAAAGTCATAAGCATGCTGATGGAGCTACAGAGAAATATGCAAGAGCTAAGGGAGGACATCAAGAGGGAGATAACAGAAATGCAACAAACAATGAAAGGATTTAAGAGCAGACTGGATGAGGTGAAAGACACTGTTAAAGGAATAGAAATTAGAGAACAAAAATACAGAGAAGCTGAGGCACAGAGAGATAAAAGGATTTCTAGGAATGAAAGACTATTAAGAGAACTGCATTACCAATCCAAACAGAACAATATTCACATTATAGGGGTACCAGAAGAAGAAGAAGAGAGAGAAAAAGGATAGAAAGTGTCTTTGAAGAAATAATTGCTGAAAACTTCCCTAAGCTGGAGAAGGAAAGAGTCTCTCAGATCATGAAAGCCCACAGATGTCCCGACAAAAGGGACCCAAGGAGGACAACATCAAGAAATATAATGATTAAAATGGCAAAGATCAAAGACAAGGACAGAGTATTAAAAGCAGCCAGAGAAAGAAAAAAGATCACCTACAAAGGAAAACCCATCAGGCTATCATCAGACTTCTCAGCAGAAACCTTACAGGCCAGAAGGCTGTGACATGATACATTCAATGTAATGATACAGAAGGGCCTCGAACCAAGAATGCTGTATCCAGCAAGATTATTATTGAAATTTCAAGGAGGGATTAAACAATTCCCAAGAAAGCAAAAGTTGAGGGAATTTACCACAAACCATCTCTACAATGTATTTTATTTTATTTTATTTTTTTGTAGATAATTATTTTTTATTGAAGGGTAGTTGACACACAGTATTACATTACATTAGTTTCAGGTGTACAACACAGTGATTCAACATTTATATACATGATAATTCTAGGTACCAGCTATCACCATACCAAGTTGTTACAATATTTTGACTATATTCCTTATGCCATACATTACATCCCGGTTACTTATTTATTTTACAATTGGAAGTGTGTACTTTTTTTTTTTGTGAGGGCATCTCTCATATTTATTGATCAAATGGTTGTTAACAACAATAAAATTCTGTATAGGGGACTCAATGCTCAATTCACAATCATTAATCCACCCCAAGCCTAATTTTCATCAGTCTCCGATCTTCTGAGGCATAACAAACAATTTCTTACATGGAGAACAAATTCTTACATAGTGAATAAGTTACATGGTGATCAGTACAAGGGCAGTCATCACAGAAACTTTCAGTTTTGCTCATGCATTATGAACTATAAACAGTCAGTTCAAATATGAATACTCATTTGATTTTTATACTTGATTTATATGTGGATACCACATTTCTCTCTTTATTATTATTATTTTTAATAAAATGCTGGAGTGGTAGGTAGATACAAGATAAAGGTAGAAAACATAGTTTAGTGTTATAAGAGAGCAAATGTAGATGATCAGGTGTGTGCCTGTAGACTATGTGTTAATTCAAGCTAGACAAGGGCAATAAAACATCCACGTATGCAGAAGATTTCTCTCAGAACAGGGGGGGGTGAGGTTCTAAGCCTCACCTCTGTTGATCCCCAATTTCTCACCTGATGATCCCCCTGTGATTGTGCCTGTCTTAGGTTGTTCCTCCCCTGAGGAATCTTACCCATCTCTGGCTAACCAGTCATCTTCCGGGGCCATACAGGGAAATGTAAAATTGGTAAGTGAGAGAGAAGCCTTATTGTTTGAAATGGTTAGCTTTTTACTTCTTTGCATATTTATGCCCTGTAGCTTCTATGCCCAGCATTTGTCTTGAGGTATCTTTACCACTTGGAAGAATTATGATACTCGGTAAATTTCATATGAGGCACGAATTCTATTTAAGGGTTGTAATTAGGAAGGAAGAAGAAAAGCTATAGAAGTAGCAGGTGGAAGAAAACATGGGAAGATTGATTATTTCTTTGACATATCTTCTTGTAGAGTAACTTCAGCATGTATAGGTTTTAAGCTACTACTTAAATTGCGCACACACATTAACATAATAGGAGTATAGTTACATAACCAAAGCATACCTGTAATTACCAGCCATCTCCAGTGAAACCAAGAAAACCAGTTAGGCACCTTAGGCATTTGTGAAAACTTATCTATGATATGGTGGATATTGTCCAACTGAACTTGAACAGTCTGAGAGAAATCAGACAAATTAAAACAACCCATTCCTGGGGAATTTTCACATCCCTTATGTTCTTTTAACAGTAAATAGTCTGTAGTTGTAAGATTTTGGAGTGCTACAATTTGCTACAATGTATTTTAAAGGGACTGCTCTAGATGGAAGAATGCCTAAGGCTAAATAGCTGTCACCAGAGAAAATAAAACCAGAGCAAAGAAAGCAGACTAACCAAATACCAACTAAAGGCAAAATAAAATCAGTCAAGGGAAACGGAAACAGTACAGAATAAAACACCAAACATATAAACAGTGGAGGAGGAAGAAAAACAAGGAAGAGAAATAAATAATCATCAGACTGTATTTATAACAGCATAATAAGTGAGTTAAGTTAGACAGATAGTAACGAAGCTGCCATTGAACCTTTGATAACCATGAATCCAAAGCCTGTAATGGTAATAAGTACATATGTATCGATAATCACCTTAACGTAAATGGACTGAATGTACCAATCAAAAGACAAAGAGTAATAGAATGGATAAAAAAGTAAGACCCATCTATATGCTGCCTACAGGAGACTCACCTCAAACCGAAAGACATACACAGACTAAAAGTGAAGGGATGGAAAAAGATATTTCATGCAAACAATGGGGAGAAAAAAGCAGGTGTTTCAGTACTTGTATCAGACAACATAGACTTCAAAACAAAGAAAGTTACAAGAACCAAAGAATATAATCACCCAACACAGGAGCACCGACATATGTGAAACAAATACTAACAGCATTAAAGGAGGAAATAGAATGCAATTCATTCATTTTAGGAGACTAAAACACACCACTCACTCCAAAGGACAGACCCAGCAGACAGAAAATAAGTAAGGACACAGAGGCACTGAGCAACACACTAGAACAGAAGGACCTAACAGAACCCTACACCCAAAAGCAGCAGGATACACAACCTTCTCAAGTGCACATGGAACATTTTCCAGAATAGACCACATACTAGCTCACAAAAAGAGCCTCAGTAAATTCAAAAAGATTGAAATTCTACCAACCAACTTCTCAGATCACAGGGGTATAAAACTAGAAATAAATTCTACAAAGAAAACAAAAAGCCTCACAAACACATGGAGGCTTAAAAACATGCTCCTAAATAATCAAAGGATCAATGATCAAATTAAAACAGAGATCAAGCAATATATGGAGACAAATGACAATAACAGCACAATGCCCCAACTTCTGTAGGACACAGCAAAGGCAGTACTAACAGGAAAGTATATAGCAATCCAGGCCTATATAAAGAAGGAAGAACAATCCCAACTGAAGAGCCTAAAGTCACAGTTATTGAAACAGGAAAAACAAGAACAAATGAGGCCCAAAGTCAGCAGAAGGAGGGACATAATAAAACTCAGAGAAGAAATAAATAAAATTGAGAAGAATAAAACAATAGAAAAAAATCAATAAAACCAAGAGCTGATTCTCTGAGAAAATAAAATAGATAAACCCCAAACCAGACTTATTAAGAGAAAAAGAGAATCTACACACATAAACAGAATCAGAAATGAGAAAGGAAAAATCAAAACAGACACCACAGAAATACAAAGAATTCTTAGAGAATACTATGAAAATCAATATGTTAACAAGCTGGATAACCTGGAAGAAATGGACAACTTTCTAGAAAAATACAACCTTCCAAGACTGACCAAGAAAGAAACAGAAAATCTAAAGAGACCAATAGCTATCAACAAAAATGAATCAGTAATGAAAAAACTACCTGAGAACAAAACCCCCACGCCAGATGGATTCACCACTGAATTTTATCAGACATTTAGAGAAGACATAATACCCATTCTCCTTAAAGTTTTCCAAAAAATAGAAGAGGAGGGAGTACTCCCAAATTCATTCAATGAAACCAGCATCACCTTAATACCAAAACCAAGCAAACACACCACAAAAAGAGAAAACTACAGACCGATATCCCTGATGAACATAGATGCAAAAATTCTCACCTCAAAAATATTAGTAAACCAAATTCAAAAATACATCAAGAGGATCATACACCATGATCAATTGGAATTCATCCCAGGGATGCAAGGATGGTAGAACATTCGAAAATCCATCAACATCATCCACCACATCAACAAAAAGAAGGACAAAATCCACATGATCATTTTCATAGATGCTGAAAAAGCACTCAACAAAATTCAACATCCATTCATGATAAAAACGCTCAACAAAATGGGTGTAGAGGGCAAATACCTCAACATAATAAAGGCCAAATATAACAAACCCATAGCCAACATCATGCTTAACAAAGAGAGCACAAAAGACCCCGAATAGCCAAAGCAATTCTGGAAGGAAGAATAAAGCAGGGGGGATCTCGCTTCCCAACTACAAGCTCTACTACAAAGCCACAGTAATCAAGACAATTTAGTACTGGCACAAGAACAGACCCAAAGACCAGTGGAACAGAATAGAGAGTCTAGATATTAATCCAAACATATATGGTCAATTAATATATGATGAAAGAGCCATGGATATACAATGGGGAAATGACAGCCTCTTCCAACAGCTGGTGTTGGCAACACTGGACAGCTACATGTAAGAGAATGAAACTGGATTACTGTCTAACTCCATACACAAAAGTAAACTTGAAATGGATCAAATACCTGGATGTAAGTCATGAAACCATAAAACTCTTAGAAGAAAACATAGGCAAAATTCTCTTGAATATAAACACAACCAGCTCCTTCATGAACATGTCTCCATGGGCAAGGAAAACAAAAGCAAAAATGAACAAATGGGAATATAGCAAAATAAAAACTTCTGCACAGCAAAGGACACCATCAGTAGAACAAAAAGTCATCCCACAATATGGGAGAATATATTCATAAATGACATATCCAATAAGGGGTTGACATCCAAAATATACAAAGAGACCATGAACCTCAACAAACAAAAAGCCAATGACCCAATTAAAAAATGGGCAGAGGATCTGAACACACACTTCTCCAAAGAAGAAATTCAGATGGCCAACAGGCACATGAAAAGACCCTCCGCATTGCTAATCAGCAGAGAAATGCAAATTAAAACCGTAATGAGATTATCACCTCACACCAGTTAGGATGGCTGCCATCCAAAAGACAAACAACAACAAATGTTGGTGAGGATGTGGAGAAAGGGGAACCCTCCTACACTGCTGGTGGGAATGTAAGTTAGTTCAGCCATTGTGGAAAGCAGTATATAGATTCCTCAAAGAACTCAAAATAGAAATATCATTTGACCAGGGAATTCCACTCCTAGGAATTTACCCTAAGGAGCCCAGTTTCAAAAAGACATATGCATCCCTATGTTTATTGCAGCACTATTTCCACTAACCAAGAAATGGTAGCAACCTAAATGTCCATCAGTAGATGAATTGATAAAGAAGAGGTGGTACATATACACAATGGAATATTATGCAGCCATAAGAAGAAAACAAATCCTACCATTTACAACAACATGGATGGAGCTAGAGGGTATTATGCTCAGTGACATAAGACAGGTGGAGAAAGACAGGTATCAAATGATTTCACTCATCTGTGGAGTATAAGAACAAAGAAAAAACTGAAGGAACAAAATAGCAGCAGACTCACAGAACCCAAGAATGGACTAACAGTTACCAAAGGGAAAGGGACTGGGGAGGATGGGTGGGAAGGGAGGGATAAGGGGGGAAAAGGGGCAATACGATCAGCACTTATAATGTAGCACAGAGGGGCACGGGGAAGGCAGTACGACACAGAAAGGACAAGTAGTGATTCGATAGCATCTTACTATGCTGATGGACGATGACTGTAATGAGGTATGTGGTGGGGACTTGATAATGGGGGAGTCTAGTAACCATAATTTTGCTCGTGTAATTGTGCATTAATGATACCAAAATTTTAAAAAACCTACATGATCATCTCCACAGATGCTGAAACAGCATTCAACAAAGTTCAACATTCGTTCATGATTAAAACTCGCAACAAAATGGGTATAGATAGTAAGTACCTCAACATAATAAAGACCATATATGACAAACCCACAACCAACATGATACTTAACAGCGAGGAGCTGAAAGCTTTTCCTTCAAGATCTGGAACAAGACAAGGATGCCCACTTTCCCCACTTTTATTCAACATAGTTCTGGAGGTCCTAGCCATGGCAATCTGACAACACAGAAATAAAAGGCATCCAGATTGGTAAGGAAGAAGTTAATCTGTCACTGTTTGCAGATGACATAATGTTGTACATAAAAAACCCTAAATAATTCACCCCAAAAGTAGTAGATCTATTATCTGAATTCAGCAAAGTTACAGGATACAAAATTAATACACAGAAATCATTTGCATTCCTATACACTAATGATGAACTAGCAGAAAGAGAAATCAGGAAAACAATTCCATTCACAATTGCATCAAAAAGAATAAAATACCTAGGAATAAACCTAACCAAGGGAGTAAAAGACTTATACCCTGAAAACTATAAGACACTAATGAAAGAAATTAAAGAAGATACCAATAAATGGAAACCCATATCGGGCTCATGGACAGGAAGAATTAATATTGTCAAAATGGCCATCCTGCCTAAAACAATCTACAGATTCAATGCAATCCCTATCAAAATACCAACAGCATTCTTCAATAACTAGAGCAAATAGTTCTAAAATTCATATGGAACCACAAAAGACCACAAACAGGCAAAGGGATCCTGGAAGGAAGAATAAAGCTGCGGGGATTATGCTCACCAACTTCAAGCTCTACTACGAAGCCACAGTAATCAAGACAATTTGGTACTGGCATAAGAGTAGACCCATAGAAAAGACTTAGAACAAGAAATGCTGGTGAGGATGCGAAGAAAGGGAAACCCTTGTACACTGCTGGTGGGAATGTAAGCTAGGTCAACCATTGTGGAAACCAATATAGAGGTTCCTCAAAAAACTAGAAATAGAAATAACATTTGACCCGGGAATCCCACTCCTTGCAATTTACCCAAAGAATACAAGTTCTCAGATTCAAAAAGACATAAGTGCCAGTATGTTTATCGCAGCACTATTTGTAAAGATATGGAAGCAACCTAAGTGTCCATCAGTAGATGAATGGATAAAGAAGATGTAGTACATATACACAATGGAATATTATTCAGCCATATGAAGAAAACAAATCCTACCATTTGCTACAACATGGATGGAGCTAGAGGGTATTATGCTCAGTGAAATAAGCCAGGCAGAGAAAGACAAGTACCAAATGATTTCACTCATATGTGGAGTATAACAACTAAGCAAAACTGAAGGAGCAAAACAGCAGCAGACTCACAGATTCCAAGAAGGGACTAGCGGTTACCAAAGGGGAGGGGTTGGGGAGGGCAATTGGGGAGGGTCACGTGGAAGCAGTGTAGCACAGAGAAGGCAAATAGTGACTCTGTGGCATCTTACTACACTGATGGGCCATAACTGCA
Source organism: Manis pentadactyla (assembly GCF_030020395.1). Lineage (NCBI taxonomy): Eukaryota > Metazoa > Chordata > Mammalia > Pholidota > Manidae > Manis > Manis pentadactyla. The sequence goes on along the minus strand of NC_080038.1, from coordinate 115,430,391 downwards.
ATGGGGTGTGGAGGGGGAGGACTCGATAATACGCGTGAATGTAGTAACCACATTGTTTTTCTTGTGAAACCTTCATAAGAGTGTATATCAATGATACCTTAATAAAAAAAACAAGAGGTGGTGGTCAGAGTGTGGAATGCTTGAAATTGGGACTTTTGGAAGTGATATAGATTTTCATTGAGAAAGGTTTGGCACCTCAGACACAGTGCTGGCAGTGAGAGGCTGAGGTAGGGTAGATGGCAGATCATAGGAAGTAAGGAAGCGAAGACTTAGGTGTTGAATGGAAGCTGTCAAAGATGTGAGGTGGAGAGGAAGACTAATGAGGTTGCCAGGCAGTCTTGAGCGTGCTTGTGATCACAGATTTGTTGGGAACCCAGTCAGACAATTTTCAGTATTTCTAGCTGTTTCCATTATGAACAAGGAAAAGGAATATTGTGTGGTTTAAGCACTGGTTGGATTTGATAGACGGTGGAGAGGAAGAAGGGAGTGGAGTGACTTCAACCAGGGGGTGTGTATTGGTTTCCTGTTGCTGCTGTAACAAATTACCACAAACTTAGTGGCTTACAAACAACACAAATTCATTATCTCACAGTTCTGGAGGTCAAATGACCAAAGTCTGACAGGGCTGAACTCAAGAGGTCAGCAGCTCTGCCTTCCTCAGGGACACTTGGGGAAGAGAATCAATTTCCTCGCCTTCTCTAGTTTCTAGAGGCTCCCTGCATTCATTGGCCTATAGACCCCGTCTCCATCTTCACACCCAGCAACATTGGAACAAGTCTTTTTCATGTTACCATCTCTCTGGTTCCCTCTCCCAACTCCCTCTTTGCCTTTCAAGGACCTCCATGATTGCACAGGGCTCATCTGGATAAACCAGGGTAATCTCCCTATCCTGAGGTCAGCTGATTAGCAACCCTAATTCCATCTGCAACCCTAATTCTCCTTTTCCATGTAATTTAATACATTCATGGGGTTCCAGGATTTCGAATGTGGACATCCTTTGGGGAGGGAGTGGCTGTTCTACTGCCTACCACAGCGTGGTTATAATGACAGTGGATGAACTCTAAACTGGGTAAGGAGGCAAATGGAGAAAACAGTGGGAAGATGAAGAGTGAGAAAGTGGTGGGGTCAATGGATTGGACAAATAATCTGATGGGACTAAAGAACTGTGGCACCAGAGTGTAAGTTTTCAAAATGGTGCAGTGTCTGGGGATGGAGAGGGCTAGTGTAGAATCATGTCCCTGATGTAGAAAAGAGTAGACGAGGAAGTCACAGAAGAGATAGTCCAGGGCGTGGCATAGGTGGTCCATGAGGACGTTCAAGTCAGCAAGAATAATAACCAAGCTCTAGCTTAGGGAGGACTACTGGGCCTAGAGGAAAACGCCTAAACCCCACAAGCTAGGCCAGCCTATGAATGGAAAGGGGCCTTTGGTGGTACCAGCTCACCCAGGACCAGGGCCTGGCAGTGCTGCAGTGTCTGCTCAGCAGGTAGGGTGGAGCCCTGACTCCACCCCACTGCCAGGGGCTGGGCTCCAGGTCACAGGCCTGTGCAGTGACCCCCTGCAGACACGTGTGCCAGGCCAAGTCTCCAGAGGTCAACACTCCTGATGGTCCCCTGCCCCGCCTGTGGCTGCCACAACCCACCGGAGGTGCTGAGCTTGAGCACCCTGTACCCTTTACCCTGGGGCTTCTGGCTCCTGTAGGGAGATGGCTCCCCTGTGTGGGTGCTTCTGTTCAGTGAGCACCCACAGCCTAGTCTGGCTGTGGCACAGTGGACTAGGAGGCCAGTGGCAGATCAAGTCACTCCCTGTGGAGGGTGGGGCCGGGGCAGGGTCTCACCTGGCGGGTGCAGGCCTTCCTTGTACCCAGCATCCCACCTGGCCACGAGAGCAGAAACCTCACAGGAGGCCATGGAGAGCATCCAAAGAGAGAGGGGAAGAGGGTCGAGAAGGCCCCTTGCAGCCAGTCAAGCCCTAGGCAGGCAGAAGAGAAACACCACTGATGGTGACAGTGACGCCGAAGCCATCGTGATTCCATCCACAAACGACTACCTGTGCAAAGACACCATGGGTGGTACAAACTTGAGGGAGGTCTGGGCTCTTCCCCTCAAAGGCCTGTGCTTTTGTAGGGGACCTGAACAATGTCAGACATGTCACTGTACTTCAGGAAAGCCTTTGGGGGGGTGCATGAGGAGGGGGAGCAGATACAGGAAGGAAGGCTTCCTAGAGGCGGTGAGTAATGAGGCCTGGCTATAAAGAAAAGTTCTGGGCTGGTCTTCGGGGAGGTTCCCCTTGCCATGCCCAACACTAAACCAAACCTCTTCTGGTTGTTGTGGCCTTCGGTCCTTCCATCAGTCCCACCCTGACCCTCATGACAGGTCCACAAAGGGAAAGGACTTGGCCACTTTTATTGACTGACAGAGAGTGGGGTGGGTGGTGGGGAAAGAGCACCTTTCCCTAAGGAAATCTGACATCCTGGCTTGTGCCAACTTCCCGGCTTGGAGATCAGAAGTCATGGGTGGATGGCTGGAGATGGAGATTGGGAACCAACTGCACACCAGAGGCAGGCAGTGTGATCCCTGGATGGGTTTGCACCCCCTGGGTAGGTTCAGGCAGACAACTGAGGTCCTGGAGACTGTCCCAAGGACTTCTGGGCCACAGACTTGCCATGAAGAGGGCCTCAGTGTCGGAGCTGGGAGGAGACACTCCCTCAGTTTTGCTTCTGGTATTTTCAAAGGACACCTGCTCAGCTTTCTCCTCTGTCCTTTCTTTGCTGGTTCCAATGAGTTCTCTCATCCAGGGACTTGGAGCCAACTCCAGCCACCTAGGGATATAGCTTGCTTCCACTGCAAAATCTCCTCCAGGGTCCTCTTCACTCCTATCACTTCACAGGCATAGTGTTTCATTGGCATGACGGCATTCCCCACGCAAGTCCAGAGCCCAATCCTGCCTCCCTGCACAAACAAAAGGTCCCAAGTGCATACTTCTTTACCAGAGACTCCATGATTGATAGCAGTCATCATGTTGTGTTTCAGCTCTGCTGATAAGTGGAGGGGGCAACTGGAGAGGATATGACTGAGCATTAATAGAGTCTTGGCAAGTCTATCAGAGCACAGGCACTGGGTACAGCTGGGAGGGCCTGGCGTGCAGGGGTCTTAGCCATCTCCTTCAGAGATGGACACGAGTGATGGTCAGGGAGGCACTGGGATGGGGACCAGAGACCATTCTGCCACCTTTGGGTTTCATGTGTCAGATAAGAACAGGTACAAATGACGGTTCCAGTGGGGTGCAGCATGGGTACACCGGAAGGTGCTGAAGAAATTTGGTAGATGTGTAAACACATGATTTAATGAATAACATTGATCAGTTTGGGTAGGAGGTAAAGAGGATGGAAGGCCACTGTGCTAGGTGAGAATGGAAGGGAATGCTGGCACAGAGTAATATGTGTTCATATAGGAGGTGGAAGGCCTTCTTAGTACTAACTCCTAGTAGTAACAATTATTCTCAGTAGTAATTATGGCCTCAATCAGCTTTCCAGGCCCATCTGCTGTCTGCCCATGCTGGAGCCATTTCATTCTTCGGAAAGGTGCACACACACACACACACCCCTTCCACTATTCATGCTGCTTCCTTTGCCTGCAGTTACCCCCCTCTTTTCCCTGTCCCTGTCATCCTTCACTGCTGAATAAATCCCTAGTGATCCTTCAGAATCCATGTGAAATGCTCACTTATGAGTAAAATATGTATCCTTGCTAACTAGACTTACAGATAGTAAAATACCACAGAGAGAAGCTGCAGAAGCCACTACAAAGGCCCACATACACCTGTGCTTTTCAAAAGTGGACATTTTTTATGAAGTATTTCGACAATGGTTTGTCTGAGCTCCTTGAACTGCTCTGTGTGCACTCCATATTGAGTGTCACAGAGATTTGACTCTAATCTGTAGTGGTTTATTGTTACCTTGGAGTGAGAAGTACGGCACTTAGAGGCAGTGTGCACTCCAAACGACAGATCACCTTTCATTGTGTGCACTAAGGCACTGTTTTAGCATCAGACCCTGTATTGGTTCTACTGTCTCTCATGTGTGAATCAGCCACTAGTGACTCAGCTCAGAAATGGCTAGTCAAAATAGTTGCCAACATTTCATAGGCACGGTTTTTCATTGGCAGCTTCCTAACAAGCTCACCCATAGGATGCCAAGTAGCAGAGCTATGGACTTCCCTTAAGAGATTTGAGAGATGTTTTCAGATAGCCAATTAGTATTTTTACATACTTTGGGAGAACTCTGAGTCCCAAGACCTGCCTGAGATTGTCCCGGTAAGACTTGCACTAACAAAGCATCTCAAAAATCTCATACTTGTTGCCCTAGTAATTGGCAGTAAAAGGACTGAGCAGACCAGGACTGAGAGGTTGGTGATTGCTGAGTTCGACGTGGCTCAAGAATTGGTATCTGTGAACAGTCTGCATGGAACTACTCTGGGGAGAACACTTTTGAAGAAGTTGAAAAAAAACAGTAACTGCTGTAGCCTGAAGTGCAATCTGTTAAGATGTGTTACAACTGATGGTGATAAAAATATGCATGCAGCAGAACAAGGGTTAGTGAACAAGTACACAAAACTTGTGAAGATGTAAGGTATTTAACTCTTATGATTATATATTATATTATTTATTGGCAGCCACACTGCAGACAGTGTTTGAATCCCTCATGTGTTATTAAGTCAATAGTGCCCACAGGGAACTTCATTCACTCGCATGAACTTAACCCCACAGTTCTGTGACCTTTTGTCAGAAATAAACGCTGGATATCCTGACTTGCCCTACCACACAGCAATTCTATGGCTCCACAGTGGTCAAGGTGTGTGTGTGTGTGTGTGTGGTGTGTATGATTTTTGAGGTCGAGGTGGAGATTGAATTACTTTTGACTGAGAAAATCTCCCTCAAGTCTTACTATTGAACACTGAATGGCTTTGGAGATTAGCTTTTGTTGTAGGTTTGATAATATCTCTTAATGAATTCAACCTGAAATCACAAGGCAAACAATGTTTATTAAAAAACTTATACTGTGGTAAAGTCATTTCAATTGACAATTGATGGTGTTTTAATCAAAGCAATGTCAGGCTACTTTATATGTTTCCCATGCTGGCTAAAAAATGTAAGAAGTGAGATCCCTATTCCCACATAAATTTGCAGTGAACATAAATCTAAGCTCAGACTTTAGATCCAGCAGCTTTTTTCAGACTTTCATGCAAGCACAATGGTAATTTCTGCATTTCAAACCCACTTAATTGTGCAGATGAGGAGCTCTCACATAATTCCCATTGGAAGTGATGCATCTGCAATGTCATGACAAGCTAAAAGGCAAATATCAAGAGAAGAATCGAATAGAAGTCTACAAATACCTTCTAAGATATGAATATGCTCAATTAAAATCATGTGCTTATGGATTGATATCAATATTTAGAAGTACCTGGCTCATAGATTGATATCGGTATTTACCACTCTCTGCATGAAGAGGCATTTGTAAAGATGAACTTCATAAAATGTCACTATAGATCAGAAGATGAACATATGCAATCAATTCTGATGAGAGAGAATACTAACTTTGAACCCCAATTAAGCAAAATGTTATTCTCCCTGAAGAATTCCATTTTTCTTATTAATAGAACTATAGTATAAAGAGTTGTATGCAATTATTATTATACTTTTAGTTTCAAAGATTTATGGAAATTTGTGTTCTCTTGTTCTATCAGTACCTACATAATGGTCTCGGTTTCACCTCTGAACTCCACCAAATCCAAAATGCTTACTCTCTGCCCTTTACAGAAGTTTCCCCAACCCAGGTGATCAGTATATTGGAGCACTATAGTTTTGCTGACAATCAAAAAATTGAAAGGACAGGAGTTGTGCGGATGTAAATGTAGTTCAAGACCCTGAAGTCTCAAAGAACAGGGAGACGATTGTGAGCAATCCAAGAACCTAAAGGTCATTCATTGGATGCAGGGCATGCCAGTCATTGCTTCTCAGCAAATGAGCTCAGGAAGAGGGGCGTGGCCCTCGGGAGACACTTCCGGCCCCGCCTCCCATCACCTTTCCAGAGGCATCTTTCGGGCCTCCTGCACAGTCGTCGTCAGAGGCGCAGCCTTGGGAGGCCTGTCCTGACTTCGGCTCCTTGCCTTTTGTGTGGTTGGACCTCCTGAAGCACCACCACAGATAGTCTCTTGTCCCCTCAGCCTCCGGCTCCTCTGAGACTCTGCCTGCCTCAAGTCAGGCCCCAGTGCCCAGGGCCTCCCCTCAGCGGCAGCAACCTCAGCACCACCCGCCATCTTTGCAGTCGTCGCCACAGCCTAGTCAACTGCAGTGGAGGTACTGCCAGGAGCCATGTCTGCCACAGGCGATGGAGACCAGGCCATGGGTGACCAGGAGAGCCCTGTGGGTGTGGTGGGGGTGTGGACTGAGGTAGTTGGAGATGGCGACCCAGGGGTCCGTGATTTCGAGCCCCATGGGGGTGTCGTGGCAGGGTACCCTGGAGTGGCATGGGGTGTCGTGGAGGGGGCTTCCGGAGTGGCATGGGGTGACGCAGAGGGGGCCACCCGAGTGCCGTCAGGGGACACGGCTGTGGAATCTGTGGAAGCCGGAGTGGCGTGGGGTGTTGCAGTGGGGGCTGCAGGGGTGGCGTGGGGGTCTGTGGCTGGGGACACTGGAGTGGAGAGGGGGGGCATGGCGGGGACCACCGGGGTGGCTTGGGGTATCACGGCCGGGGCTGATGGAGTGGAGAGGGGGCATGCAGCGGGGGCCGCCGGGGTGGCTTGGGGTGTCGCAGCCAGGGCCACAGGAGTGGAGAGGGTTGATGTAGGGGGGGCAAGGGTGGCTTGGGGTGTCACAGCGGGGGCTGCAGGCGTGGCGTGGGGGGACGTGGCCAGGGCTACCAGAGTGGAGAGGAGGGGCACGGCGGGGGCTGCCGGGGCGGCTTGGGGTGTCGCAGCGGGGGCCGCCGGCGTGGCATGGGGGGACGTGGCCAGGGCCACCAGAGTGGAGAGGAGGGGCGCGGCGGGGGCTGCCGGGGCGGCTTGGGGTGTCGCAGCGGGGGCCGCCGGCGTGGCGTGGCAGGACGTGGCCGGGGCCGCCAGAGTGGAGAGGGGGGGCGCGGCGGTGGCTGCCGGGGCGGCTTGGGGTGTCGCAGCGGGGGCCGCCGGCGTGGCGTGGGGGGACGTGGCCGGGGCCGCCAGAGTGGAGAGGGGGGGCGCGGCGGGGGCTGCCGGGGCGGCTTGGGGTGTCGCAGCGGGGGCCGCCGGCGTGGCGTGGGGGGACGTGGCCGGGGCCGCCAGAGTGGAGAGGGGGGGCGCGGCGGTGGCTGCCGGGGCGGCTTGGGGTGTCGCAGCGGGGGCCGCCGGCGTGGCGTGGGGGGACGTGGCCGGGGCCGCCAGAGTGGAGAGGGGGGGCGCGGCGGGGGCTGCCGGGGCGGCTTGGGGTGTCGCAGCGGGGGCCGCCGGCGTGGCGTGGGGGGACGTGGCCGGGGCCGCCAGAGTGGAGGGGGGGGGGCGCGGCGGGGGCTGCCGGTGCGGCTTGGGGTGTCGCAGCGGGGGCCGCCGGCGTGGCGTGGGGGGACGTGGCCGGGGCCGCCAGAGTGGAGGGGGGGGGCGCGGCGGGGGCTGCCGGGGCGGCTTGGGGTGTCGCAGCGGGGGCCGCCGGCGTGGCGTGGGGGGACGTGGCCGGGGCTGCCAGAGTGGAGAGGGGGGGCGCAGCGGGGGCTGCCGGGGCGGCTTGGGGTGTAGCGGCAGCGGGAGTGGCAAGGGGTGATGTGGCGGGGGCCGTGGGGTGGCGTGGATGGGCGGGACAGGGGCCGCCAGGGGGGCGAAGGGTGGCGAGGCGGGGGCCACCGGGGTGGCGTGTGGGGGGCGCTGCGGGGGCCGCCGTGGTGGTGTGGGGGGGCGCTGCGGGGGCCCCCGGGGTGGCGTGGGGGGGCGTGGCGTGGGACGCCGGGGTGGCGGCGGGTGGCGTGGCGGGGGCCGCCGGGGTGGCGTGGGGTGTCACAGAGGGGGCCGCCGGGGTGGCGAGGGGAAACGCGGCGGGGGTTGCCGGATTGGCCTGGGGGGGCGGGGTGGGGAACGCCGGGGTGGCGAGCGGGAAAGCGGCCCGGGCCGCTGCAGTGGCGGGGGCTGTGGGAGGCCTTGGGGAGGAGGTGGTGGAGCAGGTGGTGGGCGGAAGTGGCGCGGAGAGCTCAGACATCCGGCAGGCCGAGGAGGGCGAGGGCAACCTGAAGAGTGCCCTGGAGCTCGTGGTGGATGCCCTCCCATTCCTCGTGGCGGGCTTCCCCTTCACGTTCCTGGACATGATGCGCTTGGTCCAGCAACCCATGTACTACAACGACCACATCGTCCTGCGGCATCACAGTGGCTGTGTGCAAGTAAGGCGGCGGCCTCACACTCTCGGAGGCTCTTGTGAGTTACTGGTGCCCCTGGCGCCTCAGTTGCCGCAACAGCACACTGCAGCCTTGCAGCCCGCGGAGGAGTCTGAGGGTGAGGAAGTGGCCACCTGGAAGCCGGCGGAGGAGCCTAAGGAGGGGCCAGAGGGGGCCGCGGCCGGGGCGACAGGCCTGGAGGGTGAGAAAGGCGCTGGGCACGGGCGGATCGTGCGCCCCGGGCGGGTGCCGGGGGAGGCAGGCGGGGAGGCGGCCTCTTGGCAGGCCTGGGGTGGCGGCGTCAGCCTGGGGGTGAAGCCTGGGTTGGAGCCCTGAACGAGCAAAGACTGGATATGCCCGCGGAAAGGCCCAAGGCCGCTTTGAGAAGAAAAGTGCTGCCCTCCACCACCCTCTGAGAGGAGCTGTGCGTTCTTTGCGCGCTTCCTCAGCCCCCGGAGGGGTGGGGGAGGCGGGCGGAGGGGCGGCAGCCGGGAGGAAATGGAAGGGAAAGAACCAGTGCAAGGTGTAGTTCGTTTCTCGTTCAAGCCTTTTGAAATGTCGAAATTCGTGGGACGTTGACCCCAGAATATTATGTACTGATACGGGAGCACTGGGTGTCCATTAAATATTCATGGGGGTTGAGGCGCTAATGAGCTTCATCACAGAATTTGTCAACGAGGTAAAACATTTTCTCAAGAAAGTTCTAACCACAACGTACAGAATGCAGCACACCCCAGTGGTTCTGATCCCTTCTTCTCCAGAAATAATCAGTAACACACGGTGGCTGCTTTAGTGGAAGGACAGAAGTAATGTCACTGTGAAACGAGCAAGCAGCAGATATGTGCGGGCCCTGGAAGTGCTGTGTCACCCAGTAGGAAGGTGTCTTGCCAATGGGTTTCAGGCCGGGCAAGTTCGCTATGGATTCAGTGTGACCAAAGAAACTGACTGCAAAACGCTCTTTGGGGTGAAAGGGTTTATTACCCAGCTTGCTCTCTGGCGGTAGGTCGAGCACTAGCGCCTCTGCCTCCGCCCAGAGCAATGGGGCCGAGCCCTTTATATAGCGCAATAATAGCTCATTGCCTAAAGGTGTGGAAACAGTAGCCCAGCAACAGGCCAGTTACATCATCAGGTGGTTTAAGTTCAGTGAGGAACCTGGCCATAGGAACCCCAACTTCCCCACAGAAGGTGTCCAGCTATTCTTTTCTTAGTTACTCCTCTCCTCCTGCTTGTCCTGAGGGTAGAGTAGTAGATGTCACTCTTCATTATGAATTGGGATATTCCTTTCCTGTGAATGGTCTGGTCTCAAAGTCTGTATTATTCTTCACTAAAGAAACAACTAAATATCAGCTTGAAAAGTTTGAAGGCAAGGCCCAAGACACTGAAAGTAAGGACGAAAAAGAAAAGTCTAACATAAAACAAGAAGGCTCATAAATGCATCTGGACCCAGCAGCGAGCAGAAAACCCAGGTATCTGTGTATTGCTTTGAATATCACCTAACAATTCCTGGCATTTACCTGTTCCTGAGAAGTTTATTATTTTTGAAAAAAATCTTCTGCTAAATTTAGAAAATATTAGTTTAAAAAGTTCAATTTACCTACTTAGAATGTTAATAACTTATGCATATACCTAGTAATATAAAGTAGAGTGTTTTCTGAAATATCCTTCATGGCTACTCATTTGTTCTTGTGAGGTCCTTTGTCCTCTGTGTGCAACATTACTAACAAGAGGTTTATGTATCACTGCCTGAGATGGATATTTGTCTAGAAAAAGTCACCAGAAGCTGAGCAGCTAAAGTGGCTGGGCTGAGCACCACTTGGACATTCATCAGTGGGCCATGGAAACATAGCCCCTTGTACTAACGAGGAGACAATGCCTCTTAGAATATAACTACATACAGGTAGCAAATGTTAAGAATTTCAAGTAGGACCACATTTATTGATGAATACTAAATATTCATTCAGTTGTAGATTTTTGGATTTTATGTGACAGCAGAAACTTAGTCATTCTGTGGTTATTATTTATCACTGCATTGATAATTAAGTCTTAAGAAATATGTCTTTCAATTAATTTAAAAGATAAACTGACATTTTTCTTTGTCTTTCTTTTTGCATTTTCACAGCTGTGTATTTCATAATTTATAACAGCCTCTTTCTCTTATGGTAGATATAGAAACCAAGGGTCTGGGAGAGCAAGGGAGAACCTCTTGTGGCATGAGCACAGGCCTTTAAGGTGGAGAGATTTAAATCCCAGTATGGCCTCTCAAGCTAAAAAAGGCATTTATGGTGTTAGGCAAGCGGGATAAATTTGGTATAGTTACGTGATCTAAGCCATTGGTTTCATGGGCATCCTATGTCCCAGGGAACAGGTTACAAGAGGAAAATGACCTGCTCTTCTCTGCTTGTTGAGATGTAGCACACAAATGCAGCAGATATTCATAGGGCTATTTCCTTAGACGTATAAAGTCACTGGTGCTGGTTAATGTGTAACTGATTTTCTCTCATTTTAGCCTATAGCTGGGAGGAATAGAAAAAGGAAGGAGAAAGAAGAAAGAATCTGTTCTTCACGCTTTAGGTCTTTCGTTTTTTAGAAGCTGGAGGGAATTTTATCAACACTGATGTCATTCCAAACTTCACCACCCAAAAAATGATATCCAGTGGCATCTGACTTTTCTCTGACCTTTTACATATATTTGACAGCATTTGTTCAAATTAAAAATAATTGTTTTAAATGAGTCAGTGGGATATGGGCAGATTTTTGTTAAAGGTAAAAACCACTCAGATCTCTGTTTTACCTCTTTTTGTTTTTGCCCACTTTATCTTCATTATAAGGGATCCTTTGCACCATTTGGTGAGCTTAAATTCTTTTATTGCAGAGCAAATAAGTAAACTAGCAAGTTTAAAAGTTTTTGTAAAGAGAGAGATGGTAAAGCCTTCAATATTGTGCTGTTTACTGTGTTAGTGATTAGACACATGTGGCTGCTGAGCATTTGAAATGTGGCTCTTCTGATCTGACATGTGCTGTAAATAAACAAAATATCAAATATATTATTAATAACTAGTCACATGTTTAAATATTAATATATTTGGTTAAACAAAATAGATTAAAATTACTTTCACCAGTTTCTGTTTACTTTTTTAACGTCAAACTAGAACATTAACAGTTAGACGTGGCTCCTGTTTTATGTGTATTGGACAGCACTGCTGTGCATGGATGTGAAGACAACCTCATGGATGGCCCAACCTACCTGGAAGCCAGATGGTGCTGCTGAGCCTGGGCCCAGACACTGATTTAGAGCAATGGTTCTCAAAGTGTAGTCTGTGGACTAGCATCATCAGCACCACCTGAAAATTTGTTAAATTCTCATACCACATCCAAGACCTGTGGATCACAAAATCTGGGAGTGGGGCCCAGAAGTCTGTGCTTTAATAAGCCTTCCAGGGGAGTCTGATGCAGCTAATGTTTGAGAAGCACTGGGTTAGAACCACAGCAAAAGAAGCTGAGAATGGGACGGCAGGGGATGGAGCAGGGTGGTGTGGATAAAGTGCAGGTTCCAATGGCCAGGATTCTCACCTGGCCCTGGTTGGCCCACTCACTATACACATGTGGGCAATACGTTGTTATTGACTCTATATAAAGAGTTCTGCCCAGTGCTCTGGGAGATATGGTGGCACAGCTGCTACACGGCTGCAAGGCTGCAGGAGAGCAGAAGCTGGAGTTGTGGCAGTGCCAAGGACAGAGACTGAGATGGCTGTGGGGGCAGAGAGGCCCAGAGGCAGAGACTGGCTTGCTGCATGTAGACTTGCTCTGAGTGGATGGGATTCTAGTGACTGACCTGCCACCATGGGAATAAAGTTGGGTATAAGTCCTTTCACCCCAAGAATGTTCCACTGTCATGTGTTTGGTCTCATTGAATCCATAGTGAACTTGTCCGGGGCTGAAACCCATTCGCAGGACAGTTGGCGAGAGTCAGCAGGATTCATTGTTGACTGAAAAAGAGAACAGGCTGCCCTCATGGGAGGGGTGTTACAGTGGGCTGCAACTATGGATGAGGAGACATCCAAGTGTCCTTCAGTGGACATGTGGTCCAACATGGCTTGCCTCCTAGGGGACTGGGCTCCACCCACAAGACTGAGAAGGGGTGGAGGCAACACCTGAGGTAGTAAAGTTGGCCCTCAGCAAAATAGGGAATTCCTTAGGGAAACAGTGCCTGTGAGGCCATGGGAATGGTGGGGAGTTTTCTCACAATATTGAGAAAGGCCGAAAGGGAATAAGACACCCTCCTGCAGGAAGCATGAGAAGAGCCAGCTTGAGAATGTGAGCTGTGAGGTGCTGTTGAGGAGGTAAAAAATTTGCTGGTGACTGAAATGGTGTCACTATGAGGTGCTGTGGAAATGGTAAAGGATGTCGTGGTAGCCGGAGAAGAAGCAGCATGAGAAGGAGCAGCGGCCTGAGAAGCAGCAACATGAGAGTGCAGGCTGCAAAGTGTGATGGGGCAGGTGAAGGATGTAGTGGAGCCCTCAGCCCCAGAAATGGAGGAGTGGAGGTCTGACGAACAGGTAGGGGTGGAGGCCCTGCCAGTGCCCAAGGCATCAGTCCATCCTCAGTTGAAACCCCACCTGTTTGAAAGCTGGTGGAAAGCCTGAAAGAAAATAAAGACTCAGCAACCATGGGTTCTTCAAGGAGAGGTGCGGTCCCCTCCCCAGGATGTGGAGCATTCTATGCTCTGCTCCTATACTCAGGGTCACTCAATGAAAGCCAGAAGGAAATATGGTCTGCTACTCAAAGGAAGAATTTAAATGGCCCTGTGAAATTCACGAGGACCCAGATGTGAGCTGAGGTGATAAAGGCAGGAGCAGACAGAAAGAAATTGGATGGGAAGTCAAATGGAATCTTACTGGACCTGTGGCAACAATTGAAACTGGACCAGCAGTTCTGGCTGCTGAGGCTGAAGAAGCAGAGGCCAGAAACAGAGCAACAAGATCGGCCTGTGTGTCTGCAAGACTTTCTGCTGGAGAGGCTAGAGAAGGTGGGTATTGTAAGGCCCACATATGGCCCTTTTGGTTAACTCATTTGAGTAGAACTGGTTTGAATACAACCAGGATGACCACTTGGTGGCAATGGATCTCCTCAGGCTTGAGGTTATTATAATTTGTTGTAATTTTTGTTATTTGTATATTGTCGTAGCCTCTGTTGCTGTTATGGAATTTGGTTACAATGTTACAGCTTCCTCACACAAGGACCACTGCAGAAGATTGAGGGCACATAGATTGAGAGGCAAAAATCTTGGAGGGTGGACATACAATGGGGAAATGACAGTCTCTTCAACAGATGGTGCTGGCAAAACTGGACAGCTACATGTAAGAGAATGAAACTGGATCACTGTCTAACCCCATACACAAAAGTAAATTCGAAATGGATCAAAGACCTGAATGTAAGTCATGAAACCATAAAACTCTTAGAAAAAAACAAGCAAAAATCTCTTGGACATAAACATGAGCGACTTCTTCATGAACATATCTCCCCAGGCAAGGGAAACAAAAGCAAAAATGAACAAGTGGGACTATATCAAGCTGAAAAGCTTCTGTACAGCAAAGGACACCATCAATAGAACAAAAAGGCATCCTACAGTATGGGAGAATATATTCATAAATGACAGATCCGATAAAGGGTTGACATCCAAAATATATAAAGAGCTCACACACCTCAACAAACAAAAAGCAAACAATCCAATTAAAAAATGGGCAGAGGAGCTGAACAGACAGTTCTCCAAAGAAGAAATTCAGATGGCCAACAGACACATGAAAAGATGCTCCATGTCGCTAGTCATCAGAGAAATGCAAATTAAAACAACAATGAAATCACCTCACACCAGTAAGGATCGCCACCATCCAAAAGACAAACAACAACAAATGTTGGCAAGTTTGTGGAGAAAGGGGAACCCTCCTACATTGCTGGTGGGAATGTAAATTAGTTCAACCATTGTGGAAAGCAATATGGAGGTTCCTCAAAAGAGCTCAAAATAGAAATACTGTTTGACCCAGGAATTCCACTTCTAGGAATTTACCCTAAGAATATAGCAGCCCAGTTTGAAAAAGACAGATGCACCCCTGTTTATCGCAGCACTATTTACAATAGGCAAGAAATGGAAGCAACCTAAGTGTCCATCAGTAGATGAATGGATAAAGAAGATGTGGTACATATACACAATGGAATATTATTCAGCCATAAGAAGAAAACAAATCCTACCAGTTGCAACAACATGGATGGAGCTGGAGGGTATTATGCTCAGTGAAATAAGCCAGGTGGAGAAAGACAAGTACCAAATGATTTCACTCATATGTGGATTATAAGAACAAAGAAAAACTGAAGGAACAAAACAGCAGCAGAATCACAGAACCCAGGAATGGACTAACAGTTACCAAAGGGAAAGGGACTGGGGAGGATGGGTGGGAAGGGAGGGATAAGGGTGGGGAGAAAGAAAGGGGGCATTACGATTAGCATGTATAATGTGGAGGGGGGACACGGGGAGGGCTTTGCAACACAGAGAAGACAAGTAGTGATTTTATAGCATCTTACTACGCTGATGGACAGTGACTGTAATGGGGTTTGTAGGGGGGGACTTGGTTATGGGGGAAGTCTAGTAAACATAATGTTCTTCATGTAATTGTAGATTAATGATACCAAATAATAATAATAATAATACAATAAACAAACAAACAAATAAAAGAATCTTGGAGGGGTGGAGTGTTGATAAAGTGAAGGTTCCTAAGGCCAGGATTCTCACCTGGCCCTGGTCAGCTTGCTCACTACACATATGTGTTGTTCCTGACTCTATATAAAGAGCTCCACCCAGTGCTCTGGATGACACAGTGGCATAGTGGCATGGCTGCAGGGCTGCAAGGCTGCAGGAGAGCAGAGACTGGAGTGGTGATAGCACTGAGGACAGAGACTGAGATGGCTCTCGAGGCAGTGAGGCCCAGAGGCAGAGACCAGCTTGCTGCATGTAGACTTGCTCTGAGTGAATGGGATTTTAGTGATTGACCTGCCTCCGTGGAAATAAAGTTGGGTATAACCCTTTCACTCCAAGAATGTTCCACTGTCATGTGTTTGGTCTCATTAAATCCATAGTGAACTTTCACGGGGCTGAAACCCAGAAGCAAGACAGGTCCATAGACATTACTAGTGTTATTCTCTTAACCTCTGTGTAGGTTTGAAATCTTCCATAATAAAAAATGAGAGAAATAAACAGAGTAAAGAGAGACAATGGGCTTAATCTCCAGACTCTGCTTAAGGGGGAGAAAAGGTGAATTCCTAGTTGACCAGAGGATCAGAGAAGGAGAAGGGCCTGGGCCTTGAGACAATAAAGCCTCATTTCTGCCTTTAGTTAAGGCTTCCTAGGTGCCCCCTGAGTAGCATGGATACCTGCTCTCATGTTCTGTGGTAACATATCTCATATTCTAACATATTGCTATTATTAGCAGGGCCCCTTCCTTTTGATAATGTCTTGTTCCAATAGTCCATCTTGCTATAGGATGCGGACCTAGTCCCTAAGCAAGCTGGGGTACAACCAACATCTTGCTCCTTCTATTCACCCCCATCTGTGTTCTCTCTCCCACTGTTTTTTTTTTTGCTCCCCGGGTGTTTACACAGACTAAAAGTGAAGGGATGGAAAAAGATATTTCATGCAACTAATAGGGATAAAAAAGCAGGAGTTGCTGGACTTGCAAGACAAAATAGACTTCAAAACAAAGAAAGTAACAAGAGACAAAGAAGGGCATTACATAATAATAAAGGGATCAGTCCAAGAAGAGGATATGACCAATATAAATGTCTATGTACCCAACATAGGAACACTGAAATATGTGAAACAAATATTAACAGAATTAAAGGGGGAAATAGAATGCAGTACATTCATTTTAGGAGGTATCAACACACCACTCACTCCAAAGGACAGATCAACCAGACAGAAAATAAGTAAGGACACAGAGGCACTGAACAACACATTACAACAGAAGGACCTAACACACATCTACAGAGCACTCCACTCAAAAGCAGCAGGATGCACATTCTTCTCAAGTGTACATGGAATGTTTTCCAGAATAGATCACACACTAGGCCTAAAATGAGCCTCAGTAAATTCAAAGAGATTGAATTGTGCCAACCAGCTTCTCAGACCACAAAGATATGAAACCAGAAATAAATTGTACAAAGAAAACAAAAAGCCTACAAACACATGCAGACTTAACAACATGCTCCTAAATAATCAATGGATCAGCAACCAAATAAAATCAGAGATTAAGCAATATATGGAGACAAATGACAGCAATAACTCAACACTGCAAAATCCGTGGGACACAGCAAAAGCTGTGCTAAGAGGGAAGTAAGTATATTGCAATACAGGCCTATCTCAGGAAATAAGAACAATCCCATATGAACAGTCTAAACTCACAATTAACGAAAATGGAAAAAGAAGAACAAATGAGGCCCAAAGTCAGTAGCAGGAGGGACATAATAAAGATTTGAGCATAAATAAATAAAATTGAGAAGAATAAGAAAGGATCAATGAAAGCAGGAGCTGGTTCTTTGAGAAAATAAACAAAACAGATAAACCCCTAGCCAGACTTATCAACAAAAAAAGAGAGTCTACACACATAAACGGAATCAGAAATGAGAAAGGAAAAATCACTAAGGACACCACAGAAATACAAAGAAAAATTATATGCTAACAAACTGGATAACTTAGAAGAAATGGACAACTTTCTAGAAAAATACAACCTTCCAAGACTGAATCAGGAAAAAACAGAAAATCTGAACCGACCAATTTTGTACTGGAACAAGAACAGACCCACAGATCAATGGAACAGAATAGAGAGCCCAGATACAAACCCAAACATATATGGTCAATTAATATACAATAAAGGAGCCATGGATATACAATGGGGAAATGACAGCCTCTTCAACAGCTGGTGTTGGCAAAACTGGACAGCTACATGTAAGAGAATGAAACTGGATTACTGTCTAACTCCATACACAAAAGTAAACTTGAAATGGATCAAATACCTGGATGTAATTCATGAAACCATAAAACTCTTAGAAGACAACATAGGGAAAAATCTGCTGAATATGAATAAATATGAGCAACTTTTTCCTGAACGCATCTCCTTGAGCAAGGGAAACAAAAGCAAAATGAACACATGGGACTACATCAAACTAAAAAGCTTCTGTTCAGCAAAGGACACCATCAACAGAACAAAAAGGCATCCTACAGTATGGGAGAGAATATACTCATAAATGACTCATCTGATAAGGTGTTAACATCCAAAATATATAAAGAACTCACACACCTCAACACCCAAATAACAAATAACCCTATTAAAAAATGGGTGGAGGATATGAAGAGACAATTCTCCAAAGAAGAAATTCAGATGGCCAACAGGCACATGAAAAGATGCTCTACATCACTAATTATCAGGGAAATGCAAATAAAAAACACAATGAGCTATCACTTCACACCAGTTAGGATGGCCAGAATTGAAAAGACAAGGAACAACAAATGCTGGTGAGGATGCAGAGAAAGGGGAAACCTCCTACTCTGCTGGTGGGAATGTATGATAGTTCAACCACTGTGGAAAGCAATATGGAGGTTCCCCAAAAAACTAAAAATAGAAATACCATTTGACCCGGGTGTTGGTCCCTCCCTACTTCTGACCCACAGATAAGGGAGGAGACACGATGAGTTATCGAAGATCTGAAAGCACCAGCCAGGGGACCCAAGGCGTAACAGTGCAAGAGTGGTGCTGAGAGGGCACCTCTCATATTTATTGATCAAATGGTTGTTAAGAACAATAAAGTTCTGTATAGGGAACTCAATACACAATCATTAATCAACTCCAACTCTCAACAGTCTCCAATCTTCTGAAGCATAACGAACAAGTTCTTACATGGTGAACAATGCAAGGGTACTCATATCACAGAAACTGTTTCTATTTTGATCATGAATCATGAACTATAAACAATGAAGCCAGATATGATTATTCATTTGATTTTTATACTTTATATGTGAATCCCACACCGGGAATCCCATTCCTAGGAATTTACCCAAGGAATATAATTTCTCAGATTCAAAAAGACATATGCACCCCTCTGTTTATTGCAGCACTATTTACAATAGCCAAGATATGGAAGCAACCTAAGTGTCCATCAGTAGATGAATGGATAAAGAAGATGTGGTACATACACACAGTGGAATACTATTCAGCCATAAGAAAGAAACAAATCCTACCATTTGCAACAACATGGATGGTGCTAGAGGGTATTATGCTCAGTGAAATAAGCCAGGTGGAGAAAGATAAGTACCAAACGATTTCCTTCAATTGTGGAGTATAACAACGAAGCAAAACTGAAGGAACAAAACAGCAGCAGACTCACAGACTCCAAGAAGGGACTAGCGGGAAGGCATGGGGAAAGGTGGGTGGGGAGGGAGGGAGAAAGGGCTTGAGGGGTATTACGATTAGTAGACATGTTGTGTGTGGAGGGTCACAGGGAAGACAGTGTAGCACAGAGAAGACAAGTAGTCACTCTGTGGCATCTTACTACAGTGATGGACAGTGACTACAATGGGCTGTGGGAGGGGAGTCCATAATATGGGTGAATGTAGTAACCACATTGATTTTCATGTGAAACCTTCATAAGAGTGTATATCAATGATAACTTTAAAAAAAGCATCTAGCCAACCTTGCCAATTTTTCCAGTGGTTTGATTGTCTCTGATCCCATGTACAATACCAGGGCCACACTCAAACTCAGAACTGGACGGGGAAGAAACAGAAATAGAAAACCTGTATGTTTATATGTTATGTTCTTTTTTAGATTACGATAGAGGTTTAAAAAAATTTTTTTTGAAGTATAGTCAATATACAATATTATATTGGCTTCAAGTATAGTGATTCAACAGTGTAGTTAGTAATGGCAACATAGAAAGATTTTACAGAACTACTGACTACATTCTCTATGCTGTACTTTCATCCCTGTGACTAAGTTCTATTACGAGTGAGAGTTTGTGCCTCTTTATCCCCGTCACCTATTTCACCCACCCACCCCATCCCCTTCCCCATGGTAACAACCAGTCACTTCTGTGTGTCTATGAATCTACTGCTATTTTGTTCATTTTGTTTTAGTATACAGCTCCCCCAGCTCCCTACATGTTTCTTCAAAGGGCTCAAGAGTTTGTCAAATCTGTCTCTACTTTAACAATACAATCTTCCTATGGCATTTTGTTCTAAACTTTATTATAGCTCTAACTGAATTCTATTATAATCTTTTATGTATATCTTTCCTATAGCAAAAGGCAGTGCATATCTTCTGATATGGACTACATCTTACTTCCATCTTTGTAGTGCTCAAACTATTTTTGCTGAATAAAAAAGTGAATAAGTTAATGTTATTTGCCTCATCTTTATAAAGGGGAAACTGAGGCACCATTCATTTAAGAGATATCCCCTAAAGCAAGGAATGAGATAATATTAATAGACCTTCAGAACAGTAATGTTTTCACCAGTGATACACAAGAAAGAGCAAGATTCCACTGCTTCCTTATGTAGTGGCCTTGGCCCAGCTACTTTGCCTAACTACACATTGGTTTCCCTTTCTGTAAGATAGGGCCATGTGGTACTTGAGAAGAGCTAGCTGTTTGGTTCTTTGTTCTGTCCGGAATAATGCTTCTGGCTCATCAACGTATCATTACCATTCAGACATAGGGGGCTCACACAGATCAACAATGAAAAAAACAAGATCGAGGCCAGAACTCAGTCTTGTCTTACTTATACAGAATTCAGAGTTGCAGAGGACAGCAATGGTATCCTTGTTTCAACTCTCTCTGGCAAACCTAATTCCTTTCTAGAGACTCAGTACAGATGTTTACAGCTCATTTTGATTTAAAGAGAAATATTTATGATGTACCTCTGTCGATAAAGCTAAAATGCATGGACTAACTTAATGTATCAAGGTCACTGTTACCTTTTCAGGTCAAACTTTAATGGATAGAAATGTCACTAAAATTTGTAAATTTACCCAGGGATTATATTCATTTGTCTTGTCTGTCAGCTAATAATAAGCTAGCAAAATTCCAACAAATAAACAGACTAAGAACCTTGGAGTTAAACCAAAACAACCATATGTCTAAGGTATAAATGAGCCTGTTTTCACTACTGAGGTGACACTGAGCTTCCAACATGGTTGAACTTTAAAGTATTGTTCTTCCATACTGATTAGGCTCTGGTAGAGGACGACAAAGAAGAAAAACTAACAGGGAGGGGATTAAGGAAAGAAGGCTCCACGGAGAAGGCAGGCCCCGAGGGGGCAAAAGGCAGTGTCTGCTTTAAGAAATATGATGCACAGGGAGCCCTTGTAGAGCTCTGTTAAAATGGCTGGTCTCATTCTTCAGCCTTATTAATTGAAAGCTAGTGAATATCCTGGACCACTATGACTGCAGATCTTAACAATCTACCAATCTTTATGGGGGAAATATGCAAAAGAGCCAACCTCCATTCTTGCACGTTGCTCTCCAGACTTTTAAACCCCTCTACCTCTGGGACTTCAACCAATTACAAGTGACCCAGGGCCATTGTATTGTCACAGCACCACTCTCCTAAGCAAAAGGCATAGAGAACAGGCTGTCTGGATGTCTTTGTGTCAGTGTTTAGCTCTACTCCAAGACACATTTCCTAATTCTACTTATCAGGGGCAGAGAACTGTGAGCAAATGTTGCACTTCACCAAACAAGCAGTAAAGATCTTCCCCTTAGGGTGCTTCTTATCTAAATAAAACTAAAGGGACCCCAGGAATTGCTGAGGAGGGAGATGAACAAGAAAAGGAAATCTTGTGCATTGAGTCCCCTATACAGAATTTTATTGTTGTTAACAACCATTTGATCAATAAATATGAGAGATGCCCTCACAAAAAAAAAAAATACAAAAGGGATGGAGGGCACTCTTTCTTCACTGTTAATGCCATCCAGATTATTATTTTTTTAAATTTGATATTCCTTACTTAAAGTTCAGATGCATACATGGGAGATGATAGCTCGCTTTCATTGCATTACTCCAAGGGTGAGAATTAGGACAAAGAGAAACTGCACAGTTATTATTTGCTAAGTAATAAATAAATAATAAATAATAACCCACTCTGTTCTGGAAAACTTACATGTGGATTTCAAATAACATTAATAAACTTACCTATTAAAAGTTAAAAAAAAAAGAAAAGGAAATCTTAAAGCATGGGCAAGGTGAAGAAAAGACACAAGAGTATGACGTCATTTAAACTCATTGCAGTCTTCAAGTTGCTTCTGAAGAATGACAGATTAACTGAGTGAAAGAAATGAGATACAAGATTTTTAAATTACCTATGCATTATCACTTAAGCTTTTGCAGTAGCTTGGCAGGCAAGTATGGGATAAGAATAGTGCTAGTGAACTGGCTGTCACATGCATTTGTCCTGTTTGAAGTATAGTCATGCCACCTCTGATGTCACTACTGGCTTGCTGTCAGAGAAACTCAAGCTTACTTATGGAATATTTCAGTATGAACATCTTCAGCAAGGCCCTGGGCGATACTGGGATAATTTATTAACAGGTTACATTTGAGAAAGCATTTGACAGGAAATAAAAAGAAATAGTCAAATACAATTCCAAATAAACATTTATTGTATTAGGCTTGGAATCCATTTCTCCCTCAAGGCAATTATCCTTGGATAAATTAGTTACTGAATAAAGCTGGTATAAGCCACTTTTTCCTACAGACTTTTTTCATAAAAACAAATTATTATGACTATTAATCATAATCCATTATCTACACAGATTTGAAAACTATAGATATTACCAAGCAAATTCATTCTTATAAATAAGTATACCAAATTACATACAGTTAGCATAGGGAACAAGAGCCACGTCATGGACAGTTGGGATAGGTTTGTCTTATTAATGTAGTTCTTTTCACATATATTTTAAATACCTTTGAGCATATTATCATCTTTGTGTATTCTACTAATGAGCTGCCCCCTCCACGAAGGTCAGTCACTTAGCATTGATTAGTAAGATGGAGACTGCTTAAAAAAAAAAAAAGATGGAGACTGCTTAATTTCCAAGCCTTTAATGAGGCACACTCTCTCATTAGGTTGAATCTTCCTCTTGTTAGGGCAAATAATCTAGCAATGAGCCTTTAGTATATCCAAGTGAAACCTGCGTGCCAATGAAACCAAAACATGGCACAGAAACTCTACAGGAGCTGTACTGGCAGTGCTATGGCACTTGATATAGCTAATAACAGACACCAAAAATCTCCTGGGGGAGTTCCCTTTGTCTGCATCTTTCCACCCTTTTTTTGGTGGGGGGGGAGGGGTGCAGGTGGGGTGCAGTCTTTTAGAAGCAGCCCTTCTCAAAGAACTAACACTGGGCATCTTGCCCCATCCAATTACCAGTAAGTGACCTTGGGGAGCTCTACCTGTACTAGGCTCTCAAAGAGGCCCAGGGAACTCAGAGACTTAGGCAAGCAAGTAAGTGCCTCATTTGGCTGAAGAGCCCAGTTCATGCGGCCCAAGTCATGATACCTTTGTCACAGGGTGCAGTCAGGTCACAACTGAACTTGTAACCTGCTGGGTAGTGATGAAAATGTGTTCCATGTGTCACAAGGAGGATCAGAGGAAAGAATGTAACAGTACCAAGCCTTACAGAAAAAACCTGCCAGCACATATTTATTGTATACTCATGCTACGGTTTTTGGATTTGCAGGCTCAGCATTCATAAAGGTATTTCCTTCTTTCAGGGTCCTCAGGCCTACTCTGAAGGTCAGTTGCTACTAGGCTCTCATGGGGCTTGGACTTCATGGCCTAAGGCAAGCTTCCCACAGGTGTGGTTAATTGGGAAACAAATGTTGCAGTGTATCATTTTGGTTTGTTACTTTAGTTTGAACTAGAAGTTTTAAAACGTTTAAAGCTAAGGATAAGTTTTTAAGAATTCTTTTAATTATAAAAATGTTCAAATATTAAAGAATATTACACAAAATGCTAAAATAGTCAACAGAATAAATAATTTTTAAAGATTATTAATTTACAAATATAAAAACCAGTTATTGCTATCACTAACCCTCAATTGTTACCAATCAGTAGTGAATCTAATTCTAGCTTTCAAAAGTGATTTGGTTTAAATAGGAGGGAAAATCTCAAATAGGAAGAGATTATAGAAAAAATATTAATCACTCCATAGCAACCCCACTATAAAACAACAGACCAGCAACACTAAAAATCATACTCATTTCTTCATTCATTCAGCAAATGTTCACTGAATTTCTATCATGTGCCAGGCACTGCATTAAGCGCTCGGGGTATACCCAAAGGGGGTGGATATATATGGTCTCTGCCCTCGCAGAGCCCAGAGTCTAGTGGGGAGATAAACATTAGACAAACATTGTGGTAAGTGATCTGAAGGAAGATAAGGCATTTCATGTCTCTGGAAGTTTGTAAGACAGGGTAACATATCAAAGGCTCTGAGAAGTCTTACTATACAGAAACCCCTATAATGTTATCTAACCAAGAAAAGCCAGGCACCCCTAATTTGGGGGGTGGTTACTGACAATCTCTCTGAAAAGCAGCATTTAAGCAAAGAAATGAAGGATGAGTAGGAGTAAGACAGGTGAAAGAACATTCCAGACAGAGGAAATATAATCTGCCCTGAAGAGGAATTAGCCTTGAACACCAGATGACAGTGTGGCTGCAGCAGACAGAACCTGGGGGGAGAATGGTAGGCAATGAGTCTCCAGAAATTGGCAGAGTTTGGGGCATGCAGAGCTCTGTAGGCCAAGGTAGGGTGGTAGAATGTTATTGAGCGTGATGGGAAGTTTTGAAGCCTTTTTGGTAAAATAGTACTATGGCACAGTTCTGTTTTTTTTTGTTTGCATGTTTGTTTAGGATCTCTGGCTATAGCCTGAACAGTGGTTTAGAGGAAAATAAGGGATGCTGGAAGATCAGTTAGGAGTCTACTACAATAGTCTAGGTGAAGGATGATTGATAACGACGGCTTGGACTTGAGTAGATTAGGGGCACAGACCCAGTTCTCCAGGGGGCAGATATAAAGTCACAAGTTGTTTTAAGATTAGGTATTGTGGCTTACTTAGGGACAAGACAAGGCTGGGGCAAAGACCGAACATAACCCAGTTTTCATGGATAATAAGCATGGATTCCACAAGAAACCAGTAGGACAACATGACCCAAAAGGTCCAGATGCCCTTTGGGAAAAAAAAAAAGACATTTCCATGCTGCAACAGACTTGAGAAAGCAGTAAACTCGAAATCCTTCTTGAGGTCCATAGCACTAATTAGCATATTAAAGGCTCTGAGAAGTCCTGCAATAAAGAAACACCCTTAACTTTTTACCTAGTATTTTCAAACTTTTTTTGGGCCATAGAATCTCTTGTTTTACATACACCTATTGCAGGGTTGTTGTGAGCGGTAAAGAAGAACCTTGGTTTTTGCATTAGGAGAATCCATGCCCAACTGTTCAGTTCTGCCTTGCCTGATTAGCAACTCTGGGAGTAGGTTTTATGTCAGCCAGTAGGGCTCCATCCTCAGTATGAACAGAGAAATTGTCAGAGATAGAGGGCTGTGGGGGAGATCTGAAGATCAGCCCACAACTCCTGTACAGGGCTACCTTCTTCAGGGAGCTAAGAACCTTATCTACATGTGCCCTGTCTACTTAGTGCTTTCACCCTTCCCAGAAAACTTCAGGTCATGAATATTTGAAGCTCACAGAAAGCAAACAAACTCTAAAATATTCATCCAAACTTTCAGTTCCTCTTAGAGCAATAGGTTTTTAAATTGGACACCCTTATTGGGGAATTTCTTGACACTAAAACAAAAAGAACCTTCTCTTACCTCCTTTTACATTTCTTAACATCTTACACAAAATCTAACAAGCTTTCAGGTTATGCTTTAATAGCCTCTACTTGCCAAGAGTGAAAAATAAGGCCAGTATTTGTATGTATGCTCAGTTCCATCTTATTTCTCTGTGTAAAGAATACTACAGGTCACCACTAGTTATGGGAAAGGAAATAAATGAAATGAGAGAAATGATAAAACCTACTGCCTTAGTCCTACCCTTTAAACAAAAAAGCATATCTTACAGCTAGGAGAGAACAAGTTTTAATAACTCAGCTGGAAAGGAACAGGAACAATTTCCCACTGCTGAGTTAATCATGGAAGTCTTCTCGAAAGAGGAGGATTGGGGGTAATGCCTGAGTGGACTTTCAAGGTTCCTCCATTTCTGTCAGTTAAAGGACTCAGAAGGGAAAGGGAATATCCTTTTACCTCTTGCATGTGTCTGGAAAGCAAGTGAGTGTTTTTAATCCATACTTATGGAACAAATAAACCTAGAAGCTTGAATTCCACATAGTAATTATTAGCCCTCCTATGTATAGTTTCTTTCTTTGTGTGTTTGTCTTCCTTCCTCTCTTTCTGCTCATTTTAACATGGGTTTAAATGCGTTTGAACCAAAGAATGGTGATCTTTGAGCCAAAGAGGAAAACAGGAGCTATTTTGACTGCCAAAACTGAGAATCCATAAGTCCAAACACAGTGCTGCTCTAGCCCTTTGGGAAAATCAGAGTGTGGAAGCTGCATTTGCAGGCGACCTCTGAATGCAATCCATCCCTACAGGCAGTCCCAGACACATTTCATTCATTAAGGCACAATAAAATAAGGCAGTTTTTGGTGAGTCTCTCTACCATACCATGCCTGGACACCCAACTTTTGATGCTTTACAAACGAACAATGTCACAAGAGCTACACTACCAAACATCCCCCCACTGCAAGTTTGCAGTAAGAGTCTGAAGCATCTGCTACTTCATTCCCATAAGGCCAACCCACAGAGGGAGCTCTTCACATGACCCTAAAGACTGGGGCAAAGCACCAGCCAAATTTTGGTATTTTGGGTAAACACGTCCAAGTACCTTAGTGGAAGGCTTTATTAGTACTGCACCATGTCCCTGTGGAGGAGATTGGAACCAGTGACGGGATATACGTGACAGCTTCTGGAAACTAGATGCTGGTAACCTTCACCTCTGCCATTGATTTACCATGTGACCTTGGGCCAACTCACTAGCTCCTTCTTGGACCTCTGGCTCCTCATCTGTGAAGTCAGAACAAGGGCAGTGACCATTGACATGACCCCTAACCACGGGCAAATGGAAAATGCTACACACAGTCAGTGCTAAACAGTAATAACAAAATCTTAGGAAAAAGCAGGTCATTTCCACTGAAAACGATCACACTCTGAACCACAGATCAGTGAGTACCTGAAAATAAAACACACAGTTCAGATCACAATGTATTCTCCCCTTTCCTGGTCCATCTCCAGAGTATTATATGTTTTCCTGTCAGCCTATTAGGAGCACTAATCATACTTCTTATAGTGAAGGATCGAGTGGGTTTGAAAGGATGAGAGATAATAAAATGATAAAATGTACACTCTGGGGGTGACTCTGTTACTTGGATCAATTTAGCTTTCAGTATATAGGCAAGCAATCTTTTATAGGAAGTCCAGCTCTAAGCCTTTGGAGAAAGGGGTGGGGTTGCAGTGGGGGGTGTTAACAGAACTACATATAATCCTGCCAAGAACTGTTTCTCCCCCTACCACAATCTCCACAAGAAGGGAAACAAGCCTCTTTTTTTTACCACTGGGCTCATAATTTCCATATTTTTAACCTAAAGGTACTGCTGAGTTGATCTGAGTAGAGGCAGCCAGGTGGCCAACAAGACAGTCCCTTACGGCAATGGATCAGATTGTTGCATGGTCAATGCAATTCAATCAGCAACACCACAAGCCAATAATATTGAACTGTAACACAGTAGGTAGGGTCATTTCAACTGCCTTAACAACTGAATTACATCTACTATGCACTCTTTGTATGTCACTGAATATAGTTTTCAAACCCATCTTTTAGGGAAGCACAGTGTTTCACTCAAATAAAAGTAAGAATGCTGTGGTTCATGTGGGATGGGTGAACCCAGAGTTCCCCTCATTCTGCCTGTCTCTCTGATCCTGGTATTAACACCTGAAGCACCTCCAATGAACCCCTAGAAATACACAGGACACAGTTGGAGAGCAATTTGGACAAACCCAAACCTCTCATTATTTTTATTAGGTGAGAACACTAAGATGCAGAGAGAGAAAGTGACTTAACCACAGTCCCGTAGGTGGTAAGTAACATTGCTAGAACTAGAATCCAGGTGTCCAGAGTCCTTGTCTACCCCATATAGATTCTTCATGTGTGGCCAAGGTAGGTCAGGTCTCTGTCCCATGGGTATAGCTATGCCAGAAAGGGAGGAAAATGGGGAGGATGGTGCACAGGGTCAGCATG
Organism: Manis pentadactyla; assembly: GCF_030020395.1. Classification (NCBI taxonomy): domain Eukaryota; kingdom Metazoa; phylum Chordata; class Mammalia; order Pholidota; family Manidae; genus Manis; species Manis pentadactyla. The sequence continues at coordinate 115,402,597 of NC_080038.1, read as the reverse complement.
TGGGAAATGCAGATCCCAAGGAATGAAGTGTACATCAGGTGAAAGCTGGATATGCAGCAGAATATTTCTCTTCACAGATCTGATCTCTTCTTACCAGAGCATAGCCAGCTCCTTACAAAAGCAGTACTAGGCCAAACAATTCCACATGGTGCTCGGCAATTAGCAGTTATAAGGGCAAGAAACAGTCACATTTGAATTTGGGTTAAATTGCAAACACAGTTTAAAATCAGCCCTTTTTAATATCCAAGGAGATCAGACAATCTTTTTATATTTATTTCTAGAAAACCTTCACTTACCTGGAATCTCAACAGTCAGAATGCTCCAATAACCAGATTACTTCCCCTCCTCTACCCCAGTTTTGCATAATCATGGACATTTATGATAACTTTGAGACACTGTAACTTCTGTCACAGTCTTTCAAACCCCTAAACATATTCATATACTCATGCATTCAATGTATATTTATTGTCTACTATTTATTAGGGCCTGACCAGGCACAAGGGAAACTAAGCTATTCTTGAGAGCTCAGTGAGTCTTCCTGGAATGATATTTCAGCTGAAAGGAGGATGAGAATGATAGACGCTTGGGTGAGGGCACTAGACTAAACCACCTCTTGGGGGTTTTAAGAGCTGACATTCCATGACTCTGTGATTCTACCTCGTTAACTGACCATATATGTATGATATAATAATGAGGCTATTTTGAATTTTAAGTTTTCAATGAATATTTTCCTTTAGTCACCAAAGTGGTCACCAGCCATCTACTCCACTCACTTGCTTTGTTTTAGGCTCTACTATAGTTTTTAAAAAATTCTCTCTTTAGTGTGCCTCCATACCCAGTTTGGTTGCAAAACCAAAGAAACATCCTGTTACTTTACCATCATAATGTGATTTTCCTTGAAAATGCACTACCTCACTTAGATGTGGATGCAAATGTATGTTTGTAGTTTTATTTATTTATTTATTTATTTATTTATTTTAGATAATTATTTTTTATTGAAGGGTAGTTGACGCACAGTATTACATTACATTAGTTTCAAGTGTACAACACAGTGATAAAACATTTATATACATAATTCTAGGTTCCAGCTATCACCCTACCAAGCTGTTACAATATCTTGACTATATTCCTTATGCTATACATTACATCCCGGTTACTTATTTATTTTACCATTGGAAGTCTGTCCTTTTTTTTTTTTTTTTTTTTGTGAGGGCATCTCTCATATTTATTGATCAAATGGTTGTTAACGACAATAAAATTCTGTATAGGGGAGTCAATGCTCAATGCACAATCATTAATCCACCCCAAGCCTAATTTTCGTCAGTCTCCAATCTTCTGAGGCATAACAAACAAGTTCTTACATGGAGAACAAATTCTTACATAATGAATAAGTTACATAGTGAACAGTACAAGGGCAGTCATCACAGAAACTTTCGGTTTTGCTCATGCATTATGAACTCTAAACAGTCAGTTCAAATATGAATACTCATTTGGTTTTTATACTTGATTTATATGTGGATATCACATTTCTCTCTTTATTATTATTATTTTTAATAAAATCCTGGAGTGGTAGGTAGATACAAGATAAAGGTAGAAAACATAGTTTAGTGTTGTAAGAGAGCAAATGTAGATGATCAGGTGTGTGCCTGTAGACTATGTGTTAATCCAAGCTAGACAAAGGCAATAAAACATCCACGTATGCAGAAGATTTCTCTCAGAACGGGGGGGTGAGGTTCTAAGCCTCACCTCTGTTGATCCCCAATTTCTCACCTGATGACCCCCCTGCGACTGTGCCTGTCTTAGGTTGTTCCTCCCTTGAGGAATCTTATCCGTCTCTGGCAAACCAGTCAACTTCCAGGGCCATACAGGGAAATGTGAAGTTGGTAAGTGAGAGAGAAGCCTTATTGTTTGAAATGGTTAGCTTTTTATTTCTTTGTATATTTATGCCCTGTAGCTTCTATGCCCAGCATTTGTCTTGAGGTATCTTTACCACTTGGAAGAATTATGATACTCGGTAAATTTCATATGAGGCACGAATTCTATTTAAAGGTTGTAATTAGGAAGGAAGAAGAAAAGCTATAGAAGTAGCAGGCGGAAGAAAACATGGGAAGATTGATTATTTCTTTGACATATCTTCTTGTAGAGTAACTTCAGCATGTATAGGTTTTAAGCTACTACTTAAATTGCGCACACACATTAACATAATAGGAGTATAGTTACATAACCAAAGCATACCTGTAATTACCAGCCATCTCCAGTGAAACCAAGAAAACCAGTTAGGCACCTTAGGCATTTGTGAAAACTTATCTATGATATGGTGGATATTGTCCAACTGAACTTGAACAGTCTGAGAGAAATCAGACAAATTAAAACAACCCATTCCTGGGGAATGTTCACATCCCTTATGTTCTTTTAACAGTAAATAGTCTGTAGTTGTAAGATTTTGGAGCGCTACAATTTGCACTTCTCCTAATTCTTGGTTGAGTTCCAACAGTATAGATCCAGTCAAATTTGTTGTTTTACTGTATGCACAGGCCAGCTTAGATATCTCCTTCATTCCCATGGCAAGTCCAGGAGCTGGTGGGATGAGTGCATCTACAGCTGTAGCAGTGCGTCAATCTTTGTTGGGGTTTTTTGATGATCATCTTCTGGCATGAGTCTTCCAGAGAGTGCTGATGTTGGAAGTTCTCTTTCATATTGTATCTTAGTTCATTTTCGGGGTAGCCCAATTAGGCTTTGATCTTCTGTATAAATGCAAACAGACCCTTTGCCTACACTTTTATATGCCCTTTATACCCTTGTGTAGAACTCATTGGAGGTTACCACACAGGAACTGCCCTGTTATTTTTTGTTTTGTTTTGTTTTTGGTATCACTAATCTACACTTACATGATGAATATTATGTTTACTAGGCTCTCCCCTATACCAGGTCTCCCCTATAAACCCCTTTACAGTCACTGTCCATCAGCATAGCAAAATGTTGTAGAATCACTACTTGCCTTCTCTGTGTTGTACAGCCCTCCCTTTTCTCCTACCCCCCCGTGCATGTTAATCTTAATACCTGCCTACTTCTCCCCCCCCTTATCCCTCCCTACCCACCCATCCTCCCCAGTCCCTTTCCCTTTGGTACCTGTTAGTCCATTCTTGAGTTCTGTGATTCTGCTGCTGTTTTGTTCCTTCAGTTTTTCCTTTGTTCTTATATTCCACAGATAAGTGAAATCATTTGGTATTTCTCTTTCTCCACTTGGCTTGTTTCACTGAGCATAATACCCTCCAGCTCCATCCATGTTGCTGCAAATGATTGGATTTGCCCTTTTCTTATGGCTGAGTAGTATTCCATTGTGTATATGTACCACATCTTCTTTATCCATTCATCTATCGATGGACATTTAGGTTGCTTCCAATTCTTGGCTATTGTAAATAGTGCTGCGATAAACATAGGGGTGCACTGATCTTTCTCATACTTGATTGCTGCATTCTTAGGGTAAATTCCTAGGAGTGCAATTCCTGGGTCAAATGGTAGGTCTGTTTTGAGCATTTTGATGTACCTCCATACTGCTTTCCACAATGGTTGAACTAACTTACATTCCCACCAGCAGTGTAGGAGGGTTCCCCTTTCTCCACCGCCTCGCCAACATTTGTTGTTGTTTGTCTTTTGGATGGCAGCCATCCTTACTGGTGTGAGGTGATACCTCATTGTAGTTTTAATTTGCATTTCTCTGATAATTAGCGATGTGGAGCATCTTTTCATGTGTCTGTTGGCCATCTGTATTTCTTTTTTGGAGAACTGTCTGTTCAGTTCCTCTGCCCATTTCTTAATTGGGTTATTTGTTTTTTGTTTGTTGAGGCATGTGAGCTCTTGATATATTCTGGATGTCAAGCCTTTATCGGATGTGTCATTTTCAAATATATTGTCCCACACTGTAGGGATCCTTTTTGTTCTATTGATGGTGTCTTTTGCTGTACAGAAGCTTTTCAGCTTAATATAGTCCCACTTACTCATTTTTGCTGTTGTTTTCCTTGCCCGGGGAGATATGTTCAAGAAGAGGTCACTCATGTTTATGTCTAAGAGGTTTTTGCCTATGTTTTCTTCCAAGAGTTTAATGGTTTCATGACTTACATTCAGGTCTTTGATCCACTTTGAGTTTACTTTTGTATATGGTGTTAGACAATGGTCCAGTTTCATTCTCCTACATGTAGCTGTCCAGTTTTGCCAGCACTATCTGTTGAAGAGACTGTCATTTCGCCATTGTGTGTCCATGGCTCCTTTACCAAATATTAATTGACCATATATGTCTGAGTTAATGTCTGGATTCTCTAGTCTGTTCCATTGGTCTGTGGCTCTGCTCTTGTGCCAGTACCAAATTGTCTTGATTACTATGGCTTTATAGTAGAGCTTGAAGCTGGGGAGTGAGATGCCCCCTACTTTATTCTTCTTTCTCAGGATTGCTTTGGCTATTCGGGGTCTTTGGTGTTTCCATATGAATTTTTGAATTATTTGTTCCAGTTCATTGAAGAATGTTGCTGGTAGTTTCAAAGGGATTGCATCAAATCTGTATATTGCTTTGGGCAGGATGGCCATTTTGACGATATTAATTCTTCCTAGCCACGAGCATGGGATGAGTTTCCATCTGTTAGTGTCCCCTTTAATTTCTCTTAAGAGTGACTTGTAGTTTTCAGAGTATAAGTCTTTCACTTCTTTGGTTAGGTTTATTCCTAGGTATTTTATTTTTTTTGATGCAATTGTGAATGGAGTTGTTTTCCTGATTTCTCTTTCTGTTGGTTCATTGTTAGTATATAGGAAAGCCACAGATTTCTGTGTGTTAATTTTGTATCCTGCAACTTTGCTGTATTCTGATATCAGTTCTAGTAGCTTTGGGGTGGAGTCTTTAGGGTTTTTTATGTACAGTATCATGTCATCTGCAAATAGTGACAGTTTAACTTCTTCTTTACCAATCTGGATTCCTTGTATTTCTTTGTTTTGTCTGATTGCCGTGGCTAGAACCTCCAGTACTATGTTAAATAACAGTAGAGAGAGTGGGCATCCCTGTCTAGTTCCCGATCTCAGAGGAAATGCTTTCAGCTTCTCGCTGTTCAATATAATGTTGGCTGTGGGTTTATCATAGATGGCCTTTATTATGTTGAGGTACTTGCCCTCTATTCCCATTTTGCTGAGAGTTTTTATCATGAATGGATGTTGAACTTTGTCAAATGCTTTTTCAGCATCTATGGAGATGATCATGCGGTTTTTGTCTTTCTTTTTGTTGATGTGGTGGATGATGTTGATGGACTTTCGAATGTTGTACCATCCTTGCATCCCTGGGATGAATCCCACTTGGTCATTTTGTATGATCCTTTTGATGTATTTTTGAATTCGGTTTGCTAATATTTTGTTGAGTATTTTTGCATCTATGTTCATCAGGGATGTTGGTCTGTAGTTTTCTTTTTTGGTGGGGTCTTTGCCTGGTTTTGGTATTAGGGTGATGTTGGCTTCATAGAATGAGTTTGGGAGTATTCCCTCCTCTTCTATTTTTTGGAAAACTTTAAGGAGAATGGGTGTTATGTCTTCTCTGTATGTCTGATAAAATTCCGAGGTAAATCCACCTGGCCCGGGAGTTTTGTTCTTGGATAGTTTTTTGATTACCGCTTCAATTTCGTTGCTGGTAATTGGTCTGTTTAGATTTTCTGTTTCTTTCCAGGTCAGTCTTGGAAAGTTGTATTTTTCTAGGAAGTTGTCCATTTCTCCTAGGTTTCCCAGCTTGTTAGCATATAGGTTTTCATAGTACTCTCTAATAATTCTTTGTATTTCTGTGGGTTCCATTGTGATTTTTTCTTTCTCGTTTCTGATACTGTTGATTTGTGTTGACTCTCTTTTCTTCTTAATAAGTCTGGCTAGAGGCTTATCTACTTTGTTTATTTTCTCGAAGAACCAGCTCTTGGTTTCATTGATTTTTGCTATTGTTTTATTCTTCTCAATTTTATTTATTTCTTCTCTGATCTTTATTATGTCCCTCCTTCTGCTGACCTTAGGCCTCATCTGTTCTTCTTTTTCCAATTTCGATAATTGTGACATTAGACCATTCATTTGGGATTGCTCTTCCTTTTTTAAATATGCTTGGATTGCTATATACTTTCCTCTTAAGACTGCTTTTGCTGTGTCCCACAGAAGTTGGGGCTTAGTGTTGTTGTTGTCATTTGTTTCCATATATTGCTGGATCTCCATTTTGATTTGGTCATTGATCCATTGATTATTTAGGAGCGTGTTGTTAAGCCTCCATGTGTTTGTGAGCCTCTTTGCTTTCTTTGTACAGTTTATTTCTAGTTTTATGCCTTTGTGGTCTGAAAAGTTGGTTGGTAGGATTTCAATCTTTTGGAATTTTCTGAGGCTCTTTTTGTGGCCTAGTATGTGGTCTATTCTGGAGAATGTTCCATGTGCACTTGAGAAGAATGTATATCCCGCTGCTTTTGGATGTAGAGTTCTATAGATGTCTATTAGGTCCATCTGCTCTACTGTGTTGTTCAGTGCTTCCGTGTCCTTACTTATTTTCTGCCCAGTGGATCTATCCTTTGGGGTGAGTGGTGTGTTGAAGTCTCCTAGAATGAATGCATTGCAGTCTATATCCCCCTTTAGTTCTGTTAGTATTTGTTTCACATATGCTGGTGCTCCTGTGTTGGGTGCATATACATTTAGAATGGTTATATCCTCTTGTTTGACTGAGCCCTTTATCATTATGTAGTGTCCTTCTTTATCTCTTGTTACTTTCTTTGTTTTGAAGTCTGTTTTGTCTGATATTAGTACTGCAACCCCTGCTTTCTTCTCACTGTTGTTTGCTTGAAATATGTTTTTCCATCCCTTGACTTTTAGTCTGTACATGTCTTTGGGTTTGAGGTGAGTTTCTTGTAAGCAGCATATAGATGGGTCTTGCTTTTTTATCCATTCTGTTACTCTGTGTCTTTTGATTGGTGCATTCAACCCATTAACATTTAGGGTGACTATTGAAAGATATGTACTTATTGCCATTGCAGGCTTTAAATTCGTGGTTACCAAAGGTTCAAGGTTAGCCTCTTTAGTATCTTACTGCCTAACTCAGCTCGCTTATTGAGCTGTTATATACACTGTCTGGAGATTCTTTTCTTCTCTCCCTTCTTGTTCCTCCTCCTCGATTCTTCATATGTTGGGTGTTTTGTGCTGTGCTCTTTCTAGGAGTGCTCCCATCTAGAGCAGTCCCTGTAAGATGTTCTGTAGAGGTGGTTTGTGGAAAGCAAATTCCCTCAGCTTTTGTTTGTCTGGGAATTGTTTAATCCCACCGTCATATTTGAATGATAGTCGTGCTGGATACAGTATCCTTGGTTCAAGGCCCTTCTGTTTTATTGTATTAAATATATCATGCCATTCTCTTCTGGCCTGTAGGGTTTCTGTTGAGAAATCTGATGTTAGCCTGATGGGTTTCCCTTTATAGGTGACCTTTTTCTCTCTAGCTGCCTTTAACACTCTTTCCTTGTCCTTGATCTTTGCCATTTTAATTATTATGTGTCTTGGTGTTGCCCTTCTTGGATCCTTTCTGTTGGGGGTTCTGTGTATTTCCGTGGTCTGTTCGATTACTTCCTCCCCCAGTGTGGGGAAGTTTTCAGCAATTATTTCTTCTAAGATACTTTCCATCTCTTTTCCTCTCTCTTCTTCTTCTGGGACCCCTATAATACGGATATTGTTCCTTTTGGATTGGTCACACAGTTCTCTTAAGATTGTTTCATTCCTGGAGATCCTTTTGTCTCTCTCTATGTCAGCTTCTATGCGTTCCTGTTCTCTGATTTCAATTCCATCAATGGCCTCTTGCATTCTATCCATTCTGCTTATAAACCCTTCCAGAGTTTGTTTCATTTCTGCGATCTCCTTCCTGGCATCTGTGATCTCCCTCCGGACTTCATCCCATTTCTCTTGCATATTTCTCTGCATCTCTGTCAGCATGTTTATGATTCTTATTTTGAATTCTTTTTCAGGGAGACTGGTTAGGTCTGTCTCCTTCTCTGGTGTTGTCTCTGTGATCTTTGTCTGCCTGTAGCTTTGCCTTTTCATGGTGATAGGAATAGTTTGCAGAGCTGGGATGAGTGACGGCTGGAAGGACTTCCTTTCTTGTTTGTTTCTGGCGCTCCTCTCCTGTGAGAACAGCGACCTCTAGTGGCTTGTGCTGCGCAGCTGTGCGCAGACAGGGTTTGTGCTTCCTGCCCGGCTGCTATGGAGTTAATCTCCGCTGTTGCTGTGGGCGTGGCCTGGCTCTGGCAGCTACTTCAAATTGGTGGAGCCGCATTGGAGCAGGAGCGGCTGGGAGGCTGTTTATCTCCGTGAGGGGCCTCCCTGCTCCCTGCAGCCCAGGGGTTAGGGTGCCCAGAGATCCCGGATTCCCTACCTCTGGATTAAGTGACCCGCCCTGCCCTTTTAAGACTTCCAAAAAGCACCCGCCAAAACAAAACAACGACCACCAAAAAAAAAAAAGAAAAAAAATTTTTAATTAAAAAAAAAAAATTTTTTTTTAATTAAAAAAAAAAAGGTGGTCGCTCGTTTTTCTTTATTCTCCGGTGCCAGCCTCGGGCCACTGCTCACCGGTCTTGCTGCCCTGTTTCCCTAGTATTGGGGTCCCTATCCCTTTAAGACTTCCAAAAAGCGCTCGCCAAAACAAAACAGCAAAAAAGCAAAAAAAAAAAAAAAAGAAAATGGTCGCGCGCTTTTCTTATGTCCTCTGACACCCGGCCTCCAGTGCCCGCTCACTGTTCTTGCTGCCCTGTTTTCCTAGTATCGAGGGCCCTGCACTCTGGCCCGGATGGCTGGGGCTGGGTGTTCGGCAGTCCTGGGCTCCGTCTCCCTCCCGCTCTGCCTATTCTTCTCCCGCCGGGAGCTGGGGGGAGGGGCGCTCGGCTCCCGCGGGGCCGGTGCTTGTATCTTACCCCCTTCGCGAGTTGCTGGGTTCTCTCAGGTGCGGATGTGGTCTGGATATTGTCCTGTGTCCTCTGGTCTTTATTCTAGGAAGGGTTGTCTTTGTTATATTTTCATAGATATATGTTGTTTTGGGAGGAGATTTCCGCTGCTCTACTCACGCCGCCATCTTCCGCCCCTCTGTTTGTAGTTTTAAAGAAGCAACTTATTCTCGAAGGTCAGCTCAAAACTGTGGTTATCTGGATCGTGCCATGGGCTCTGAAAAGAATTCTCAAATAGCAGACAAAAAGTGTTTTGAGTAGTGACAACAAAATCAAAGTAACTATATAGCCTTACAGATGACAAACTTGCAAATCGACATGCCCACTCAGGTAGTTAAGGATGTCCATTCTGGCAACTTAACAAGGGACTTCTTTCATTCTATCCTCATTCTTCCCCAAGAAGGGCATATGCCCAATACAGAATTACAAATGAAGATAAAAAGTCCAACAGGAAAGGCACGTCAGCAGGAAAGCCCATGCCAATGTGGCGTGCCATGGAAGAGGACTTTAAGTCCAAAGGTGGAAACTTAGGATTTGAAGGAACCTCAAGGGAACATCTAGTCGAGGCCTTTGCCTTAGTTAAGCACGAGAACTCTAACTTACATAGAACATTATTCTCTTAAACTAAAAGCAAAGTTCTGCAAATGTAACCTAAATCTTAAGTCATCTATTCCTCTTTGAATACAGAAAGCAATTCTTCTTCATCAAAACAAACCTCATTTTTGTAAGTCATCCTTTAAGACTTCTTTATTCTAAGGTAAAACAATTACAAATCTTTTAAGCCTTCATCTTAGAGCACACTTTGTTCCCCTCTCATCATCTTTGGAAGAATAGCCCTACACTCAGCTGACCAATATGGATTTGTCTCAAATCACACTCCCATATTCCATGGTGCCTGCGATCTTGCTTTCTCCACAGCAGAGGCCAACATCATGAGCAACAGCACATATCCCTGGTGAACTTCAGGAGAGCATGCATGTGGTGTACTCCTCCAGTAAAACTACTAGCGTACTAAATGAACTGTATTTTAATAATAGGCTGAAATAAAATAGGCGGTTACAATTTTAAATTCAGTTTTTCTAAGTTTGATATTAGAAATTAAACATACAATTTGGTATGACAATACATGACATGGTATATGAAATGTATTACGAGAGTATTATAAGTGAGGGGGAAAAGACCTTAATCAATCAAAAGAGAGAAAGAGTTTAATTTTAGTGCTTTCATATCGAGCAAGACAGAACTCAAGAAAATTAAATTGGATCATCTGAACTGCCCACTTTATGGATATGTTTTTGCTCTGACAGAACTCAAGGCATTCAAATTCCAGACACCCAAGGAGAAAAAGATAAGAACGCTCCTAGCATTAATGAACATTGTTCATTATTTCCAGTTAGACTCAATCCACCTTTGTGCTCAAGTTGGTTTCAAGCTCTGGAATATTATATAGATAAATCAGGAAGTTCTAAAATGACATTGAATTTCAGGTTAAGAATCCTTGGTATAGAACGGACAAGAAACTGAAGATAACGAAGCAGCAGATATTGTTCCCATTTCATTCCAAATTAAGAAGATTAACTGTTTGGAAGCACAAACAGGGTCAGAAGCTAAGAGAAGAATGACATAGGCTCCTTGAAAGTAGAAAGTCTCATATTCTAGTAATTTTAGTGATTTATTCTAGCTTCATGTCCTTGGGTAGTTCCCCTATAATTTGAAAAGCCCAGTGTAAAGTGAAAATTCAAGGTCACTTGTTAAAAAATTTTTAAGAATTTCAAGATGTCAACAGCAGAGCATTAAACCCAGTACAGGTCCCTTGTAAAATGTGGGGCCTGTGCAACTGCACAAGTTGTATACTTATGAAGCCAGCCCTGATTGTTATAAATATTCTGAGGACTGTATGTCCCCTTTGAAAATTCAGTGAAAGCTATAGACATGAGCATGCATTCACACACACACCCAACATACCATTTTGTGCACAGTTTTATAGGGTTTGTGGACTCATTTAAGCCCTACCCATGGACTCTAAATTAAGATCAACTAGATTAGATTGATTCTGTGAGACAACAGAAGGCAGAGCTAGGATCCACTGATTTGGGCTTCCTAACAATTAAAGGCTTTCTAAAAATAAAGAGGCTACTTTTCTAGCTGTTTGGTTCTGAAAGTATAATCATCAACTGAACCAACACTGTGTGGTGTGCTCTACAAGGGACTCATACCCCAGTGAAAGACTGGATTAGATAACCTCTCTGGTTCCTCACTATATTAAGACTTTGTGAGTACAATGACAGGAAGCTTCCAGCCCACAGCTCCTCTTTGCCCACCCCATTTTCTGATAGTGTGAATATACTTGGTTTTAGCTGTCTTGGTTTATTTCATTTTCCTTGACAAGCCCCTTACCTTCCTGAATGCGAGGTTTATGTAAATTAACCTGTAACCTATGGGTTGAAATACAATCAACACGATAATTTTATGCAAAGTGATGCAAAGATCCATCCTCTGGCTCCTCAAGAGAGAAAAACCTGATTGTCTTCCCAAATGGGCATTGAAAGCAGCATAAATAATCAAGAATGTGAAAATGATAGACAAAAATCTTAATAAAGAACAAGAAAAAGGACACCACATAAATGCAAGGGGGAGCATCCAAGGAGACTGATGATGCAAGTCCACTCTAATAAAACCCCTGAGAGGTCAGAGGGTATGACTAGCCCCATCTTAAAATTCAGGGAAGAGAAGTACAGAAAGTAAAAATCCTAAGACCACATGAGAAAAGGGAAATGTGACATTTCCCAGGACATGGAGCTGCTCATTCTCTTCCCTGTTCTGGTATGTGTGAGAGGTAAGCCTAACATCCTGAGCTTCAAAATACTAGGATCAGAGTTCAAACCTTCTAAGAGGAAATGGAAAGGCTCTCCTTAGTCTGAAAAAGAACTCCAAAAACAAATATCAGTCTAGCAACAAATTGTCAAAGCCTCTAAGGATGTTTTTGCTTTAACTTCCTGATCATGACATTCACCATAAATGATGTTTCCTGTTCATTTCTCTAATCAGCAGAAGGAGTCGATGAACCACTGCCAGTACCCTCCCTGCCTCTAAGTCACAGACAAGGGAGGAGACGTGATTGAGTTGTCGAAGACCTGAAAGGACCAGCCAGGGGGTTCAAGGTGTAACAGCTCAAGAGCAATGCCGAGAAGGCATTTCTCCTATTTATTGAATAAATGAACTTACAATGAACTCAAATATCCTTATCCAGCCTTGAGTCTAGCCCAAGGTTGCGACGCTTCTCAAGGATACCAAACTGTGTGAAGGTGGCTCCGAGCCATGAGAACTGCTTTGGTTCTCATCACTCAGTCCTTGACTACACATCAACAGAGTGTGTGGGAAAAACAATCAAGTAATGTGTGCTTATACATTTGATTTCTACCTTACTTGAATTATGTATTAACCCCAACAATCCCACTACCACATTTCAGTACCATTCAGGGACTACTCTAGAATTTAAAGGGGCAACTAGAAAAGGAAAGGGCAAAGGTACATGGCTGGGTAGTGGATTTAAATATATATATATGTCCTAAGAGCCCCTTTGTTGTACAGTTTTCATTTTTATGACATTCCAGTTCTAATCAGGTTCTTGGGTGGATTTCTTAAACTCAAAATCAGATTTCAGATATCTGCTCACTAACCGCTCAGTTCCGTAAGAAAATGGAATTGTAGGAATTTACCCTAAGAATGCAGCAGCCCAGTTTGAAAAAGACAGATGCACCCCTATGTTTATCGCAGCACTATTTACAATAGCCAAGAAATGGAAGCAACCTAAGTGTCCATCAGGAGATGAATGGATAAAGAAGATGTGGTACATATACACAATGGAATACTATTCAGTCATAAGAAGAAAACAAATCCTACCATTTGCAACAACGTGGATGGAGCCAAGAGGGTATAAATAAGTCAGGTGGAGAAAGACAAACACCAAATGATTTCACTCATATGTGGAGTATAAGAACAAAGAAAAACTGAAGGAACAAAACAGCAGCAGAATCACAGAACCCAAGAATGGACTAACAGTTACCAAAGGGAAAGGGACTGGGGAAGATGGGTGGGAAGGGAGGGATAAGGGCGGGGAAAAAGAAAGGGGGCATTACGATTAGCATGTATAGTGTTGTCGGCGGGGTACAGGGAGGGCTGTACAACACAGAGAAGACAGGTGGTGATTATACAGCATCTTGCTACGCTGATGGACAGTGACTATACTGGGGTGTGTGGGGGGTACTTGGTGAGGGGGGAAGACTGGTAAACATAGTGTTCTTCATGTAATCATAGATTAATGATAGCAAAAATAAAAAATAAAAAATAAAGAAAATGGAATTGATTCTAAGTAAAAAGCAAGCCAAAATTGGTAACAATAGCTTTGGACAAGGAGTAGTTAGGTGAAACACAAAGGATTTGAGAATGACACCAATGGACTGATAAAATGAAAAGAGGTACAAGAGGTCTATATCAAAGGAGAAATTAGAGAGTGAGTGAGGAAGAGCTCAAAGGGCTGGAACACTGTGCTTTGAACAAAAGTGGGAAGGAAGGCTGAGATGCAGAGGCTCTGTAAAAGGCTAACTTAGATCTGGCTGACATATCACCATGCTGATAAAACCAGGCCCTACTGCTCCCCTGACAATTAGGGGTTTCATTCCTTGATATTGTCATTCCACTGGGACTGCTGGATAACGGGGGAAACACTGTCAAAAATATTTGCAACCCAAGGGTTGTTTGTTGCCAGTTTGCCACTGCTGTTGTCTAATATTTTACAGCAGAAGCATTAGTTTAAATATGGGGGTCCCATGGCCTATATTGCAGAACAGGACTTTGGCTGTTCACTGACACAGCATTTTCTTGAGTCTTTTCCTAATTCCAGGCCACATGGAATTTTCTGTTAAGAAAAATAAAAAGAAAGTAACTGGCCTGTCCTTACCAAGTCTTACTTGCTCTCCCATGCTCTGTCCTTAGCAAGTTCACACATGAATCATAAATATATCAAGTCACTGGGCATAGAGGAGACTGAGCTGAATGAGGTGGTGTTCATGCATTGCAAACTCATTATGAACTATAAAGTCTGTATGATTGTGGGCTCTGCAGATGAGGAAAGAACTGCAGAGAGCTCTGATAGTGCTGGTGAATCCTTGTAGAAACAGCAGACAGTGGGCAGGCCGTGGTGCACTGGTCACAATCCCAAACTGTGAGAGGTGTAATACCTGGTGATGCCAGGTTGCTCAGTGACTTCCTGTCTCAACTTTTCTTCCCTTCAAGTCTGCTAGGATGCCAGCAATTTGTAAGCATTTATTCAGGCATCTAATAAACATGTGTATATCAACTAGTACGGGCAAGGCAGTCTGCTAGGCACAGGGGATGCAAGGAAAAAAATCCTTGCTTTTGAAGAGTTCACAGGTGTGGTGGAAAAGACAGACACACAAATAACTAAATCACGATATGACCAGTTTGAGTAGAGAGATATAAACAAAGCGCTACAGGAGCACAGGAGAGAGACAAAGAATTCTGCTGGGAAGAGTCAGGTGGGCGGGAGCGCTCCAGGGAAAGCTTCACAGAGAAAATGACATTTGAAATGGGTCTTCAAAGATGAGTAAGATTATCAAAAGGCAGAGAAGGTGGGAAGTGACTTACAAATGAAGAAAAGCAGAAAAGTAGGTGCTCAGAGCAGGGAAAGTGAAGTTCTGGGTTTTTGTTTTTGTTTTCAGAATGATGAATATGGCTTGTGTGTGGAGGGGCATGTGGTATTTAATTGCTGAATGAATGAATGAATGAAGGAATAAACAAAGAAGGGTCTACTTGACAACAGATTGTATGCCACAAGGAATTTAAACTTTATCTTGTATGCAGTAGGGGGCCAAAGGATTTTTATTTCATAGGAAAAGGTGTGATCATATCTATAATTAAAAGCAAGCAAACTAGTAAAAACACCATCTGCGAGTATTATGGAAAATGGGTGACAGTGTAGAAGGGACTGGAAGCTGAAGCAGGAAGACCAGGTAGAGGCTTGTTCAGTTTTTAGGAAAGAAAGAATGAAAGACTGAAATAGGTCAGGGGCAGGTAAAATGAAGAGCGCTGGGGTGGATTGGGAAGATATTTTAGAAGTAGAATTAGTACAACTTGGTGATTACCTGATATGGAAAGTTAGGAAACATTTGGAGATCATGCCACATATTTTGGTTCTAAAAGAATGAGAATACCATTTTAACCAAGATACAGTACACAAGAGGAAGGGTGGGATTTGAAGGAAGGAAATTAAAAGTTCAGTCTTCAACAAGTTGAATTCAAACTACCTTTCGGACAACCAAGTGATGATGTCTAGCAGGAAAATAGTGCATGTAACTCAGAAGAGACATAAAACTGGAACTCTGAAGAGACATATGACTGGATTGCTGGATCTAGAGGCCTCAAAAGGTCAGGAGGTCTTATCCCTGGCTGCACATTAGAATCACCTCAAACTTAAAATATACAAAAAGAAAAAAAGAAAAAAAAACCCTACTGATGCCTGGACCTTACTCCAGCGTAAATAAATCAGTATCTCTTGAGGTGAGACTTGTACAGGAGTATCTTTAAAATGCTCCCCAGGTGATTCTAATATGCAGCCACTGTTGAGAAGCACTAACAGTAGAGATTAAACCAAAGGAATAGAAACTTAGAAACACACTGCTTTTAAAAGGGAGAATTCAGGAGAAAATGCTGGCAAAAAACACACAATTTTCTAGGGACAGTCAGAAGAAAATGAAGTAAAGACGGAGATTGAAAAAGAGAAAGAACTGGACAGACCCAGAATAAAGTGGTGTCACTTGACCAAAAGAAGAAGAGACTGCCAAAAAGGAAGGTGTGTCTAACAGCATCACATGTTCAGTAGCGCCCCAACAGACCAGCCTGGATTGGTTTAAAGATGAGCTAGCTTTCGCCTATCACAGAATGAGATCATTCTGAGGAAAGGGTGGAGGGAGATATAGGTCAAGAAAGTTGTGAATCCTTTGGATACTGTTCAGCTTTGGTGACAGCTAGATGCTCCAGATGAAAGCCAGGATTTTAAAAGCAAAGTGTCTGGGGGGAGTGCCAAAGGTACTGTCTGCCAGCCTTATAACTCTTGCCTGCCTTCAGCCTCCAAATACCTAACTAAAGAACTGCTGGACAACTAACTAGAGCTATGCCTCATAGTCACCTTGTTTGGGAAAAATGGAAAGATCCAGAGGTAGTTCTGTGATAATCTAAGCAGGTGGCTTCACAAACTACATAGCCATGGGGGATCGGAGGTGGGGTGCAGAGGGTACTAGGGGTTTGTGTGCAATGATTAGCTCAATCACAGTACAAAACTATAAAAGCTGTTATTTCTTCTCTTGTCTGACTATGAATACCGTCACAGGATTGCTTCAGAGCTATAGAAGGAATGTGCTACAGCGCCACCTGCTGGTACGGCTTAAGACCAGAAACAAGTTCCTTTTCTTTTTTAATCATTATTCCCTGAAGCTGAAGATTGAAGACATAGACGAATTTCATTCAGATTTATAATTTAGAGCAATGCCTTACTCAGTAATTTCTTTCGTCCAAAAGACATATTCAAAATTGAAAATAAAGCTCTGACTGGACCCTTTTACTATACAAATACAATGGATGTAAAGACAAACACTATAAAATCTAGACTAGGATGTCCCACTAACCTAGCCCCTCTCCTTCCAGTCTGAGGTACCTCAAACCACATTTCTGTTCTAGGCTCCCAATATATTTCCTATAATTTCAAAAACTGGATACTCAAGATACCATCTGTCTAGCTACTTGTTTCTATGCAAATACATCTCCTCAACTAGTTGAATCTTACACTATCCTCCAGCCAATCTGGGCTACTTCGTACTTGAAAATAGCCTGTATTTTAGGTATCCATACATTTGCTCCTGCTGTTCCCTCTGCTAAGAATATCACCCCCATCATTGATCCTGCTACTTCCTAGAAGGTCAAATAAATTGTGGTCAAGTTAGTTAGCCACTTTAAGCCTCAGTTTCACCATCTGTAAAATGACACAAGAGTGGGACCTATCTACCTCGGTGCCTTTGTATGAGAAGACAGTGTATATAAAGTATCTGGCATATTGCAGCACTCAATGCATGTTAATGTTTCCCATCCCACATGATTTACTAAATTTTTTCAGGGCCATGAGTACGCCTTAACCATTTTTGATCACCTAAAGGGGCCCAGCACAGGACTTCTTACACAGTCTGCTTGTACGTTTTTTTTTTTTTTAAATAATTATTTTTTATTGAAGGGTAGTTGACGCACAGTATTACATTACATTAGTTTCAAGTGTACAACACAGTGATAAAACATTTATATACATAATTCTAGGTTCCAGCTATCACCCTACCAAGCTGTTACAATATCTTGACTATATTCCTTATGCTATACATTACATCCCGGTTACTTATTTATTTTACCATTGGAAGTCTGTCCTTTTTTTTTTTTTTTTTTTTGTGAGGGCATCTCTCATATTTATTGATCAAATGGTTGTTAACGACAATAAAATTCTGTATAGGGGAGTCAATGCTCAATGCACAATCATTAATCCACCCCAAGCCTAATTTTCGTCAGTCTCCAATCTTCTGAGGCATAACAAACAAGTTCTTACATGTAGGACAAATTCTTACATAATGAATAAGTTACATAGTGAACAGTACAAGGGCAGTCATCACAGAAACTTTCGGTTTTGCTCATGCATTATGAACTCTAAACAGTCAGTTCAAATATGAATACAAATTTGGTTTTTATACTTGATTTATATGTGGATATCACATTTCTCTCTTTATTATTATTATTTTTAATAAAATGCTGAAGTGGTAGGTAGATACAAGATAAAGGTAGAAAACATAGTTTAGTGTTGTAAGAGAGCAAATGTAGATGATCAGGTGTGTGCCTGCAGACAAGGGCAATAAAACATCCACGTATGCAGATTTCTCTCAGAACGGGGGGGTGAGGTTCTAAGCCTCACCTCTGTTGATCCCCAATTTCTCACCTGATGACCCCCCTGCGACTGTGCCTGTCTTAGGTTGTTCCTCCCTTGAGGAATCTTACCCGTCTCTGGCTAACCAGTCATCTTCCGGGGCCATACAGGGAAATGTGAAGTTGGTAAGTGAGAGAGAAGCCTTATTGTTTGAAATGGTTAGCTTTTTACTTCTTTGCATATTTATGCCCTGTGGCTTCTATGCCCAGCATTTGTCTTGAGGTATCTTTACCACTTGGAAGAATTATGATACTCGGTAAATTTCATATGAGGCACGAATTCTATTTAAGGGTTGTAATTAGGAAGGAAGAAGAAAAGCTATAGAAGTAGCAGGCGGAAGAAAACATGGGAAGATTGATTATTTCTTTGACATATCTTCTTGTAGAGTACTTCAGCATATATAGGTTTTAAGCTACTACTTAAATTGCACACACACATTAACATAATAGGAGTATAGTTACATAACCAAAGCATCTCTGTAATTACCAGCCATCTCCAGTGAAACCAAGAAAACCAGTTAGGCACCTTAGGCATTTGTGAAAACTTATCTATGATATGGTGGATATTGTCCAACTGAACTTGAACAGTCTGAGAGAAATCAGACAAATTAAAACAACCCATTCCTGGGGACTGTTCACATGCCATATGTTCTTTTAACAGTAAATAGTCTGTAGTTGTAAGACTTTGGAGCGCTACAATTTGCACTTCTCCAAATTCTTGGTTGAGTTCCAACAGTATAGATCCAGTCAAATTTGTTGTTTTACTGTATGCACAGGCCAGCTTAGATATCTCCTTCCTCATTCCCATGGCAAGTCCAGGAACTGGTGGGATGAGTGCATCTACAGCTGTAGCAGTGCGTGGATCTTTGTTGGGGTTTTTTGATGATCATCTTCGGGCATGAGTCTTCCAGAGAGTGCAGATGTTGGAAGTTCTTTTTCATATCGTATCTTAGTTCATTTTCGGGGTAGCCCAATTAGGCTTTGATCCTCTGTATAAACACAAACAGACCCTTTGCCTACACTTTTATATGCCCTTTATACCCTTGTGTAGAACTCGTTGGAGGTTACCACACAGGAACTGCCCTTTTTTTTTGCTTTGTTTTTGGTATCACTAAGCTACACTTACATGACGAATATTATGTATACTAGGCTCTCCCCTGTACCAGGTCTCCCCTATAAACCCCTTTACAGTCACTGTCCATCAGCATAGCAAAATGTTGTAGAATCACTACTTGCCTTCTCTGTGTTGTACAGCCCTCCCTTTTCTCCTACCCCCCCATGCATGTTAATCTTAATACCCCCCTACTTCTCCCCCCCTTATCCCTCCCTACCCACCCATCCTCCCCAGTCCCTTTCCCTTTGGTACCTGTTAGTCCATTCTTGAGTTCTGTGATTCTGCTGCTGTTTTGTTCCTTCAGTTTTTCCTTTGTTCTTATATTCCACAGATAAGTGAAATCATTTGGTATTTCTCTTTCTCCGCTTGGCTTGTTTCACTGAGCATAATACCCTCCAGCTCCATCCATGTTGCTGCAAATGATTGGATTTGCCCTTTTCTTATGGCTGAGTCGTATTCCATTGTGTATATGTACCACATCTTCTTTATCCATTCATCTATCGATGGACATTTAGGTTGCTTCCAATTCTTGGCTATTGTAAATAGTGCTGCAATAAACATAGGGGTGCATCTGTCTTTCTCAAACTTGATTGCTGCGTTCTTAGGGTAAATTCCTAGGAGTGGAATTCCTGGGTCAAATGGTAAGTCTGTTTTGAGCATTTTGATGTACCTCCATACTGCTTTCCACAATGGTTGAACTAACTTACATTCCCGCCAGCAGTGTAGGAGGGTTCCCCTTTCTCCACAGCCTCGCCAACATTTGTTGTTGTTTGTCTTTTGGATGGCAGCCATCCTTACTGGTGTGAGGTGATACCTCATTGTAGTTTTAATTTGCATTTCTCTGATAATTAGCGATGTGGAGCATCTTTTCATGTGTCTGTTGGCCATCTGTATTTCTTTTTTGGAGAACTGTCTGTTCAGTTCCTCTGCCCATTTTTTAATTGGGTTATTTGTTTTTTGTTTGTTGAGGCGTGTGAGCTCCTTATATATTCTGGACGTCAAGCCTTTATTGGATGTGTCATTTTCAAATATATTCTCCCATACTGTAGGGATCCTTCTTGTTCTGTTGATGGTGTCTTTTGCTGTACAGAAGCTTTTCAGCTTAATATAGTCCCACTTACTCATTTTTGCTGTTGTTTTCCTTGCCCGGGGAGATATGTTCAAGAAGAGGTCACTCATGTTTATGTCTAAGAGGTTTTTGCCTATGTTTTCTTCCAAGAGTTTAATGGTTTCATGGCTTACATTCCGGTCTTTGATCCATTTTGAGTTTACTTTTGTATATGGGGTTAGACAATGGTCCAGTTTCATTCTCCTACATGTAGCTGTCCAGTTTTGCCAGCACCACCTGTTGAAGAGACTGTCATTTCGCCATTGTATGTCCATGGCTCCTTTATCAAATATTAATTGACCATATATGTCTGGGTTAATGTCTGGATTCTCTAGTCTGTTCCATTGGTCTGTGGCTCTGCTCTTGTGCCAGTACCAAATTGTCTTGATTACTATGGCTTTATAGTAGAGCTTGAAGTTGTGGAGTGAGATCCCCCCTACTTTATTCTTCTTTCTCAGGATTGCTTTGGCTATTCGGGGTCTTTGGTGTTTCCATATGAATTTTTGAATTATTTGTTCCAGTTCATTGAAGAATGTTGCTGGTAGTTTCATAGGGATTGCATCAAATCTGTATATTGCTTTGGGCAGGATGGCCATTTTGACGATATTAATTCTTCCTAGCCACGAGCATGGGATGAGTTTCCATCTGTTAGTGTCCCCTTTAATTTCTCTTAAGAGTGACTTGTAGTTTTCAGAGTATAAGTCTTTCACTTCTTTGGTTAGGTTTATTCCTAGGTATTTTATTTTTTTTTTGATGCAATTGTGAATGGAGTTGTTTTCGTGATTTCTCTTTCTGTTGGTTCATTGTTAGTATATAGGAAAGCCACAGATTTCTGTGTGTTGATTTTGTATCCTGCAACTTTGCTGTATTCCGATATCAGTTCTAGTAGTTTTGGGGTGGAGTCTTTAGGGTTTTTTATGTACAGTATCATGTCATCTGCAAATAGTGACAGTTTAACTTCTTCTTTACCAATCTGGATTCCTTGTATTTCTTTATTTTGTCTGATTGCCATGGCTAGGACCTCCAGTACTATGTGAAATAACAGTGGAGAGAGTGGGCATCCCTGTCTAGTTCCCGATCTCAGAGGAAATGCTTTCAGCTTCTCGCTGTTCAATATAATGTTGGCTGTGGGTTTATCATAGATGGCCTTTATTATGTTGAGGTACTTGCCCTCTATTCCCATTTTGCTGAGAGTTTTTAACATGAATGGATGTTGAACTTTGTCAAATGCTTTTTCAGCATCTATGGAGATGATCATGTGGTTTTTGTCTTTCTTTTTGTTGATGTGGTGGATGATGTTGATGGACTTTCGAATGTTGTACCATCCTTGCATCCCTGGGATGAATCCCACTTGGTCATTTTGTATGATCCTTTTGATGTATTTTTGAATTCGGTTTGCTAATATTTTGTTGAGTATTTTTGCATCTACGTTCATCAGGGATATTGGTCTGTAGTTTTCTTTTTTGGTGGGATCTTTGCCTGGTTTTGGTATTAGGGTGATGTTGGCTTCATAGAATGATTTTGGGAGTATCCCCTCCTCCTCTATTTTTTGGAAAACTTTAAGGAGAATGGGTATTATGTCTTCCCTGTATGTCTGATAAAATTCCGAGGTAAATCCATCTGGCCCGGGGGTTTTGTTCTTTGGTAGTTTTTTGATTACCGCTTCAATTTCGTTGCTGTTAATTGGTCTGTTTAGATTTTCTGTTTCTTCCTGGGTCAATCTTGGAAGGTTATATTTTTCTAGGAAGTTGTCCATTTCTCCTAGGTTTCCCAGCTTGTTAGCATATAGGTTTTCATAGTATTCTCCAATAATTCTTTGCATTTCCGTGGGGTCCGTCGTGATTTTTCCTTTCTCGTTTCTGATACTGTTGATTTGTGTTGACTCTCTTTTCTTCTTAATAAGTCTGGCTAGAGGCTTATCTACTTTGTTTATTTTCTCGAAGAACCAGCTCTTGGTTTCATTGATTTTTGCTATTGTTTTATTCTTCTCAATTTTATTTATTTCTTCTCTGATCTTTATTATGTCCCTCCTTCTGCTGACCTTAGGCCTCATCTGTTCTTCTTTTTCCAATTTCGATAATTGTGACATTAGACCATTCATTTGGGATTGCTCTTCCTTTTTTAAATATGCTTGGATTGCTATATACTTTCCTCTTAAGACTGCTTTTGCTGTGTCCCACAGAAGTTGGGGCTTAGTGTTGTTGTTGTCATTTGTTTCCATATATTGCTGGATCTCCATTTTGATTTGGTCATTGATCCATTGATTATTTAGGAGCGTGTTGTTAAGCCTCCATGTGTTTGTGAGCCTCTTTGCTTTCTTTGTACAGTTTATTTCTAGTTTTATGCCTTTGTGGTCTGAAAAGTTGGTTGGTAGGATTTCAATCTTTTGGAATTTTCTGAGGCTCTTTTTGTGGCCTAGTATGTGGTCTATTCTGGAGAATGTTCCATGTGCACTTGAGAAGAATGTATATCCCGCTGCTTTTGGATGTAGAGTTCTATAGATGTCTATTAGGTCCATCTGCTCTACTGTGTTGTTCAGTGCTTCCGTGTCCTTACTTATTTTCTGCCCAGTGGATCTATCCTTTGGGGTGAGTGGTGTGTTGAAGTCTCCTAGAATGAATGCATTGCAGTCTATATCCCCCTTTAGTTCTGTTAGTATTTGTTTCACATATGCTGGTGCTCCTGTGTTGGGTGCATACATATTTAGAATGGTTATATCCTCTTGTTTGACTGAGCCCTTTATCATTATGTAGTGTCCTTCTTTATCTCTTGTTACTTTCTTTGTTTTGAAGTCTGTTTTGTCTGATATTAGTACTGCAACCCCTGCTTTCTTCTCACTGTTGTTTGCTTGAAATATGTTTTTCCATCCCTTGACTTTTAGTCTGTACATGTCTTTGGGTTTGAGGTGAGTTTCTTGTAAGCAGCATATAGATGGGTCTTGCTTTTTTATCCATTCTGTTACTCTGTGTCTTTTGATTGGTGCATTCAACCCATTAACATTTAGGGTGACTATTGAAAGATATGTACTTATTGCCATTGCAGGCTTTAAATTCGTGGTTACCAAAGGTTCAAGGTTAGCCTCTTTAGTATCTTACTGCCTAACTCAGCTCGCTTATTGAGCTGTTATATACACTGTCTGGAGATTCTTTTCTTCTCTCCCTTCTTGTTCCTCCTCCTCGATTCTTCATATGTTGGGTGTTTTGTGCTGTGCTCTTTCTAGGAGTGCTCCCATCTAGAGCAGTCCCTGTAAGATGTTCTGTAGAGGTGGTTTGTGGAAAGCAAATTCCCTCAGCTTTTGTTTGTCTGGGAATTGTTTAATCCCACCGTCATATTTGAATGATAGTCGTGCTGGATACAGTATCCTTGGTTCAAGGCCCTTCTGTTTTATTGTATTAAATATATCATGCCATTCTCTTCTGGCTTGTAGGGTTTCTGTTGAGAAATCTGACGTTAGCCTGATGGGTTTCCCTTTATAGGTGACCTTTTTCTCTCTAGCTGCCTTTAACACTCTTTCCTTGTCCTTGATCTTTGCCATTTTAATTATTATGTGTCTTGGTGTTGCCCTTCTTGGATCCTTTCTGTTGGGGGTTCTGTGTATTTCCGTGGTCTGTTTGATTACTTCCTCCCCCAGTGTGGGGAAGTTTTCAGCAATTATTTCTTCTAAGATACTTTCCATCTCTTTTCCACTCTCTTCTTTTTCTGGTACCCCTATAATACGGATATTGTTCCTTTTGGATTGGTCACACAGTTCTCTTAAGATTGTTTCATTCCTGGAGATCCTTTTGTCTCTCTCTATGTCAGCTTCTATGCGTTCCTGTTCTCTGATTTCAATTCCATCAATGGCCTCTTGCATTCTATCCATTCTGCTTATAAACCCTTCCAGAGTTTGTTTCATTTCTGCGATCTCCTTCCTGGCATCTGTGATCTCCTTCCGGACTTCATCCCATTTCTCTTGCGTATTTCTCTGCATCTCTGTCAGCATGTTTATGATTCTTATTTTGAATTCCTTTTCAGGAAGACTGGTTAGGTCTGTCTCCTTCTCTGGTGTTGTCTCTGTGATTTTGTCTGCCTGTAGCTTTGCCTTTTCATGGTGATAGGAACAGTCTGCAGAACTGGGACGAGTGACGGCTGGAAGGACTTCCTTTCTTGTTGGTTTGTGGCCCTCCTCTCCTGGGAGAACAGCGACCTCTAGTGGCTTGTGCTGCGCAGCTGCGCGCAGACAGGGTTTCTGCTTCCTGCCCGGCTGCTATGGAGTTTATCTCCGCTGTTGCTGTGGGCGTGGCCTGGCTCGGGCAGCTACTCCAAAATGGTGGAGTCGCGTTGGAGCAGGAGCTGCTGGGAGGCTATTTATCTCCGTAAGGGGCCTCCCTGCTCCCTGCAGCCCAGGGGTTAGGGTGCCCAGAGATCCCGGATTCCCTACCTCTGGATTAAGTGACCCGCCCTGCCCCTTTAAGACTTCCAAAAAGCACCCGCCAAAACAAAACAATGACCACCAACAAAAAAAAGAAAAAAAAAGTTTTTAATTAAAAAAAAAAAAAAAAGGTGGTCGTTCGTTTTTCTTTATTCTCCGGTGCCAGCCTCAGGCCCCTGCTCACCGGTCTTTCTGCCCTGTTTCCCTAGTATTGGGGTCCCTATCCCTTTAAGGCTTCCAAAAAGCGCTCGCCAAAACAAAACAGCAAAAAAGCAAAAAAAAATGGTCGCGCGCTTTTCTTATGTCCTCTGTCGCCCAGCCTCCAGTGCCTGCTCACTGTTCTTGCTGCCCTGTTTTCCTAGTATTGAGCGCCCTGCACTCTGGCCCGGATGGCTGGGGCTGGGTTTTCGGCAGTCCTGGGCTCCGTCTCCCTCCCGCTCTGCCTGCTCTTCTCCCGCCGGGAGCTGGGGGGAGGGGCGCTCGGCTCCCGCGGGGCCGGGGCTTGTATCTTACCCCCTTCGCGAGGCGCTGGGTTCTCTCAGGTGTGGATGTGGTCTGGATATTGTCCTGTGTCCTCTGGTCTTTATTCTAGGAAGGGTTGTCTTTGTTATATTTTCATAGATATATGTTGTTTTGGGAGGAGATTTCCGCTGCTCTACTCACGCCGCCATCTTCCGCCCCCCTCTCACTGTTCTTTTATTAATCTGGTAGTGGTCACTCTGGAATGATAAGCCTTTGGCCTGCATGCCCTGTGCATGTTCAGCCCAATCTTTAGCCAGGGACTCATAGGGAACCCCCATAAAGATATCATGGGCTCCCCTCTATAAAGATGCTTCTTTTCCTGAAGGTTCCAGCAATTTTAGCTGCCCAGATCTCTGTAGCTTCATCTCAGCAAGACAGCCAGGCTCTGTTAGGACTCCCATTTCACTGTGCCATGGTTGGCAAATTGTCCCCAGGCGGAGAGCCAGGTTGACCGTGGGTCTCAGTGTGTGGGTTTCCCTTTTCTCTGAGAGCTCAGTCTTGCACTGCCTGAAAAGAGTTGCTTCACATATTTTGCCCACTTTTATCATTGTTTTATGTGGGAGAGCTTGTCTAGTTCCAGCTGGTTCATTGTAGCCTGAGGTGGAAGTTTTCCTGTTGCCTTTTGATACCCCATCATTGTTCCAATACTTCCTTGCTTTCTGTCATAAAGACAGATTACCTTCAGACTTTCTGTGTCCCAGCACTGTGATTAGCCACTTTTTCCTGATTCCTTTCTGTGGAAAATACTATTTAGAAACACTTGTGAAAATTGCAATTGAATTCTGATATTTCCAAATTCAAATCCAACATAACAAGGTTATTCTTCACCTTTACCCATTCCATATTTTATCACCTTTTCCCAGTGGAAACTTTATTCACATCAACGTGAATATATTTATTTTATCCTATAATCCTTACAAAATAGTTTCAGAAATTCTACAACAAAACTACTGCCAACAACAAACCGAAATGAAGTAGAAGACATTTTACAATTCTTTTTTGTCCTTAGAATTCATCCTACTAAATCTATGTAGTCAATGTGTTGTATTAAAAATTACTTGAATTAATTGATTTTCTTTATGCCTATGTTATTAATTCAGTATATAAATAAGTTAATTCTTATACTCAATTTGCTTTTTTCTCAATTTTGAATAAATTGTATTTTTGAATATGTAAAACATTTATATCATTGAAAATTAAAAATTACAGAAAAAGGAATAAATCAAAGCAATCTCATTGCCATACCTATTTATTCTACCTGATCTCACAAATGGACTATGTATAATCAGTTTCTTTAGTTTCTAGTATTTCCTTCCTTTTTTCTCCCCACAAATCAATGTATGATTTTTTAAATCCTTGTTTTATACTTAAAATGTAGCAAAATGTAGAACTACCTATTTGATTTTTTGCTCCTTGTTTTTTTTTTCACTTAGTGTATCTTAGAAATCAAGTAGTGGGATTGTTCTAATTTTTTTTATTATGATAGTGTATTATGCTTAATGAAAGTTCAAACTATATTAAAATAGAAAACTCTTATATAATTTCATTTCCAGAGATAATTCATCACTATATTTCATATAGATTCTTCCAGGTAGTTTCTTTGGATATGTATGTATGTGGATGATGTCTGTAGTCTAAATCGTGTATTTTTGAAACCTAGAATCATACTACATATACTAATCTCCGACTTGATTTGTCATTTAACATACATTTATATCTATAACCCCTAACCCTTTGGCAATACAGATCTAACTCAAACTTTTAAATACTATGCAGTTTTCCATTGTGTGGATTATTATGAATATAAACCTGTGCTCCATTTATGGAGGTTAGGGTTTTATCTTTAGGTTTCTGCTATGTCAAAACAATTCTGCAAGGGTTACCCTATTACTTCAATCTTAGTGCAGTAGAAGAGCAAATGTATTTTAGGCTATATCCCTACAAGTGGAATATTGGATAAAATTTTTATTTTAATTTTTGAAAGATGCTGACAAACTTCCCACCAATATCACTGTACCAAACCCATATCTCCATCAACAGAATAAGGGAGTTTCTCTCTCACTACACGTTTGCTAACTGTATATTGTCCATTAAAGAATTTTTGCCTATCTAAGTCCAAGTGAAAACCATCTCATTCTTCATGAAAATCCCCGTGTTGGCTATGATGAGAATGTTCCTTGGATTCAAAGAACCTTAGAAGTGTGTGTGTGTGTGTGTGTGTGTGTGTGTGTGTGTGTGTGTGTGAAGGGGGAGGGAGAGAGGGAGATTAAAATCAACAGGAAAGCAATCCATACTTGGAGTTCTTTGGCCAGTCCATTAAGTTGGGTAACAAAGGATGGCAGAGTAAGAGGAGAGAATGTGAGTTAAGACCTAAGTTCATTATTTTGGTTGCCATACACCACCAGCAGCGTCTGATATAATTGAAATATTGAAGTCCTTTATGACCCTGGGCCTCTTTAAATGAAAATGTATGGCTAATTAAGGTAATTAAAATATTAAATAAATTTTAAAGTTGGAAAGCCTGAAAATATTCCATGTGGGGATCTTGTCCAGCTCTGTAGCATCATCCAAATACAGAAGTTACCAAGCTTGGTGTTATGTTGGATTTGTTACTGTCCATAGGCAGAAGGATGAGAAAGAAGTAAGAATAAATTGATCATTCTATTAATTTTGATGTTGGGATTTAGCCCATTCATAAGAGCAGCCAAGAACTGTAGTGAATGGGCTCATTTCTGCTCTTGTTTTGGAATGAAAGGATATTGTATCTGCCAGACAGAATGAAGAGAAGCTTTAAATGCCCATCATTTCTGCTGGGTTAGTTTCTGTCATAAGCCAACTCATGTAGGCATGCCAGGCTAAAACGCATCCCTTGTGGCTCTGTTGACTCTACAGGCATAACTTGCCCTAAAGGAAGTACGTGCTCTGCAAAAAGTACGCCATTACTGCTTATTGTAGTTTGGTCCCTAGGGAAAGCTGGCATCCAGAGATTTCTTAAAATATGCATGACACCCTTAGTCCATTAGAAGAATACTGAATATGCAGATTTAAACTTTTGTTCATATTCTGATTCTTGCCCTATTTTTGCTTTCATATATTTATCTGAAACTATCATAGAGAAGCAAGATGCTTTGTGAGGATTGCACCAGAACTGTTTGGTCTAAAAGAAATGCCTTGACACTCCTAGGAATTTACCCTCAGAATGCAGCAGCCCAGTTTGAAAAAGACATATGCACCCCTATGTTTATCGCGGCAGTATTTACAATAGCCAAGAAATGGAAGCAACCTAAGTGTCCATCAGTAGATGAATGGATAAAGAAGATGTGGTACATAGACAGAATGGAATATTATTCAGCCATAAGGAGAAAGCAAATCCTTCCATTTGCAACAACATGGATGGAGCTAGAGGGTATTATGTTCAGTGAAATGAGCCAGGCAGAGAAAGACAAGTATCAAATGATTTCACTCATCTGTGGAGTATAACAACAAAGCAAAAACTGAAGGAACAAAACAGCAGCAGACTCACAGAACCCAAGAATGGACTATGGACTAACAGTTACCAAAGGGAAGGGGACTGGGGAGGGTGGGTGGGAGGGGAGGGATTGGGGGGAAAATGGGGCATTGCTATTAGCGCACATAATGTGGGGGGGGGGCACGGGAAAGGCAGTATATATAGAGAAAACAGGTAGTGATTCTATAGCATCTTGCTACACTGATGGACAGTGACTGTGGTGGGGTGTGGGGAGGGGACTTGATAATGGGGGAAGTCTACTAACCATAATGTTCAAGTAATTGTACATTAATGATATCAAAATAAAAATTTTTTTTTAAATACCTTGAAATTCAATGACCTTCCCTCAGGCGAAGAAGAGTTAGGCTGCTTCTCTCCACAGGGTTGATTTAGGAGAGCTGTACTGTAAGTGTGCTCTTCCTAAATGGCTACAGACAAAAAGCACATGGTTTTAAATGGCACCCATTAAACCCTTGAGATGAATGACATATATTTGTCATCAGTGCTTTGTGGAGAAATGAGATAGTAGTTACCTACAAGAAAATTCTGATAAGGAATGTCACAGAAGCAGGCACTTTATTAAATTCATCAAACGTACAAGCAGAGAGGGGCGGAAGATGGCGGCGTGAGTAGAGCAGCGGAAATCTCCTCCCAAAACAACATATATCTATGAAAATATAACAAAGACAACCCTTCCTAGAATAAAGACCAGAGGACACAGGACAATATCCAGACCACATCCACACCTGAGAGAACCCAGCGCCTCGCGAAGGGGGTAAGATACAAGCCCCGGCCCCGCGGGAGCCGAGCGCCCCTCCCCCCAGCTCCCGGCGGGAGAAGAGCAGGCAGAGCGGGAGGGAGACGGAGCCCAGGGCTGCCGAACACCCAGCCCCAGCCATCCGGGCCAGAGTGTAGGGACCTCAATACTGGGAAAACAGGGCAGCAAGAACAGTGAGCAGGCACTGGAGGCTGGGCGACAGAGGACATAAGAAAAGCGCGCGACCATTTTTTTTTTTTTTTGCTTTTTTGCTGCTTTGTTTTGGCGAGCGCTGTTTGGAAGTCTTAAAGGGACAGAGACCCCAATATTAGGGAAACAGGGCAGAAAGACCGGTGAGCAGAGGCCTGAGGCTGACACCGGAGAATAAAGAAAAACGAACGACCACCTTTTTTTTTTTTTAAATAAAAATTTTTTTTTTTTAATTAAAAAAATTTTTTTTCTTGTTTTTTTTTGTGGTCGTTGTTTTGTTTTGGCGGGTGCTTTTTGGAAGTCTTAAAGGGGCAGGGCGGGCCACTTAATCCAGAGGTAGGGAATCCGGGACCTCTGGGCACCCTAACCCCTGGGCTGCAGGGAGCAGGGAGGCCCCTTACGGAGATAAATAGCCTCCCAGCAGCTCCTGCTCCAACGCGACTCCACCATTTTGGAGTAGCTGCCCGAGCCAGGCCACGCCCACAGCAACAGCGGAGATAAACTCCATAGCAGCCGGGCAGGAAGCAGAAACCCTGTCTGCGCGCAGCTGCGCAGCACAAGCCACTAGAGGCCGCTGTTCTCCCAGGAGAGGAGGGCCACAAACCAACAAGAAAGGAAGTCCTTCCAGCCGTCACTCGTCCCAGTTCTGCAGACTATTCCTATCACCATGAAAAGGCAAAGCTACAGGCAGACAAAGATCACAGAGACAACACCAGAGAAGGAGACAGACCTAACCAGTCTTCCTGACAAAGAATTCAAAATAAGAATCATAAACATGCTGACAGAGATGCAGAGAAATACGCAAGAAAAATGGGATGAAGTCCGGAAAGAGATCACAGATGCCAGAAAGGAGATCGCAGAAATGAAACAAACTCTGGAAGGGTTTATAAGCAGAATGGATAGAATGCAAGAGGCCATTGATGGAATTGAAATCAGAGAACAGGAACGCATGGAAGCTGACATAGAGAGAGACAAAAGGATCTCCAGGAATGAAACAATCTTAAGAGAACTGTGTGACCAATCCAAAAGGAACAATATCCGTATTATAGGGGTCCCAGAAGAAGAAGAGAGAGGCAAAGAGATGGAAAGTATCTTAGAAGAAATAATTGCTGAAAACTTCCCCACACTGGGGGAGGAAGTAATCAAACAGACCACGGAAATACACAGAACCCCCAACAGAAAGGATCCAAGAAGGGCAACACCAAGACACATAATAATTAAAATGGCAAAGATCAAGGACAAGGAAAGAGTGTTAAAGGCAGCTAGAGAGAAAAAGGTCACCTATAAAGGGAAACCCATCAGGCTAACGTCAGATTTCTCAACAGAAACCCTACAAGCCAGAAGAGAATGGCATGATATATTTAATACAATGAAACAGAAGGGCCTTGAACCAAGGATACTGTATCCAGCACGACTATCATTCAAATATGACGGTGGGATTAAACAATTCCCAGACAAACAAAAGCTGAGGGAATTTGCTTTCCACAAACCACCTCTACAGAACATCTTACAGGGACTGCTCTAGATGGGAGCACTCCTAGAAGGAGCACAGCACAAAACACCCAACATATGAAGAATCGAGGAGGAGGAACAAGAAGGGAGAGAAGAAAAGAATCTCCAGACAGTGTATATAACAGCTCAATAAGCGAGCTAAGTTAGGCAGTAAGATACTAAAGAGGCTAACCTTGAACCTTTGGTAACCACGAATTTAAAGCCTGCAATGGCAATAAGTACATATCTTTCAATAGTCACCCTAAATGTTAATGGGTTGAATGCACCAATCAAAAGACACAGAGTAACAGAATGGATAAAAAAGCAAGACCCATCTATATGCTGCTTACAAGAAACTCACCTCAAACCCAAAGACATGTACAGACTAAAAGTCAAGGGATGGAAAAACATATTTCAAGCAAACAACAGTGAGAAGAAAGCAGGGGTTGCAGTACTAATATCAGACAAAACAGACTTCAAAACAAAGAAAGTAACAAGAGATAAAGAAGGACACTACATAATGATAAAGGGCTCAGTCAAACAAGAGGATATAACCATTCTAAATATGTATGCACCCAACACAGGAGCACCAGCATATGTGAAACAAATACTAACAGAACTAAAGGGGGATATAGACTGCAATGCATTCATTCTAGGAGACTTCAACACACCACTCACCCCAAAGGATAGATCCACTGGGCAGAAAATAAGTAAGGACACGGAAGCACTGAACAACACAGTAGAGCAGATGGACCTAATAGACATCTATAGAACTCTACATCCAAAAGCAGCGGGATATACATTCTTCTCAAGTGCACATGGAACATTCTCCAGAATAGACCACATACTAGGCCACAAAAAGAGCCTCAGAAAATTCCAAAAGATTGAAATCCTACCAACCAACTTTTCAGACCACAAAGGCATAAAACTAGAAATAAACTGTACAAAGAAAGCAAAGAGGCTCACAAACACATGGAGGCTTAACAACACGCTCCTAAATAATCAATGGATCAATGACCAAATCAAAATGGAGATCCAGCAATATATGGAAACAAATGACAACAACAACACTAAGCCCCAACTTCTGTGGGACACAGCAAAAGCAGTCTTAAGAGGAAAGTATATAGCAATCCAAGCATATTTAAAAAAGGAAGAGCAATCCCAAATGAATGGTCTAATGTCACAATTATCGAAATTGGAAAAAGAAGAACAGATGAGGCCTAAGGTCAGCAGAAGGAGGGACATAATAAAGATCAGAGAAGAAATAAATAAAATTGAGAAGAATAAAACAATAGCAAAAATCAATGAAACCAAGAGCTGGTTCTTCGAGAAAATAAACAAAGTAGATAAGCCTCTAGCCAGACTTATTAAGAAGAAAAGAGAGTCAACACAAATCAACAGTATCAGAAACGAGAAAGGAAAAATCACGACGGACCCCACGGAAATGCAAAGAATTATTGGAGAATACTATGAAAACCTATATGCTAACAAGCTGGGAAACCTAGGAGAAATGGACAACTTCCTAGAAAAATATAACCTTCCAAGATTGACCCAGGAAGAAACAGAAAATCTAAACAGACCAATTACCAGCAATGAAATTGAAGAGGTAATCAAAAAACTACCAAAGAACAAAACCCCCGGGCCAGATGGATTTACCTCGGAATTTTATCAGACATACAGGGAAGACATAATACCCATTCTCCTTAAAGTCTTCCAAAAAATAGAGGAGGAGGGGATACTCCCAAACTCATTCTATGAAGCCAACATCACCCTAATACCAAAACCAGGCAAAGACCCCACCAAAAAAGAAAACTACAGACCAATATCCCTGATGAACGTAGATGCAAAAATACTCAACAAAATATTAGCAAACCGAATTCAAAAATACATCAAAAGGATCATACACCATGACCAAGTGGGATTCATTCCAGGGATGCAAGGATGGTACAACATTCGAAAGTCCATCAACATCATCCACCACATCAACAAAAAGAAAGACAAAAACCACATGATCATCTCCATAGATGCTGAAAAAGCATTTGACAAAGTTCAACATCCATTCATGTTAAAAACTCTCAGCAAAATGGGAATAGAGGGCAAGTACCTCAACATAATAAAGGCCATCTATGATAAACCCACAGCCAACATTATATTGAACAGCGAGAAGCTGAAAGCATTTCCTCTGAGATCGGGAACTAGACAGGGATGCCCACTCTCTCCACTGTTATTTAACATAGTACTGGAGGTCCTAGCCACGGCAATCAGACAAAATAAAGAAATACAAGGAATCCAGATTGGTAAAGAAGAAGTTAAACTGTCACTATTTGCAGATGACATGATACTGTACATAAAAAACCCTAAAGACTCCACCCCAAAACTACTAGAACTGATATCGGAATACAGCAAAGTTGCAGGATACAAAATCAACACACAGAAATCTGTGGCTTTCCTATATACTAACAACGAACCAACAGAGAGAGAAATCAGGAAAACAGCTCCATTCACAATTGCATCAAAAAAAATAAAATACCTAGGAATAAACCTAACCAAAGAAGTGAAAGACTTATACTCTGAAAACTACAAGTCACTCTTAAGAGAAATTAAAGGGGACACTAACAGATGGAAACTCATCCCATGCTCGTGGCTAGGAAGAATTAATATCGTCAAAATGGCCATCCTGCCCAAAGCAATATACAGATTTGATGCAATCCCTATGAAACTACCAGCAACATTCTTCAATGAACTGGAACAAATAATTCAAAAATTCATATGGAAACACCAAAGACCCCGAATAGCCAAAGCAATCCTGAGAAAGAAGAATAAAGTAGGGGGGATCTCACTCCACAACTTCAAGCTCTACTATAAAGCCATAGTAATCAAGACAATTTGGTACTGGCACAAGAGCAGAGCCACAGACCAATGGAACAGACTAGAGAATCCAGACATTAACCCAGACATATATGGTCAATTAATATTTGATAAAGGAGCCATGGACATACAATGGCGAAATGACAGTCTCTTCAACAGGTGGTGCTGGCAAAACTGGACAGCTACATGTAGGAGAATGAAACTGGACCATTGTCTAACCCCATATACAAAAGTAAACTCAAAATGGATCAAAGACCTGAATGTAAGCCATGAAACCATTAAACTCCTGGAAGAAAACATAGGCGAAAACCTCTTAGACATAAACATGAGTGACCTCTTCTTGAACATATCTCCCCGGGCAAGGAAAACAACAGCAAAAATGAGTAAGTGGGACTATATTAAGCTGAAAAGCTTCTGTACAGCAAAAGACACCATCAATAGAACAAGAAGGATCCCTACAGTATGGGAGAATATATTTGAAAATGACACATCCGGTAAAGGCTTGACGTCCAGAATATATAAGGAGCTCTCACGCCTCAACAAACAAAAAACAAATAACCCAATTAAAAAATGGGCAGAGGAACTGAACAGACAGTTCTCCAAAAAAGAAATACAGATGGCCAACAGACACATGAAAAGATGCTCCACATCGCTAATTATCAGAGAAATGCAAATTAAAACTACAATGAGGTATCACCTCACACCAGTAAGGATGGCTGCCATCCAAAAGACAAACAACAACAAATGTTGGCGAGGCTGTGGAGAAAGGGGAACCCTCCTACACTGCTGGTGGGAATGTAAGTTAGTTCAACCATTGTGGAAAGCAGTATGGAGGTACATCAAAATGCTCAAAACAGACTTACCATTTGACCCAGGAATTCCACTCCTAGGAATTTACCCTAAGAATGCAGCAATCAAGTTTGAGAAAGACAGATGCACCCCTATGTTTATTGCAGCACTATTTACAATAGCCAAGAATTGGAAGCAACCTAAATGTCCATCAATAGATGAATGGATAAAGAAGATGTGGTACATATACACAATGGAATACTACTCAGCTATAAGAAAAGGGCAAATCCAATCATTTGCAGCAACATGGATGGAGCTGGAGGGTATTATGCTCAGTGAAACAAGCCAAGCGGAGAAAGAGAAATACCAAATGATTTCACTTATCTGTGGAATATAAGAACAAAGGAAAAACTGAAGGAACAAAACAGCAGCAGAATCACAGAACTCAAGAATGGACTAACAGGTACCAAAGGGAAAGGGACTGGGGAGGATGGGTGGGTAGGGAGGGATAAGGGGGGGAGAAGTAGGGGGGTATTAAGATTAACATGCATGGGGGGGTAGGAGAAAAGGGAGGGCTGTACAACACAGAGAAGGCAAGTAGTGATTCTACAACATTTTGCTATGCTGATGGACAGTGACTGTAAAGGGGTTTATAGGGGAGAACTGGTATAGGGGAGAGCCTAGTAAACATAATATTCGTCATGTAAGTGTAGATTAGTGATAGCAAAAAAAAAAAAAAAAGGGCAGTTCCTGTGTGGTAACCTCCAACGAGTTCTACACAAGGGTATAAAGGGCATATAAAAGTGTAGGCAAAGGGTCTGTTTGTGTTTATACAGAGGATCAAAGCCTAATTGGGCTACCCCGAAAATGAACTAAGATACGATATGAAAAAGAACTTCCAACATCTGCACCCTCTGGAAGACTCATGCCAGAAGATGATCATCAAAAAACCCCAACAAAGATCCACGCACTGCTACAGCTGTAGATGCACTCATCCCACCAGTTCCTGGACCTGCCATGGGAATGAGGAAGGAGATATCTAAGCTGGCCTGTGCATACAGTAAAACAACAAAATTGGACTGGATCTATACTGTTGGAACTCAACCAAGAATTTGGAGAAGTGCAAATTGTAGCGCTCCAAAGTCTTACAACTACAAACTATTTATTGTTAAAAGAACATATGGCATGTGAACAGTCCCCAGGAATGGGTTGTTTTAATTTGTCTGATTTCTCTCAGACTGTTCAAGTTCATTTGGACAATATCCACCATATCATAGATAAGTTTTCACAAATGCCTAAGGTGCCTAACTGGTTTTCTTGGTTACACTGCAGATGGCTGGTAATTACAGATATGCTTTGGTTATGTAACTATACTCCTATTATGTTAATGTGTGTGTGCAATTTAAGTAGTAGCTTAAAACCTATACATGCTGAAGTTACTCTACAAGAAGATATATCAAAGAAATAATCAATCTTCCCATGTTTTCTTCCGCCTGCTACTTCTATAGCTTTTCTTCTTCCTTCCTAATTACAACCCTTAAATAGAATTCGTGCCTCATATCAAATTTACCGAGTATCATAATTCTTCCAAGTGGTAAAGATACCTCAAGACAAATGCTGGGCATAGAAGCCACAGGGCATAAATATGCAAAGAAGTAAAAAGCTAACCTTTTCAAACAATAAGGCTTCTCTCTCACTTACCAACTTCACATTTCCCTGTATGGCCCCGGAAGATGACTGGTTAGCCAGAGACGGGTAAGATTCCTCAAGGGAGGAACAACCTAAGACAGGCACAGTCGCAGGGGGGCCATCAGGTGAGAAATTGGGGATCAACAGAGGTGAGGCTTAGAACCTCACCCCCCCGTTCTGAGAGAAATCTTCTGCATACGTGGATGTTTTATTGCCCTGGTCTAGCTTGGATTAACACATAGTCTACAGGCACACACCTGATCATCTACATGTGCTCTCTTACAACACTAAACTATGTTTTCTACCTTTATCTTGTATCTACCTACCACTTCAGCATTTTATCAAAAATAATAATAATAAAGAGAGAAATGTGGTATCCACATATAAATCAAGTATAAAAACCAAATGAGTATTCATATTTGAACTGTTTATAGTTCATAATGCATGAGCAAAACCGAAAGTTTCTGTGATGACTGCCCTTGTACTGTT
Source organism: Manis pentadactyla (assembly GCF_030020395.1). Classification (NCBI taxonomy): domain Eukaryota; kingdom Metazoa; phylum Chordata; class Mammalia; order Pholidota; family Manidae; genus Manis; species Manis pentadactyla. The sequence goes on along the minus strand of NC_080038.1, from coordinate 115,365,639 downwards.
CACTATGTAACTTATTCATTATGTAAGAATTTGTTCTACATGTAAAAACTTGTTTGTTATGCCTCAGAAGATTGGAGACTGACAAAAATTAGGCTTGGGGTGGAATAATGATTGTGCATTGAGCATTGACTCCCCTATACAGAATTTTATTGTCGTTAACAACCATTTGATCAATAAATATGAGAGATGCCCTCACAAAACAAAAAAAAAAAAAAAAAGGACAGACTTCCAATGGTAAAATAAATTAGTAACCGGGATGTAATGTATAGCATAAGGAATATAGTCAAGATATTGTAACAGCCTGGTAGGGTGATAGCTGGAACCTAGAATTATGTATATAAATGTTCTACCACTGTGTTGTACACTTGAAACTCATGTAATGTAATACTGTGTGTCAACTACCCTTCAATAAAAAATAATTATTAAAAAAAAAAAAAAAAAAAAAAAAGAACAGTGATACTAGAAGACAATCAGTGTTGGGGAACACTGTGTTAACACCTGGGCATTCAGCCAAGACTCCAGAAAGGTCCTGCTTTAGGAGAAAGAATGGTGCTGTAGAATATGGGCTACTCTAGACCTTCCCTAACAAAACCTAAAACCAAGCTCCGACAAGATCCACTGAGGGAAAAAAGCGATTAGAGATTGAGTCCCACCAAGTTATAGGTGACTGTGACATACTCTGGGTTTTCCACAGATCTATTCTAGCAAAGCCTAAAACTAAGCACCAAAACTTTAAGATCAGTAATTGAACTGCTCCTAGAATACCAATACCCTTTAAAGGTAGAATCTAGAATCTCTATATTATCAATAAATTGCAGTGCACAATAAAAAAAATCACCTGACATGGAAAACAAAGAGTAACCCACATCAAGGAAAAAAAGGAGTTAAAAAAAAAGAGTTTTGAGATAGCCTAGATATTGGATTTAGCAGACAAAGACTTTAAGGCTGCTGGAATAAACATGGCCAAAGAACTAAAAAAAATATGCTCAGAAACATAAAGGAACCAGATCATAAGTATCAACACAGAAGTGGAATCTATAAAAAGATGCAAATGGAAATTCTGAAACTGACAATACAGTCACTGAAATGAAACTTTCACTGGATAGGTTTTAAGAGATGACAGCAGAGTCAGTGATTTTGAAGACCGAGCAATAGCAATTTTCCAATCTGAAAAAGAGAAAAAAATAGCTGAAGTAAAATGAATAGACTCTCAGACCCCGAGGAACAATGGTAAGACAAGCAACCTTTCTTGTAACAGTAGTTACCAAAGGAGAGGAAATTGAGAACGTGGCAGAAAAATATTTGAAAAGTGATACATAAACATTTCTCAAATTTTATGAGAAACTTCAACTTAAAGATTCAAAACTCTCAGCTACCCCTAAGCATGGTCAATACAAAGAAAACAACAACTAAATAGGATAGTCAAAGCTCTGATTTCAGCAAAGGGAAAAATAAAGTCTTAAAAAAGGCCAGAAGGGGGAAAAAACACTACATACAAGGAAACAATGATAACATTGAACACCAGCTTCTCATCAGAAACTATAGAGACCAGAAAACAATGGAATGACATCTCTGGGTAATGAAACTGTCAGTCCAGCATTCTCTATCAAGGGCAAATACTCCTCAAAAAATGAGGGTGAAATAAACACATTTTCATATAAACAAAAGGCTGACTTCACTGCAGCACACTTGTGCTGTGAGAAAAGGTAAACATTGTCCTACAAACTGAGAAGGAATGACACAAGAAGGAAATTCAAATGATCAGGAAGGAAAGAAAGGCACTAGAAATGGTAAATACGTGGGAAAGTATAAAAGCTATGCCCTTTGCTTCTCATAATTGCCTGGAAAATTTAAGCTGACTGCTTAAAACAAAAATAATGACAGTGTAAAGGAGTGTTAATAATATATATAGAAGTAAAAGATACGACAATAAAAACCTGAATAATGAAGGGCTGCATAAACAGAACCATACTGTTTTACGGTGATTGCATTTGTGAACTGGGAAGTAAGACGTGTGAGTGTGAAGTGTGATGCGTGGTGAGAAGGGAGGAACCCAAGGCATGGAGTAATAAGCAAGAAGAGGAAAGTAGCAAATAAGGTGTTTCAGGTATGCAATATGCAGTGGTACAATACTGACTCTAGACAGAATTTGTAAAGTTAAGCCCTAGAGCAGAAGTCAGCAAACTTTCTCTGTAAAGGGCCAGACAGTAAATATTTAAGCACTGTTGGCCACACAGCCTTTGTAGTGACTACTCAACTCTGCTATTGTAGCGCAAAAGCAGCCATACACAATGTGTAAACAAACAAGTGTGACTACGTTCCAATAAAATTTTATTTACAAAATCAGGTAATGTAACTTATTCATTATGTAAGAATTTGTTCTCCATGTAAGAACTTGTTTGTTATGCCTCAGAAGATTGGAGACTGACGAAAATTAGGCTTGGGGTGGATTAATGATTGTGCATTGAGCATTGACTCCCCTATACAGAATTTTATTGTCGTTAACAACCATTTGATCAATAAATATGAGAGATGCCCTCACAAAAAAAAAAAAAAAAAAAAAAAAAAAGGACGGACTTCCAATGGTAAAATAAATAAGCAACCGGGATGTAATGTATAGCATAAGGAATATAGTCAAGATATTGTAACAGCTTGGTAGGGTGATAGCTGGAACCTCGAATTATGTATATAAAAGTTCTACCACTGTGTTGTACACTTGAAACTAATGTAATGTAATACTGTGCGTCAACTACCCTTCAATAAAAAATAATTATTAAAAAAAAAAAATCAGGTAATGAACTAGTTTTGGCCCATTGGCCACAGTTTGTGACCCCGATCTTAAATACCCAATAAAAAATTGTAAAGGTTTGTTTACAAAGCCAGTAAAGGACATAACATACAACCAAAAATTATTCCGTTAAACCGAAACAAAGCAGAACAGGAGCAACAGGTGGACAACAAAAAACAGAAGAGACAAATGGAAAATGTGACTTAAACTCAAATATATCAAGAATTATATTTGTTTGCAATGGACTGAACACTTTATCTAAAAGACAGAAGTTGTTAGACTGGTTAAAAAAAAACCTCAATGATGTGCAGTCTACAAAAGGCGCACTTCAAATTTAAAGCTACAAATAGGTGGAGAGTAAAAGGATAGAAAAATATATACCATAACAACAGTAAGCATAAGTCAGGAGAGCTATATTAACATAGACAAAGTAAAATTCAGGACAAAGAGCACTACAGGAGATAGAGGGGGTAATTCTTCAAGAAGACAAAACAATTCTAAATATGTATGCAACTAATAAGAGCATCAAAATACATGAGACAAAATTGACATGGGAAAAGGGAGAATGAGACACATCCACAATAGGCAGATGAGTTAATAACCCTCTCTCTTTAATTGATGGAACAAGTATCAAAAATCAGTAAGGACACAGAAGATATAGAAAACACTATCAGCCATCTAGACCTCAATGATACCTTATGAATAAAGAGTATATGATGGCCATTATAGTATTGTAACTTTTCTGTAGATTTGAAATGTTTCAAGATAAAAAGTTGAGAAAACATAAAAAGAAACTAATTCCTATTTGTTCCACAGTAAAATTCCCAAGTTCTGCTTTTCCCCATAGGAATCATTTTAGACTTCTTCACCTGGCTATCCTTTGCAGTCAACCCCATAGATGATTGCAAGAGTCATCATTCATTACCACTCTACAGAAACATAAAATCTACTACTAATCTATACTGCTCTAACCAAGACTCAGGCACTTCTACCTTTCAGCTTGGCATAGCTTGTTAGCCAACTTAACTGCTTGTCATTTGCTGACTTAAACATCTCTCCCTAGACACCCCTGCCAAAGTTGCTGCCATATCTATCCATTTGCTTACACTCTGCTACTTACCTCAAATTGCCCTCCTCTCTCATTCCAGCTCACTCTGGTCCTATCTGCTGTCAAGGCTTGCCTCAAAGCTCCCCCATCTTTATAGAATGTCCAATACTGATCCTACCCTTTTCTAGAATGTCCAGTATTGATCCTGCCTTCCCTGACACCCTTAGTTTTGGAGGTCTGTGCTGTGCAAGTTTAATATCGGATCAAATTCTCTTGTGTTATTCTGCAGGAGTTTCATACATGAAGCATCCCAGTAAGAGTATTTCCTCCCAGTAAAGTAGATCCCTTATTTTTTATCATATATTTAGGCAAATGTGTAGGAAAAAATCATTTAACTGTAAGTAGTAAACATCATTCCAAATTCTTTTTCAATTTTGATTAGTGTAAATGCATATTTTAACATCGCTGTGTTCTGGGATTTTTTTTTTTTTTTTGCTTATTATTTATATCCACATCCCCAAATGTGGGTATGGCCTAAATAATGGTCATTTTAATAGCTATATAGTGTTCTATCAGGTTAGCATAATTTGCTTAGCCATTCATTTATCCCAATGAGATTAAGTATTACTGAACCAGAGAGTTTTGATTTATTTTCCCTTCCCCCTGACCCCACCAAACAATGTTGAACATGCAGTAAGAGTTCAATAAGTATTTCATGACTAGCTATGCCATTAGCCATAAAAAATTCAATGACTGAGAATCCTAAAATTATTTGCCCTTCAACCTGTTCAATAAGTGGGAGTTTCACTCAGCTCTGTTCTGGCCATATGTTCTTTCTAACTGATCTCTCTCATTCCTCGCTACTCCTTACTTGCTGTAACCTTTCTTCCATACTCCACACTTTAATATTTCTTCATTGCCAATGATGAGGGCACTCCTTCCAGTACCACTTTCCCTTCCTTCCAAGATCCACTTCCCTCTATGGAAGTCACCCTAACTAAAGAGACAAAAGTATCAAGCCTCAGATGACCCCTTTCAATTAAAGAGATCATGGGGAGGTATTTTCCTCCTTTATCTTAGCTCATCAGAATAAATTTAGGAGATAAGATTTCAATAGCACTTTATGGATCCAACTTCTAACCTAGTGCTCTTGCACTCCACAGCTAAAGACACAATGGGAACATCCTCTGGGGGAACATTACTTCTAATCACTATTTTGAAATACAACATTTTGCCTTCTTTTTTAATAATTCAAGGCATGATATTTCGTTATTATTTTCAGTTATGCAACAACTTCACAAGGAAAGTTATTTTGTTTACAGTTGAAAGTTGTCAGACTTTTTAGCTTTTGCTACACATGTTGACTCACATATCCTCTATTTCTGCCTTTATGGTCTTCCTCAGTCATTTGACTAGAAATTTTAAAACCAAAGAATTTCTAGCGAGAACAAGCTGCTACCCTTTCATCAATAATCAGAAAATTCAGTAATTCTATAAACCACTAAGCCAAAGCCTCAAGTAAAGCCATTCTCTCATTATGTGGGATTTAGTGGTTCTGTTCAAGTTAATCCAAAATGTATCTATAAGTACCCACTGTGTGCTAGCAGGCCTTCACAGCCTCCTTAGCACCAGGGACTACATTTTTCTAGGTGATTAGGATATTTTGGTAGCTCTGCAGTTCTCCCCCAAACACCAGATCACTGAGAAGCTGCTTTGCTGAGATCATCCTCGAGATTTACTGACTGCAAGATGACCTAATTTGGCTTCAGAATTAAACGTATCCCCTCATTCAACTGGACACCCTGTTCCTTGCTCCTCTGATATGAAGACCCAGCTTGGGAGGACTGAATGCCAACAACTGCATAACACAGCTTACATGTTTCTCCAATAACAGCAGAAGTCAGAGGGAAGCAAAGGAGACAGCTTAATGTCCCCCCCCCAAAATAAAGTCCATGTATGCTCTGAGGACGTAATTTTTGAGGTAAAAAGAAACAGCTAAATAGAAGCCCTTGGGAGATCTCTTCTTGCGGGAGAGTTATTTCTCCCACTCATCCTATTAAAACTTAGTTTTAGATACAGGTGTTTCTGTCACCAGCCTTTATCAAGATATTAACCAATTCCCTGCCATAAAGAATGACACCTTTAAGTAAACCTATTTTTAATAGATTTTAATAGATTTTCTTATGACCTTCTCTATTTAGTCCTAAATTTAGAAAATGCCAGTGTTGAAGGACTTCATGTGTATCTGTGATGACAAGCCCACCCTTCACCAATCAGTTTCAGTCCTTAGAATTAGATTCTCTGCTATGTTCTAATGCAGCCAGGCCTGAGATACAATCTCAGAGCCATCTTTGCTGATTCCCTAGCCAGGGTGGAAGGTTGGGCTTACCCAGTGTGACTGGGTATTACCTGGAAACATAACCTGTGCTGCAGCTCCTAAAAATTGCATACTATTGGAAACCAAGAGTTGTGTTTCAATATGTGCCCAAGACTAGATTTTCTTCAAAAGAACTCAAGTATTTTAGTATTGTCCTTGATTATAAGAATAAATTTCCATCCCTTGGTCCTCTGTTTTGTGCATAAGGGAGGTCCTTGGCATTAGGACTCGTTGGAATCTTAGTGAAAGGGACCCCAGTCTATAATGAACTGCACACAAATCATAATAACTGGTTTCACAGCTGGCACCAAATGTTATAAATGTTAAAGAGTAAAGGGCCCAGCTGTTCTTCATTTTTTGATTGGGGGAAGGGAAAGAGGGGAGAAAAATGAAAGTTCTGAGCTCCACTGGTGAGATCAAGAAGAACAACTATGCAAGCTTAAATCCAGATCTCAATTAAGCAGCAAAGGCCAAAAGGACTTCACAGATTGCGCAAAACAGAACTTGTATTACAGGTTTGCCAAAGCAATTTTTAATGTTCTTCAAAAGGTAGGGTCAACTCAAATAGAATAACAGTGCAAATAATTCTGTTTTCCACATAAAATAATCACATTAACAGTAGTGTAGGGGCTGGGAAGTGGGTTATAATCAGAGGGGCTAAATAGAAGGGAAGAGAGAACTGCTCCCAAGGAGCCCCATTGTCAGCAGCTACGGGCAACTCAGGATGTCTTTTATTCATCCCATGCTTGGTTTTTGTTTCCGTATTCTGAAATAAGAAACACCACACACACACAGACATGCACAAACCAACATCAACCTACTCGTCTTCCCTGTCTACTCCACATACACTGTAACTAGAAGCAGGAAGGCATCAGAAAGACAACCAACTGCATTCAAACCTCCCCACTGCCCAGGCCTGCAGGAAAAGTGTTGCTCCAGCATTACAGTTGCTATTGTCCTAGGACAGAACTGAGGGTAAACAGACGGGCAAGGAGAGACTAAAACCCTGCAAACACTAAGGGGAATATCTTTTTGAGTAATGTGTCTTCAACAGAGTTCACTACAGATATGACACTGCTTGGCCACATGAAGACGACAAAGCTCAGAACCCCTAGTAAGCCACAAACAGCCTCACCCTTGACAAGTCAAGAACAAAGGGACAGAGCATTAAAAAGTGGATCTTTAGAGGCACCTGTGTGTCAGTGATAACTTCTCTGTGTATATACATTTTGTAACAGCCTCTCTCCTCATAAATAATAAATAAACCAAGAAAACAAGACAGAATACACAGGTAGCAACTTGTTTGCATTTTTTTAGTTCAGATTTTACTTGAATTAAGTTGCAAATAGTATAGATGGCTTTTTAAACTCTCAATTCTTTTTCTTCTTTTCTTCCTTTCAGACTCTGCTACAGACATTATGACATAACCAAGTGAGGAAAATGGTATCTGGTCCAATCGGCTGCATTTCTAGTACGTAATATCTCCCAACTATTTTATTTCAGCAATAGTCAGTCTGAACCAAGATTGAAAGTAGAAAATGTGACTTCAAAAGTAAGGCAAGGAAAGGCAGCCATGTATGTAAAACATGCCAAGTTGGAGATACAAGGAAAAGGTTACCCACAAATACAGGTGAAAGAGAGTCACAATTTACAAATGTGTGTTAAATACATAAAAGTCTTCAAGGAGAGAAATAAAAAACAATATATTACCCAAACTTTACTACTCCAGAATACTCTGGACTTCAGCGGTGCTGTTCTGTTTTATACCGTGACCCACTTTAGTGACTTATTAATATGCTATCAATTAAAGAACAATACTATTCTTTAGCTATTTCAATAAGCAAGTAATCTCGCCTCAGGAAGAAACATTACCCAAACCCCACCCAGCATTTATTACTTTGAAAAATAGGCGTGCACTTTATTGCTTGGGTTTTTTAGACTTAATGAGCAAGTAAAGAGCATACATTTAATTTTAGGAAATAACTGAATTAGAAGCCAGCAGAAAGCCCCATCATAATCTTTTGTTTCCATATAATAATACATTCCTCAATGTCTTACTGAAATGATTACAGATAAAAAAATCAATTCTAAAAATCTTATGCATCATGGACAACTTCCTAGAAAAATACAACCTTCCAAGACTGACCCAGAAAGAAACAGAAAATCTACACAGACCAATTACCAGCAATGAAATTGAAGCAGTAATCAAAAAACTACCCAAGAACAAAACCCCCGGGCCAGATGGATTTACCTCAGAATTCTATCAGACATACAGAGAAGACATAATACCCATTCTCCTTAAAGTTTTCCAAAAAATAGAAGAGGAGGAAATACTCCCAAACTCATTCTATGAAGCCAACATCACCCTAATACCAAAACCAGGCAAAGACCCAACCAAAAAAGAAAACTACAGATCAATATCCCTGATGAACATAGATGCAAAAATACTCAACAAAGTATTAGCAAACCGAATTCAAAAATACATCAAAAGGATCATACACCATGACCAAGTGGGATTCATCCCAGGGATGCAAGGATGGTACAGCATTCGAAAATCCATCAACATCATTCACCACATCAACAAAAAGAAGGACAAAAACCACACAATCATTTCCATAGATGCTGAAAAAGCATTCAACAAAATTCAACATCCATTCATGATAAAAACTCTCAGCAAAATGGGCATAGAGGGCAAGTACCTCAACATAATAAAGGCCATATATGATAAACCCACAGCTAACATCACACTGAACAGCGAGAGGCTGAAAGCTTTTCCTCTGAGATTGGGAACAAGACAGGGATGCCCACTGTCCCCACTGTTATTCAACATAGTACTGGAGGTCCTACCCATGGCAATTTTACACAAAACAAAGAAATACAAGGAATCCAGACTTGTAAAGAAGAAGTCAAAGTGTCACTATTTGCAGATGACATGATATTGTACATAAAGAACCCTAAAGACTCCACTCCAAAACTACTAGAACTAATATTGGAATTCAGCAAAGTTGCAGGATACAAAATTAACACACAGAAATCTGTGGCTTTCCTATACACTAACAATGAACTAATAGAAAGACAAATCAGGAAAACAATTCCATTCACAATAGCATCAAAAAGAATAAAATACCTAGGAATAAACCTAACCAAGGAAGTGAAAGACCTATACCCTGAAAACTACAAGACACTCTTAAGAGAAATTAAAGAGGACACTAACAAATGGAAACTCATCCCTTGCTCCTGGCTAGGAAGAATTAATATCGTCAAAATGGCCATCCTGCCCAAAGCAATATACAGATTCGATGCAATCCCTATCAAATTACCAACAGCATTCTTCAATGAACTGGAACAAATAGTTCAAAAATTCATATGGTACCACCAAAGACCCTGAATAGCCAAAGCAATCCTGAGAAGGAAGAATAAAGTGAGGGGAATCTCGCTCCCTAACTTCAAGCTCTACTACAAAGCCACAGTAATCAAGACAATTTGGTACTGGCACAAGAACAGAGCCACAGACCAGTGGAACAGAATAGAGATTCCAAACATTAACCCAAACATATATGGCCAATTAATATACGACAAAGGAGCCATGGACATACAATGGGGAAATGACAGTCTCTTCAACAGATGGTGCTGGCAAAACTGGACAGCTACATGTAAGAGAATGAAACTGGATCACTGTCTAACCCCATACACAAAAGTAAATTTGAAATGGATCAAAGACCTGAATGTAAGTCATGAAACCATAAAACTCTTAGTAAAAACATAGGCAAAAATCTCATGGACATAAACATGAGTGACTTCTTCATGAACATATATATCTCCCCGGGCAAGGGAAACAAAAAAAAATGAACAAGTGGGACTATATCAAGGTAAAAAGCTTCTGTACAGCAAAGGACACCATCAATAGAACAAAAAGGCATCCTACAGTATGGGAGAATATATTCATAAATGACAGATCCGATAAAGGGTTGACATCCAAAATATATAAAGAGCTCACACACCTCAACAAACAAAAAGCAAACAATCCAATTAAAAAATGGGCAGAGGAGCTGAACAGACAGTTCTCCAAAGAAGAAATTCAGATGGCCAACAGACACATGAAAAGATGCTCCACATCGCTTGTCATCAGAGAAATGCAAATTAAAATCACAATGAGATATCACCTCACACCAGTAAGGATCGCCATCATCGAAAAGACAAACAACAACAAATGTTGGCGAGGTTGTGGAGAAAGGGGAACCCTCATACACTGCTGGTGGGAATGTAAATCAGTTCAACCATTGTGGAAAGCAGTATGGAGGTTCCTCAGAATGCTCAAAATAGAAATACCATTTGACCCAGGAATTCCACTTCTAGGAATTTACCCTAAGGATGGAGCACTCCAGTTTGAAAAAGACAGATGCACCCCTATGTTTATCGCTGCACTATTTACAATAGCCAAGATATGGAAGCAACCTAAATGTCCATCAGTAGATGAATGATTAAAGAAGATGTGGTACATATACACAATGGAATATTGCTTAGCCATAAGAAATAAACAGATCCTACCATTTGCAACAAATGGATGGAGCTAGAGGGTATTATGCTCAGTGAAATAAGCCAGGCGGAGAAAGACAAGTACCAAGTGATTTTACCCATATGTGGAGTATAAGAACAAAGGAAAACTGAAGGAACAAAACAGCAGCAGAATCACAGAACCCAAGAATGGACTAGTAGTTATGAAAGAGAAACGGACTGGGGAGGATGGATGGGAAGGGAGGGACAAGGGCGGGGAAAAAGAAAGAGGGCATTATAATTAGCATGTATAGTGTGGGGGGAGCACAGGGAGGGCTGTGCAACACAGAGAAGACAAGTAGTGATTTTACAGCGTCTTACTACACTGATGGACAGTGACTGTGAAGCGGTTTATGGGGGGGACTTGGTGAAGGGGGGAGCGTAGTAACCATAATGTTCTTCATGTAATTGTAGATTAATGATACCAAAATAAAAATAAAAATATAAAAAATAAAAAAATATACAGGGTCCCACTAATAGTTTAAGGAACAGCAGAATCGCTGGCCCAGCAAAGCCAGTTAGAAGAGTTGTTCGCCATTGATTCTATTCAAAGCATCCCTGGAACTAAGACTTTTTATTTTCTAACATTTTATTCCTACGCTGGATGTTTTCTTTTACTTTGGCTAGATAGCTCCTACGTATGCCAGACTTATTTCATAAAAACAATCTTTTTTAAGGGCTATGCATAAGCCTCCCTGTGACATGAACAGGAGGTCCAGTCCTCTACAATTTTGCAACACCACTTCAGCTAGGGAATCAATCTGATCTTGCAGCTGAATCATGGTGGTTTCAAGCTGCTCTAAATCTTGATCAGCTTCCTCTGTTAGGGCAGCGAGCCCTAAGTCTGGTTTTATTAGAGCCGCTGTGCCTACTGCAGCTGATCCGGCTCCACTGAGCCCGACTAGAGCAGGGATCAGTAAAGGGGCAGCCTGTTCCGCCTAGGAAATCTCACCAGGGAAAAGGAGGTAGCTCCCTTTAGGCCCACTATGCACTTAATAACTTTTGTACAATTAAACATTACAGAGGTACTTTGGAAGTGCAGGCTGAGACCTGAATACAGCTAGGAGAGACAGGTAAGCACAGTAAAACAGCTTACCGATTACCCAATAGACAATAGAAAGGGCAACTTTTTTTTGAGGAATAGTCCAGTTCAGGGGTGCAACAGCACAGAGTCCAATGGCCAGAATAGAAGACACCACTCCGATGAGAGCCAGGATCCACAGCACGCAGGTGTCTATTAGTCAGAGGGCAATCGTCGGATGCGGAGGAGGACAGGATCTGGAGGTCTGGCTGGGCCTCCCACTGATGTGCTTCCTTGTCAGGATGACAGGCCCTTTTCATTCTGGAATGACGGACCCCTGGAGTGATGCCTGCAACCTTGAGGGCAGTAGGAGTGGTTAGAACAACAATGTGGGGGCCAGTCTACTGAGGTTTGAGGGGGTCTTTTTTCCAATCTTTAACTCAGACTGAGTCCCCAGCCTGAAAGGAATGTACTGGGATTCCTAGAGAGATGGGGGCTCTATGGTGTATTGTTGTAGTTTATTTAGGGTGGCTCCCAAGGTGTGGAGCTGTTCTCTTGCTCCCTTATCTCCTATTTGGTGTAGGTTACCTGAGAGGCTTCCTAGGCACAGGGGAGCGTGTCTATATACTAATTCAAAAGGGAAAAAACCTTGAGTTCCAGGTGTGCAGCAAGCATGCAGGAGAGCCATGGGCAATGAATCTGGCCATGGGAGGCCAGTTTCTTGGCAAAACTTAGCTAGGGTTCTTTTGAGGGTGGATTCATTCGCTCTACTTTCCCTGAACTCTGTGACCTGTACACAGTGTGAAGTTTCCAGGTAATATTGAGCGATTTAGTTAACATTTGCACTACATCTGCTACAAAGGCAGGCCCATTGTCACTGTGGTTTGTGGATGGTAGGCCAAACCAGGGCACAATTTCTGTCAGGAGAACTTTGGCTACTTCCGGCTCCATTCTATTCTGGTTGGGAAGGCTTTGACCCAGCCAGAGTATGTACACACTGCTATTAGGAGGTATCTGAGTCCCCTGCTTGGTTGAACATTCATGAAGTCTATCTCAAGGTCTTTAAAGGGTACAACTCCTGTTCTTTGGGCACCAGGTGGGAGTCATGGCGCAGATCAAGCATTATTTCTGGCACAAGTTACACACTGTCTACTTACGGCTTGGCATACTGCTGGCAACTGGCTGATGTAGTATTGCTTTTTGAGGAGCGCCTCCAGTGCAGTTTTTCCCAGGTGGGTGAGCTCGTGGTACTTGCTGACTAGTTGCCTCCCCGTTGCAGTTGAGACAAAGATACGTCTGTCTGGCAACATCCACCATCCATTTTCAGTTAAAGTGGCTTCTTCAGTTATGGCCCAATCTTTCACCTTTTCAGTGTACCTGGGTGGAGGGGCCTCCACCAGGGGGTGTTAGGGCCATAGTGAGGGAAGGAGCTCTCCCTGCCTCCTTACTGGCTGCTGCTTTGGCAGCTTCATCTGCCATCCGATTCCCCTGTGCTATAGGGTTGTTTTCCTTTTGACGTTCTTTGCAATGCAGAATTGCTACCTTTATTAGGTAGCGAAGAGATTGAAGGGCCTTTTCATATCTGGCAGGCCTAGGGCTGGTGCCTGTTCTGAAGCAGTTTTTATTTCCAGGAAGGTGGCTCTTGTCTCTTTTGTCCAGACAGGGGCTTTCAGTCTGGCCCCCCCAGGAGGTGGCAGAGGGGCCTTGCCATTGCTGAGAATCCGGGAATCCAGAATTTTGCAGAACCCGGCGGCCCCTAGGAATTCTCACATGCCCCCCCTCATCCTGGACTGGGGCAAGGAGTTAACGACCTTTTTCTTCTCTGGCCTTAGTGCCCTTTCTCCTTGGGTGAGGAGGAAGCCTAAGTACCGGACTTGCTGTTGGCAGATTTGTGCTTTTCTTTTATGAGACTTGGTATCCTGAGTCTGACAGGAATTGCAGGAGGGACTTTGTGCCTTTTGCACAATTTTCCTGGGTGTCACTGGCAAAGAGGAGGTCATCTATGTACCGCAGGAGGGTGCAGTATGTGGCATCTCTTGGAAAGCTGGCAAGGTCTGCAGCCAATGCCTCTCCAAAGAGAGTGGGTGAGTTCTTGAACTCTTGTGGAAACCACGTCCATGTTAACTACATCTGCCTCCCCTTATCTAGTTCAGTCCATTCAAAGGCAAATAAGAGCTGGCTTTGTGGGGCCAGCCAGAGGTGGAGAAAGGCATCTTTAAGTCCAGGCAAGTGAACCATTTGGCAGGCTCTGGGATCTGGCTGAGGAGGGTGTACGGGTTTGGAACCACCGGGTGTAAAGAAACAGTCACTCTATTAATGGCTCACAGTTCTTGAACAGGCTGGTACTCTCCTCCTGGCCTTTTGACTGGTAGAAGCGGGGTGTTCCAGGGCGACTGACACTCGATTAGAATGCCTGCCTCTCCGAGTCTGATCAGGTGTTCCTGGATGCCTGCTCTCACCTCTTGTGAGAGGGGAGACTGCCGCTGTCTTTGTGGCTCCGAGGATAGTTGCAGTCTTTTTCACTGAAGGGGGCTACAGAGAGGGTGACCACAGAGTATTCTGCCCCTGTGTTAACTAAAAAGTCATGTTTTGGCCCCCCACTTTCATTCTGACCATGGGCTCATGGGGGCCGAGTGCGAGAGAGCCCAGTCCTTGTCAATCTGAGTCTGCTCCTGCCAGGCCAGTGAGCCTTTCCCCATGGGGCTCTTCCTGGCAGCGACTGGGCCTCGGGGCTTTGCCTCAGTTGGGGCATTCATTCTTCCAATGCCCTTTTTCTTTACAGTAAGCCCACTGGTCCCTGGCTAGGGGGTCCTGAGCATCCCCCCTCTAGGTGGCTGGCTTCTCTCTGCCTTCTGCCCATCTCTCTCTTTCAGGGGAGCTGCCAGGAGACTTGCCTTTTTCTTTATTTTTCTTTCAGCCTCTCTGTTGGCCTGAACTTCTTTGTTTAGATATATTTTGGCAATTTCAGTCATCCCAGCGAAGCCCTCAAGCTTTTGGAGCTTTCGTCTGATGTCTGTCTGGGGCAGCTTGGACTATGAATGCGGTGTTTACTATCTGCTGGCTCCCTGGTGACTCAGGGTCGAAAGAGGTGTTGATGCATTAAGTTTCACACAGTCTTTCATAATAGTCCCCAGGAAACTCTCCTGGTTGTTGAGTGACTGAGAAAACTTTGCTCATGTTCATAGGCTTTTTGGACCCAGCTTTGATCCCCTGGCGGATGGCGTCCTGATATTGGTGGATCTGGTGCTGTCCCTCAGGGGTGGTGAAGTCCCTGTTGGGGTGCTCCTCGGGGACAGCAATTTCAGCCTGTGCACCCCGACCAAGGACCCCGGCTGCCTCCTCTCTTCCATTGTGAACAGGGTGCGGAGAAGCTGTTGACAGTTTTTTTTTATTTGGCTGATGGATTTGGAAGAGCGATTATATAAGATCAACCAGGGCTTGTGGCTCTTCTGATGGGGTGTCATTTGTGGAGAAGGGCTGATAGTAAAACATGGACTGGCTGGGCTGGATGGTCCCATACTTATTATGTCTTTCAGGCTCCTGCATCTCTTGCACTGGCATCTGAAGGGTACCTGCTCTCGGCTGAGGGTGCAGTCTGGCTGCTGATCTGGGGGAGAGTAGGTTCACTGGTTCTGGAGTTGGCAGGGAGGCTGATGGTGGCTGGGTATCAGGGACTGGGGGCTGGGTGCTGACGGCCTTGGAGGCACATAAGGTGGGGGCAATATTAGCTCTTCCTGTGGGTCACTAGTAAAAATTTGTGGAGGCTCAGGCTTCTGTGGATTCTTTGCAGGTTTCTTTGTTGAGGCAACTAAGACCCTACTCTGTCCTTGCCTGTTGCAAGCAAATCGCCCCCAAGGGGGAAGAGTCTGGGTAGCTTCTAACGAGGAGTTAAAGTATGGGAACTGATTAGGATGACCTGCATCTCTAGGGATGACCTGCCAGGCTCAGCGGATTGCTGGACATGTAGGGTTCCTTCTGGAGGCCACCCTACACTAAAGGTGGGCAATACAGAATCACACAGGGTTTTCAACCTGCCAGGAGTTAATTTTACTCTGCTGTTTTCTGAAAATCCCTTTCTGAAATTCTTGATCATAGTGTCAAGGACTGTGAGTTTACTATGCCTTGACCTCATGATGTGTCCCTGCACGGTGCCGTGACAACAGACAAGGGAGGGGTGTCTCCTCTAGAGAGGAGACCAGTCAGATGCCCGTCCATTTGCGCTCCTCGAGGAGACTTTGGCCAGCCTTGGCTAAGGTGCACCTGTATCAGTCCCAGGCCAGGTCAGCCAAAGCTGAATCACTAATATGCCATGACAGCCGACCATGAAAGCTGATGAGGGCCCATGGAGATTCCATAGCACAGGTTGTGGAATCACAGATTCAGTGCAAACTGAATGACTTCGGCCACCCTTCACACTCACTCACACACACGCACCCAGGCAGACCAGAGTTTAAACATTCCCCCCCTGGGAATGTCTACCTGTGAGACTTCTAATAAGTCTCCAGGAGGTGATCAGGCTCCCCTTCCACCCCAATGGGTGGGACTGGCTGGGTCAGGTGCCCTGGGGCCTTACCGGATTTGACAGCAGAACCAGGTCCTCACCTGCCAAGCCTCCTTGAGTCCGGCAGGAACAGCGGAGTGGGGCCGGCCCAGGGCGACTGGGCGGGAGACTGCCGAAAGGTCAGGCAGGGTGCGCCTTCTCCGTTGCGATCTCCTGTTCCATCACCGCCCCGCCACCGTTGCCCAACCTGGTGGCAACAAAGGGCCAGCGTGGTTGGGTTTCCTGGTTAGGGAACCAAATGTTACAGAAAATACTGAAAAAAGCCTGGACTAGATCACCAACGGAAAAACCAAGTGGCACCCGGAGGTCTTGGAGTGTTGAGGCTTTATTTCACACCGGCGGGCTCAGACGGGAGTAATCTCCCAAAAAGTCTGAGCCCTGAACAAAGGAAAAGGGAGCAATTTATATCTTTCTGCTTCCTTATCTGTAACATTCCGACGTGCACAGCAAGCGAGTAGGCAAGGGGGGAGGGAGTGAAACTTGGGAACCTGTGCTCGGCAGAGTGGGAAACCAAGGGAGTGTTTTTTTTTGTTTGTGTTGAGGAGGGGGGCGAGGCGGAGGGGAGCCACCTCATAAATTACTGTCCTTGTAGTGTTGTTTGTATTGAGGGGCGGGGGGGCGAGACAGAGTGGAGCCACCCGCTAGGTTGCTGTCCTTGTAAATTTTCCCTATCATGAGGAACTCTATAGTTGCTTATAACCCATTTTTATGAACACCGCATTTCATTGTAGATGACTAGAATTAGAAGATACAAGGGATTGAAATGGATGTGTGTTGACTACAGAACTACCTCTGAAAGTTAATTATCTTTATCTCTAATACATTTGTGATATACATGTGGCTTGTGTGTCTGTATGTTTGTAATTTCTAATATTGGGGTGATTACATGTATGACTGGCTCGTACAAATGACTGGAAAACATTGTAAATAACAAAATTGTCTCTGATGGCGAGAATGTATGAAGAAAGGATATAATGGCATATTTTCTGAAACCCAGCTGATATATTTAGTTGGGTCTTTTAATTGTGGCAAAATACATTCATAGGTTAGACTTGCTTTGGTTTCTAGAGTTAAGAGTATGCTGTACAGAAAAAAACTAACATGAACCAGGAACCTGAGGTACCTGGCACTTTAAGGGAGAAAAAGAGTAAAGTGGAGAAGGTAATTGACAAACTACTTTAAAACCATTCGAGCATAACATTATCATTACAATTACCTGTCAAAAGATTTAGTTCAATTACATTTTCCAGAACGCTTTTGTCAAGACGGCCTTACTCATATCAGGACTTGGACCCCGCAGAAAGGAATGCTAATGCCCTCACTAGTCAGTGTGCCAGCATCTTGGGTCTTTAGAATTCATCTTGGGGCCTTTTGGGATTTTTGCATACTAACCTTAGGGAATCAGGAAACACAAAGCCCTCAA
Organism: Manis pentadactyla; assembly: GCF_030020395.1. Classification (NCBI taxonomy): domain Eukaryota; kingdom Metazoa; phylum Chordata; class Mammalia; order Pholidota; family Manidae; genus Manis; species Manis pentadactyla. The sequence goes on along the minus strand of NC_080038.1, from coordinate 115,347,867 downwards.
GAGAATATGAACTTCAGGAGTAAGAACCGTTGTGTATTTATAGCTATGGTAGGGGGAAGACTCTTTTTGGAAAAATAAAATAATTTTGAACTAATTGACTAGCAGCATAATTACTACCATATAAAATATTATACATGCTTCTGTACGCTATTTTCACACAACTGTAAGCTGGTTGTAAAATCACCAAGAGGAAAAAGTTAAAATGTAATAAACCTTAATTTCAGTTTAAGATTTCCAAGGGATAACCTGAGCTGCTTCTGACACTTTTTGTATTGAGACAGATGTGTAGAACCTTTTGTTGGGAGTCCAGTGTCACAGTTCTGAGACAGTCCTTGATCAGTCATGGTGTTTCAGGCCGATGGCTGTTGGACATGAATACTGTATAGTATCTCTACAGGACCCTGACTGCACTGGCCTTTCTCTTTGACTGTTTGAATCATCAGTTTAGTGAATTTTCCCTTTCAATGGGAAACTGGAATCACCTACTGAACATGCTACAAAACACTTTTCTTACTTTGTATTCCCTTAGTACTTAACATATACAGGTTGTACACAAAACACTTTTCTTACTCTGTATTCCCTTAGTACTTAACATATACAGGTTGTTCTTCACTGTGTTGCACTTGACTACACACTCTAGTATGCATGCATCTCCACAGTTAGGTTATAGCTCCTTGAAGGCAGGGAGCAATGTTTTATAATTTTAGACTTGGTTTATGACTCCCATAGCATCTAACTTCTAGGGCCAAAGGACATTAGTAGTGGTCAAGAACTTGGACCTGTAGTCACACAGAGCTAAATTCAAAGCCTTTTTTCCCTTAATTTACGATTGTTATGACATTAGTAAATTAATAGTCAACAAGCGTGAGTTTCCTGAAAAATAAAATGGGGCTAACATCTCATAAGGTCATTGATAAGATAACATACAGCAGTTTAGTGTAGTGTTTGGCACACACAAAATGCTCAATAAGTTATAATTATCATTATGATAAAATAGTTATTCATCAAATTTTGTTGAATGGACTCTCCTGTGGTAACAGGATTGGTGAATAAACAGATTTAGACATTCGATATGTTCAGTTTCTCTAATCCCCAGTGATTTTAATTGACAAGAAAGGGAGTATATGAAATAATTCTGTGGCTAACATTCGATTCCAATGATGATTTCACTAGTCAAACATTAAGAATTTCATTTCTCAAAGAATAGGAAGGAGTCAATTAAATAGGAAAGTAGAAGTATTTTTTAGGTCAGTTATTTTCTAAAACATTGCTCACTGCCTTAATATCTCTGAATATCAGTTATAAAATACATTCTTGTTTTGGGTTAAAATTATAACTACTGGATAAAACAGGTTTTGGAAATTATTTTATATTGAGGTGCATACAATAGAATGCACATTAATGTAGAGCTTGATAAATTTTGACATGTGTATACACTCATGTAACTGTTGTCCAGGAAACAGTGTTTTAGAAAGGCTTTCTCATATAATCTTTTATTTAAATTTGTCACCATTTATAAGATATTAGAATCCCTGAAATGATATTCTGTCTTGGCAAACTATAGTCTTCACCAACTGTCAGCTTTCAGACAGAAAGAGTAAAGGTACCATCATGGATAGGTTGGGTGGTGGGTAAGGAGAGCATGGTAGACTCCTAATACCTAATCAGCAAGGCTGAGTTGGTAACTGTGTGAATATAGCAGGAGGAGCTAAATCAGAGAGAAGTCAGTGATCTTACCAAAGTCACTAGGGGTGACATAAATTCTAAACATGGAGACAAGACAGGAGAGGTATAGTGTGCATATGATTCAGGAAAACTTTGAATAACAAATTTTCTTTTGGAAGTCTAGAGCCTACATAATCTTCTAAGCTGGAAATCAGACAGATAAAGTCTATGTAAAACAATGAATTGTGTGGAGTGCATCATGGTCTTTTCAGGGTTGAGGTTTTCCCAGAAGCAGACTCAAAGACAAGAACTGGATGTATGTAGTTTATTTGGGAGGTGATGCCAGGAAGTACTGCAAGAATAGCAAAGTCAGACTGGAAAGGAGGGAAAGGAAATAGTGTGTTAATGAGCAGTTTGCCACTAATCCTACTGGAACCTACCAAGGGGCGAGGGAGCTAGGGTATTTATTCACCAATTCCCATCATCGACTGAGAGTCACTCGTGGGATGTTAACAGCCTGGCATTTCCAGTTTACCTCCTAAGCTGTTCAAGTTGTTTCTGCAGATAGAGAAACCCTTCTGTCAGAGAAACATAGGAAGCCTTCCGCAGATGGCTTTTGGAGTGGGCCATGAGGTACCAGCAGTGTCCACCACAGCAGCAGATAGGGCACATCTGAGATATGGAAATCATGGATAAGAGATATTCTATTTCATACAAATATGTAACTTGAAAAAAACATTAAAAATGCCACTTATCCTTATTCCTTGAAACTTTGTTATGATGCTATCTATCTACATTGATATCCTTTTTCCATTAAAATATTTATCGACAGCTTATGTGTCAAGCTCTATGCTAGATGGTGAGGATACGACAGATAATGACTAAGCAACTGCCCTCATAAAGTTTACATTCTAGTGGTCAAGGAGTGGGCAAAAAAAATAACCAAGCTAAGAAAATGTAACTGATTTATTAAGAGTTTCAACTTGCCAAAGTGTAAGCTGTGAAACTACATTGTTTTTCCCAGTAATTGTTACTTATTGTGCTCTGTACTTACCTTTTCCCACTGGGAAATAGTGGCAATGATAAACACTTTAGTTTTATTCTATAACTTTTCAGCTATTTTCAGAATTTCATTCTGATTTTAAAATCTTTGCTTACTCCAAGTTCCCATCTGATTCAAATATATTGTCTCTTTCTTTTTCTTCAAACAGATAAGACATGTGGCTCTAGTGGCTAGGAATTTGGAGGGTACATGACAGGTTTTCATACATCTCCCCTTCTCCCTCCTCTTTGCCCTGTGCCTTCTCTTTTGGTGTTGCATTGGGATAGGAGTGACTGGGAAAGAGGGAGAGGGAAAAGACATGCTTGTGGCTGCCTGTGTCTTCTCCTTGGTCTGCCATATTTGCTCTTCTAGCTGTCTGTGGGCATTGTAGAAGCAGACAGTTGTTGTAACAGGCCTGATGATGAGATGCTCCCCACCAGTGTCCCCTGTGGACATTGGAAGTCTCTTGCAAGATTTGATACATCTTCTCTCAGAACTTTAGCTGGTGGCATCATACCACTTTCCTCTCAGATGTACTCATCTTACCTCATATTGCAGAGCCTCTCGCAAGACTCATCTATTTACCCAGTCCAACTAGGATCTTATGTAATATGCTAAATCCACCTTGCATGCTTCTTGGGACCCAGAAATTTGGTGTGTGTTTGGGATGGTTAAGGATTAGTCTTGGCCCCCTTGTCACCTAAAAATCTCCAACACACTGTCTCTACCCAGGATTCTTCATCCCTGTTCACTAGTACAGGGGAAATCTAGCATGTCAACTGGGAAAGGAAAGCCTACCTTCACTATCCAGAGGTGACCTACTCCTTCTCCTTCTTAGGCCTCTTGGTTTATTGATGGAATAGGGGTGGAATGATGAAGAACAAGCTGCAGTGGCTAACTCAACTGGAGTCCTCATACACGAAACTCTGTAAGTTTTATGAATTTAAGTTATCAGGTGGATCTTTGAGGTCAATTCTCAGAAAGAGGACCTCACCCAAAACTTGATATCATCCTTTTACTCTTACATTCTGGGTAAGGCTTGGCACCTTGAGGTAAAAATCTATTATTGAGAAAAGAAATCTTTATGTGGAATCCTGGATCTTCAAATGTGGTCCAGAGGCTGTTCTTGCTTTTCTGCTCAGGTTTGCTTCCATCCATTATTTCAAGGAGCACTGTGGTTTCACCTGCATGGCCCCCCTTTGCCATTTTTATATCTTGAATTTATGATGAGTCCAGTGTACCTCTGCACTGCTTATACTCCCATCTTTACAGGCTACTAGATGACTCCTCATATAGCTATCCAACTTACTGAGAAGTCTTAACTCAAAGTGTTTAAGGGGATGAACACTTAAAAAATGTTTTTGTTTTTTCCTTAAATGCCTACTGATGGTGCTCTAGTCAACCCCTTTCTCTGTTATGGGAGAGGAGATTTAATAATATCTCAGTCCAACTCAATACTTTTTTCAGTTATTTTTAGTTTTGGAACAGTTTCATTCCACTTGTTTAAGATTCAGTATGGTTGGTTTTAAAACATCGGTGTCAAAGTTGAGTGAAAATTCTTGTTACATAAGTAAACAAAATAATTAAGTGCTGATCAGTTTTATGAATAAAACAAGCAAGAAGGTGAGCTAGAGAATGACAGAGTGAGATTTTAAGATTGGGTGGTGGAGAAAGACCTTTTTACAGGACCGAGACCAGTAAGATGTTAAGGAATTAACTGGGTGAAGGGTGCGGTGGAGTATCCCAGGAGGAAGACGAAACGCAAAGACCATGAGGAGGAAATGACCTTGGCACATTCTAGGGACAAACAAAATGTCCACAGTGGCTGGAGCATAACCAACAAGGAGGAAAGTATTGTGAAATAAGATAAAAATGGCAGCAGGGGCCCCACCTGCAGAACCTTGAAGGTCTAATGGAAAGAGTTCAGATTTTACTCTAAATCCAGTGGGAAGCCATTGAAGTGTTTTAAGCAGGGAATGTTTACATGATTCAACTGAATTTTCATGTTTTCTTGCATTTGCATAAAAATAAAGCCAGAAGTCACCAGCATGTCATAATTTCTGTAATGTGTCTTTGAAGCTACGTGGAATTATAGCCACTGTTTTGTGGAAGCCAAGATCTGTGATTAAACTTCATATTCTCTTTTGATTTTTCAGCTGCCAAGGAAAGTGAACAATGAAGCTACCATTTCTTTTAGCCCTTGTGGTCTGTTCTGTAGTCAGCACAAATTTGAAGATGGTGTCAAAGAGAAATTCTGGCAAGTTGCTGGTAACTTCTCACTATTTGGCCAAAAACATGTGTTTTTTTCTGAGCATTCAGAGAGCATCTGTGCCTTTAACTAAGAAAATCTTTAAACAGAATTGCTTGTATTCCAGCTATGCTGGAAAGTAGCCAAAATAAAAATGAGATTTTAAACCTACCACTGAGAAAATGTTGGGAAACCAGTGAAATTTTGTTCAACTTCAATGGCAGTATATTCTCAGTGGACAATGAAATATTAAGGGCCTACTTAGGGTTGGTTACATTCGATAGTGAATATACACACCCGGGAGCAAACATTTGCAAAGGAGAAGACAGAAACGTTTAAAAATATATATCCTTTGCCTTCTAATTGGGTGTGCAACACTACAGTTTAAATGAAAGCTTTTGACAAATATCTGTGAGCTTTAGTTCCTCACATCTTCACATTTGAACCAAAGCCCTAACAGGCAGAGGTTTAAAGCCTCCAAGCTAAAAAATATTAGCTAATTGCCTGAAGAGGAATTTCTTGAGACAAAATATCTAAATCTAGAACATGGGGGTCTGGCACGCAGCCATGATTATACCGCAAGATTAGCTGTAGCCAGTAGATATCCCAGTCAAAGCTTAATGATTGTTTAACAGCACTTGGATATATATGTCTTTCAGTTTTGATTATACGTTCTAGCTGTAATGACAAACGATATATAAGATTTTTTTTTACTTTGGTATCATTAATCTACAATTATATGAAGAACATTATGTTTACTAGGCTCCCCTCTTCACCAAGTCCCCCCCACATACCCCTTCACAGTCACTGTCCATCAGCGTAGTAAGGTGCTGTAAAATCACTACTTGTCTTCTCTGTGTTGCACAGCCCTCCCTGTGCTCCCCCCACACTATACATGCTAATTATAATGCCCCCTTTCTTTTTCCCCACCCTTATCCCTCCCTTCCCACCCATCCTCCCCAGTCCATTTCCCTTTGGTAACTATTAGTCCATTCTTGGGTTCTGTGATTCTGCTGCTGTTTTGTTCCTTCAGTTTTCCTTTGTTCTTATACTCCACATATGAGTGAAATCATTTGGTACTTGTCTTTCTCCGCCTGGCTTATTTCACTGAGCATAATACCCTCTAGCTCCATCCATGTTATTGCAAATGATAGGATCTGTTTTTTTCTTATGGCTGAGTAATATTCCATTATGTATATGTACCACATCTTCTTTAATCATTCATCTACTGATGAACATTTAGGTTGCTTCCATATCTTGGCTATTGTAAATAGTGCAGAGATAAACATAGGGGTGCATCTGTCTTTTTCAAACTGGAGTGCTGCATCCTTAGGGTAAATTCCTAGAAATGGAATTCCTGGGTCAAATGGTATTTCTATTTTGAGCATTCTGAGGAACCTCCATACTGCTTTCCACAATGGTTGAACTGATTTACATTCCCACCAGCAGTGTATGAGGGTTCCCCTTTCTCCACAACCTCGCCAACATTTGTTGTTGTTTGTCTTTTCGATGATGGCGATCCTTACTGGTGTGAGGTGATATCTCATTGTGAATTTAATTTGCATTTCTCTGATGACAAGCGATGTGGAGCATCTTTTCATGTGTCTGTTGGCCATCTGAATTTCTTCTTTGGAGAACTGTCTGTTCAGCTCCTCTGCCCATTTTTTAATTGGATTGTTTGCTTTTTGTTTGTTGAGGTGTGTGAGCTCTTTATATATTTTGGATGTCAACCCTTTATCGGATCTGTCATTTATGAATATATTCTCCCATACTGTAGGATACCTTTTTGTTCTATTGATGGTGTCCTTTGCTGTACAGAAGCTTTTTACCTTGATATAGTCCCACTTGTTCATTTTCGCTTTTGTTTCCCTTGCCCGGGGAGATATATGTTCATGAAGAAGTCACTCATGTTTATGTCCATGAGATTTTTGCCTATGTTTTTTTCTAAGAGTTTTATGGTTTCATGACTTACATTCAGGTCTTTGATCCATTTCAAATTTACTTTTGTGTATGGGGTTAGACAGTGATCCAGTTTCATTCTCTTACATGTAGCTGTCCAGTTTTGCCAGCACCATCTGTTGAAGAGACTGTTATTTCCCCATTGTATGTCCATGGCTCCTTTGTCGTATATTAATTGGCCATATATGTTTGGGTTAATGTTTGGAATCTCTATGCTGTTCCACTGGTCTGTGGCTCTGTTCTTGTGCCAGTACCAAATTGTCTTGATTACTGTGGCTTTGTAGTAGAGCTTGAAGTTGGGGAGTGAGATCCCCCTCACTTTATTCTTCCTTCTCAGGATTGCTTTGGCTATTCGGGGTCTTTGGTGGTTCCATATGAATTTTTGAACTATTTGTTCCAGTTCATTGAAGAATGCTGTTGGTAATTTGATAGGGATTGCATCGAATCTGTATATTGCTTTGGGCAGGATGGCCATTTTGACGATATTAATTCTTCCTAGCCAGGAGCAAGGGATGAGTTTCCATTTGTTAGTGTCCTCTTTAATTTCTCTTAAGAGTGTCTTGTAGTTTTCAGGGTATAGGTCTTTCACTTCCTTGGTTAGGTTTATTCCTAAGTATTTTATTCTTTTTGATGCTATTGTGAATGGAATTGTTTTCCTGATTTGTCTTTCTATTAGTTCATTGTTAGTGTATAGGAAAGCCACAGATTTCTGTGTGTTAATTTTGTATCCTGCAACTTTGCTGAATTCCAATATTAGTTCTAGTAGTTTTGGAGTGGAGTATTTAGGGTTCTTTATGTACAATATCATGTCATCTGCAAATAGTGACACTTTGACTTCTTCTTTACAAGTCTGGATTCCTTGTATTTCTTTGTTTTGTGTAATTGCCATGGGTAGGACCTCCAGTACTACGTTGAATAACAGTGGGGACAGTGGGCATCCCTGTCTTGTTCCCAATCTCAGAGGAAAAGCTTTCAGCCTCTCGCTGTTCAGTATGATGTTAGCTGTGGGATTATCATATATGGCCTTTATTATGTTGAGGTACTTGCCCTCTATGCCCATTTTGCTGAGAGTTTTTATCATGAATGGATGTTGAATTTTGTCAAATGCTTTTTCAGCATCTATGGAGATGATCATGTGGTTTTTGTCCTTCTTTTTGTTGATGTGGTGGATGATGTTGATGGATTTTCGAATGCTGTACCATCCTTGCATCCCTGGGATGAATCCCACTTGGTCATGGTGTATGATCCTTTTGATGTATTTTTGAATTCGGTTTGCTAATACTTTGTTGAGTATTTTTGCATCTACGTTCATCAGGGATATTAGTCTGTAGTTTTCTTTTTTGGTTGGGTCTTTGCCTGGTTTTGGTATTAGGGTGATGTTGGCTTCATAGAATGAGTTTGGGAGTATTCCCTCCTCTTCTATTTTTGGAAAACTTTAAGGAGAAGGGGTATTATGTCTTTGGACCCTGTATATTTAACTGGCTCATTAACTTTATTGAAGAGCGTTTTCTCCATACAGCTCATGTATATGCGGAGCCACTATGACCCTGTCATAAGCCAGGTAGATGATGCCCCCTAAAACAAAGTGTTTGAAGGGGCATCAGAGGGGGGAATGATAGGGAAAATTTACAAGGACAGCAACCTAGTGTGTGACTCCACTTTGTCTCGCCCCTCCCTCGTCAACACAAACAACACTACAAGGACAGTAATTTATGAGATGGCTCCCATCCGCCTCACCCCCCTGCTCAACACAAACAAAAAAAACCACTCCCTTGTTTTCCTGCTCTGCCCACACTAGTTCCCAAGGTTTACTCCCTAAACTCCCTCCCCCTTGCCTGCTCACTTGCTGTGCACATAGGAATGTTACAGATAAGGAAGCAGAAAGATATAAATTGCTCTCTTTTCCTTTGTTCGGGGCTCAGACATTTTGGGAGGTTACTCCCCTCTGAGCCCGCTGGTGTGAAATAAAGCCTCAACACTCCAAGTACTCCGAGTGCTGCTTGGTTTTTCCATCGGTGATCCAGTCCAGGCTTTTTTTCAGTATTTTCCGTAACACTCATAGAGATGGCCCCGAGGTCCCATTAGATCTTCAATTACAAAACAAAGATGCAACAATATTGAGATTCTATTTACTAAGGAGGGAAAGTTGATTCTCATCTGACTCAAATTTGGAAAAGATCTCAATAGTTATATAGTCCAACCATCCACCAATCAATCAAGAAATCCTTTTTACGCTATCCCTGTATCTACCCTATCCTCAGGTACTTCCCACCATATGAAAACAACTGTAAGAAGAGGCAGCCCATTCTGTTTTTGCTCTAAGAGTTAGAAATTGAGGTAGAAAAAGACATGGACACTGAAACCAAGAAAGCCAGAAATACAGAAGCAGGAAAACAGAGACAGTTAAAGATAGACAGATGAATAGAAGACAGATGGAAAGAAAAAAAAAATATGCACACACAAGAGAAATGGAGAGAGAAAACAGAGAAGCAGAGGGACAAGAGCAAAAGACAGAAATGAAGACGCAGCTGAAAAAGTGAGAAATAGGGGGAAATGAGAATAATGAGGGAGGAACTTCTGAAAGCAGAAGAGACCAAAAAAAAGGTAGAAAGAGAAGCACTCAGAGGAAAAAATGGGTTATAAGCGACTACAGAGTTCCAGGAGCATGGCAAAAAAAAAATGACTATTTTTCAAACTATTACTTTTCCTCTAGTGATTATATAGCCCTCAGTTCAGTTTTGGGCTCTGTATGTAGGCCCCCAAAATTGAGTCTACATTCCACAGCCTTCCTTGGAAATGGATATGGACAGGTAACTGAGTTCTGACCATTAAGATGTAACCAGAAGTATCATGTGCAAGAGGGATTATTAGTCTTCCTCAGGGTTGCTCTGCTCAGCACAGCTAGAGTAATGGGTATAAAGTCTTACAAGTTGTTGACACAAACAGTCTTCAATCATTACTCACTTTCATTTGGTTTCTAAATCCCTCATCATCCAACTCTTTCTTCCTTTAATAAAAATGTCAAAATTCTTCACAAGATGTAATGCCCACTTTTGTACACTGTTTATGAGATTAAAAATTGGTACAGCATTTTCGAAGGCAAATTTGCACTACCTGGCAAAATATGAAGTGCTCAGGAATTCCCTTTCTAGAAATCTGTACTTTAGAAATCCAAATGCACATGCACAGGAACATGTACAAAGATGATCAATGCAGTACATGTTGTAATGGTGAAAATCTGGGAATAAAACAAACACCTTTCCACAGTGGAGGGGCTGAATAAAGTATGTCACATCCATACTATGGAATACTATACAGCTATTAAAGGCACTGAGGGAAAGAGCTATGCATACATATGAGCATATCTATAAGATGTATAACAAATATGATCTCATATATACTGGAAAAATATATGTGTGTGCGTGTTTGTGTATGGAAATTTACAGGAAAAGGTTTGGAACTGTTAACTCTATTTTATTGAAGTATAGGTGATATACAATATTATATTGGTTTCAAGTATACAACATAGTGATTCAATAGTTATACACATTATTAAATCCTTGCCCCAACTAGTGTAGTTACTGCCAATATAGAAAGATGTTACAGAACTATTGATTATATTCTCTATGCTGTACTTTGATCCCCATGACTAATTTATATTATGATTAAGATTTTGTGGTGCCTCTTTATCCCCTTCATCTATTTCTCCCACCCATCTCAACCCCCCCACCCCATGGTAACCACCAGTCATTTCTCAACACTGTAACTCGATAGAGGGGAGTGAGTTAAAGTCCAATGTTGAAGGATAAATTTCACTTTTGACTTTATATAGTCATGGCGGTCATAAATTCCATTGTCCAAATAGTCATCTCTTTGCCTTCTGGAATGTGATAAGATTGTACTTCCTAGCCCCATCATGACTGGTGGGGCATATGACTGATTCTGGCCAAAGACTTCTCAGCAAAAGTCATTGCTCCTGCTTGTGCTTCACCTTCCAGCCAGACCGCTTGTCAGTCTGATGCCTTCCACAACTATCTTTCCCTCTGGCACAGTGAATGGTAATGTTCAAGATAGTGGCTGTTCCACCACTCTGGGTCACAGAATGAGAAGTTACATAGCAGAGCTCCCAACCAGCATGTTGCATAAATGAAAAATAAAACTTTTCTGTTATAAAACACCAAGATTTGAGGATTTTTACAATAGCATAATATAAATTGTCCTGATAAAATTGAAATATTTAAATTTACAGTGGGATAAATGATACTTTATGAGTATAGTATTAATATGAAAATCAATGTGATGCCCAGTACAGCACACAATATTCTCTGTATACAATATGCAATGAAACTATTGCATGCCATGATCTAGATTCAATATGCTCATTAGAATGTAACAATTTCAAGGACAGGAACTATGGTTTATTTTTTTTTGCACTCCCAGCACCACTGGCTAGAACACAACAGGAATAGAACTCATTCTTCCTGAATAAATTAAGTGATTTTTACCCTTAGTTTTATATTAATCCCTATGTAAACATCTGTTAGTTTTAGCCTGTTATTCCAAGTCATCAAAATCAGTCCAAATCATAAGGCCATTATTCATTTTTATTAACTCTCCCACCTAGCGTTGCATCACCTGAACATTTTATAAGCTTGCCTTCTCTGCCTTTAATCATATCAACAGAAAATCCTGAATCAGGACATAGAACAGAGACCTGTGGACTACATTATAGAGTTCTGTACATGTTGGCACTGATCATTAATTTGATTGATCAATTGGGTATGAAACCATTTATACTAGAATCCATTTAACTAGCCCATATTGGCATATCCTATCATGGTAGATTACTTATTTGATAGACCAGGCTTTCACATGATGTATCAGTATAATAACTCTACCAAAAGAGAATAACAGGTTTGTTTAAGCTGACTTGGTCCTAAGTTCCATTAACTCATACGTTCAATGAATTTATTGTGTTCCTACAACAGGGGTACAAATGGAAAAATGGCACATGTGGTATCTACCTTCTACATGATCATGGTCTAGTAGAAGAGAAAAACACTTAAACAGGTAATAAAAATTAACTGTTTTAAATGTAATTTGAGAAGAAATAATGTTTTGAGAGCAAAGAGGAGGGAAATCACATCCATGTTTAGGAGAAAGAAAAGGCTTTCTGGAGAAAGTGATTTCTAAGCTGAAACCCAGAACATGATAGAGATGATTGTTCTGAAAGGGCACGGCAGAGTCACTGAACTGAAAGAAGGTCCATATGGGAGAACCATAGAGCATTGGCCAGGAGGAAAAGAGTTGACACTGGAGAGGTAAGCAAGGGTCAGATCATGTAGAGAGTGAGTTGCCTACAGTACATTTAAGCATGGATGTTCAGTGGGAAATGGAAGATACTGACAGGAGTCAAGGAAATAAACTTCAGAATATTTATTTGGTAGTCTTAGGCATAGAGATGATATTTAATGTCATAGGAGTAGCTGAATTACTGAAGGATAGAGGCAAAATAAAAAGGTGGCTAAAGATAGAGTCCTGAGAAACACCAACATTTAATAGATAGGCAGGTTCAGAGAAGTCTACGAAAGTGACTGAAAAAAGTAACAGAACGAGAAGTACAAGGAAAACCAAGAGGGAAGCCAAAAGAAGAGCATATTTCAAGAATAACAACTCTGTTCAATATTGGCTACTGGGTAATCAAGTGAATCAAAGCCAAAAAGTGTCCTTTATATGTAGCCAAGGAAAGGCTGTCAGCCAGAAGAAGACTGCCAAAGGCAAATCAGTGGAGAATCAGAGTTAGAACCAGACTGCATAAAGTGAAGAGGAAACTGAAGGCAAGGAAGAACAATGAGTGGAGACAACTCTCACAAAAACTAGCTGTAGTAAGGAAGAGAGGGGGTAAGTTTCCAGCATGGGGCCAGAGAAGGATTTTTTAAAAATAAACGGATGTTTTTCTCATGATTAGACAGGGGTTATAGGATTTGGGGAATAGTACCAGAATCCTATTTTTAGTGAGTAAGAGAGACTTCAACAAGTTTTAAAGGCTGAGTGTGCAAGGAACCAGAAAAAAAAGGAATAGGTGAAGAGAAAGAAAACACAATTAATCTGCAGAGCAAGAACCCTAAAGAAATACAAGGATAAGGAAAAGTTTTTGAAGTCCATGTGAAAGGATTTTCCATATACAGAAAGAGTTTCTAATCTTCAGTGAGAAACGGAAGAAAGGCAGAAATGGTAGGTGAAGGTGTGGGTAAGTTTGTAGATCTTGTGTTGGGAAGTTGTCATCTTCTACATTCTCTGTGAAACAGCTGGTAAGTTCATCCAAAGAGAAAGTAAGGCAGAAGTTTGAGGAAGCACATGCCTTTCAAATGGTAAATACTTCATTCTAGGATTTGTCTAGAATTGGATATTAAGTTTACCAGCTTAAGTTCCTGACACCCAAGTTTTTGTTTTGCTTTTAATTAACACATTTGACTATATCTACTATTCTTATACTTCCATTATTTCTGTAACTTACTGTGAAATGATCGTCAACAAGAATTGAGTGGTAGTAGCTAAAAGAGTACCCTGTCGGTTCACCACCACACCAACTAATATTTATAATCCCATTAATCCTTACACTTTCCTTTTTGCGTACAAGAGCTAATTAAGGTTTTATGATATTTGTGGAATAATTTAACCCCATTACCCTTGTGTATAACATGGGGAAACTGAGGTTCAGTACGGTGGTAACTTTCACTATAGCCAGCAGCCAATTAGAGACAGAATAAGCAATTCATATTTTGAAAATCTCTTTCTTATCAGGAACAGTAGACAGTTGACTCTTGATACACACATACATACACAGACAGACAGGTGGGAAATGGGGTTAAATTCTTTGAAATGTTCAGTATCAAGGACACTGTACATAACTTTAAATCCTAAGTAATGAAAATAACATGGAGCTGTCAGAAAGAATATTTATGTCAATAAACTTTCCTCTAACAATGCAATGCATTTCATTTGTGCTTCTAGTTTTAGATAAATAGCAACACCTAGTTCTGTAATATTGTTTCCTATATTTTTAATTATAAAAGGATGGTAAAAACATTGTGCCCTATGAACAATTATAAAATAATGAATATTTTTCTCATATTGAGCTGTAAAACAAAGTATTTAATGTACTGTGTTATACCAGGGTTATTTGGGTTTTTTTTTTTAGTCAATCTAGCCTTTTAAGTCCCAGTTTCACTTCATACTGGCTGTATAACCTTGACCTAGTTACCTGTACATTCCAACCTTCCACTTACTTATCTGAAAATGGTGGTAATAGTATCTACACCATAAGGTTGTTGCTTGTGTTATGTATGATACATAGAAAATGTCTAACCCATTATCAGACACAGAATCAGCCTTCAGTGCATGTTAATTATTGTTACTGGTGATGTTGTTGTTATTAATCCTGCTTAGGGAGGTCAGAGAAGGTTTTCCAGAGGAAGTGACACCTGGAAAAAGAATATAATCTTGCCAGGTGGGCAAGGTCATAGAGGAGTGTAATCCAGGCAGACTAACTATGAATGTGTGTGTATGTGCATACATGTCAGGTGGAGCAGGGATCAATCACATTTTATATGGAGGCAACACATGAATGATTTAATAATTTACCTTCACTGACCAACAGCTACAAGATTTTGAAGTTACACTTGGGCAAAATAAAAGTATAAATACCCCCTTTTCTTTCTCTTTTTCTTCTTTCCCCATTTTCAGAACTGAGGTAAATTTATTCCACTGTCCTACAACTCATGTCCACTGCCACACCAAGCATGAATCCAGGCATCTCCCTGCACCTTCTAATTGGGTAATGCTACTGCACTTTTTCTGCAGAAATAATTGTTGATATTTTCCCCTTTTAAAACATCGTTTTTTAAACCTCTTTAGGGTCCCACATATCAACTGATTCCCCAGACACAACTGTCTTACATAATGACCCAATGGAGAAAGTTAAAGACTGATCCTTGGTAACATGCATTTTAATTTAAGTCTCCTATAAATTAATCTAATAAATAAACAGTACTTATTTTTTATAACAATTATTATTATCATCACCATGATTATCAACCTGAAAATCTTATCTGCAGATCACTGATGTTCCCATACGTTTTCAATATAGCCCAAAACTTGCCAGCAGACACCTAACTACACCCTGGTTTGTCTCTTAAAATCTTTCTCCCAACTGACATCCTATTTTTCAATCACCCTTTTGCTGATCAGCATCTATCAAATTAACAATTTTTAAAAAAGCAACCTATCTCAATGTTAGAAAGCCTAAAGTGCAATAAACATTCTCATATACTGGAAGTGAGAATGTAAATTGTCATTCATTTTCTAGACAGCAAATTAGCTATTATATTTGTATAATAACTTTTAAAAATTACTGTCTCAGATAATGGAAGGACTCATACAAGGAAGTTATTCTGACATTTATCCCTACTAGCAAAATTATGACATATCCAAAAACATGGCAAGGGTTAGATCAATAACAGTATGCCTCTATGAGGGAACATGATTCTGTCTAAATGCAAAATTTCAGGCAAAAACAAAAATTCAAACCCTTTGATCCAGTGTATTTTGAGAAAATAATCCAAAATGTAACTAAAGATTTATGCACTATTATGTTCATCTCAGCCATATTTATGCTACCAAAGTTGGAAATAGCCCAAATGTCCAATAATAGGAGATTTGTTAAATAAGTTATGGCATACTCATATGGTGGAATACTATATAATTATTAACAATGAGGTGTTAAAATTTTTAATGATATGGGAAATGCTCTTTATGTAATGCTTAGAGAAGTCAAGATACAAAACTAAGTACAGAACGATATGTGTAAAATGATTTATGCAAAGATTGTAGTATGATTTATAATACCAAAATTGAAGAAGTCAAAAGTTCAAAAATAGAAGACAGATTAAATTACTAAAATTAAAAAATGATTTTAACAGATGGTGAAATGCCTATTATGTGAAGTTTAAAAAACAGGCTACAAAAGGAAATGAAAATAGTATCTCAAAGAGATATCTGCACTTCCATATTACTGTAGCATTATTCATGCACACACACACACACACACATACACACACAATGGAATACTATTCAGGCACAAGAAAGAAGGGAATCCTACTATTTGTGACAACTTGATTGAATCTTGACGACATCATACTAAGTGACATAAGTCACATGGAGAAAGACTAATACTATATATCACTTATTTGAGGAATCTAAAAAAAATCTGAACTCAATGAAACAGTAAAGTAGTGGTTACCAGGGGCTAGAGGGTAAGAGAAATAGGAAGATATTGGTCAAGGGTACAAATTTGTAGGATTAAAAACTCCGGGCATCAATCTAATGTACAGAATGGTGATTATATCTAATTAAACTGGATTATATATTTGAAAGCTGCTAATAGAGTAGATCTTAAATGTTCTCACCACAAAAAAGGGGGCACTTATGGGACTAGATGGAGGTGTTAGCTAATGCTATGGTGATAATCATTTTGAAATATAAGTGTGTTAAATCAATACATTACACACCTTAAACTTACACAATATTATATGTCAATTATATATCAATAAATCTGGGGAAAATAACATTAGACAACAGGACATTAGGGGAAAAGCAGGCTAAAAAATCAATAAGGAGCAAAATCTTAATCATAGAAACACATACACACATCATGCAAGGAAATGTATGTTATATGTACCTTATATTTGGGAGGTGAGATTATAGAGCAGGAGTTAATTATACTCATAATTATTTATATGATCTCCCAAAATAGGTATTTTAAATAAATTGGTATTTTTAAAGTCAGTAAAGCCAAATAGAGGACATCACTACTGACCTTACAGGGGAAAATATTATTATAAAGGAATACTATGAAAAATTATATGCCAACAAATTAGGTAACTTAGATCAAAGGGCAAACTTATAGGAAGACATAAACTACTGAAACTGGCCAGGAAATAATTAAAACCTGAATAGGCCTGTAACTAGTAAAAATATTGAATTAATAATAAAAAACCTTCCCAGCATGGAAAACCCAGGCACAGATAACTTCACTGGTGAATTCTACAATATCAATTCTTCATGAACTCAAAAAAATATGAGGAGGGACTACTGCCCAACACATTCTATTAGGTCAGTATTGTCCTGATACCAACATCAGACAGATATCACATGAAAAGAAAACTACAGACCTATATCTTTTATGAATATAGACAAAAAAACTCAAAAAAGTACTAAAAAACTGAATTGAACAATATGTAAAACAGATTATACATCAGGGCCAAGTAGGACTTATCCCAGAAATGAAAACTGGGTTTAACATCTAGAAATCAATCCATGTAATACACCATCTCAACAGAATGAAGGAAATTAATCACAATCATCTCATTAGAAGCAGAAAAAGCAGTTGACAAAATCAAACATCCTTTCATGATAAAAACACTCAGCAAATTAGGAATAAAAGGGAAATTTCTCAACATGATAAAGGGCATCCATGACAAACCCAGAGATAACATCATACTTAATAGTGAAATACTGGAATCGTTCCCCCTAAGATCAAGAACAAGAGAAGGATGCCTGCTCTAAGCTCTTTTATTCAATGTTGTACTAGAGGTTATAAACAGGTAATTAGATAAGAAAATTAGTAAAAGGTATCCAGATTGGAAGGAAATAAAACTATTTCTATTTGCAGATGACATTAAACATGTATATAGAAAAACCTAAGGTATCAGCTAAAAACCACTAAAACTGAGGAGAAGCCAAGATGGCAGCGTGAGTAGGGCAATGGAAATCTCCTCCCAAAACCATATATATTTTTGAAAATGCAACAAATACAAGTAATCCTAAAAGAAAGACCAGAAGATACAGTACAACAGCCAGGCTACATCTACATCTGCGAAAACTCAGCGCCTCACGAAGGGGGTAAGATACGAGCCGCGGCCCAGCGGGACTCGAGCGCACCCCCCACCCCAGCCCACTGGTGGGAAGAGAGGAGTCAGAGCAGGGAGGGAGTGGGAGCCCAGGACTGCTAAATTCCCAGCCCTAGTCATCCACACCAGGAGCACAGACACACATTGTGTGGTGTGCTGGATATTAGAGAAACAGAACAGTAAAATCTGCAAGTGGTTCCCTGCACACAGCACCCCTGGGACAAAAGAAAAGCAAGTGCTTTTTGAAAGCCTTAAAGGGACAGGGGCCTCACAGCCAGACAGGAGTGCCCTGGCACACTCAGCCCAGCAGCTGGGAATCCCGGGGAAATTCAGGCACTCCAGCCCCCTGGGAGGCAGTGCAGCTCTGAAGCCCCTCACAGCGATAAACAGCCTCCCATCTGTTCCCCCTCCGGCATGGCCCCGCCATAGCAGGGGAGCAGCCTAAGAGTGGCTGCACCCACAGCAACCACCCAGAGCCTCCTCCGCAGCTGCCCAGGTCAGATGCAGAGGACCCACCAGTGCACACAGAGGAAAGTGGGACAGGGCGCAAAGTGTTGCCGTTCTCGCAGGAGAGCACACCTGGCAAGCCTGCCCCTTCCCGCAAGGCTCTGGGCTGCCCCGAAGGCTGCCCCGCCCACGGCGGCTCAGGAAATAAAACCAGAAGCTGCTCCAAGGATGGCAAGGTGACCAGCAAGCTGGAAGGGACTTTGTTCTAAAAGCTAACACATGTGCCAACAGCCCACAACTACCTCTATAGCCATGAAAAGGCAGAAGAATCTTATCCAGTCCAGAATCACCCAGGCAACCCCTGAGAGGGAGTCTGGGGAGATAGATTTAACCAATCTTCCTGAAAAAGAATTCAAAATAAAGGTCATAAGCATGCTGATGAACCTGCACAGAAATATGCAAGAGCTAAAGGATCAAGTTAGGAGGAGAATACAGAAATAAAACAATCTCTGGAAGGACTTAAGAGCAGACTGGATGAGGTGCAAGAGGCCACTAATGGAATAGAAATCAGAGAACAGAAACAGAGAGAAGCTGAGGCAGAGAGAGATAAAAGGATCTCCAGGAATGAAAAAATACTAAGAGAACTGTGCGACCAATCCAAACGGAACAATATTCACATTATAGGGGTAACAGAGGAAGAAGAGAGAGAAAAAGGGATAGAAAGTGTATTTGAAGAAATAATTGCTGTAAACGTCCCCAAACTGGGGGAGGAACAAGCCTTTCAGACATTGGAAGCCCACGCAACTCCCAATACAAGGAACCCAAGGAAGACAACACAAAGACATATAATAATTAAAATGGCGAAGATCAAGAACAAGGACAGAGTATTAAAGGCAGCCAGAGAGAGAAAAAAGGTCACCTACAAAGGAAAACCCATCAGGTTATAATCAGACTTCTCAACAGAAACCTTACAGGCCAGAAGAGAATGGCATGATATATTTAATGCAATGAAACAGAAGGGCCTTGAACCAAGAATACTGTATCCAGCACGATTATCATTTAAATATGAAGGAGGGATTAAACAATTCCCAGACAAGCAAAAGTTGAGGGAATTTGCCTCCCACGAACCACCTCTACAGGGTATCTTAGAGGGACTGCTCTAGATGGGAGCACTCCTAAAAAGAGCACAGAACAAAACACCAAACATATTAAGAATGGAGGAGGAGGAGGAAAAAGAAGGGAAATAAATAATCATCAGAATGTGTTTATAACAGCTCAATAAGCGAGGGAGGTCAGACAGTAAGGTAGTAAACAAGCTAACCTTGAACCTTTGGTAACCACAAATCTAAAGCCTGCAATGGCAATAAGTACATATCTTTCAATAATCACCCTAAATGTAAATGGTCTGAATGCACCAATCAAAAGACACAGAGTAATAGAATGGATAAAAAAGCAAGACCCATCTATATGCTGCTTACAAGAGACTCACTTCAAACCCAAAGACATGCACAGATTAAAAGTCAAGGGATGGAGAACGATATTTCATGCAAACAACATAGAGAAAAAAGCAGGTGCTGCAATACTAGTATCAGACAAAATAGACTTCAAAACAAAGAAAATAACAAGAGATAAAGAAGGACATTACATAATGATAAAGGGCTCAGTCCAACAAGAGGATATAACCATTATAAACATATATGAACCCAATACAGGAGCACCAATATATGTGAAACAAATACTAACAGAATTAAAGGAGGAAATAGAATGCAATGCATTCATTTTGGGAGACGTTAACACACCACTCACTCCAAAGGACAGATCCACCAGACAGAAAATAAGTAAGGACACAGAGGCACTGAACAACACGCTAGAACAGATGGACCTAATAGACATCTATAGAACTCTACATCCAAAAGCAACAGGATACATATTCTTCTCAAGTGCACATGGAACATTCTCCAGAATAGACCACATACTAGGCCACAAAAAGAACCTCAGTAAATTCCAAAAGACTGAAATCCTACCAGCCAACTCTTCAGACCACAAAGGTATAAAACTAGAAATAAATTGTACAAAGAAAGCAAAAAGGCTCACAAACACATGAAGGCTTAACAACATGCTCCTATATAATCAACAGATCAATGACCAAATTAAAATGGAGATCCAGCAGTATATGGAAACAAATGATAACAACAACACAAAGCCCCAACTTCTGTGGGATGCAGCAAAAGCAGTCTTAAGAGGAAAGTATATAGCAATCCAGGCATATTTAAACAAGGAAGAACAATCCCAAATGAATAGTTTAATGTCACAATTATCGAAATTGGAAAAAGAAGTACAAATGAGGCCTTAGGTCAGCAGACGGAGGGACATAAAAAAGATCAGAGAAGGAATAAATAAAATAGAGAAGAATAAAACAATAGCAAAAATCAATGAAACCAAGAGCTGGTTCTTCGAGAAAATAAACAAAATAGATAAGCCTCTAGCCAGACTTATTAAGAGAAAAAGATAGTCAACACACATCAACAGAATCAGACACAAGAAAGAAAAAATTACGATGGACCCCACAGAAATACAAAGAATTATTAGAGACTACTATGAAAACCTATATGCTAACAAGCTGGAAAACCTAGGAGAAATGGACAACTTCCTAGAAAAATACAACCTTCCAAGACTGACCCAGAAAGAAACAGAAAATCTAAACAGACCAATTACCAGCAACAAAATTGAAGCGGTAATCAAAAAATTACCCAAGAACAAAACCCCCGGGCCAGATGGATGTACCTCAGAATTTTATCAGACATACAGAGAAGACATAATACCCATTCTCCTTAAAGTTTTCCAAAAAATAGAAGAGGAGGGAATACTCCCAAACTCATTCTATGAAGCCAACATCACCCTAATACCAAAGCCAGGCAAAGACCCAACCAAAAAAGAAAACTACAGACCAATATCCCTGATGAATGTAGATGCAAAAATACTCAACAAAATATTAGCAAACCATATTCAGAACTACATCAAGAGGATCATACACCATGACCAAATGGGATTCATCCCAGGGATGCAAGGATGGCACAACATTCGAAAATCCATGAACATCATCCACAACATCAACAAAAAGAAGGACAAAAACCACACGATCATCTCCATAGATGCTGAAAAAGCATTTGACAAAATTCAACATCCATTCATGATAAAAACTCTCAACAAAATGGGCATAGAGGGCAAGTACCTCAACATAATAAAGGCCATATATGATAATCCCACAGCTAACATCATACTGAACAGCGAGTGGCTGAAACCTTTTCCTCTGAGATCGGGAACAAGACAGGGATGCCCACTGTCCCCACTGTTATTCAACGTAGTACTGGAGGTCCTAGCCATGGCAATCAGACAAAACAAAGAAATACAAGGAATCCAGATTGGTAAAGAAGAAGTCAAACTGTCACTATTTGCAGATGACATTATATTGTACATAAAAAACCCTAAAGACTCCACTGCAAACCTACTAGAACTAATATCAGAATTCAGCAAAATTGCAGGATACAAAATTAACACACAGAAATCTGTAGCTTTCCTATTCACTAACAATGAACTAATAGAAAGAGAAATCAGGAAAACAATTCCATTCACAATAGCATCCAAAAGAATAAAATCCCTAGGAATAAACCTAACCGAGGACATGAAAGACCTATACCCTGAAAACTACAAGACACTCTTAAGAGAAATTAAAGAGGACACTAACAAATGGAAACTCATCCCTTGCTCCTGGCTAGGAAGAATTAATATCGTCAAAATGGCCATCCTGCCCAAAGCAATATACAGATTCGATGCAATCCCTATCAAATTACCAACAGCATTCTTCAATGAACTGGAACAAATAGTTCAAAAATTCATAGGGAACTGTCAAAGACCCCGAATAGCCAAAGCAATCCTGAGAAGGAAGAATAAAGTGGGGGGGATCTCGCTCCCCAACTTCAAGCTCTACTACAAAGCCACAGTAATCAAGACAATTTGGTACTGGCACAAGAACAGAGCCACAGACCAGTGGAACAGAATAGAGACTCCAGACATTAATCCAAACCTATATGGCCAATTAATATACGATAAAGGAGCCATGGACATACAATGGGGAAATGACAGTCTCTTCAACAGATGGTGCTGGCAAAACTGGACAGCTACATGTAAGAGGATGAAACTGGATCACTGTCTAACCCCATACACAAAAGTAAATTTGAAATGGATCAAAGACCTGAATGTAAGTCATGAAACCATAAAACTCTTAGAAAAAAACATAGGCAAAAATCTCATGGACATAAACATGAGTGACTTCCTCATGAACGTATCTCCCCGGGCAAGGGAAACAAAGGCAAAAATGAATAAGTGGGACTATATCAAGCTTAAAAGCTTCTGTACAGCAAAGGACACCATCAATAGAACAAAAAGGCATCCTACAGTATGGGAGAACATATTCATAAATGACAGATCCGATAAAGGGTTGACATCCAAAATATATAAAGAGCTCACACGCTTCAACAAACAAAAAACAAATAATCCAATTTAAAAATGGGCAGAGGAGCTGAATAGACAGTTCTCTAAAGAAGAAATCCAGATGACCAACAGGCACATGAAAAGATGCTCCACATCACTAATCATCAGAGAAATGCAAATTAAAACCAAAATGAGATATCACCTAATCCCAGTAAGGATTGCCATCATCAAAAGAGAAACGACAACAAATGTTGGTGAGGTTGTGGAGAAAGGGGAACCCTCCTATACTGCTGGTGGGAATGTAAACTAGTTCAACCATTGTGGAAAGCAGTATGGAGGGTCCTCAGAATGCTCAAAATAGAAATACCATTTGACCCAGGAATTCCACTTCTAGGAATTTACCCTAAGAATGCAGCACTTCAGTTTGAAAAAGACAGATGCACCCCTATGTTTATCGCTGCACTGTTTACAATAGCCAAGATATGGAAGCAACCTAAATGTCCATCAGAAGGAAGTGAAAGGCCTATACTCTGAAAACTACAAGACACTCATGAGAGAAATGAAAGAAGACACAAATAAATGGAAACACATCCCATGCTCACGGATAGGAAGAATTAATATTGTCAAAATGGCCATCCTGCCTAAAGCAATTACAGATTCAATGCAATCCCTATCAAAATACCAACAGCATTCTTCAAAGAACTAGAGGAAATAGTTCTGAAATTAATATGGAACCACGAAAGACCCCGAATAGCCAAAGCAATCCTGAGAAGGAAGAATGAAGCTGGGGCAATTATGCTCCTCGACTTCAAGCTCTACTACAAAGCCACAGTAATCGAGACAATTTGGTACTGGCACAAGAACAGAACCATAGACCAATGGAACAGACTAGAGAGCCTAGATATAAACCCAAGTGTATATGGTCAAGTAATATATGATAAAGGAGCCATGGATATACAATAGGGAAATGACAGCCTCTTCAACAACTGGTGTTGGCAAAACTGGACAGCTACATGCGAGAGAATGAACCTGGATTATTGTCTAACCCCATATGCAAAAGTAAACTCGAAATGGATCAAAGACCTGAATGTAAGTCATGAAACAATAAAACTCTTAGAAGACAACATAGGCAAAAATCTCCTGAATATAAACATGAGCGACTTTTTCCTGCACGCACCTCCTTGGGCAAGGGAAACAAAAGCAAAAATGAACACACGGGACTACATCAAAATAAAAAGCTTCTGTACAGCAAAGGATACCATCAGCAGAACAGAAAGGCATCATACAGTATGGGAGAATATATTTGTAAATGACATATTCGACAAGGGGTTAACATCCAAAATACATAAAGAACTCACACACCTCAACAACCAAAAACCAAATAACCCAATTAAAAAATGGGCAGAGGATCTGAACAGACAATTCTCCAAAGAAGAAATTCAGACGGCCAACGGGCACATGAAAAGATACTCCACATCACTAATTATCAGGGAAATGCCAATTAAAACCACAATGAGATATCACCCCATACCAGTTAGGATGGCCAGCATCGAAAAAGACTAAGAACAACAAATGCTGGTGAGGATGCGGAGGAAGGGGAACCCCCCCTACACTGCTGGTGGGAATGTAAGCTAGTTCAAGCATTGTGGAAAGCAATATGGAGGTTCCTCAAAAAAGTAAAAATAGAAATACCATTTGACCCAGGAATTTCACTCCTAGGAATTTACCCAAAGAATACAAGTTCTCAGATTCAAAAAGACATCTGCACCCCTATGTTTATCGCAGCACTATTTACAGTAGCCAAGATACGGAAGCAACCTAAGTGTCCATCAGTAGATGAATGGATAAAGAAGAGGTGGTACATATACACAATGAAATACTATTCAGCCATAAGAAAGAAACAAATCCTACCATTTGCAACAACATGGATGGTGCTAGAGGGTATTATGCTCAGTGAAATAAGCCAGGTGGAGAAAGACAAGTACCAAACGATCTCCTTCATTTGTGGAGTATAACAACGAAGCAAAACTGAAGGAACAAAACAGCAGCAGACTCACAGACTCCAAGAAGAGACTAGCGGTTACCAAAGGGGAGGGGTGTGGGAGGGCGGGTGGGGAGGGAGGGAGAAGTGTATTGAGAGGTATTATGATTGGCACACGTGGTGTGGGGGGGATCATGGGGAAGACAGTGTAGACAGAGAAGGCAAATAGTGACTCTGTGGCATCTTACTACACTGATGGACAGTGACTGCAATGGGGTATTGGGGGGGGCTAGATAATATGGGTGAATATAGTAACCACATTATTTTTCATGTGAAACCCTCCTACGGGTGTATATCAACAATACCTTAGTAAAAAATATGTTGTGAGAAGTTGAAATGCATTGCCAAACCAGAGCGATCATCTCAATGGTAGACATTCTTCTGCTGTGACCTGCCAATCAAGTCTTTATACAAGTCCAAACAAGCCTGAATATTTCGTGTGAACACCACCTAAGTCCAGCTAAAGAAAGACCATATTTACATCTTATTTTACCTTTGTTGCAATGTTAACTTAAGTCATTTCAGGAGGCTAATACACATAAACTAACAATGGTACTTCTGTTTCTAAAAGTGATATATCTTCTGTTCTAGAATTGTCTTTAACTTACGTGGAACAATAAAAAATACTTTCACCATTAATAAAGATTCATTCTCACAGCATACTTGACCTTTAGAAATTATAAAAGATACAACTTTTCGAATAAAATTTCCATTCAAATGCAACTCTGAAGAAAGAGGAGGAGAGCAACATGAATAATAATAACAATGATTGGGGTCAAACCTGAAATACTACTTAATAATTGTTTTATTTATTCATACCCAAGTCCCTGGAAAATGTCCCCCAGTGACTGATTCAAATCTTCCCTAGTTTCTTTAAGTTTCAAACCCTCCCCAAACCCTTCATGATCGATCAGTGACCTGGTTTTCTAGTTCACCAAGATACGAGCTTGTTTGACTTCACTACCATCCATGTGAAGATTTCTCTGAATCTATACTCCCATCATCCCTCCTAAAATTAGCTTCTCTTCATGTACTTTTTGAGCGCAGAGCCCACACAAGTGCACTGTCCACAATTTCCTTCTTAAAACGGTTCATTGCTACATTTGCAGAGAGGCACTCAATCTTTCAGCTTGCAATTTAAAATTAACTGCACATTGAATCGAAATCACACACATGTGAAGTACGTGAGCAGGAAAGAGGTCTTTTTAGAAATCCACTTATCTTATCCTCCACTTGTAAGGATAAAGAAGCTAAGATCCAAGGAGTGTGACCTATTTAAAGCCCAGCCAATTAGCAGCAGAGCTGAGATCAGATCTTACTGATTATCATTATACAACTTTTTTTTATTGCTTTATATTGCTTCTGTAAATGATTCAGAACAAGAGAGGGAATATAGATAGTCATTGGGAGAACATCCATAGTTTCATTCGGAATGGTGAGGAGAATAAAGCATCAGACACTGATGTCTTTGTTATTATTTTTCAGTGTTCCCTTTCCCAAAATACATGTTTACAGAAAGCTTTCACAGATGTTCACAATTTTCTCCAGTGCTATGTGACTGGTCAAAGTGTCCAAAAGCACGTGGATTCTAAGATTCTCAAAATGAGTTTTGAATGTGCTACTTCAAACAAGAACATTAGACACATACAGGTCTATTAATCAAAAAGCATGCATTTTTTTCACCAATAAAACTGATAATTTCACACAAAGATTTCATGCTCAATCTCTTAGAATCTACTCTAGTAACAGAAAGAGCAAAGGCATTTCTTCAGAAACTCTGAAGAAGTTAGTAACTTCTGTGATGCTCTATAATGTCTGGAGTGATACAGGAAAAGTGATTATCTAGATTCCAAGGAAACTCAAGATTGAAGAGACAGCAACTTGAGAGCACTTTAGTTTCTTGTCAAAGAGCTCAAAACAAGAATTTTGGCTTCCGCTTCAGTGCTTCTCCATTTCACCAACAGGAGAGAAATACTATGCTAAAGATCCATGGCACTGTAGAATGAAAAGGAATGAAACTTTGGGTGGAACTTGATATAATTGTAGCTATGCGTTCATGAAAGCAGCAAAA
The DNA here is from genome assembly GCF_030020395.1 of Manis pentadactyla. NCBI lineage: Eukaryota > Metazoa > Chordata > Mammalia > Pholidota > Manidae > Manis > Manis pentadactyla. The sequence goes on along the minus strand of NC_080038.1, from coordinate 115,320,933 downwards.
GACAATGTAGGCATCCCAAAGTTGGCAACTGCTCAAAAGCATTTATGTAAGACTTAAATACGAAAGAAAAGGCATCCTCGAATTTCATCAAGCTTCTATGAAGTAGGAGTATCACTTGAAAAATGTGAAGTAGAAAATCCAAAGAAGCTAACTGAGCTCACTCAAAGCAGCGAGAGTCGGGGATTGCTATTTGTTTTTTGTTGCTATCAAGAAACTGAAGAGACCATAGCAGCTAGAATGAGGTAACCGTCTCACAGGTCTCCGAAGAACCACCTATTGCAAGGAAGCGAAAGCTGAAGGAAAGCAGTGGGGATTTAGCGAGGTTGCTTGCTACTAACCACATGCTTTCTGCAACCTAATTTCCTTTCATTTCGTTGATCACTTTAATATAAAAAGGCTACTGTTTTACTTCTATATGTATTAAAGGTGATGAGGAAGGAACTGTGGGTTATAGTAAGCTTATTTTATAAGGAAAAACAAATCAATATTTGGTGGTTATGTTCTGCATCCAGAAACATAAAATATTGTGTGACTGACACAATATTTAAAATGACTTGCAAAAGACAAAGGAAAGGATATGTAGTGTGAGTAAATTATTAAGTAAAATATTATATCTAATATTTAATGAGCCTTACTTTATTGAAATTTTCATTGCTATCTTGGTTTGGTTTTCTCAACTATTGCCTAGTCCACAAAAAAAATCTATTAAGATTAAACAAAAGTGAACAGCAATTATCGCATTCTCTTAAGCAAAAGGTAGCTGTCAACCTATAAATCTATATGCAAACTATCTTTTTTTAATTGTGGTAAAATAAAAGTAACAAAATATACCATTTTGTAGACTGTCATTTTTATGTCAATTGCAATTACAGAAAAATTAACATATGCCATACATAAAACATAAGTTACTGTATATTCTTTCCTCAGCACGCTTAGTGAATTCAACATTAGACTTGTCAAGGCCCAGAGCCAACCATCCATAAATATATTTGACCCAATTATCAACATTAAGGGAATCCAAATAATTTTCAAATTTATGACTATAGAATTATTTTAAATTTCTTTATTGATTTATTATGGGTGGAAATGTACCAAAGACTTTATGTTTAACATGATTAAAAATCAAAAGGCCTTTAAGCCAAAAGCAGTGGTAGGAGGATACACAGTAACACTCATTAATTCAGGATTCCCACTGAAAGATTATTCTTAAGTAACATTTGATATGGGGCAGAAAATACCAAATGCATAAGGGAAGAAATTTCTCAGGTACATTCAAATTCCCAGGTACATGTTTTCTTAATACATATGTAATTACCTTCGTAATAAATTATCCCTAGTTAACATGAAATAAAAAACTAAGAACCTCTTTGGAACACAATGTACTTTTCACTACTTATGTATATACCAAGGAGAACCCAAAACTTTGGGGTGTAATGGATGTGTTCGCTATTTTGAGTGCGGTGATCATTTCTCAGGCATAACATAGGTCAACATTTATCAAATTGTGTACTTAAAATAGGGCACTTTATATTTTGTCAATTATCCCTTCTTTAATAAAACTTAATCAATAAATTTTTTAAAACCTTGTTTCAAGGCAAAGAAACCAAGGAGGAAAGTGCTGAAGTGATCAGTGCAAAAAGTGGCCAGATCTGGTTCATTGTTGGCCATGCTTGGTAATTATTTTGATTCCAACTTCAGTGGAAAATTATCAGAGTCAGGCAGGGGCCTGCTATCATTTGAGTGATGGAAGGCACTAGAATTACAGTGTGTAAATTGCAACACTGAGCTCCCTAAGCCCAGAGAGAGGCCTATAGGTTTCCTTAAAGTTCTTGAAGTGTCTGCTGATTTGTGGATATACGTGCACATGTGCATTTCTAAAAATTAATTTCCACCCTATTCATCACCTTATCAAAAGGTCCCTGACCATAAATTTTTAAGAACCTCCCATTTATTTGACCCACATATTAGTTGAAGATTGAAACCTGAAAAATAAAATGATTTGTTCAAATTCAGAGATGACAGGCTGATGAGATTATAAGGAGTTTATGATGCTGACTACCCTCCCTCCACTGGATCCCTGACTTCTCCGGGTCGCAACTGCTGATTTATAGAACACAGTCCTGAGGACCTGGCACACAGCACATGATGCTGATATCTGCTGAACCCTGACCTGCTCACTCACATCAAACAGGAGCATGACCATAAGAGGCGATGAGCTAGTACAACTGTTGGAAAATAGTACCTTATGACTCCCTCATCAAACTTGTGTAACTTTCTAAATCATTTATTATATGTGTGTATTACTATTAAAATCACAAAAGAACAATACATCATAAATAAGCTATTCATCTTTCAATATTACTCTGAGGCTGTCCTGCGCTGTGGACCAAAAGAGTAACATAGAATTGGCATTTGATAAGCTGTAGTTTCTTCCGTAGAAGAAATGACAGATGAGTTCATGCTTCATCCTTCTCAAGAGAGATTTCAATTAGTCATACATAAAGCGGCTTAAACAGAAGACCCTATAGCAGACTCCATTTCACAAAGGAAGTTTCACATCATCCTTCAAAGATCCCAAGGCAGGACGATAGAAGGTCCCTCAGCAATCCTGGGGGATGAAAAGGACCACCCCAAATTCTTCCTTAGCTCTAAGGTTTATGAAAATATCAGGCTACCCTGATGGCTTCAAAAGGTCTCAGGTAAACAAAATAGCCCTGCGTTTTTTGGTCAATCTTGAGCATTAAGAACAGCTGTAATACTAATCAGAGCCTAATACACACACCGTTTCTACAAAACCTCCACGGCACCAGTATAAACTGGATTAAAACATTTCCAGAAGTCATGCTTGTGAAAATCAAAGGGGTAAAACACAAAGTACAACTAAGAGTTCTATTACATACCTATCAGAAGTGTGAAATCAGGGTCTGGTCTTCTTCTAAGCTTGATCTCTGGGTCCACACCACTGCAGGGAGCAGGAACTGTATGTAGATCATGAGCTTCAATTTTCTCTTAAAACTGTGACATGAAAAGGAAAGAAAGCAGTGCTGAATACCTTTGCCACGGATAAAAAACAATTTCTCTAAGTAAAGACTTAGCGTGAAAAAAAGGAAAAAACATATCTTTTTCTAACTCTGGAGAAGAAACCCTTCCATTCACTCCACACCCTTAGGAGAAATAAGCCTTAACCTAAAGATGGTCTGAACTTTATATACTGCAAACCCATTGTGATGTAATCGACTGTGACCATTTAGTGACCACACCAACTTGCTCAGATTCAGGCTTGTGGTCAAAGATACTGATCAGCTTTCTGCTTGCTTAAGATACTACCCCTGAGGCTAATAAATAAACAACCTGTTGGCCATACATTCACGGATACAGAAATGTTCTTCCACTCGTAACTTACTGATGCCAATCTACTTCTACTATATATATATTCACGTATGATAAGACTAGTTCTACCAAGTATAGTTGTTCATTGTCATAACTCTCCCGGATATTCCTGTCTGTTTACATTCCAATCAGGGATGAGTATCCTGGCAAGCCACGCATCATAATGTTTTTAAGGTTCACCCATGTTTTCGCAAGAATCAGTATTTCATTCCATGTATAACTCAATAAAATGCGGTGGTATGGATTTTGTCCAAACATTCATCAGTTGATGGGCATTTGGGTTGTTTCCCCCTTTTGGTTTTATGAACAATGCTGCCATAAACATTTATGTGCAAGTTTTTGTTTGAATAGCTGTTTTCAATTCTCTGGAATATAAGCCTAGGAGTGGAATTGCTGATCATGTGGTCACTCTATGTTTACCTTTTTGTGGAAGTGCAAAACTGTTTTCCACAGTGTCTTTGCCATTTTATATTTTCACCAGCGTGTGAGGCTTCCGATTTTTCCCCATCCTTATCACACTTGTTTTCCACTTTCAAATTACAGCTGTACTGCACATATGAAGTGGTATCTCTCCTGTGATTTTAATTTTGATTTCCCTAACGACTAATGATGTAGAGAGTCTTTTTGGTGAGCTTAATGGCCATTTGCGTGGAGAGAGCAGTGACCAGAGAGCAGGGCTAGGACAAAGCCCCTCAGAGTCCTCACTGTCCTCCACTCTCCTGCCCTGAAAATCCCCTGCCACCTCTGCCCAAACAGCCAGGGATTGGGTGAGAAAAAGGGTTTGGGAGTCAGAGCCTGAGCCAAGGCTGGAAGTAGCTGGACAGCAGGTGGGCGTGGGGGGGGGGCTATGCAGGTCTGGGCAGAGATGACTGCCGTTCTCACTCGAAACACTTCTGTATCCGGGAAGATGCTTTTCTTTAAAAAAAAAAAAAAAAGAAATCCATCAAGGATTACATGTGTCAATGGAAATAAAGTCAACAAAAATATCTTCACAGTCAATTGTTTGGTTATCAAAAACTGGGGGTTACCCATGGGCCTAGGGAGCTCCTCCCACAATTGTTTTTGAAGACCTTTATTTGCATCTCTCTCCCCACTAAGGGAACAACCTGCTGGGATGATACACGCCCCAAATTAACACCCCTCATCTCTGAGTGGCAGCGTCAGCTGTTAAACTTCATTTTCGTCTACACTACACGTGTCTCCATTATGGGGATTTTGCAGGAGGAACGTGTTCCCTTTTTCAACAGGAAGGAAGAAATAAATCAAGTCACCGGACAGACAGGTGAAACCTGCGAGTCGCCGTGACTCTCTCGGACCCAGCACATCCCCGCCCACCTAGGCGGTGTGGACACCACGTGCAGGAGCCCCGGGAAGGCCACGGAAAAGGCACTGGCTCCCTAGGTCCCTGGCAGAGAGCGGGAGGTGATGGGGCTACGGGCGTGCCTGCTTTTCACCTCCCGCCTCTCACCGGGGGATCCAGCAATTAAAATTTTTAATAACCTCGGGCATGTGAATGATGCAAATGTATAACACCGTTTGAAAGTGTACTTACTTAAACTATTTTTCCTCTTAATAGTTTGGCGACTTTGAACGGTGTATTTTCCGTTATATTGTTCAATCTTATTCATCGTTTGCTCTCCTGCCGGGAAGGACCCTACAAGGTGGACAAATTGGCTCTCCTGAGTAAATGGCGGAAGACAGGTTTGCCCTCCGACTTTCCCAAGCCCACCTCTCCCCGCCCCTTCTTGCTCCTGGGGCCCTCTGAGGACGTCCCACCCCTCCCTCGGGCGGGGCCGACACTGCGGAACCCGGATGCTCACGCCATTCCCTTCCTACCCCCACCCCGTTTCTTCAGCCCCCACCCTATCCGGGGAACAAGAGAGTCGCAGACGTTGGGAGGAGGGGGCGGGCTACCCGGGAACCTCGCGGGCGACGCTTTACGGCAAGGGGGGGGGGCGGGGGGCGCAGTAGAGTTCCGGCCGCCTCTGCTCGAAGGTCGTTCTATACCAGGGTCTCTTCTCGGTGCGCGGCCTCAGCCAGGTGGGTCCCTCCGCGGTCCTTCCTTTCCTCGCCTTTCCCTGACTCGGGACGCGAGGCTGGGTGGGGGAGGTGGGAGATTGGGCGCTGGGCCTGGGCGGCCTTTCCCGCCCCGAGGGGCCTCCCGGGTTTCCGGCTCCCGCGGGTTGGGAAGGGCCGGGAGGGGTCGAGGCGGGTCGCGTGGGCCCGAGTGTGGCGTCTTGGCGAGGCTGACTGAGCGTGGGCGCCGGGATGGTACCGCTGCCTGAGTTCGTCGCCTTGGCGCGCGTGTAGGCCGAGCCCCCAAGTAGAGCCCCTCGGGCCTCCCACGTCGGAGGGTCTGCGAGCGTTTCCCTGTGGGCAAAGGGTGAGCCCGCGGACTCCTTCTCCCCCTCCTTTTTCTCCTCATTTACGTGGCCGCAGGAGGGTCTGTTGGATCGAGTGCGCTGCCGACCGGGACCAGGCTCCCCGGAATGTGTCCCGAGAGAAGTAACATTTTCTGTAAGGAATAATGCTGCTTCTAGGGACAGAGGGAAGAATAGGTGGTGCTCTTGCTGGTGTTTTCAGATCAATTTCAAGTTAATTCCTCTATTTCTGATAGACTTTCTTGCAAGAAACCCAGTGCAAATGACTGGCCTAGGAACTATTCCTTTCTATAAATTGTTAAAGTGAAATCAGCAGATTCACATAATGAGTTGCAAGGGACTATGAAGAGATACCATACGCGTCATTTTAAATGCAGTGATGGGACCTGTGAGACTTAAGGTTAATTTTCACAAGTCGTTTGGGCCCTCCTCATTTGAAATTTAGCAGGGGGGCTAAGTTGAAGCGGTATATTTATCTGAAGAAATCCAGCCTCTTACATTACTGTTTATTTAAAACTTTTAAGGGTTCGCTATTAGCCCTTAGACCTACTGTATTTCACTTATTACAGGGTGCCTATTCTGTAGCAGCCCGAACTGCCACATACTCTTTCTGTACACGTTTGGTTATTTACGACAAACGTTTTTGCATCGTGTTCAGCCACTAGAGAAATCTGTAAAGAAAATGTAGGTTATATAATCATATCTATAGACATGAGCCAAAGACGAAAGGTTGCTTTATACACGTTTTTGTTTGTCGCATGTATATCCAGATATTCAAGTCCTCTTGGTCATTTATTTTTGTTAAATGCATGTAGAACGACCTTGCAGTTGGTGATGTTTACTACTAACAAGTGGAATTTAGAGGAGGCTCTTTCAGACTGTATTTTAACCAAACCACCTCTCTGTGATTTGATTAAGACTTCTTGTAGACAAAACAGGAATTTCAATTATGATTTGTAAGCATTAAGGTTTTGGGGGAAAATGATGGCTTACAGAATAGCACAGAGCTTAAAGATGACTTTTTTTGACCCCAAATAGTTAAAGGTCTGTTCCTACATATGCATTTAATCAAGCCTCCACATTTTCAGGGGCTTTCCCCAAGTAATGGGAATACTGGTGGCTTATGCTTTCATCTTTCTGCGGTTTCTTGCAATAGGGTCATCTGAAAGGAGGATGGTTATTAATGAAAGAAACAATGGAGATTTTTAAAGAAATGATTTCAGGTTGTCAAAGATAATAAAAGATAGGGCAATGCAGGTTTTTGCCACTATCTGAAAAAAGGAACATTCCTGTGAAAGCTTTCCTAAGATGAAATGGGATAAAGTGAAGAGTATCTCCCATGAAGCTTCAGAAAGCGGGGGATACCTGTAATACGAAAAAAAAAGTATTAAGTGAACCAGTTAGATACACAAAAGTACACAAGGAGAGAAAACACGTTTATGCTGCATGTTTCTAGACAACAGTTTTAGAGAGGTGTGAGCATGCCTGCTTGTGTTTTTTGTTACTGATACTGGGGCAGAAGTTTGGTCATATTTCCAAAATTTAAAAGCTCATATAACAAATTCTGCAAAGGCGATTGTATATAATTAGAGCAGTTGATATGTAGGGGCCAGGGATTCTCATGTAAGGGACTGCACCCTGTTTACAGTATGATTATTTCCATTTTAAGGGATCAAAGAGATTGGCCCCACACCCTGTGTAAAAACATCTGCCTGTGAGGTGGAGTTTGGCTCTGCGTGTATAGAACCAATCCTTGCATGAAAATAGCAAGTGATGACTTGGGACCCCTGAAGACGAGCTAGATCCAAGGCAGCAAGAAATACCAGGTAATACGGGCCCCTCAGAGGCATGGGTCATGGTTAGAAACCCATGATATGAAAGAAATTGTATAACACCGTAATTTTTTTTTTCAGATTTTCCTGATTATGAGTGGATGGGTAATCTTTATATTTAGGGCCCTTTTGTTTTTTGTGTGTGAACTGTTAATGTCTTTTTTTATTGGGTTGTTGTTACTCTAAAGTGATTTCTGGAGCTTGCTCTCTATGTATTAGGAAGACGAGCGGTGTGAGTTGAAAATACTTTTTCCTATTTATCATTGCTTTTCTGAGTTTGATTATGAGGGTGTTTTTAATATGGTGAATTTTATCTGTTCCTATTTATCCGTGATTTCTTTGATGGGTTTTGAGTCAAAGAGAGAAAGGCTTTCCTTGCTCCAGGTTTATAAAGGAATCAGTCCATGCTTTCTTTTACTAGTTGTATAATTCTGTTCATTGTAAATTTAATTCTTGGATCTGTGTAGAGTTTATCCTGCCTTATTGGGTGAGGTGTGGCACTAAAGAAACTTCTAGATGGTTACCCCTTTGTCCCAAATCAGTCTTTATCCCCACTAATTTGAGAGGCTACCTTGTCACGTACTAAATTCTTGTATGTCTTTGGGTCTGTTCTTGGGCTTTGTGTTCTACCATATATATAGTAGAGCTAGTGATTCTCCTACATGGCTATTCATTGTCAAAACTCCTAGATGTCCTGCCCGTTAATTTTTTTTTTGACTCTTGAACAATGGAAAACAACAGCAAACCTTTAAAAATAAAGCCTTTGAATTTTTCTCGTGATTAGAATAGATTGATTAATTGATGATGAATTAACATATTCAAGACGTTGAGTCTTTTTATTCAAGAATATAGTATATCTTTACTCTTGTTGAAGTAGGCTTTTCTGTTTTTCAGGACACTTGAAAGTTTTCCTCATGTAAGTTTTTCACATTTTTGTTAGGTTATTCTGAGGTGCATACGATCTTTAATCGTTAGTGCTATAAATCCCTCCATTCTGCTTAGTAACAGGAAGTTTGTCCATGGAACTGGACTGAAAAAATACTGATAGAGCCACTGATTATTAAGAATTTTATTAACTTTCCAGGTATCAATGAATAGTATAAATATAGTCCATACTGGTGCTTATCAACCCTAGGAAAACTGAGAGGATTTTAGAGCATATACATCTGAGTGTTGGATTTTTGAGTTCTGGATGGGTAAAAGTTAGGTAAAAAGAAGTTATAAATCAAATTCCCAGAACTGTTTTTTTCTCGTATACGCAGTGTTACAAGCAGAATTCAAATGTCACCACTTTTTTTTTTTAACGTCTCGTTGTAAGGTGTTGAAAACCTTGCATTTCCCCTTCTTTACATACTCAGTGAGATTCCAAAGATTTTGGAAGCTGATGTTAATATGGGAAAGATACTGACCGAGACCTTATTTATTGAGCACAAGCCAACATCCTGACCACACAGTCTCAGATGGTCTCTATCCCAATGATATGAGCTTGGTGGTCTCAGTATGCCTTTTTAACCAGGGTTTTACACTGTGACATGATGAAGATAGAGTAGACCTCCTTGTTGAGGTTCCAGCTGTCTTTCCAAACAAGAGGATCTTGGTAATCTAACTGGAAGCCAAGGAACATGGACTGGCTTGAATAGTACAGATAAGAAATATAGAGAACAGACCTTGATCCAGTGACTCCAGAAGATGGCGTAGCTCTCGATTGGCTAATGTAAAAAGGGCACAGACACCCTTAGTTGTACTTGACAAGATAGGCTGAAGAGTACTGTGGAGGCTGCGACCCAGAATTTATTTAAGAGGATAAAAATAAAACAAAATCCTAAATTTAATGCACTTGTTTTGCCCTTTCTCTTCAGGGCCTAGTAAAAAAAGCTATACACAGCTACTCTCTTCAACCTAGGGGATATGCAGTGCTATTTATTTTCTTTAGGGTCTTCTGTCACTCCTGTTTGCGCTTTGGTGGTACATAGGCTTTTATGTGCTCATGAGAACTAAACTAAAATATATTTAAAAGTTTGAAAATTGGAGAATCTGGTTCAGAGCATGGCATGAAAGGAGGCTGTCTAAGCCTGATTAGAGTCCAGGCATTCATGAAGCTTTAGACTCATCAGTTGGAATCCATCTCAGTGTAAACCTACTTTAGCTCAGGAGACAGTCAGGCAAAATAACATACAGAACGGAGACAGATATGTACACATTCCTTATGTTATACCTTTTTTATTAACCTCAGTGAAGAAGGCTAGCCAGGTCTGTTAGAACGGGGCTTCACGTACTAGGCAGGCACGATGAATTTAGGTGCATGTCTCTTGGGAAACCATTTGGCCACATGGATCCAAAAATTGAACGTACATGAGAATTTTGATTCAACCTCTTGCTTGTCTAAAAACACCGAAGAGAATGACATTCACAAGTGAGCAAAGGAGTGTGTCCAAGAGAGAGTCATTCAGCCAGGCTTTTGTAGAATTAAAAAGTAAGAAGGGTCCAAAATGACCCTTTAGCTAGTGAATAGTGGAGTGTATTGTTACTCAGTGGTGAGAGATCATTTACACTGACTGCCATAGAAAATATGAGATGGTGGTTTTTTGGGTCTGAATCCTTGGGAGAAGTGTGTCCTCTTCTGAGAGAGAAAAGCAGAAAGGTTCCTAACGGGTTGAAGATCTATGAGTCTCATACAGTGTGAAACCAGATAGATGGGTGTAGATAGATGTACACACAGACGGAGGTAGAAAAAGACATTCACCTTCCATGTGAATGATTTTCTCCTGTTGTGCATACAACAATCTTTTGAAAATGGAAAGGATAACAAAACTGTGACTTGACTTTCCTCAGTGGTCTCTGCCATGGGATGTCAGCTCGTTGGGATATTAATTGATGCTTCTCAGTAGATCTAAAGTTTTCTAACAGCTTTCAGTGAGTCAGACCTGTGTTTGGAGCAATACACTAATGTGTGGACCAAGAGAACAAAAAACAGAAGAAAACGTAATTTGGCTGGATATTGCCAAACAGAAAAATGTGCGGGATGCTGGGGAAATCAGACATGGAGACACCAACAGAATGTATTCCTTTCCAATTATACTGTCCTCTGGCACTTTTACCTGGATAGGGTGTTCCTTCACTACATGATGAAAGTTATTCCCCTCTTCCAGCTACCACAGTCATAAAAATGGCATCAAAAAGGTGTATTTGACATTGTGCTAAAATCGTTCTTACACCATGAAGTAGATGATGACAAACAGGACCGAGGACTCCTGCTTTCATATGAAATCCTCCAAACTGAAACACGTGAATTCTAAAAAATACAAGGAAATCACATTTTTACTTAAAAACTTTATAGTAACCATTGAGAGATTGAGCAGATTGGCACATACAAGGACAGGTGGCCTTCTTACCATTTACTTCTATTACTGAGCACTTTACAAGTATAGTATTCAAAAAACCATGAGAAGCCATGTGCCATAAAGGGGGTACAAAGAATAATGTATTACACTGAAGAGGTACATCATGATCACCCATACCTGTGACTTTTGACAGACACGTTGTATCAAGACACAAGAGGCCTTGTGAACAGAAGGTATTGTGAGGAGGTAAAAAATCAAACTCATAAAGATACAGTTATACAATTTCCAGTGCCATGGTAAGATAAATTGAAAGGCAGGAATTGCTTTCCTGTCACAAAGGCTGGGTAAAAAGAATTTGCAGAAAACACGCCAACTGGAATTAAGAGGTAAAACTAAGACAAAAATTAAGACATAAAAGCATGATATACCAAACTGGCCACAATGGCGAGAAAACAAGGGGCAGCCTTTTCCTAACACTCCAGCAAGAAAAAGTGATGAGGATAAAGGTACGGATAAGGCGGGCTCCCGCGCTAGGGTGGTCCTCTCCGAGGGGGAGTCAGGAAGCCAGTGCTTGCGTTTTTGCTGTTTGTTCGTTTTGTGGTCGCAGAGGCAGGCTGAGAGGACCCGGCAGAGACTTAAGCCCTGCGGGAGGGAGCGCCAGATTTTGAGGCGGCCCCCACCGCCACCCCCAGCTGGCCCCGCTGGCGATGGCGAGCCGGCTCAGAGCTCAGCCTGGGTGGAAGCAGGCTGGCGTTTTTTTCCTCAGCAAAGGGCGGCGGGGCGAGGGCCTTGGGGGAGGCGGAGGAAGCGCAGGTTGGCATTTCTGGTGCAATACTGCCATCAAGAGGAAAAGGTTTTGCCAATCCCGCGAGCCCTGCACCCTCCCTTCCTGGCGAGGGGCGACAAGGGAGTGAATGAAGTGTGGAGCCAAGGGACAGTATCCTTGGGAGGTCAAGAGCTCCGCCAGGCGTTGTTTGGGGGCGGGAAGCGGGGTCAGGCCGCGGAAGGTGTCGAGACAGGCCCCGGGAGCGGCTCCGGGACCTGGTGGCCGCCATGTCCCATGTCCGGGCGGGACTAGAGGAGGCCGCTCCGGTGGAGCCCCCGGCCAGGGGCCGAGGGCACTTGTCCGGGAGGAGCCCGTCTCGCCCGAGCTGAAGAATCTCGTCGGCAGCCGCGGCGCCGTCTCCCGGGGTCGCCAGGGCTCTGGCACAGGTGCCTGTCTGGACGGAGGACACCGGGCTCCCGGACCCACCTCCCCGAGAGCAGAGACGCCGGGCAGAGCAGCGCGGAAGCCCAGGACGTGAGCCTGCAGACTTTGGCTGCCTTGGCCACCTTGCCCCCCAGAGGCCCCGAGCCTCACCTCGGCGACGAGGAGGAGGACCCGACCCTGGCTCCCGTTCACTGGGTCGAGAGAACGAACGTGTGCTCTCTCCCGCCGCCCGCCCCCCCCCCCCCCCACAACTGTCCGGCACCGGTCAAGCACGTTCTGCCAAGGCCCGGGACGGGGCGCCTAACTCCTGGGCACACGGCCGTTCCTTCTATAGACATTGCAGCCGTCCCGTTAGCCCGTTTCTGGGAGAGCCTCCGGGTGGGCTCATACCCTGTACCTCGCTACCCTCCTACCTGCCGGGGGAGCGTGGGGGGTGGGTCAGCGGCTGGGTGGAGGGGGGAGCGGATAGGATAGGAATGTCTGCCAAAGAAGCCGTCGCACAAGCCTCTGAGCAAGTCTCCAGGTAGCAGCACCACCCTGCCCCCCACCCCCCACCCCCTTGCTGTCGGCCCTCCTGGAAGAGCGCTGAAACCCCCCTCCCTGCCCCGCCGTTTCACACGTGCGTGCGAGTCAGCCCCCAGCTTTGCCAGGCGTTTCTCACGTGGGCGGAACCTTTCGGGGGCAGGCCCTGGCCTAGGCTGTGTGCTTGGTCCCCAGCCCGAGGTGGTCGCAGCGTGCGCACACCCTGTGGCCAGGGTGGACGGCCGCGCCCGCACCGCAGAACGGCGGACCCCGTGCAGGAAGGATCCCAGGAGTCTCCCCAGACGGGAGGACGCGGGCCAGTACGCCGTTCGGCCGGGAGGGAGGCCGAGGAATAGGGCGTCCCGGGGCCGCGGCGCCCCCGACGAGAAGTGCAGGAAACAGAGACCGGGGTCCCCCTCACCCTGGAGGACGATGATGTCCACCTCAACCTTGGTCCTGGCCCTGTCCGCTCCTGGCAGCCGGCACGGGACACCCTCTGCCGTGTGGGACAAGGGCCGGCCGGGCTGCGGTTGGGGCCTGGGACCCAGGCTCTCTGGCCGGCGCCAAAGTAGAGCAGAACACACACAGCCCTTAAGTCTGGCCTGCAGCACACCGGCGTTGACTCGTCCTGGTCTGGGTCTAGTAGCAGACGCTCAGGACGTGCTCCGGCCTGTCTGCCAAATGCTGCCCCCTGACAGGATGGCCGCCGTTGCCTGGGTGGCCGCGGGGCCTCTGGGGCCCTGAGGCCCCAGGGACCCCACGGGCCAGGTGCCCTGGCGTAGGAGCCTCAGCTCCTTGCCCCCCCCCCCCCCCAACAGGGTGGCTGCCGGGGCGACGCCCCCACAGCCTCGGGGAGCCGGGCAGGCCTGGCAGCCCGCCCTGGGCTCCTGGGTCCGGGAGGCCTGCGCCGGCTCCGTCCACCGTCCACCGAGTGTCTTGTCGTCGCCTCCCCACCGAGCCTGGAGGTGTGCCCCGGCGTCCGGGTCCCCCGCGGGATCTTCTGAGTGCCCCAGGCCCGGGCTTCCTCCCGTCGCAGGCCTTCCTCGCGCGACCCACAGACAGCGGAAGGACCAGGCCGCGCTCAAAAAGCTTCCGCTTGGTGGCACTGTTGCTCCAGAAATGCCAACCGCCTCTTGCGTGCGTGGCCTCTCCCTCCGCCCCTTGCAGATCAAAAAACACCCAGGGAGGCCCAGAAGCTGTCCGAGCGCTGCAAGTGGGGTTGCCCGCCCTGGGGTGCTGGCTTTGGGCCTGGGGGGGCGGGGGTTGTCTCCTCTTTGGGGGCTGCTTCCCGGGACTAAGGGCGCGCACGTAAAGGCGTGCGGAGGAATATATTCATCTGCGGGGCCCTCTCCACACACACACACACACACACACACACACACACACACACACACACACACGCCCCCGCCCCCCGTTTGCTCTGCGCACTTGTGGATGGATATCCGCACTTATGGATGGATATCCGTACGGGTGTTCCTCTGGGGCAGAATCCCGCCTTTGCCAGGACATTGATCCGTGGCCAGAGGCGTGGCGGGGCTGACCGGGATTTCCCCCTCTTCTCCTGGCGTCATTGCTTTGCTCCTGGGCTGGGCTCATCCAGCCCAAGAGGCCAGCAGTGGGCCCAAGAGGGCAGTAAGGCCATTCATTCTGGCAGCAGCAGGAACTGGCACGGGCCCCGTTGGTGCCGGGGTTCTTGCTCACGAAAGCCAAAGAATGAGCTTCACAAACACTCAAGGTAGGAGAACAAGGTACGTACAGGCCAGGCTTTTATTTAGAGAGAGAAAGCGAGAGGACAGAGCTCCCGGCTCACGCCAGGAGGGCACAAGAGAGTCCGTGGTTGGCTCACTGCCTAGGGGTTTTATGCGCGGTTGAGGATTTTCAGGAATGACGGGTAAAGGGTTAGGGGTGCAGACTTGTTGAGTGGTCCCAGAATGCTCATTCTTGACGAGCAACAGAAGAAATTTTCTGCTCTGATTCTTTCTCGAGAGAGCAGTTTCCCTCTGGGACCATGTCAATTAAGACCGCCTGCCCTGCCCCCCAAGGTGGGCTGGGTTGTTGCCTGTTTGCTGAAGTAAGTTGAGAATCTTCCTTCTTAACTTCTTGGGCTGTTTATACTTGGGCTTGCTTACTAAATTAGTCTTTTTCCTAGGTTGCGGATCACTTGGTTAGGATCAGAG